>NC_084614.1:49184889-50384889 GCF_033978795.1 Nerophis ophidion
TAAATATATATATATATATATAGGTGTGGGAAAATCACATGACTACTTCATCTCTACAGAACTGTTTCATGAGGGGTTCCCTCAATCATCAGGAGATTTTAATGGAAGCATTCACATACAATGGTTTATATAGGGCACAGAGTGGGTGGGTACAAGCAGGCGTAGGGTGTGGTGATTGGCTCATGTGTTACCTAGGAGGTGTTTCCGTCTGTGGCGGCATGTTGAAATGATTTCACTGTGCTTGTTGAGGGATCATAGAACGGGATGATATATAATAAACAGTTTCTCTTTTAAGCATAGGTTGCATCTTTTATTACCACTGTTGTAAGGTGTGCTGGATGCAAGAATTTGCCATGTTATTGAATATTCAACATTAATGTCTTTGAGGTTACAAATGTGTTTGCTGAGTTCTGTAGAATTCCGCAAAGTCTGGTTTCTAAAGGAGGCGTTGTGATTATTCCATCTTGTTTCGAACGCTCCTTCGGTTAATCCTACGTACGTGTCGGATGTGTTAATGTCCTTGCGTGTCACCTTTGCTTGGTAAACGACTGATGTCTGTAAGCACCTTCCGTTGAGAGGGCAATCAGGTTTCTTGCGATAGTTACATTCATTATTGGTTTCAGAGTCTGTTAGTCTGGGGGTAGGCAGTCCTTTTGCAATTGCTTTGTTGTGGTTTGAAATGATTTGTTGCATGTTGTTCATACAGCTGTAGCTCAATTTAATGTTGTTCTTGTTGAATATTTTTCTTAGGGTGTTGCCTTTGGGGAAGTGTTTGTCGATCAGAGTGAGGAACTTGCGGCCGATGTTGGTTGAGACGTCTTTGCTGAATGGCGGATTGTACCAGATGATGTTGTTTCGTTTTGCGCTCTACCACGGTATCGAGCACTATTCTCTGGATAATCCAATCAAGACATATATATATATATATATATATATATAGTAACATTGATATTTTTCCCACCCCTAGTATAATGGAATTTATTACATTAGTTCACTATTTGTCTATATTGCACAAAGACTGTTTTAACAGCTAACAGCATTTATAATCACTTTTTTTTTCTCGTTAATTAGTGTAAAAAAAACAACAACACCAATAATTGTTGTACAATACTGTACATCGCCTTAGCTGAAGAGAAAGAAGGCAAACATGTTTATAGTATTTCTTCCGTCAGTCAAAGTTGAGAATCAGAGCAGACTGAACTGGAGGAATTAGAACTGTTCCACAGCAAAACGGGATATACATGAATACATACATGAACAAGTGTGCACAAGTCTGCAGGCTATCACCTTTTCTCAGACATATTCTATATGTATCCACTTTCTGCGTCATGCTGTAATGCATCACAACATTTTCCATAAATACATATTGCTTTTCTACATGTTTAAACTACGAATGCCCAATATTTGCATAACCAGCTTTGTCACGGCTATCAGTAGCTGCTTTTCCTATGCAGCTTTCGCAAAATAATGGCTATATTTCTAAACTACGACAAGTACAAGTACATTTCCGACTTGTAGGTGTTTCCATTAAAGGGTGTTTTGTGTCATGAGCCTTATTTCTCATAAAATCTCGTGAGACTTCACCTTATGGAAGATGGACATTTTACGATTCCATGGTTTCCATGTGGCCATTATTTTTTAATAGAAGATGAAGGCATCGGGTGATCGCTCAAAGGCAACATCCTTATATTTTAGATAGAACATTTTAAACAGAATGTAACCAGATATTAATAGTAAATACAAATGTAGTTATTTTATTAGGCTACATTATATTACATACATTTATATAATATTATTTTATGCATTTATTTAGTTTTAGTTTACTAATTTATATAGTAGTATTTTTATTATTTATATAGTTTAAAAAAAATAATTTATACAGTGTTATTTTACTTTTTTATCATGTTATTTTATTTATTTATATATTCTTAATGTATATACTGTTATTTTATTCACAAATAAAGTATAATTATATTGATTTAAGGAATTATTGTATACTGTACATTTATATAGTGTTATTCTATTTATTTATACAGCATTATTTTATACATTTACAATATATATTATTTATACTGTGTACATTTATATTTTTATACATTTATATTGTGATATTGTATACATGTATATATGTTATTATGTACACTTATATGGTATTATTTTATTTATTTATATAGTGTTATTTTATAATTCTGTATAATATTATTTTATTCCCCCGGGAAGAGCTAGACGAAGTGGCTGGAGATAGGGAAGTCTGGGCTTCCCTGCTTAGGCTGCTGCCCCTGCGACCCGACCTCGGATAAGCGGAAGATGATGGATGGATGGATGGATATTTTATTCATATATATATATATCAATCAATCAATCAATGTTTACTTATATAGCCCAAAATCACTAGTGTCTCAAATATATATATATATATATATATATATATATATATATATATATATATATATATATATATATATATATATATATATATATATATATATATATATATATATATATATATATATATATATATATATATATATATATATATATATATATATATATATATATATGTACATATATATAGTACTATTTTATTCATTGATATAGCATTGTTGTATATATATATATATATATATATACAACAATGCTATATCAATGAATAAAATTGTACTCTCTATATATGTATGTATATATATATATATATATATATATATATATATATATACATACATATATATACATATATACACATAATTATTGTTAACATTTATATGGTGTTATTTTATACATTTACCTAATCATATTTTGTTAATTTATACAATGATATTTTATCAATTTATATACTGTTATTGTATACATTTATGTAGTGTTATTTTACACACTTACATAATATTATTGGGTATATTTATATTGTATTATTGTGTAAATGTAAGTAGCTTTATAGGTTGTGGACAGGAAGTGAAAGGGAACGGCATTCTAATCATGTGACACAGCTGCCCTCCTGTGAGACGTGGCCTAAAAAGATATTCCTGATATGGATAGACACACAAACACATTGACACACACAGACGCACACAGACACACATAGACGCGCGGTGATGTCGGTGAATCATCGGGTCATCTTTCTATTTTGGTCTCTGCAAGAGAGACACACAATTATTAGTCTTTGGAATTAAATAAGGCAGCAGATTAAAATACCAGTACAGTGGAAAAACAAGTGGTCTCTATATTGAAGCTATTATCATACACATCTGATGTATAACACTGAAAGGCTTTCCAAGTTTGCGAGTATATAGATATGATCAAAATAGTATCAAACTCACAGAGATTCCAGAGCCATCTTGAGAGATAATGAGCTAGCCAGTCACATGATCGCATGAGGTAGAGGTACGAACCAAAGATCCCCTCCCTATTAACATGAATGCTAATCAAGCAACGCACAATGATTACTTTGAGCAAAACTATGATCCACAAAATTATATTGTTGATCCTGAATATAAGGAGGATGAGCGACACGTTTTTGTAGCTCTGCTAAAAAGATCCAGCTTTAGTGAAACACTAAGCATAATGTAACAGTATTTCTAAGTGCTAAACAAGAAATACAAATTACAAACATTATAAAGCAATAGCTTACTGTTAGGGGTGTAACGGTACACAACAATTTTGGTTCGATACGTACCTCGTTTCAGAGGTCACGGTTCGGTTCATTTTCGGTACAGTAACAAAAACAACAAAATATACATTTTTTGTTTACTTCTTCACCAAATTTGCAAAATCTTACATCAAAAATATTTTTCTTAGTGGAATATTTGATGTGAATTAATCGGAACCTTGGATAGGTCAATAATTCATAATAACATTGATTTTGATTCAATAATTTGTTTTGAACAATGACAGTTTGAAAGAAAAAAAAACAGCTTTGTTTTATTAGTCAATGTTGCAACTTTTTTCTAAATTATATTTAGCCTTTTTATTTCACTTTTGTTTATGCTTTTGTTTATATTAATAAATGATAAATAATGATAAATGGGTTGTATTTGTATAGCGCGTTTCTACCTACAAGGTACTCAAAACGCTTTGACACTACTTCCACATTTACCAATTCACACACACATTCACACACTGATGGAGGGAGCTGCCATACAAGGCGCTAACCAGCAACTATCAGGAGCAAGGGTGAAGTGTCTTGCTCAGGACACAACGGACGTGACGAGGTTGGTACTAAGTAGGGATTGAACCAGGGACCCTCGGGTTGCGCACGGCCACTCTCCCAATGTGCCGTGGGCCTTTAAAACATTAGCTGTGGGCCGCAAATGGCTTCCGTGGCATACTTTTGACACCCCTGCTTTAGATAATAAAAAATAAAATCTGATAAATCTACGGGTAAAAAGCAGACCCTGGCGACTCATGCGCGTTTATCATAACTCTCTCGCACTCTCTGTCTCTGCCCCTCCTTCCCGAATGCTGCTGCGTGCACAGTTTGTTTTGTTTTTGTTTGTCTCCATCTCCAGGTATACATTGCATGTCAGAGATGAACAACTTCTACATTTATGGCTAAATCTTCCTAATATTCAGATGAGAGGCATGATATATGATCTAGAATAACTTTGACGAGCAGAGACGCGATGATGTTGGAGCACCTGGACATAGCTGCCAGCTTACAGTAAAGCAGCAGAGGGTTACTTAGGTTTGTGTTATCAATCCTTCCAAAACAAATTATTTGTCTGGGTAAGAGCTTATAATAACAACATCGCTAATACTTGGTTGATATTTAGATCACTATATGAGTATTGTTGTCGGGTTTTGGATGGTTATTTAGAGGGTTTCGTGGGCAAAATAGTGAGCCCCCATTGACTACATTGTTAGTGGACTTTTACTAATTAATTGATTTACAATTTATAATTCATGAATAAAAAACTTATATGTGTTCATGGGATTCTATAGGTGATATATTGTGCACTTCAAGGTATATTTTACAATTTTATTTCATTCATCCTTCCGTGTTACAATGTAAATGTGATACTGTGTGTACTATTTAAAAAAATGTTTCTTATGTCCGTACAGCACTTTGGCAAACCGGGGTTGTTTTTAAATGTGCTATATAAATGAATAAACTGAAGTGAACTCAACTGAACTGATTGTGAATGGTAACAGCACATCTCTCCTTAATGTTTGCGTATTTCCTGTATGACTGATCTGATAACATGGTCAAAGTGCAGAAGTGTTACTCCGGTGACGTCAATCTACGGAAATTACTAGGGCTGCGAATCTTTGGGTGTCCCACGATTCGATTCAATATCGATTCTTGGGGTCGCGATTCGATTATATATCGATTTTTTTCGATTCAACGCGATTCTTGATTCAAAAACGATATTTTTCCGATTCAAAACGATTCTGTATTCATTCAATACATAGGATTTCAGCAGGATCTACCCCAGTCTGCTGACATGCTCGCAGAGTAGTAGATTTAAAAAAAAAGCTTTTATAATTGTAAAGGACAATGTTTTATCAACTGATTGCAATATTGTAAATGTTTTTATTTAACTATTAAACGAACCAAAAATATGACTTATTTTATCTTTGTGAAAACATTGGACACAGTGTGTTGTCAAGCTTATGAGATGCGATGCAAGTGTAAACCACTGTGACACTATTGTACTTATTTTTTTTATATAAATGTCTAATGATAATGTCAATGAGGGATTTTTAATCACTGCTATGCTGAAATTATAACTAATATTGATACTGTTGTTGATAATATTCATTTTTGCTTCCCTACTTTTGGTTTGTTCTGTGTCGTGTTTGTGTCTCCTCAATTGCTGTTTATTGCGGTTCTGAGTGTTGCTGGGTCAGGTTTGGTTTTGGAGTTGGATTGCATTGTTATGGTATTGCTGTGTATTGGTTTGTTGGATTGATTAAAAAAAAAAAGAAAAGAGATTTAAAAAGAAATGAGAATCGATTCTGAATCGCACAACGTGAGAATCGCGATTCGTATTCGAATCGATTTTTTCCCACACCCCTAGAAATTACAATCTACGGAATGTTCAAAATGGCTGGCTGAATTTGTGACATTGTGTAATGTTAAGACGGTATTTTCACATACTTTGCGGATTGTAAATAAAATTCGATATGGTTTGTTGGATACAATGAAACATAATTAAGCATATAAACCAAAAGGGACACGCGGTAGGTAATGGATGGATGGATGGAAGACAACTTGTTTTTCCACTCTACTCGTACTTTAAAATACACAGTCTGACCACAGGTGCACCTTTCTTCTGCATTAGCTCTTATCCGCGAGCCTCTCAAAATCGTGTAAGTGACAACACGGCATGAACAGCTGCTAAAGTGCTGATAGCAAGACACAGAGGTAGCAAGGGAAGGAGACGAGGGAAGGAGACAAAATAGGCGCAGCTGTGCATTGAGAACAGCTGATCAAAGCACCGATTGACTGGATATCAGAGGCTTCTATTGAAACTACATTTTAATAACTCAGACACACAATTAGTTACACCTGATGCTATGTGTACTTGACAACAACTCTTCACAAACACATCCTGCAAGAACATACAATACATGCAAGACATACAACATATATCATTTGGCACCAGTGTATATATATTATATATATACATTATATATATACATATACTTTATGTTTACTTTTTGAAAAGCATGCAGCTACAAATTGTATACCTTTTTCTCTTTATGAAAAAGAACTAAAATACAATTCACATATGTCAATGTTAATGTCAGTAATTGTGTTAAAAGTGCACAAAACTATAGAGCCATATAATACAAGCTATATAAATACAAACCCTGTTTCCATATGAGTTGATAAATTGTGTTTGATGTAAATATAAACGGAATACAATGATTTGCAAATCATTTTCAACCCATATTCAGTTGAATAGAGATAACATATTTGATGTTCAAACTGATAAACATTTTTTTGTGTGCAAATAATCATTAACTTTAGAATTTGATTCCAGCAATACGTGAAAAAGAAATTGGGAAAGGTGGCAATAAATACTGATAAAGTTGAGGAATGCTCATCAAACACATATTTGGAACATCCCACAGGTGTGCACGCTAATTGGGAACAGGTGGGTGCAATGATTGGGTATAAAAACAGCTTTCCAAAAAATGCTCAGTCTTTCACAAGAAAGGATGGTGCGAGGTACACCCTTTTGTCCACAACTGCATGAGCTAATAGTCAAACGGTTTAAGAACAATGTTTCTCAAAGTGCAATTGCAAAAAATTTAGGGATTTCAACATCTACGGTCCATAATATCATGAAAAGGTTCAGAGAATCACTACACGTAAGCGGCATGGCCGGAAGCCAACATTGAATGACTGTGACCTTCGATCCCTCAGACGGCACTGTATCAAAAACCGACATCAATCTCTAAAGGATACCACCACATGGGCTCAGGAACACTTCAGAAAACCACTGTCACTAAATACAGTTGGTCGCTACATCCGGAAGTGCAAGTCAAAGCTCTACCATGCAAAGCGAAAACCATTAATCAACAACATCCAGAAACGCCGCCGGCTTTTCTGGGCCCGAGATCATGGAAGATGGACTGATGCAAAGTGGAAAAGTGTTCTGTGGTCTGACGAGTCCACATTTCAAATTGTTTTTGGAAATATTCGACATTGTGTCATCCGGACCAAAGGGGAAGCGAACGATCCAGACTGTTATCGACGCAAAGTTCAAAAGCCAGCATCTGTGATGGTATGGGGGTGCATTAGTGCCCAAGGCATGGGTAACTTACACATCTGTGAAGGCACCATTAATGCTGAAAGGTACATAGAGGTTTTGGAACAACATACGCTACCATTTAAGCCAGGGGTGTCCAAACTTTTTTCACAGAGGGCCGCTCACGGAAAAATTGAAGCATGCGGGGCCATTTTGATATTTTTCATTTTCAAACCATAACAAAATATATGGAATTCTTTTTTTAATCCTTAGGGCTCCTGGGGAGCATAGATGGTTTTAGTCACTAAAATGTTAAAAAATAAGTCAAAATTATTATTATTTTTTTTAATTTAATGCTTACATCCATCCATCCATCCATTTCCTACCGCTTATTCCCTTTGGGTTCGCGGGGGGCGCTGGTGCATATCTCACCTACAATCGGGCGGAAGGTGGCGTACACCTTGGACAAGACGCCAACTCATTGCAGGGCCAACACAGATAGACAAACAGCATTCACAACCACATTCACATACTTGGACCAATTTACTGTTGCCAATCAACCTATCCCCAGGTGCATGTCTTTGGAAGTGGGAGGAAGCTGGAGTACCCGGAGGGAACCCACGCATTCACGGGGAGGAAATGCAAACTCCACACAGAAAGATCCCGAGCCCAGGATTGAACACTGACAACTCAGGACCTTTGTATTGTGAGGCAGACACAATAACCCCTCTTCCACCGTAAAGCCAATTAATGCTTACAGTAAATCTGAGGTTGATATAAAGTAAAACAAATAAGGATTTATGCCTTTTCTGTCAAAGACAACTTGTTTTTTTATAGTAAAACTGAAATATGCAGTATTTAGATAGATAGATAGATGGATAGATAGATAGATAGATAGATAGATAGATAGATAGATAGATGGATAGATAGATAGATAGATAGATAGATAGATGGATGGATGGATGGATGGATGGATGGATGGACGGACGGACGGACGGACGGACGGACGGACGGACAGATAGATAGATAGATAGATAGACAGACAGACAGACAGATAGATAGATAGATAGATAGATAGATAGATAGATAGATAGATAGATAGATAGATAGATAGATAGATAGATAGATAGATTGATAGTACTTTATTGATTACTTCAGGAGAGTTCCTTTATTTAGTAATTAAAGCCCTCAAAGATCAATAATTGTAGGACACCATTGATTTTAATTATTTAATATTTTTGAGTAATCACAGTGAAAAATTAAATAAAACCCTACTAAATATATTTGAGATCTGAAAGGTTCCCCACTCATAAAGTGATACATTTTCATTGTTTTTTTTTTTTTACTTTTAACACTTAAATTTCAAAATCAACTTCCGATATATCTGTCGATTTTAAGTTTGAACTATTATTTTGTTTGTTTTATGCTCTTTTGTCAAAACTTTGATGTTTTTATATGGCAAGCACACAACATATGCAATATTTTTTCCACATAAAACATTTTAAAGTGATCATTTTTAAGTAATAATTCATCATAACATATATATTTTTTTGTCCTTTTTATTGAGCAATGGAAAAAAAAGAAAATAAAGACAAAAAGAACAAAAAAACTGCCTGCATGGCAACTTTGTGTCAACATTGCCACTTTTTCTCATTAGACTTCAACTCATTCCACTTTTTTTTAAATGTTTTTATTTTTATTTTTGCAATACTATCAATTTAGCAATTTTTGTAGAATGTGTGGCGGGCCCGTAAACGATTAGCTGCGGGCCGCAAATGGCCCCCGGGCTGCACTTTGGACACCCCTGATCTAAGCGCCGTCTTTTTTTATTTCAGCAAGACAAAGGGTGGCTTTGCAAAAAAAGAGTGCAGGTACTTTCTTGGCCCGCCTGCAGCCCAGACCCGTTTGTATGTATATATGTCATGTGTAAATGTCAATAAGCTAGAAAAAATACATGAAATAATAATAATGTCAATAAGCTGTTTAAAGCAAGTGATAATGCAGACATAATAAGTGCACTCTCAGTTATGTTTATTATGCTTATGGATGTTTTTAGTACATTATCTAATGGTGTACAACAGCACCTTGTTACTTGCAGAATGTCACTCCGCGGTGAGGGAAGTCTTGTCTTGTTTGTTTTCTGTCTTATTTTATTTTGAAAAACAACTCCTCTTGTTCCAGATCACGGGTCCTTCCTTTGGTGTCACCAGTCTGACGTCATCCCTGACCCTTGATTGTTTCCACCTGTTTCCCATCACTATCATGTCCTATTTAAGCTTATGCCTCCTCTTGTCCTGTGCCAGATTGTCTCGTGCTTATGTGTCTTTCTAGCGTCCATGCCCATGTTCATGTTGATATCCTTGTCTTGCTTTTTTCCTGGTTTTCTTCTTTGGATCGAGAAATCATTTGCTGTAATTTTGAGTTTACTTTTCCTCCTTCGAGCGCCCTCTGTTATCACAGCCTTTGTCCAACCTAATTGGTGAGTTTTTGTGTTTTTTTAATTTCCTTTTCTTCCTCATTGATTGAGTTATTTTTTGTTCATCCGTATTTAGTGTATATATATAGCCTTTTTGTTTTTTCCTCCTGTTGGAGCGCTTTATGTTATTTTTATATTAGATACAACTTTGTTGTAGTTCGTCCTTTTGTTAGTTGCTTCCTCCTATTTTTTGGAGTGATTTTTGGTTTACTTTTTTCCGGAATTATTTCGGCGGAATTTTTTGTTAATCATTTAATGCGAAATACTTTTTGCTCTGGAGGTTAAAAGTCATTTCAAAATAGAAGCTTTTTTTGGAGCTTCCTCTCTGCATCTGGGTCCACTCCTTATTCCAAGTCGTGACACAGAATTGTTCAAAATGTGCGCTTTATACTACAACATATATTTAATTAGTTTAAACAAATACATGATGTGCATTAAGTAAAAAAAAACACTTAAAAATGTTTTTCCTGCATGATATTCATTTATACCATGCTAATAGTGACTTAAGTATTCATAATTAATCCAGATTCAAAAGTATAAATAATCGATTTTAAAAATTAATTGTGTGCAATAATGAACACATATAATTTGCAAGCTCTAGAAGGGCTTAAACGCGCGAACAAACGAGAAGTAAAACATAAATGTATTTTCAGTTTAAAAAATAGGATAACATTTTGGCAGTATTTGAGCCTCAAGTCTCTCACGGCACCTGTGGCCTCATTCCTGCAGCTCACATAGCAGCTAAATGACACACTGACACCCAGCGCTGTCATGTCTGTACGTGTGTGTGTGTGTGTGTGTGTGCGTCTGGGTGTCATATTACAGACAAGGTAGAAACCACACACACACACACACACACACACGCACACACACAGGCACACGCACACACACACACACACACACACACACACACACACACACACACACACACACACACACTCACACACACACACACACACACACACACACACACAGACTGCAAGCTGTTTGGTGCAACGACTTCTCATTAAGCCTCTGTACATCTATGACTTTCACCCTGTCCCAGTAGGGGATAATTACAAAGCAGGATAATTAATCGTATTAAGACTTAATTTCTCAAAGTACCTCTCAATACAAAAACAATGCGTGTCACAGAAAAAGAAAACTCAAATTTACCAGTCTGGTTACCCAACAGCAAAGGTAGCAGCATCCAGGTGAAACATTCCATTAACCTTTACTGCCCTCCACACCCTTCGCAACGGTCTGGTCCACAGCTGTGTAAGAACGTCACTCAACTCACACAGCCTGAGGGTCATTACTGCAGACTAACTAAGAGCTGGACTGACAAGTCCGCTGGGCTCAGGTGAGAGCATTTTTGTGATGGATGGAGAGCTTCAAACGTTTATGGTCTAATCTACTAATTGTTTGTGTGCAAAGTTTGATAGTGCACGAAGACAATCTACTAAACGTGTGCACCGAGGACTGTGGCGATTGCTGCAATATGACAGACAACGGGGAGAAATAATCATTTGTGCTTCTGTCAACAATCGACATATTTCTGTCCAAAATAAAAATATATTAGGCATATTGTCTATCCAGCAATTCCATATTGTAGTTGCCGGATGACTTAAAGGTTGATTTGGAGACATCAAAATGAGGATGTGTGGTGTGGTATTATTTTTCATATAGGAAATTTCCTATACGAAAAACCTACTTGCAATATGCGTATTCTTGTGTCTGGATCATTCCAGGCACCACTGTTGTTGTTACCAGTTACAGTATGTGACAAAAACATCGGTCTGATTCTCTTATCTAGATTGCGCTTCTATATTGCATAAAAGGTGGCATGGATTATATTTGTGTGCTGCATTTTTCAAAATGTGCAGTAAACGAGTTTCTCCATGGAGACAGCAGGTGGTACACACAAAATCCTCATTTAAATATAGCGGTCTGCACTATTTTTGTATCAATTGTACACAGAGTCTTATGTAGATCACCTGCAACATGACTATTTTGTACAGACCACTTGTTATGTGTAATCTTAGTAGATCGGACACCAAGTCCTCCACTGACATCTCATCCCCTCTTGGAGAAGCTCAGGCTGCAGTGCCTCAGGTAAGAATGACACTCAAGCATACATTCTTCTGGTCAGTAGTCTCCTTTAGAAAGCCAAATACCACAAATAATTGTAAAAAATGCACAACAGGAGATGATCTTCACACTGGTTTTCTTATGTTTTCTTGTTAAGGACAGCTCTTCCTCTCTTCCTCTCTTATATACTGTATTTACTAGTTAAACTAGTTACATTGTCTTTGCACTTTTACAACAGACGCGTGTACTCAGAGGAATAAATCTCTCCTCAAATTCATGTTTGCATTAAATGCGTATTGAAACGCAGAGAAGGATGTGCTGTGCTACAGACGGCGTGGCGCAGTGGGAGAGTGGCCGTGCGTAACCCGAGGGTCCCTGGTTCAAATCCCACCTACTACCAACCTCGTCACGTCCGTTGTGTCCTGAGCAAGACACTTCACCCTTGCTCCTGATGGGTGCGGGTTGGCGCCTTGCATGGCAGCTCCCTCCATCAGTGTGTGAATGTGTGTGTGAATGGGTAAATGTGGAAGTAGTGTCAAAGCGCTTTGAGTACCTTGAAGGTAGAAAAGCGCTATACAAGTACAACCCATTTATCATTTATTTATTTAATTACAAATAAACTTATGCATCCACAAACACCAGCAAACACCAAACGGTCAAACAGTTCAGCTTACACGTTTCTGTTGAGCAATTCATCAAGTCATGGTCCATCGTGTTACTATTATTTCTAACAAGTTCTTGCTTAAGTCGACACGCATGTGTTTATTTGAAAATGATCCCCATTAGCTGATGCCATGGCAGTCAGCTAGTTTTACTGGGGTCCACACAAAACATCATATATTACGAACGGTTTAAAACATTGCAAAACACAAAAACATTTTTTAAATAAAAGTAATAGATTGTACATGAGTTAATAATGTAATAAATCTCAATCAACATAGATATAACTTAAATTAAAAAAATTATTCAATTGTCTCAATCAAAAGAAAAATTAACACAGTTACAAAATATATGAAATATCACATATTAGTTTTAATGTTAATGCCTCAACTGCAGTCATGTTCATTCCAGTTATTACATGTGTACTCTTTTTCTAAAGGCCGATTTAACTTCTATTAGACAAAAATCGATTGGTAAATTATTCCAAAAAACAATGGTTCTATAAATTACTGTTTTTTTCATTGGGTTTGTCTTTGAATTAGGTATGACAACATGACCGTTAACAACATATTTTGTATTGTAATTATGTGTATCATACAGAAGTGGATCTGTTCAAACAAAAATGAAAGCAGTTTTGAAAAATGTAACCAAACCTGAAGAAATCCTTTTCTCAATAGTGAGCCATGAGAAGCTAGAATGCATCTTATCAGTACTAGTTCTAGTAGAACAGTAATTTGTAATTTAACAAGATTTGTATTAGCTGTGGATGACCATGCTGTTGTGCAATAATCCAAGTGGCACATAATTAATGATTTACAATCTCGACCCATGATGATAGAATGTACATAGGAAGAACATTTCCTTGTGACTGCTACACCACGACCCATTTTGCTAACCATTGTATTTATATGCTCGGTCCATGATAGTCGACAATCTAGCCCTGCAAAAATGCCCTGCAATTTTGCTTTGTCTACCTGTAGTATGGGTTTATCGACTATGGATAGGTTAAGTTTAGGTGGAGAAGCCAATTTATGCCGTGACCTAAAAACAATACTCTTAGTTTTGCATATATTTAAGACTATTTTGTTTGTTTTATCCAATCATAAATGTTTTTCAACTAGCTAGACAGGACTTGGTTTAATACATGGAATGGATTCACGCATTATAGTGTACAGTCGAATCATCCGCATACATTGTTATAACGGCGCTATTCACAGCAGAGAGTAAGTCATTAGTAAAAATTAATAAGAGGTCCTAAACAACTTCCCCGAGGAATTCTACACGCCATCATACTATGATTAGATAAACTAGCAATACAAAAGACCATTTGTTTTCTAGAATTTGATTGACTGATTGATTGATTGATACTTTTATTAGTAGATTGCACAGTTCCGTACATATTCGTACAATTGACCACTAAATGGTAACACCCGAATAAGTTTTTCAACTTGTCGGGGTCCACGTTAATCAATTCATGGAGAAAGTCAGAGTAGTTGCTGGTTGGCTGAATCCATTGCATTTAAACACATCAAGTAAAATATCATGATCAACTACATCAAATGCGCTGCTAAAATCTAACAAGACTGTTCCGGCAATTTTTGAGGTGTCAATCGCCCCCAACCAATCACCAGTCATTTGAATAAGAGCTGTAGGAGTTGAGTGGCCCTTTCTGTAAGCATGTTGATAATTGGTAGTCAGACTATTAGGATTAAAGTAATCGTGGACATGAACAACTGTCTCCATAACTTTGCAGAGTACAGGAAGAATACTTATAGATCAACTATTTGGACCACAAAAAGGTAACTTATTGTCTTTCAAGAAGTGTAATGATTTCACTCTCTTTCCACAATGTAAGAAATACCCCACGTCGAAGACATGTACTAAATGCATGACATAATGTTGCAGAAATGTAATCAGCAGCAATGATTAACGTACTATCAAAATTGTCTGTACCAGCACATCCAGATTTAGGAAGGGCTTTCAGCAGTTCTTTAATATTTCACCATTCATTATTTTACATTTTATCAGGTCACAATGGTTGTGATCTGTGTCACATAGATTTTTGTTTAGGCCCATGCATTTTTCTTTCTTCCAATGATTTCATCCATAGTATTCCAGAGTTTTTTCGACCATCGTTTTTAACACTATTAATTCTCTGCTGATAATATAGTTTCTTCATCTTTTTATTTCATTTGATTACTTGATTAATTAACTTCCAGCATTTTTATTTGTCATCCAATAAGCCTGAGTTTACTGCCGCCAATTTGGCATCATCTCTTTGTCTCACTAATCTATTTAGCGGTAAATCAATCCATAAAGCTCTTTTAGTTTTAGCTGTGAACCTTTTCCTAGGTGCGTGTCTATTAACTATTTCCATGAAAATAGTTAATAGAGCAAGGTAGATGAATTACCCCCCAAAAAGAAATATCTCTATCAAATCTATTATAAAACCTTCTATAAACAACCCTGGCCCTTGCTTTATGAATTTTCGTTTTTCTAGTGATCACAACTACATTTTGGTCACAGAAACCTACTGGTGCAGATTGGCCACCCATCCAAATTATCAGAATCAGGTGTCCTAATCACTTGGCCCGGTCACAGGTGTATTAAATCAAGCACTTAGGCATGAAGATTGTTTCTACCAACATTTGTAAAAGAATGGGCCGCTCTCAGGAGTTCAGTGATTTCCAACATGCAAGTCGAGAAATGTCCTCGCTCCTAAATTCCAAAGTCAACTGTCAGCTGTATTTTAAGAAAATGGAAGAGTTTGGGAACAACAGCAACTAAGCCACAAAGTGGTAGGCCACGTAAACTGACAGAGAGTGGTCAACGGATGCTGAAAAGCATAGTGCAATGAGGTTGCCGATTTTCTGCACAGTCAGTTGCTAGAGAGCTCCAAACTTCGTGTGACCTTACAATTAGCCCACATACAGTACACAGAGAGCTTCATGGAATGAGTTTTCATGTGCATCTAAGTCATTCATCACCAAGTCCAATGCAAAGCATGAGATGCAGTGGTGTAAAGCACGTTGCCACTGGACTCGAGAGCAGTGGAGACGCGTTCTCTGGAGTAATGATTCATGTTTTTCCATCTAGCAATCTGTTGGACAAGTCTGGGTTTGGAGCTTGCCGAGGAATTCTACATTTCGGACTGCATTGTGCCGAGTGTGAAATTTGGTGGAGGAGGAATTACAGTGTGGGGTTGTTTTTCAGGAGTTGGGCTTGGCCACATATGAGGTCCTCTCCAAGGTTCTCATAGTCATCATTGTCACTGGCGTCCCACTGGGTATGAGTTCTCCTTGCCCACCGGGTGTGAGTTTTCCTTGCCCTTATGTGGGTTCTTTCGAGGATGTCGTAGTCGTAGTGGTTTGTACAGTCCTTTGAGACATTTGTGATTTAGGGCTATGTAAATAAACATTGATTGATTGATTGATTAATTGATTGATTGATTGAAAGACATGGATGACAGAGTCTGGTGTGGATGAACTTGACTGGCCTGCAGAGAGTCCTGACCTGAACCTGATAGAACACCTTTGGGAAAAATTAGAACGGAGACTGACAACCAGGCCTTCTCGAGTGTGTGACCTCACCAATGCGCTTTAGGAAGAATGGTCAAAAATTCCTATAAACACACTCAGCAACCTTGTGGACAACCTTCCCAGAAGAGATGAAGCTGTATTAGCTGCAAAAAGTGGACCAACATCATATTGAACCCTATGGGTTAAGAATGGGATGTAACTTCAAGTTCACATATGAGTCAAAGCAGGTGACCAAATACTTTTGGCAGTATAGTGTAATAATAATAGTAATAATAATGGATTAGATTCATATTGCGCTTTTCTAGACACTCAAAGTGCTTCACAGAGAAGTGAGAACCCATCATTTATTCACACCTGGTGGTGGTAAGCTACTTTTATAACCACAGCTGCCCTGGGGTAGATTGACGGAAGCGTGGCTGCCAGTTTGCGCCTACGGCCCCTTCGACCACCACCTATCATTTATCATTCATTCACCAGTGTGAGTGGCACTGGGGGCAAGGGTGAAGTGTCCTGCCCAAGGACACAACGGCAGCGATTAGGATGTCAAGAGGCGGGGAGCGAACATGTAATCCTCAGATTTCTCGCACTGCAACTTTACCCACTACACCATGCTGCCCCCGCCCGTGTAAGTGGTCAATACTTCCTTGATTAGTGAAGACTCTGATGGGTAAGGACACACTTTATGATACATTACACACATGGTCGACTACTTTTGTCAGCATAAAATGTGAGATACAAATAGTTATTTATTTTGGTTTCTGTTATAAAAACAGGTAAGTAATTTAGTAGGGGACATTTTCAAAAGGCAGTTTTTATCTCCTGCACTTTTTACTCTCCAAAAATAATGTAACACTATTGAATGGAGACAAGTCGCTCAGGCTGAATCCTTCAGACCGCCCGCAACCTCATTGAATGGCTCTCAGGCAATAATGTTTTTTGCGAAGGTGACAATGATTGACAGCACACAGAAGCTGTCCAATCAGCAGTCAGGTTTGCTACTGAGCAGTTGGACGCAGATGAAGAGTTGGAATTTAAACCGCAATACGGGTCACAAGCATGACAAAGAAAGAAAAAAAAATCAAAACTATGGGAGCTTTGTGCGTCACTCACAGGTTGTTATGTTCAAACAAAACTTGGTGGAAAGGTAAGAAAATAAGGAGGTAGATTTAACTTTCCAGCCACGCCCCTTCAAGTCGCCACATGACCACAGCTTGTAAAATACTATACAGAAACTATCTGTGTTGGCCCTGCGATGAGGTGGCGACTTGCCCAGGGTGTACCCTGCCTTCTGCCCGAATGCAGCTGAGATAGGCTACAGCACCCCTCGCAACCTCGAACGGGACAAGCGGTAAAAAATGGATGGATGGAGAAACACACTTGCGCACTACTGGGCATTGAATCAACAACTCAAACTAAAAGGGCTATTTTTTGGCGCATTAAAAAAAAAAACAGTATCGGACGTGGTACTGTAAAAACAAAAATAATTGTAAAAAACCCATTAAATGTGAAAAAATATATCTGAACTCACACTACCGCTCGTGGCAGGCAAACCGTTATATCTGCCACCTAATCAACATTTTGCTGTGCTAATGGCTTATTGGTTAAAAAAGTGAGCACCGCTGATTTCTCCGCTGGCCGGGTATGGCTCCAGTGCCACTTCCTGCTTTCGTAAATCACAAATGTTGAATGGATGAATGGATACCTGGGCGTGACAAGTGAGTATTCAATCACAGTCACATTTAACGTAAGGCTGCTGTCAACAACTTGTGATCTGATCGGCTATCGAAACTGTCTGTTAATTGAATGTCGTCCATTCATTAAACTGCACAGCCACCGCTAATGTTTGGTCAGAAGGCCTATGGCAGAATTCATACAGTGCTGGCAACAAGCTAGCTGAATTCTGATTGGATAAAAGCTCTAACTTAAAAAAAGCAACACGGGAGCCTAATATGACACAAAGAGAATATGAAAAATACTTTTATATATTCATGGAAAGGCAATTAAAAATAACATTTCCTTTTATTCATCAACCATCAGGATTTATGTAAGGCCAGCAGAGAAGGCCTTGCTAGCCCTGATAGCACATCACTGCCAGCATCCACGGTACCAAGTCATGAGGGAGAGCAGGATGACGTTCACAAGACTGTCAAACACCTCTGCTGGAAGTTTGTGTTGCCAGGTGGGTGACAAAAGCTGTGAAGAGCGAGAGAAGGCAGGGCAGGTCTGGCCTGCAGGTTCTCACAGAGACCAGGATTGTTCTCCTTGGGGATGGAAGTTAGGTGGCGTGGAAGGGTGGTCGTGAAATGCATACTGTAAACACACACACACACACACACACACACACAGACACACACACACACACACACACACACACACACACACACACACACACAATCCTTCCTCCAACCACCCTCATTACATCACCACGTAACCTTGCCTTCACACCTATGCTCCCTGACTGTGTACACCCCCTCCCACAGATCACAAGCCAGGACATCAAGCATTCCTCAGTTCGTTGTGAGGAAAGGTTGTCTGGGATCAGAGGCCAAGTGGAGTCTGAGCCACAACACGCCCATACACGACAAGCAACAGAACTCGCAGGGCTGCTACTTTTAGCGCTGTGTCAAAACGTCAAACCACAGACGCATTGAAGGTCCATTCAGGCCAGTGAGTGAGAACTAAAATCCAATCCAAAATTCTACATTTAAGAATCGATTATTTCCAGTTTTTTATTCAGAATTGGCTGTGATGAGGTAGCGACTTGTCCAGGGTGTACACCCCCTTCCGCCCAATTGTAGCTGAGATAGGCACCACCGCCCACCGCGACCCCAAAGGGGGATAAGTGGTAGAAAATGGATGGATTCAGAATTGGTATAAAATCCTAAGGTGTGAGTGACTGAAACAGTGAGTGAGTGTTACTGTGAATGTGTGAATCAACATCCAATCCAAAACTTGACAATTTAGAGTCAGTTATTTCCAGTTTCTTGTTCCAATTTGGTACAACTTTTCAGGTGTCAAAAGTGCTGTGAAGGTATTGCTTCTGTTTTTCACAGTCTGTTGAAACCATGGTCTGAAACGTGCCAGCTGTCAAATGGCAGCACAGTAAAACCAAAGGGAAAAAACTATTTGATTTAAGTGAGAATAAATGATTTTCAACCAGAAAAAAACAAAACCGTTTTTGTTTTCCTTGGAGAGTACATTTGTCTTAAAGACACTAAAACAAAATACACACATAGGATAAGCAGGCTCTTTTTTGTCCCCATTTTCGTCTTCTGACAAAAAATGGTAACATCATTATACAATGTAGGGTTGTCCCGATACAAATATTTTGGTACCGGTATCAGTACCAAAATGTATTTCGATACTTTTCGATACTTTACTGAATAAAGGTGGACCACAAAAAAATGACATTATTGGATTTATTTTAACAAGAAAATCTACGGTACAGTAAACATATGTTTCTTATTGCAATCCAAGAACAATTTTGTCCTTAAATAAAATACTGAACGTACCGGACAACATGCATTTTATTAGTAGGTAAGCAAATAAAATCTCCAAATTTGTCTGCTGACGTATGCAGTAACATATTGTGTCATTTGTCATTCTATTATTTTATCAAAATTATAAGGGACAAGCTGTAAAAATTTATTATTAATGTACTTGTTCATTTACTGTTTATATGTACTTATTTTCTGTTTTAAAGGCCTACTGAAACCCCCTACTACCCACCACGCAGTCTGATAGTTTATACATCAATGATGAAATATTAACATTGCAACACATGCCAATAGTGGCTTTTTAGTTTACTAAATTACAATTTTAAATTTCCCGGGAGTTTCATCTTCGAAACGTCGTGTAATGATGACGTATAAGCAAGACGTCACAGAGTTTCAGGAAGTATGAACACTACGCACACACTCAGCTAATAGCCGTCTGCTTTAACGGCTTAATTACACAGTATTTTGGACATCTGTATTGCTGAATCTTTTGCAATTTGTTCAATTAATATTGGAGAAGTCACAGTAGAAAGATGGAGTTGGGAAGCTTTAGCCTTTAGCCACACAAACACACGGTGATTACTGGTTTAAAATTCCCGGAGGTGAAAATTTACTATGGATCAGAGAATATAGAAAATGAATCCAGACCAAATGTCAACCAGCAGGTTTCGGTGAGAAAATTATGGTTAAAAAGTCGCTTCTTACCGGATATCAGCGGAGCTTCCGTCCTGCTGCAGCTACGTGACTTCCCTCAGAGACACTGCGCGTCAACACCCGGCCGTGGACACACTTCTCCGACTATCAGGTAATATTAAACTCACTAAAACACTAACAACACAATAGAAATATAAGGGATTTCCCAGAATTATCCTAGTAAATGTGTTTAAAAACATCGGAATCCGTCCCAACGCAATGGCGTTTTTTTTTTTAAACTCTTTTTAATTCTTTTTTCTAGTCCGTCGCTATCAATATCCTCAAACACAAATCTTTCATCCTCGCTCAAGTTAATGGGGAAATTGTCTTTTTTTGGTCCGAATAGCACTGTTTGTTGGAGGCTCCCATTAAAATCTATGTAAACATAGACGTCATCGTCTGCGACTTTCGGTAGAGGCAGCCGTGTTCCTGGGACGAATTCATCTCCCGTCATCCTAGTTACTGCCATTGTGTCCTTGGGCAAAACACTTCATCTACCTTGCTCCCAATACTGTTCACGCTAGTGTATGAATGTGAATGAATGATTAGTCTTGGTCCGAGAGGCTGTTGGCGCAAATTGGCAGCCACGTTTTCGTCAGTCTACCCCAGGACAGTTGCGGCTACAAATGTAGCTTACCACCGTATATTTGTAAATGTAGAGTGACTGAATAATGGCTTCTCAGTTGTCACCGTAACGTTTCTAGAAAGCTCTCTATAAATGTAATCCATTTTTATTAGCATTATTAATAGCGTATTTGTCCCAATATTTGGCTCCAAAACAGGTCAAAGCCAACAATGAAAGTGTTCTATATTTACACCTTCTGGGTCTTTGTTCAGTGAACTATGATGTGCTACAGAAAGCAGCCAATCAAGAAGCTAAAAAAAATCACTGGCGTTACTTCGTTGAAAACGTATTCACTCCTAGCTTGCTCATTAGATTGTAAAGTTCTTTGTCACGGCGTCTATATTATTTTTTCCGAAGTCCTTTCCTTTTGGGGACATCGCCCACATGCCTGTGACAATATTAAGACCACATAATCCTTCCCACCTCTCCTATGTCCTCACTTTCCAGTCGTTGATACGGAGGTTGCCATTCTTTTTCTTCTTCTTCTTCTTCTTCTTCAATTTTGTAAGATCACATTTATTTAGGCGAGATTTCAGATTCAGCGAACTTGAGTGTGGCTCAGTGATGGGATAGAGTGTGTGTTGTGTTTATATTACCATAACACAACCACAACAACACAAATATCAAAACCGCTCAATGAGCCTGATATCAAACAAACCTAACCCCCCTGCCCCCAATTGTAAATAATGTAAATCATTCAATTTATATACTTTGATGATTAACTTGTGTGATGACTGTATTATGTTGATAGTAGGAGTGTAACGGTACGTGTATTTGTATTGAACCGTTTCGGTACGGGGGTTTTGATTCGGTACGGGGGTGTACCGAACGAGTTTCTAAGCTAAAGTCTTAACAAGCTGCTTTGCATCGTCTGCCTCTGTGTCAGCACCCAGCATTGTCCCACCCAAACAACCCTCTGATTGGTTACATAGTAAGCGATAACAGCCAATCAGCAGTGAGTATTCAGAGCAGTAACAGCCAATCAATCAGCAGTGCGTATTCAGAGCGCATGGAGTCAATGCTCCAGCGTCGAACAAGTGAGCCTAAGGCATCGTACTCATCCCAAATTGTAATAAACACTACTAGTAACATCACTATGAGCCCGTTGACGTTCTAGAAACTTAAATTGTGGCTCAGGTAGCTAGCAGTCCTGGCTTGAGGTGAAGGCTAATTAGCTTTTACCGTAACGTTAGCTTATTTTGCTGTGTGTGGGTGTGTGTGTGTGTGTGTGTGTGTGTGTGTGTGTGTGTGTGTGTGTGTGTGTGTGCGTGCGTGTGTGTGTGTGTGTCCGCGCGTGCGTGTGTGTGTGTTAGGGTCAGCAAAGCCCTGTCTGTCTGTTATTTCGCTTGAACTCCATGGTGTTAAGGGATGAATAGTCCCTCCTATTGCTATTGTACTATTTTTTCAGCAATAGTTACATTAATCATTAGCAATGTAGCAGCCTAGTTTTGAATGGCAGGGTCCATGCTATCACATGTTGACAAAAATATAACATTTACATAATAAAAATCAACTACAGGCTTCCCCAATGCTGTGATAAATTAAGCATGATGAGTTGACTTGAAACTGTTTAATGTTGCACTTTTTATACATGGAAGAAAAGTTTTGACATTTTATTTAATCCAAGCAACAATTTAAGGCAGTTTATTGTGGATTAACGTGGGCAGAATTATTATAGTGTTCCCAATGTTAAAAGGATAAAGCCATTGTTTACAAATTTGGTAAATAAATAACCAAAACATTAATATTTTGTTGTTTTCTTACTGTACCGAAAATTTCCCGAACCCATCCATCCATCCATTTTCTACCGCTTATTCCATTTGCGGTTGCGGGGGGCGCTGGTACCTAGCTCAGCTACAATCGGGCGGAAGGCGTTGTACACCCTGGACAAGTACCCAGAGGGAACCCACACATTCACGGGGAGGACATGCAAACTCCACAGAAAGATCCTGAGCCCTGGGTTGAACCCAGGACTACTCAGGATTTTCGTATTGTGAGGCAGACGCACTAACCCCTCTGCCACCGTGAAGCCCTCTAGACCGAGATACGTACCGAACTGAATTTTTTGTCTACCGTACACCCCTAGCTGATAGTATATATTTGTACCATGAATTGATTAACGTGGACCCCGACTTAAACAAGTTGAGAAACTTATTCAGGTGTTACCATTTAGTGGTCAATTGTACGGAATATGTACTGTACTGTGCAATCTACTAATAAAAGTTTCAATCAATCAATCAATCAATCAAAATGTATCGTTATGTGTGTAGTCTGTAACAGATACAACATATCTTCAGATTTAGAAAAATATGTGTACCAGCCTTAAGTCACATTTTTCCTAGACAGTATTTTTGTCTTTAGAACAACATTCAGGTGACCTTAAGTTTTTGTCTTTAAGGATAGCACTCGGGTTACCTGAAGGCAGTGCAGGAAACACTAGGCTGTATTCTTCCCCAAAGTCCAGCCTGCTCGGCCTCAATGGAGCTTTGTGTGTGCACCGATGCTGCTGAAATGACCGCGAGGCCACATTGACACAAGAGCGACACAAGAGAGGCTTTGCAAGCTATCTCTAAAAAAAGATGGATTCATTTGGGTGGAGATTGGAGGAAACCCTGCCCTGAGCAAAGGTGCACACACATTCATGCTACACCCATGCAGTACTCAGGAAGCAGACTGCCTTCACACCCAGTTTCAAATTTGTTTTCCTTTCTTGCTGCTGTTAGAGGAAGGCGAGGCCGTCTACCAAACATCCCGTTAAAGCAGCATTACGTAACTATTCACTTTCAAATAAAGCCTTCATAAAAGGCCACGGGCAATGGGAGAATGTTGCACCTGCTCATCAAGCGAAACACATCATTCGCTCAAACTGACGACACCAAAATCCCATAGCACACGGCGCTTTAGGGCTGGGCGATATGGCCTTTTATTAATATCTCGATATTTTTAGGCCATGTCACGATACGCGATATACATCTCAATTTTTTTCTTGAATTAACACTTGATGCATATAATCACACCAGTATGATGATTTTATGTGTCTACATTAAAACATTCGTGTTCATACTGCATTAATATATGCTCATTTTAAACTTGTATGCAGAGAGGGAAATCACAAATAAGTCAATTTACCAAAACTGTATTTATTAAACAGTTATTAAAGGCCTACTGACATGAGATTTTCTTATTTAAACGGGGATAGCAGGTACATTCTATGTGTCATACTTGATCATTTCGCGATATTGCCATATTTTTGCTGAAAGGATTTAGTAGAGAACATCGACGATAAAATTCGCAACTTTTGGTCTCTAATAAAAAAGCCTTGCCTGTACCGGAAGTAGCAGACGATGTGCGCGTGACGTCACGGGTTGTGGAGCTCCTCACATCCTCACATTGTTTACAATCATGACCATTAGCAGCGAGAGCGATTCGGACCGAGAAAGCGACGATTTGAGCGAGGATGAAAATTTCGTGGATGAGGATAGTGATATTGAAGGACGCACATTTCGCCAAAAACGCCAAATGTGCGTTTTTGGCGAAAGAGATGATTTTACTAGGATAATTCTGGAAAATCCCTTATCTGCTTATTGTGTAACTAGTGTTGTACCTGAAAGTCGGAGGGGTGTGGCCACGGGTGTGGTGATCGCCAGTGTCTCTGAGGTAAGCTGCGTCTTTGACAGGTGCACGATGAACGACGCAATCTCCGCTCATGTCTACGGTAAGAGACGACTTATTACCACAATTTTCAGACCGAAACCTGCCGGTTGACATGTTGTCGGGAACCATGTTCGCTTGACCGCTCTGTTCCATAGTAAAGCTTCACTTTCGGGAATGTAAACAAGGAAACACCGGCTGTGTTTGTGTTGCTAATGGCAGCTGCAAAACACCGCTTCCCACCTACATCTTTCTTCTTTGTAGTCTCCATTATTAGTTGAAAAAATTGCAACAGATTCAGCAACACAGATGTCCAGAATACTGTGTATACTTATAGCTGGGATCGAGCTGGAAAAAATGTCCGCTACAATCCAAGACGTCACGCGCACGCGTCATAATACGCGTCATCATACCGACGTTTTCAACAGGAGACTTTGAGCAAAATTTAAAATTGCAATCTAGTAAAATAAAAAGGCTGCATTGGCATGTGTTGCAATGTTAAGATTTCATCATTGATATATAAACTATCAGACTGCATGGTCGGTAGTAGTGGGTTTCAGTAGGCCTTTAAGCAGTGGCACAAACATTTATGTTATTTCAAAACAGAAAGTGCAAGATTGTCAGAGACATTTTAAAACAAGCTTTTTAGTGCCTTATTGTGCATGATGTCATTAAGATGACATATCAAAACAACACTAAATTAAAGTGCACTTTTTGTACAGAACGCCACCACAATATTTTATTACAAAAAGGTGCCTTTTGTGCATGATGTCACATACAATATTTCAAAAACTGTAAAATAAAAATTAGCTGCATATTAGGAAATCAAATAGTGTATGTCCTACGCTATGTGGTGGGTTCCTGCGGATGTTATCTCCTTCTGTTGCTGACTATTTTTTGTTGATGTGGAAATGGGAGTCGTCAGGCTGAATTGGGTCAGTGGTGGTTGCTTCGGCATTTTATTGGGTGTGGCACTGGTCAGAGATGTTGAAATGCAGAGTTTCTAGCACTCTTCATTCTCTAGCGGGTGGCTTTTTAAATTATGATACAAATTAGTAGTGCAGCCACTTTTTGTAGAAACGCTTTTGCTGCATACTTGAAATATTACGGTTGTCTGTTCAACATCTTCCCGCTTAAAGCCAAACCACCACCAGTCGATGGACCCCATGATGTTTTTCTTCGAAATTAAATACTCTTCCAATTGTTACCAGATTCTCATCTTTCTATCTCTCGTATTACCACTCGCACTGCTCGCACCACCGGCCACAGCTAACTTTACCCATGTTGCTACCTCTCTTCTCCGCTAGGGCGTATGACGTTGCATGCGTGACAATATGTGACGTATGTAACAAGGTGCGCTTGTTTTATGTCTCTATGAGAAGGATAGACAATAAAGAGCGAGAAAAGCCTGTAGTGTAATGCACGCAGCTACAAACAACTGTGTGACAACTTATACTCGAATACTTACGATATAGTCATTTTCTATATCGCACAGAGACAAACCCGTGATATATCGAGTATATTCGAAATATTGCCCAGCCCTACGGCAAACATATTGTAAAATATTTGTTTTTTGTCAGCATATTCTGAAACCTGCTCTTGAAATCATGAATTGAGGTTTTGTTCACTAAATTATGCACAGCAAATTTCAGGAAAAATGACTTTCTTTCTAATATTAGGGGATGAAAGAACACATACCTGTTTGCAACAAGGCAACTCCACTGTCTGACACCTCGTAGTGCTTCTGGATGTCTTGAGCCACGCCTGCAAACAGGAGAGGAAACAATTACTGTCTTTTGAGGTCCTTCATTTAGAAACGCGTCAAACAGCAGAATGATGGATGGACATCATCTTCATCGGAATTAGTGGGAAAGAAGCAGTAAGACGCCCTTCAACAGACACACGGCCTGTTACAATAATACTACTTTATAAAACACATTAATATCACTGTGTATGATAGACATTGATGGGCAGTAACAAGCTACATGTAGCTAAGCTACGTAATTTAACTACATTTTCCAGTAGCTTTCCCTGTAGCTTAGCTAGTTTTAGACCCATGTAGCTCGGTAACTTACATCATAACTACACGCTACAAATAGAAAAAATGGACTGCTAATCCAAGCTACAAAAAACTAAATAAAATTCATACAGTGGGGTGCGGGGACCCCTACAGGTAGTTGTAGGGCAGATCTGGGCAAATTAAGGCCCGGGGGCCACATGCGGCCAACTGAGCTTTTCAATCTGGCCCGCCGGACATTCCTAAATAATTGTTTTCGATCTTTAAGATGGAAACTGTAGCTGACATTGTGATATGTTTTCTAATGATTGTAAGTCTTCAACTGTACTAATACTTGGAATCTGCATAATATACTAGTAACTATGGTTTGGTCACTATGAGATATGTCAGATTGTCTGTGTTTTTTTTTTTTTTACTCTTGGCGATCATTTTCCATTTTCTACCGCTTATTCCCTTTCGGGGTCGCGGGGGGCGCTGGCGCCTATCTCAGCTACAATCGGGCGGAAGGCGGGGTACACCCTGGACAAGTCGCCACCTCATCGCAGGGCCAACACAGATAGACAGACAACATTCACACTCACATTCACACACTAGGGCCAATTTAGTGTTGCCAATCAACCTATCCCCAGGTGCATGTCTTTGGAAGTGGGAGGAAGCCGGAGTACCCGGAGGGAACCCACGCATTCACGCATTCACGCATTCTTGGCGATCATATTTCACTATAATTGTTGCATAATGGTTGTGTTTCGCTTGATTGTAAAATATGTTGTCAGTGTTTTATCCTTCATTGTTATTATTGTAAATCCCACATTCTTGATTTTCGTGTACATTCTGGGTGTCTCATTCAGTAAAAAAATGTCAAATTCCATTTTGTTTTTTAAGGTGGTCTGTCATAACGTTTTAGCTTTCAATCATTATTGTGAGGTTTTGTATTAGTGTTCCTAAAAATAGATATACCAGCCTCCAGACACACTATTTTTTATCTGAATCTGGCCCCCTGAGTAAAATAATTTCCCGGGCCTGTTGTAGTGTGTCCCCAGCTAAATGACAGATAGTTAATAGTAATGGACCCGATAAAGGTACACTCTAAGTTACATTAACATTGTTATTACACATATGGGCACATAGATATAAATGTTGTTATATGTAGCTTTGATGTAGCAAGCCACTTTTGCTGTCTAGCTTGTAGGGTAGCTTGCTACAATTTTCCGGGGCTAGCTTCCCCTGGAGCATAGCTACATTTAATCGAGAGTAACTTATAGCTTAGCTTACTCCATTGTCCAAGTAGCTTGCCCATCACTAATAATATAGTATTGTTACTGTAAATTATACATACGGTAATAATATTGTGTATTATAGATAAGCCTGGGCCGATATTCGATAAGTGAATTAACCCCTGATAAATTCCAGTGTCGATAATTTGCCATGTGCATGCTTTAAGAGATTTTCGGTTTCAGTAACTATGCACGTTTGTGCCCCAGTGGAATTGAAAAGAAAGAGATGAATCATCTTGTTATCATTAAGTGTCTTTGACTCTTTGTGTTACCGCTGGCCCGCTAGCAATAACATCATATGGTGGCCAACCCGCGGTTACTGAACTCTTAAGGCGGTATAGCTCAGTTGGTAGAGCGGCCGTGCCAGCAACTTGAGGGTTGCAGGTTCGATCCCCGCTTCCACCATCCTAGATACTGCCGTTGTGTCCTTGGGCAAGACACTTTACCCACCTGCTCCCAGTGCCACCCACACTGGTTTAAATGTAACTTAGATATTGGGTTTCACTATGTAAAGCGCTTTGAGTCACTTGAGAAAAAGCGCTATATAAATATAATTCACTTCACTTAAGCTCAAATCGAAGTTTGAATGTTTTTAATGTGCGTTTTTGGCGAAAGAGATGATTTGCAAGAGCGGTCACTCTTCTGCATCGGTTTCTGCGGCTGCGGACATTTGTACAATAAAGAAACAATAGTAATGATAACTGGTCAAAAAGCTGTCTTTCATAACTGCACTTTGATACGGACACAAAGACTGGCTTGCTAACTAGCTTAAATGCTAACATGTAAAGAACAGATACTAACATTTTTTCCATTACGAAGCATCGTTCCCCAATCTAAACTGGTAGAAACACATTACTGTTTAAACAAGTGAGCTACCGTATTTACATTAAACATAGAAGTGCTATTTTTGCACAAAGTGATTAATAAACTAGACAGGGTCAAGTTAAAAACAGACGAACACAAACTCTGAAGTGTACTCTTGTGACGTACGGAAGTGAAACAACTGATCGCCCTTTACAATTTAAAATTAAAGAATATGAACATGGATAAACACACAAATAAAAATAATATGTCTCTTTTGAAGCCAGAACAATATTTGATGTACAATGATTAAAAAGCTGAGCTGCTACCTTACCGTGGTAGAGGAGTTTGCGTGTCCCAATGATCCTAGGAGCTATGTTGTCTGGGGGTTTTCATGCCCCCTGGTAGGGTCTCCCAAGACAAACAGGTCCTAGGTGAGTGATCAGACAAAGAGCAGCTCAAAGACTTCTATGGAATTACAACGAAATGAACCCAGATTTCCCTCGCCCGGACGTGGGTCACCGGGGCCCCGCTCTGGAGCCAGGCCCGGAGTTGGGGCACGATGGCGAGCGCCTGGTGGTCGGGCCTGTTCCCATGGGGCCCGGCCGGGCACAGCCCGAAGAGGCAACGTGGGTCATTCCTCCAATGGGCTCACCACTCATAGGAGGGGCCATAGAGGCTGGGTGCATTGTGAGCTGGGCGGCAGCCGAAGGCAGGGCACTTGGCGGTCCGATCCTCGGCTACAGAAGCTAGCTCTTGGGACGTGGAACGTCACCTCACTGGGGGGTAAGGAGCCTGAGCTAGTGCGCGAGGTAGAGAAGTTCCGGCTGGATATAGTCGGACTCACCTCGACGCACAGCAAGGGCTCTGGAACCAGTTCTCTCGAGAGGGACTGGACCCTCTTCCACTCTGGCGTTGCCGGCAGTGAGAGGCGACGGGCTGGGGTGGCAATTCTGGTTGCCCCCCGGCTCAAAGCCTGTACGTTTGAGTTCAACCCAGTGGACGAGAGGGTAGCTTCCCTTCGCCTTCGGGTGGGGGGACGGGTCCTGACTGTTGTTTGTGCTTACGCACCAAACAGCAGTTCAGAATACCCACCCTTTTTGGGTACACTCGAGGGAGTACTGGAAAGTGCTCCTCCGGGTGATTCCCTTGTCCTACTGGGAGACTTCAACGCTCATGTTGGCAACGACAGTGAAACCTGGAGAGGCGTGATTGGGAAGAATGGTCGCCCGGATCTAAACCCGAGTGGTGTTTTGTTGTTGGACTTTTGTGCTCGTCACAGTTTGTCGATAACAAACACCATGTTCAAACATAAGGGTGTCCATATGTGCACTTGGCACCAGGACACCCTAGGCCGCAGTTCCATGATCGACTTTGTAGTTGTGTCATCGGATTTGCGGCCTTATGTTTTGGACACTCGGGTGAAGAGAGGGGCGGAGCTTTCTACCGATCACCACCTTGTGGTGAGTTGGCTGCGATGGTGGGGGAGGATGCCGGACAGACCTGGCAGGCCCAAGCGCATTGTGAGGGTCTGCTGGGAACGTCTGGCAGAGTCTCCTGTCAGAGAGAGTTTCAATTCACACCTCCGGGAGAACTTTGAACATGTCACGAGGGAGGTGCGGGACATTGAGTCCGAGTGGACCATGTTCTGAACCTCTATTGTCGAGGCGGCTGATTGGAGCTGTGGCCGCAAAGTTGTTGGTGCCTGTCGTGGCGGTAATCCCAGAACCCGTTGGTGGACACCAGCAGTGAGGGATGCCGTCAAGCTGAAGAAGGAGTCCTATCGGGTTCTTTTGGCTCATAGGACTCCGGAGGCAGTGGACGGGTACCGACGGGCCAAGCGGTGTGCAGCTTTAGCGGTCGCGGAGGCAAAAACTCGGACATGGGAAGAGTTCGGGGAAGCCATGGAAAACGACTTCCGGACGGCTTCGAAGCGATTCTGGACCACCATACGGCGCCTCAGGAAGGGGAAGCAGTGCACTATCAACACCGTGTATGGTGCGGATGGTGTTCTGCTGACTTCGACTGCGGATGTTGTGGATCGGTGGAGGGAATACTTCGAAGACCTCCTCAATCCCACCAACACGTCTTTCTTTGAGGAAGCGGTGCCTGGGGAATCTGTAGTGGACTCTCCTATTACTGGGGCTGAGGTCGCTGAGGTAGTTAAAAAGCTCCTCGGCGGCAAGGCCCCGGGGGTGGATGAGATCCGCCCGGAGTTCCTTAAGGCTCTGGATGCTGTGGGGCTGTCTTGGTTGACAAGACTCTGCAGCATCGCGTGGACATCGGGGGCGGTACCTCTGGATTGGCAGACCGGGGTGGTGGTCCCTCTCTTTAAGAAGGGGGACAGGAGGGTGTGTTCCAACTATCGTGGGATCACACTCCTCAGCCTTCCCGGTAAGGTTTATTCAGGTGTACTGGAGAGGAGGCTTCGCCGGATAGTCGAACCTCGGATTCAGGAGGAACAGTGTGGTTTTCGTCCTGGTCGTGGAACTGTGGACCAGCTCTATACTCTCGGCAGGGTTCTTGAGGGTGCATGGGAGTTTGCCCAACCAGTCTACATGTGCTTTGTGGACTTGGAGAAGGCATTCGACCGTGTCCCTCGGGAAGTCCTGTGGGGAGTGCTCAGAGAGTATGGGGTATCGGAATGTCTTATTGTGGCAGTCCGCTCCCTGTATGATCAGTGTCAGAGCTTGGTCCGCATTGCTGGCAGTAAGTCGGACACGTTTCCAGTGAAGGTTGGACTCCGCCAAGGCTGTCCTTTGTCACCGATTCTGTTCATAACTTTTATGGACAGAATTTCTAGGCGCAGTCAAGGCGTTGAGGGGTTCCGGTTTGGTGGCCACGGGATTAGGTCTCTGCTTTTTGCAGATGATGTAGTCCTGATGGCTTCATCTGGCCGGGATCTTCAGCTCTCACTGGATCGGTTCGCAGCCGAGTGTGAAGCGACCGGAATGAGAATCAGCACCTCCAAGTCCGAGTCCATGGTTCTCGCCCGGAAAACGGTGGAGTGCCATCTCCGGGTTGGGGAGGAGACCCTGCCCCAAGTGGAGGAGTTCAAGTACCTAGGAGTCTTGTTCACGAGTGGGGGAAGAGTGGATCGTGAGATCGACAGGCGGATCGGTGCGGCGTCTTCAGTAATGCGGACGTTGTATCGATCCGTTGTGGTGAAGAAGGAGCTGAGCCGGAAGGCAAAGCTCTCAATTTACCGGTCGATCTACGTTCCCATCCTCACCTATGGTCATGAGCTTTGGGTCATGACCGAAAGGATAAGATCACGGGTACAAGCGGCCGAAATGAGTTTCCTCCGCCGGGTGGCGGGGCTCTCCCTTAGAGATAGGGTGAGAAGCTCTGCCATCCGGGAGGAGCTCAACGTAAAGCCGCTGCTCCTCCACATCGAGAGGAGCCAGATGAGGTGGTTCGGGCATCTGGTCAGGATGCCACCCGAACGCCTCCCTAGGGATGTGTTTAGGGCACGTCCAGCTGGTAGGAGGCCACGGGGAAGACCCAGGACACGTTGGAAAGACTATGTCTCCCGGCTGGCCTGGGAACGCCTCGGGATCCCCCGGGAAGAGCTAGACGAAGTGGCTGGAGATAGGGAAGTCTGGGCTTCCCTGTTTAGGCTGCTGCCCCCGCGACCCGACCTCGGATAAGCGGAAGATGATGGATGGATGGATGGATGATTAAAAAATACATCTTGGTATAAAGATTTGAGTGTGTGTATATAAGTACTTTTTGAGCACATTCAACAATACCACGATAATATCGATCATTTTGGTCACAATCACTTTGTTTAGCCATTTTGTTCATTGTTTTGGTTGCGTGTATCTGAGGGTCCCCACCCCCTCCTTAACAGAGACAGAACCTATTTTATTGATTTTGGTTGTGATTTTTATTTAAGTGCAAATTTTTGCTTACTGACATAGTACATTTTATTTTGTATTTTTTATTAGTTTTATTTCACTTGATATTCAGAAGTTTAATTGCAATGCTAAAATATACGAGAAATACAAGATAATTGCATTTGAGAGGGGTATACTTTCTTTATTAGTTTGTATTGTTATTACATCAGTGGTTAAATTGATCTCAAATAAATGGCAATAATATCGTTTATTGTCAATAATTTTTCAGGTGAATACATCTTTGAGCAAGATTTGTTATCGGCGCCGGCCTAATTATAAAGTATTATTACTCTATGTTATACAAAGAGTAATAATATTGTATGCTGCTTTAAGAAATTCAACAGCTGAATACTCAAAACATCAACATTGTTCGTCTCATGAGCATCTCTGTCACCAGGATTTGTTTAATGAGACTTGGGAGTGATGTTGAATATTCATGATGGTAATAAGCCTGGGTCAAAAGGTACATTTCTCTCAGGCTGTGTTGTCATAGATACCACGTATTGGATTATATTTAACCCAAAAGGAATGAAAAAATTCAGTTAAAGGAAAATCTTATCTGCTATTTTAGACATTTGTAAATTATAGTTTATGACTTTCATCCATCTTCTTCCGCTTATCGGAGGTCGGGTCGCGGGGGCAGCAGCCTAAGCAGGAAAGCCCAGACTTTCCTCTCCCCAGCCACTTCGTCCAGCTTTTCCCGGGGAATCCCGAGGCGTTCCCATGCCAGACTTTCCTATTTGAATATTTTCGACCCTACATTCTAAATATTGATACAACATGGCTCACCAACAAAATCAGAGGCACGACTAACATTTAAAAACACTGTCAGCCTCTTATAATTATGAATATGATTTATTACAAAGTGAGTGTCTGCTCCATTTGACTTTCATCTGCAGCATAAAAACATATGAAACACATAAAACTTTTAAAAGACAGATCTGTGATCCGCTGAAGTTTAACAAGGTTGTCAGTATTAGTCAACAACTCATTTATTCTGCAAGGTTAGTTACTGCGTGGGTTCGCTCCGGGTACTCCGGCTTCCTCTCACCTCCAAAGACAAGCACCTGGGGATAGGTTGATTGGCAACACAACATTGGCCCTAGTGTGTGAATGTGAGTGTGAATGTTGTCCGTCTATCTGTGTTGGCCCTGCAATGAGGTAGTGACTTGTCCATGGTGTACGCCGCCTTCCGCCTGTTTGTAGCTGAGATAAGCAACACCCCCCACCCCGCTGGTGCCCCAACAGGGACAAGCGGTAGAAAATGGATGGATGGATAGTTATGAGGCAATTGCACATCTAAAACGGATTAAAATGCTTTCAGTTAAAAGATGACTCTTGATAGTTTTAGTAAAACAGACACATATGTATATATTTATATTCAATAAATGAAATACATAAGGTAAAAAACAAAGGCATGAAAGATTTTAGTACACAGACTAGCCAACCAAATACATTTTGATTTTTACTAGAAATGTTTTATAACAGTAGATGTAATGGTTGTACAACACTAGTGTCTTTAGTTTTAGAGGTAGTCTAGTAATCATTTCTAGTTTAAACAATACACGCCTATTTATTATTTTTATTCTTTTAGAGGATGTGAATTCAAAAAAATCAAATCAAATCAGTCAATCACAAAATCAGTCGATCAGTTGTTAATATCTAATTCACTATCAAAAGGACCTGTAAATTGCAGCCCAAATGCAGACTGATTGCAAAAATCACCAGCAAGAAGATAATAATAATAATAATAATAATGGATTTGATTTTATATCGCGCTTTTCTACATCACACACAAGTAGATCACCAGCAAACAGCGGCTTGGCGTAGTGGGTAGAGCAGCCGTTCAGGAAACCTGAGGGTTGCAGGTTCGCTTCCCACCTATTGACATCCAAATCGCTGCCGTTGTGTCCTTGGGCAGGACACTTCACCCTTGCCCCCGGTGCCACTCACACTGGTGAATGAATGATGAATGAATGATTGGTGGTGGTCGGAGGGGCCGTAGGCGCAAACTGGCAGCCACGCTTCCGTCAGTCTACCCCAGGGCAGCTGTGGCTACAGATGTAGCTTACCAGGTGTGAATGAATGATGGGTGCCCACTTCTCTGTGAGCGCTTTGAGTATCTAACAATAGAAAAGCGCTATATGAATCTAATCCATTATTATTATTATTATTATTATTATTATATACAAGTGGATTCCATGCATGTTGATCACAAACAAGTAGACCACACGCAAGTAAATCTCAAGCAAGTAGATCCCAAGCAATTAGCTCTTAAACAAGTGGATCACATTTAAGTAGATCACAGATAAGTTGATCAGATGCTAGTAAATCCCTCACACATCGATCACATGGAAGTTGATCTAAAGAAAAAGAATCAGAAGTAAGTAGGTCTAATGTATATTTCAAACAAGTAGATCACATAGGTAGATCACAAACAATGAGATCACACTAAAGCAGATTAAAACCAAATAAATAACAAGTTTATTGCACACGAGTAGAGCTCAGGCAAGTAGATAACACATAAGTAGATCACACACGTGTATTATAAGCAAGTGGGTCTCACACAAGTGGAGCTTAATCAGGTAGATCCCAAAAAGGTATATTATAAGCAAGTAGATCACACACAAGTAAATCAAACACAAGTAGATGAGCTGAATGTTATGTGTTGAGAAAGTTAACAAAAACGAAGAAAAAAACATTTATAATGTTAGTATGACATTATGGACACAGTGATGCTGGAACACAAACAAATATGATTGATCCAAATGTTTCAGATTCAGAGGAAACAAACTTTAATGATTGATGGATTATTGGAGTATTGCAAAGAACAATTTCATTGAAAAAACTTTGCACCAGGGTAAATCATGAAAAGAAGACGTAAACGTCTTCACTGAAGTTATTTTTTATTTTTTCCAAGCATAGCCTGATCCAGATTGTTGAATTGAGGATCAAAGATGATTCCTTATGTCACATTCCATCTGTAAATCTTACAGTAAGTGTGTTCTGCTGCCAATGAGGAGCTGAAATAAAAAACAGTGGAAGAGTTGGAAGAACATGTCATTCTCAATGTGGGACAAGCCGTCCAACCCCAAATGTGTTTATCAGCATAAATGCTCAAATTAATTTGTACTGCAATTAGGTTACAAGAAGTGTGTGAACACACAGACACACACACACACACACACACACACATACACGCACACACACACAATACTGCAATTAGGTTACAAGAAGTGTGTGAACACGCACACGCACGCACACACACACAATACTGCAATTAGGTTACAAGAAGTGTGTGTACACACACACACAAACACATGCGCGCACACAAAAAGTCTGCCGGGGTGGAGGTGGTTGGTGGCGGGGATGGGGTGTGGGTGTGTTCCCAGATTGATGATTATGTGGGCGTGCGTATGCGTGTGCTTGTGCGTGAGCGTGTTTACCAGAAGTGTCCACTTACACACTTTTACCCGACATGCAGGTGGATCTGGCTGGTTGGAATTTGAGACTAAGAAAACTGCTACATAATTGCCTGGGGGATACATCAAATGTATCGATAAATCTATATTTTCATCTCCTTGCTCGGGCATGTTTTTTTTTTGCCCCCATGAGCTTCCGTAGACCCCCTTCTTTTCTTAGTGGAGATCCACAAGCCTAGCAAAACATGGCTAATGCTAATGATAATGAGGGTGAGACGTTTGATCCAAAGAAAAAAAAAGTGTTGTCAGTGCTTTAGTGTTGCGGCATCATACACAGACTTTTATGATTACAAGTGACTGCACGCTGAAGAGTTACATTAACAAAGGCAGCAGCACAACAAAGTTATTCAAGCATCTGCGACAGCATCGAGCCGAGTGGGGGAAATGCAACTATTTACAAAACGAACAAGACCTCAACAACAACAGCAACAGCAACAAACTCCACCTAAGAAGCAGCGCACTTTGGCAAAATCATCAAGGTAACGCGTACAGTTTGATGAATAAGGAGAACAATGCTCAGAACGACCACTAAAGCAGTTGCTTTACACATTCAAACCAGACAAGTGCGTACGCTTGAGTGCTGCTGCAAAACTCTCTTGGAATTATACTGTATTTAATCGTCACTATAATAACATATTGCATGTGCAATGAAGTGTACGTTGTCTTTGACATCAGTACACAGATACTTCAGGGAAAACCCTTTGTTCATCCACTTAAAAAAAAACTATACAGTCATTTAAATGTGTTACTTGTTTATTTATTAACATACAATGTACAATGTATTTTTATTCAAAACAGAAGATTTTAAGTTTGCACTTTTTTGATCTGATTGATTTTTCTTAATATTTAATGATTATTGGTATCTTCATTGATTTATTGGAGTTTATTATTTGCATGCAATGTGCAACGCTACATTTTTAATTAAATAAGTATTTTTTTGCCCGGAACAGAAGTTTTAAGTTTGCATTTCATCAGTGTAAATGTTACAGATTATTTTTAATTGGCACATAATGTACAATGCTTCATTTTTGTTTACTGAAGTATTTTATTTAAGCAGAAGTACTTAAGGAAGCTCCAAATTTAGTTCTTTGAAAATTATAGCATAAAAAGTAAAATTTATATCTGGGCTAAAAATATTATACAAACTTGAATTTTTCTAAGAGTAAGATGCAGTGTCATTTTAAAATGCTCTTTTTTGATCAAACTTCTTTTGAAATACCACTGTTATTTGTATTTGTTTCTCTAAAAAGTAGGGGGGGGGGAAAAATCATAATTCAAATTTTTTGGTGAAAAAAATTGGATTTTTGTTTTTCTAATGCAGTAAAATAATTCATACATTATGTGATTGTCAAAAATAAAATAAACAAAATATGTTAAACATTTTAACAGTAACATGTGTATGTGTTTTTTTAGAAGGTAACCCTGTGAATAGCGAAGATCTACTGCATTTCGATTTAAAACCCCCAAAAATCTCATTCAAGATCCTTAAGGTTTCAAGGAAGCAAACCTTTAACAAGTAAGTTGCCTTTATTTAGACAAACGTTTATCTGTTTGTTTTGAAACCATATTCAAGTGCAGCGAGCTGTGGAACCACCTGTGCACACTAGATCTGTGTTTGTGCAGGAGCCTATCACAGTTATCATCTCTGCCGGCGCAAGATGGAAAATAAACTTGTTTGTATATGTTTCACTGATACTTGGAAGATATTTTGTCTGACGATGATGTAATGCATATTGTGAATCCTCACCAAAGCCGGCCGGGTAGTTGCCATGGCAACATTGGTGTGGGTGCTCCAAAAGATAAAGGTCAAGTAACCACACAGGAATTGAACCTTTTTCCCAATTTCTGTTTTCTTCTTTTCAACCTAAAATGTTCTTACTGTCTCTCACTGCAGAAGTGAATACCCATAATAACCACAATCATCGCCATAAATTCACAAAGTACGACTTCCTGCTATGATATCAGAGATCTGTAAGTGCAACATTAACATATCTCATCCATCATCCTATTTCTCTATTGTAAAGAGACATGTCACTAAAACCAAGCTCAGGAATTTTCTCACCTTGGGGTTTTTTAGTGCAGTGTGCATGACGCAAGAACCGTCCCAGGAATGTGGATCCACCTGACTGAACATATTACTCAACTACAGCAATGTACACTAACCAGCCAGATACTCTTCAAATACACAACCACCCTCCTCCCCTGGCAGGAAATAATCATAGAACTAAACAGAAAAGCACTCAATACACTAAAGGTCCTAAGTCGTTGGTGATCTGACTCAACCACAAAATATAATCACTTGTTCCTTATTGCATTTCTGACATTTCTTGAAAGTTTTATCAAAATGTCTCCAGAACCTTTCAAGATATTTATAGCAAAATGAAACAAATGGAGTGATAATTCTTGTCAGCCATCCACTAGAATAGAACAGAATGGACTTAATTGTCATTATATATGCATATAACGAGATTAAGGACTCCAACTTAATGTGCGGTAGTGGGAACAAATATGGGCACAAGAGGTAATAAAGAAAAAACAAAGAATTTAAATAAACAGACTACTGTCCAATAAAAATAACAAGCAATCCTGTACAATATACAAAACACTATAGAAATAAAAAATACTGTACAATATACAGAACAAGACAATAATAACAAAGTAATAAATAACAATCAGTGTCGGACGTATTGCACTCGAAGGGTAATATTGCACAGTAGGGTATTAGGGTATGATATTGTATAGGGGTGAATTATTATTATAAGTTAGAGTTCAACATAGTGACAGCTCTGGGAAAGAACCTGTCTCTGAGCCTGTTTGTTCTGGCTCTGATGCACCTGAAGCGCCTGCCCGATGGTAGCAGGTTGAACTAACTTTGCCTCTGTGGGTGGAGGCAGCACCGCCAGGACACGCACACACACACACACACACACACACACACACACACACACAGAATGTAAATGTAAGGTAGAGTAGTCTAAATCATTCATATCATAAACTAATCACTAGTTCCTTATTCCTACTCTGACATTTCCAGAGCGTTTCATCAAAATCCGCCCACAACTTTTTGAGTTATGTTGCTATCTACTAAACAAACAGAAAAACAAACAAACCCCAGCAAATTCATAACTCACAAAAGTAATTCCTTGAAGAATAAATGAAATTGTGTGTTTGTTTTGTTTGCGTGTCGCTTCCAAAAATACAGCAAGAGAGTTTACTTGTTGCATCACTTTCAGCAGCTGCAGGGCGCTTTAGTTCTGTAGCGGAATGAACAAAAAAGAGTGAAGCCTCTTGGCAGTCATCCAATTTCTCTTTCTTTGCAGGTAGAGGCTGGACCGCTAGCATACACACACATGCACACACACACACAGAACTTCAGCCTCCTAATGTAAACATGAGGTAAATTCATAGAAATTATGGAAATGATAAGTTACGCTGCTAACTAACTAACTTACTAACTAACTAACTAATGGAGAAATAGAACTCTGGCGATTACATAATCTCCTGACAGAGGTGATACAAAGAAAACGGAAGAGACAAGAAACAAGTTTCAGACTGACTTCCTGAGGCAAAAGTTGAAAACCATGTATTGAACCAAGTTGGAAAAGTTAGAGAAGTGTGACCAATTGTTCAGTAATGAATAACTTCTTTTACTTTTTCAATACTAAAATACTGTGTTCACGACGCCATTTTCAACCTTCCGCCTCAGCGACGAGGTACATCGACAAAACTTGCTTTTGTTGTGTCCATCACGTTCTTTGTGGTTTAAAGTCGCATTGTGGTTAATGTATTTGTTGTGGCTTTTGCAATTGTTCTGAAGCTGAAAGTTGTTTTATTGTGCCGTTTGCATTTGTTGTGACTTTTCTTGGCCACCGTACAGTAGGTATGTATCCATGGTTCTATGTTTTGATGACTAATGGCGCATGGCAATGACGCAGCAGAGGGTCGGATGGACTTGACTAACATTTAACATCCTTAATTATTAAAAGTGCTTCACTCCACGTTCTTAAATCCAATGTTTTATTTTTTTTTAGCATCGATAAAATTGATTGATTACCTTTTAAAACAATGTTAGAACGGTATGTATCTTCCGGAAGGCCGACTTGCCAAGCACAGATCAATGCCGTTGAATCTAAAGTGTTTAAATGGATAGATTGACGTAGACCATGAATCTTTATACACCTATTATTTATTTTTCAGACACAAACGCTATCGCACTTGCCTAATGACGTATCATACTGTTAAACAGAAATAGTTTTTTCCATGCACACACAAACAGAGCGTTCTTACAAAGTTGGTGCAATGCACAGCTGACACTTACTGCTCTCATAAGGTCTTTCTTTGTGAGCCTTTTAGTGTGCGGAAAGAACACACAAATGAGTAAACATACAACAAATGTTCCTTTTGCATGAATGAATGTGCAGGTTTAAGAGGAATGACACTAGAGATGCAATGGTACAGTGTGTGTGTGTGTGTGTGTGCGTGTGTGTGTGTGCATGTGTGTGTGCGTGTGTTTGTGTGTGTGTGTGTGTGTGTGTGTGTGCTCAGGTTAGAATTGCAGCATGCTATAACTGCTGGATGACATAAAAGGCTGAAAAAAACACATTTAATTGTTTGGTGTTTGCAGGCATTTTCATTTATTCATATACACTGTATATTGCAATATTTTCTTTTTTTTCCACCATTATAATTGGCCCTAGTGTGTGAATGTGAGTGTGAATCTGTGTCGGCTCTGCAATGAGGTGGCAACTTGTCCAGGGTGTACACCGCCTTCCACCCAAGTGCAGCTGGGATAGGTTTTAGCACCTCCTGCGACCCCGAAAGGGACAAGCAGTAGAAAATGGATAGATGGATCTGGAACATTCTAGGGCATGCTTGGAGTTAGTGCCACCGTCTCCCATGAGCGCACTTCAGTTCACCAAAAAAGTGGGTTCTATTGAAGATGCACTGCAGGACTGTGTCCAAAATACCCATAAGAAGTGGTACATGACCGCTACATTGAATGAGTGTCCCTATGGTGACAGCAGGTAGTACATGCAAAAACGTAATTTAAATGAGGTGGTCTTTTTCAGTTATCACGCAGTCTTAGTAGATCACACGCAAACGTACACGCAATTAAAACATTTGCACATGTTGTTTAGCGCCTGGTGTTTGGATCTTAGTATATCAGGCACTCAATTTTCAAAATGATATAGGCTGCTGTTTTATATTGCAACCACAATGAATCAGGAATTTATTTCTGAAACAATTACTTTTCTCTGTACTTTTTTGAACTATTTCTGGACCTTACAAAAAAATAAATCACGGTATTAACAAAAAGGAATTGCAAAATCTCAAAATTCCAGCAATTAATATCATTGCACATCTCTACCAAACTCAAACTTTGATCTAAATTTACAAAGGAAAAACAATCAGAAGCCATTCCTTTTGTATTACTGCATATGTGTATGATATGATTGCTGTACATGTAATATGGTTTGTAAGAAGGCAGAACACAGATCCATCTTTTTTTCAGCTGAAACCAATAAAGCTGTGTTTGGAATGACGTCATATTTTGGTGGTGAGTAAGGTCCAATGCTGTGGAAGGATGCCAGACAGACCTCGCAGGCCCAAGCGCATAGTGAGGGTCTGCTGGGAACGTCTGGCTGGCTCTCCTGTCAGAGAGAGTTTTAATTCACGCCTCTGGAAGAACTTCGAACATGTCACGAGGGAGGCAATGGACATTGAGTCCAAGTAGACCATGTTCCGTGCCTCCATTGTCAAGGCAGCCGATCGGAACTGTGGTTGCAAGGTGCTCGATGCCTGTCATGGCTGTAATCCCAGAACAAAGGATTCTGTCAAGATGAAGAAGGGGTCCTATGAGCTCATGGGACTCCTGGGCTTCTCTGCTTAGGCTGCTTCATTGGATAAGCGGAGGAAGATGGATGGATGGATGGATGGATGGATGGATGGATGGATGGATGGATGGATCATAGAATTAGGAGGACCCACTTTCCGTCAAACAGTCAATAAATGTGATAACATCATAGAAATTGAATACAAAAATACCACATATAAACTGAAGTCTGACTTCCGTTATGTAATCCCTTCTGAAATCCGGTGTAATAATGTGGTCACTGAAAGACCGACTCTCCCACACTTCCATTTGTAGTTATAATTTGACTGATGTCAGATGTTGACAATCTATTAAAGCTTTGTACAAAAAATTAAAATAAATCCCGTCCCCATGTATGAGACTACTGACAATATGAAACTAACAGTATGATTTGACGGATAAGTCTGTTTGTTTTAAGAAAGTTTCAGTGGATTGAGATAGGGATGACCTGTTATCAAAGCTCTACCAAGGGGTTGTGGGGGTCCTCACCTTCCTGCCGGTTGCACTTTAAAACAGAGTTTGACAGCTGTTGATGAAGATAAAAATTAAAGGGCATAGAAAATAGGAGCGGTCATATAAACGTGCTTGCGTGTTTGTGTCTATATCAGCAATTTTCCATCTCGACGGTATCCAAGAGTTCTTACCAAGCCAGGCCTAACCTTCAATCGTCACAGGACCAAGAGTTCTAACTCAGTAAATTTGAGAGAAATAACAAGATATATATCTAATATATATTTAACCCAGTTGATTAATAATCATTTGTGCTATGCCGTAAGAATTGGAATAGACACATCCTTCATCAGGGCAGCACGGTGGACAGGGGTTTGTGAACATGCCTCACAATACAAAGGTCCTGGCCTCAATCCTCGGGATCGGGATCTTTCTGTGTGGAGTTTGCATGTTCTCCCCCGTGACTGTGTGGGTTCCCTCCGGGTACTCCGACTTCCTCCCACATCCAAAGACATGCACCTGGGTTTAGGTTAGGTTAATTCAGTTGACACTAATGTGTGAATGTTAGTGTACAACGCCTTCCCCCTGAATGCAGCTGGGATAGACTCGAGCACCCCTAGCGACCCCGAAAGGGATATGCGGTAGAAAATGGATGTATGGACATCCTTCATCATTGAATGCAGCTATGATCCCTCCGTTAGTTATAATGTAGAAAACATTTGTAAATGAATATCCGGACAACATCTCGCTGTTAAAATATTCCTGGTTTGAAATCGTTTTACTATATCATGTAGCAAAAGAACAAAATAAGAAATAAATCATATCCGAGACCTTTCTATATTTGTACATGTCTGTTTTATGTTGTATTATTTGCGAGAATGTTAAAACTAGTGTTGAAAAAAAAACAGAAAACAGTTTAGAAGAAAGGATAAGCTTATGTCTAACTTATTTACTTGTTAATTACACTTTTAAAGTACTTTCTGGTGTATATGTAAACAGGTAACTAGATTGTTTGTCGTACTTAAAAGAGGAAATTTTACCGTAATGAATAGGTGTAAAATCGCCTTAACGTTGTTAATTTAATCAACAATGAAATGTAGGAAGTACTCAGCTCCTAGGCATATAACATATTGATAACAAAAAATAATAAAAATGCAAAAATTGTAATAAAAAAATTGCATACACTCTGAAATAAGAAACTTCTTGAACTTGCACATGCAAATATAATTTGTAATATTTTTTTAGAAAAAGATTAAAACCATGAAGATACTAAAAATAGTGAGTGAATTAATGACAAAGTACATAAAGCACATACAATAATTACAGTACATGCATAGAATTATCACACAATATATAGAGGTTGCTGAATTATCAATGTTTCTGTAAGAAGTGGTAGAAATCACTTATAAATGATGCAGCAAAACAAAAGTAAATAAAAAAAGTAGTAAAACTTTAGCAATATTAGTTTTACGTATTTTTTCATCCAAATAACATTAGATTGTTCATATGTTGGCCTTTTTAAGAAATACAATCAGACAATGACAGTGCTTTGAAAACAATGACTAGAGATATGTGAAATTCAGCCAGTATTAATAAGGTATGTACATAAAATTAGGTAAAGGGTAACACAATGGTTTAACTCAATCTAACCTATATAATTAGATATATATCTGCAGTAGGATTGCGGAACATATGTTCATGTTACACATGTAAAATACTGATATCAAAAAAAGTTCAAATTGAAAAAAAAAGAAGATCTAATTGGTGAACAGGTTTGGGTCTGGTTGAACATAACTTGCAGAAGTAGTAACCTGCTTATCCATGTGCAATTGCACAAATGTGCATAGTGTGAGGCTTGTGCAGCATAGCGATGCCTCGGGCAAGAACACAGCTTGAGGTAAGAAATAACGATTTATTTAACTCAAAACAGGCTAAGAACAAAAACACTGGTGCTAACAGAAAGGCAAACTAAAGCGCTAGCATGGAAAGCTAGGAAAATGAACGGAAACACAAACACTTGGCACGAAGGCACAAAAAGGGAGAACAAAACGACTTGGGATAAAAAAGAGCTTAGCGTGGAAGCTAGCGAGAAAGAGCATGAAACACAAGACATCAACTGTTGCATGAGAGCAAATTACGATCCGAGAGTGAATGAACGGAAACGGCTGGCTCAAATAAGGATGGTGATTAGCAAAGTAGGTGTGCCGGAACCGAGAGTAGCAGGTGGAAACAATATGAAACCATGGTGACAGAGCAAAACAGGGACTAGGGACGTCAAACAACAGAATGTGATATGAAATAGGAACAAAGCAACGATATGTGATGATCCAGGCAGCGGATCGCAACAGGATCCCCCCCTAAAAGGACAGATCCCAGATGGCCCAAAAAACAAAAAACTTGGCAGCGGATCACAACACATAGTCTACAAATGTAGTAAAAATCATTAAATCAGAAAAAAAAAATGACATAATGTACACAGAAATATATAGTTTGTATTGTTATTGTTGTGAAGACAATTATTAACGTCACCTAAAACATGTATTTCCTTTGTCTGTTAGTTTTGAAAAAGAAGCGTTCTAAAATACTAACACACAAGAAACTATTATCTGCTTGTGTACAACACATACATGCAAACAGAGTTTGTTTCAGGGAAAAAAAATTATTAAAGCATAGGCATGGATGTTAGTCTAAAAGCACCGATGGATTCTCGGGGGCAACACCCTTCACTTTACCCTGTAGTGGGTCTTCACAATTCCGGACTCCAGGGCAAAATGACGAGTCCAGTGATTAGTTGCAAATCGTGGCTTTTTATTTACGTCTTGCACACAGTCAAAATCCCACACAAAAACACTAGCCATCCCCCGCCCTCAGCGACCGCTCCCTCTCCTCTCTCGCCCACACACTCACTGAAGTCACTCACCTGCTGTCACACATTAAAGGGCCACACATACATATGCTACTCTTATAACAAAGTGTTTAAAAACGAGTATGCAAGTTGGACAAATGAGATGCCAAATCCAACCACTTTCTGTCGTGTTGGACAGAAAGAAGGCCTTTTTTTCTCCTCCATTAGAAAATACGGACGTTATCAGCACCACTGTCTGATTCCAATCAATGCAAGTCATCAGAATCAGGTAAACACCAACTTATATTCTTGTCTTCATAAAAGAAAGGAATCTATATGCTTGTGTTATCAATAAACACCATTAACTTGTTAACAAAAATGTCTCATAAATAAATAAAAAAGCGGTAGAAAATGGATGGATGGAAATATGAATGAGGTAGATCTCCTCGACTTGGTCAATTGAAAAGTAGCTCGCCTGCAGAAAAAGTGTGGCCACCCCTGTACTACGATATAAAATAAGATTCAATGTAGCATTAAACCAGATATTGTTACAACATCTTTGTGACGATCTGTCATATTCACATTTGGTTGTGCTTCCTTGGTTTTTGTTTATTTCCTGTGTAGCGCTCTTATGTTTGGTTCCTTTTCCTGTCTGTCTCCCTCAGCGCTATTTCCCCTCACCTGCCGCTGATTGGCAACCTGTTGTCAATCAGCTGGCTGCTGTTTATGCATGCCTCGCCCTCCATTTAGGGCTTGATGATTGTTTCCTGTTTCCTGTATTTCCTGCATATTTCCTTTTTGACATTAAAGTCATGTTTACCTGTGCTACGCCACCATCTCTGCATCTTGGGGTTTAATATCAACAGAACCTGACAATGTTCATGAAAATAGAAACCGGTGATAGGGTTAGGTATAAACTGACGAAATGTTGCAATGTCATCAGCTGTCTCAGCATCATCCATTGACAAGGTCGGTCGGAGCTGCATTCAATAATGAATGATATGTCTATTCCAATTCTTTCGAGATAGCAACATTTGATTTCATTAACTAGATTAAAAATATATTAAATATATCCATCCATCCATCCATTTTCTACCGCTTATTCCCTTTTGGGGTCGCGGGCGGCGCTGGCGCCTATCTCAGCTACAATCGGGCGGAAGGCGGGGTACACCCTGGACAAGTCGCCACCTCATCACAGGGCCAACACAGATAGAAAGACAACATTCACACTCACATTCACACACTAGGGCCAATTTAGTGTTGCCAATCAACCTATCCCCAGATGCATGTCTTTGGAAGTGGGAGGAAGCCGGAGTACCCGGAGGGAACCCATGCATTCACGAGGAGGACATGCAAACTCCACACAGAAAGATCCCAAGCCTGGATTTGAACCCAGGACTGCAGGACCTTCGTATTGTGAGGCAGACGCACTAACCCCTCTGCCACCGTGAAGCCCTATTTATATTATGTCAAAATTACCGCTATTCAAATTCGAACTCTTTGTAACGATTGAAGGTTAGAACTGACTCAGTTAGAACTCTTCCATACAGTCAAGATGAAAAATAGATGACCTAGACACAAATACGGGTGCAGGCTTATATGACCGCTCCTGTTTTCCATGCCTAGGGCTACAAATCCTTCATTGTTAGCTCCATCAACAACAGTCAAGATCGGGACCCCCACATCTCCTCATGGTAGAGCTTTGATAACAGGTCATCCTTCACTCAATCAACTGAAACTACCAAAACAGACAGGGAGGGAAACCCCACCCTCTTGTACAAACGCCTTAAACCCTAACTAGGGACACAAGACCCTTCAAGTTTACAGTCAAAACACACAGTGACTGGCTTTCATAAATCTTGTTAAATTAAATATACAAAACCAAAAACCAGTGAAGTTGGCACCTTGTGTAATTCGTAAGTAAAAACAGATTACAATGATTTGCAAATCCTTTTCAACATATATTCAATTGAATTGACTGAAAAGAAAAGATATTTAATGTTCAAACTGAGAAACATAATATTTTTTTTGTGCAAATAATCATTAACTTAGAATTTAATGGCAACAACAAATTGCAAAAAAGTTGGCTTTTGAACTTTAGTTACAGGCTTTTGAACTTTGCGCCTATAACAGTCTGGATGGTTCTTTTCCTCTTTGTTTCGGAGGACACGACATCCAAAGTTTCCAAAAACAATTTGAAATGTGGACTCGTCAGACCACAGCTCACTTTTTCACTTTGCATCAGTCCATCTTAGATGAGCTCGGGTCCAGCGAAGCTGACAACGTTTCTGGATGTTGTTGATAAATAGCTTTGGCTTTGCATAGTAGAGTTTTAACTTGAACTTATAGTTGTATCAACAAACTGTAGTTACTAACAGAGGTTTTCTGAAGTGTTCCTGAGCCAATGTGGTGATATTCTTTACACACTGATGTCGCTTTTTGACACAGTACCGCCTGAGGGATCCAAAGTCACGGTCTTAGCCGCTTACGTGCAGTGACTTCCTGGAACCTGTAGATGATATTACGGACAGCAGATGGTGAAATCCCAAAATTCCTTGCAATAGCTCATTTAGAAATGTTGTTCTTAAACTGTTGGACAATTTGCTCATACTTTTGTTCACAAAGTGGTGACCCCTCGACCCATCCTTGTTTGTGAATGACAGAGCATTTCATGGAAGCTGCTTTTATACCCAATCATGGCACCCATATGTTCCCAATTAGCCTGTTCACCTGTGGGATGCTCCAAATACAGTATTTGATGAGCAGTCCTCAACTTTCTCAGTCTTTTTTGCCACTTGTGCCAACTTTTTTGAAACATGTTGCAGGCATCAAATTCCAAATGAGCTAATATTTGCAAAAATATTAAAAAAGATTTCCATTTTTTACATTAATTATATTGTCTTTGCAGTCTACTCAATTGAATATAGGTTGAAAAGGATTTGCAAATCATTGTATTCTGTTTTTATTTACGATTTACACAGCGTGCCAACTTCACTGGTTTTGGGGTTTGTAGTATAAAACAGTGGTTCCCAACCACCGGGCCGCAGAAGAATTTATAAATTGTTATTAAAAAAAAAAAATAAATATATATATATATATTATTTTTATTTTTATTAAATCAACATAAAAAGACAATATTCACTTACAATTAGTGCACCAATTAAAAAAAACTCAATTTTTCATGACAAAAACGTCTCTTTTTCTTGACACAGAAAAAAAAAAAAAAAAAAAAAAAAAAGGATCCCCGGCCCCCCCCACACCACCCGGCGGGACAAATTATTAAGCGTTGACCGGTCCGCGAATACAAAAAGGTTGGGGACCACTGGTATAAAGTATGAAATGTTTTGCAGTTGCCCAACTAATAGTTGAGAAAATACTTTGGTGATTACTTGGGTGACTAAGGTCCCTAAATGCATTTTGTGTGAAAGCAATAAAAAGTACTTTTGAAGTTGAGTCCACTTTTTCCATCAATGCTGGTTAGCAATGAAATAAAAACTGTAATAAGCAATGTGAACATTGGTTTAAAGAAACCACAGACACAAACACACACACATACACACACAGGGACAGATTTGATAGTGGTGGATCCCCAGATTCTATTTCTGCCCAGAGAAAGTAGGTTAAAGGAAGGTGAGGATAGCAGTTTAATTTAAGAGCAAAGAGAAATAAAATAGGTGATGGCCTTACAAAGTCACTTAAGGTGTGTGTGTGTGTGTGTGTGTGTGTGTGTGTGTGTGTGTGTGTGTGTGTGTGTGTGTGTGTGTGTGTGTGTGTGTGTAGGTGTGTGTGTGTAGGTGTGTGTGTGTGTGTAGGTGTGTAGGTGTGTGTGTGTGTGTAGGTGTGTGTGTGTGTGTGTGTGTGTGTGTGTGTGTGTGTGTGTGTGTGTGTGTGTGTGTGTGTGTGTGTGTGCGTGTGTGTGCGTGTGCGTGAGAGAGAAAGGGAACCAGTGGATGGAAGTCATTGAGGATCTGGCGTGCGGTGTGAGACCGCTAGCTCGTGTGTCTCCCCCTCCCCCCTCCCCCCTCCAATGAGGTAAAGGAGGCGATCAGGCAGTCAGTAAAAATAGTTAGTGAGTGAGAGACCGAGCAGGAAATATAATAACTGAGGACAAAGTACATGGTTGGTTTGTTCTTGTGATCAGTTTTTAGATACGCGCCTGAGAGACAAACAACATGTAAAGACTCAAGTCAAGAGAAGTTGACCACAAAAATGTCCGCCTGTGGCCGCTGAGCTCCTGAACGACGTTCTCCTCCCTCTGCCATGTGGCCACAATGGGCGAGGAAACCATCTTTTTTTTTTTTTTTTCATTGCAATGCTTTTTCCTGCCACACAGAAAGGAAATGTGCAGCAGAGGTCTGAGAAATTCAGAGGGAAGACAGAAACAACAAGGTGTCAAAAACACGTCTTTGCTGATTGCAATTTGGATGCGGGAAGAACAAACAACATACTTCCATGCAAATAATAATATGATATACTATTACAATAATATTAATATTACAATTACTATTACAATAATATTAATATTCCTGCTCATACTGTCTGTTTCACATTCAAGTCTCATCCAATGCTTCAGGTTCGCTAATTTTTAACACAATTTTATTTGACTAATGAAAAGCTTGAATTCAGCAGAAGAGCAGTAGTCCCAGCCAACACGTGCTAAATATTTCATGTGTGCAGTGAGAATACAGAGAGAGAGCAGACATATATCTTATTAATAATACACTGTGCTTACTTGCTAGCACACTTGTTCACAAGTGATTGTTAAAGAACATGGAAGACATGGAAGAGATAAACGTGTCTCCATCAAATATCTTTACTACCAATATAAGCCACACCCATTAAAGTTAAAGAGAAATGTTTTTTTTCCTTATATTAGCCGCTGTATATACAGTACGGGCCAAAAGTTTGAAAACACCTTCTCATTTCAATGTGTTTTCTTTATTTTCAGGACTATTTACCTTGTAGATTGTCACTGAAGGCATCAAAACAATAACACCTGTGAAGTGAAATACATTTCCTCTCGAAGCTCATCGAGAGAATGCCAAGAGTGTGATAACCAGTAATCTGAACAAAGGGTGGCTATTTTGAAGAAACTAGAATATAAAACATGTTTTCAGTTATTTAAACAGTATTTGTTAAGTAAATAACTCTACATGTGTTCATTCATAGTTTTGATGCTTTCAGTGACAATGTAAATAGTCATGAAAATAAAGAAAACGCAATGAATGAGAAGGTGTGTCCAATCTTTTGGCCTGTCCTGTACGTTGTGAAATGAATTATTTACATAGAAATATTTTACAAATATTTACACACATACTTTAATTGATTCCAAACGGTGCCTGTAACACGGCAGTAAAACAGCTGATAAAATAAAACGAAAGCCACCTACAAGGTGCGGAAACTAGTTATCCCATCAGCTAAACAGACTCAGTGACATCTTGGTGAGGAATGTGTGAAAACTGAAACAATACAAAAAGAAAGCCATTGTAAGTTGATAATACTGACACAGACCCTCGTTAACGTGTTAGCATATTAACTAACGCTATTGATGTTAGCTTTATTACATAAAACGTACAAATATGTATGAAAACACTCCTACAGACATCACACATGGAACAGTTTAGTAAGGATGACGAGTTTTAGTTTTACTGTAAAACCTACAAGCGTAGTAAAACGCTATGAGCGGCTAGAACAGGGGTCTGCAACCTGCGGATCTAGAGCCACATGCGGCTCTTTAGTGCCTAGTGGCTCCTTGGAGCTTTTCAAAAATGTATGACAATAGAAAAAGATGGGGGAAAAAAAAATAATTTTGTTTTAATAGGGTTTCTCTAGGACAGAGGTCGGCAACCTTTACCACTCAAAGAGCCATTTTGACTCGTTTCACAAAATAAAGAAAACTTTGGGAGCCACAAGACTCTTTTGAAATTTAAAATGAAATAACACAGTGTACAAAGTTTTTTTTTGCTTTGTGCTATGTATTAACCAGGGGTCTCGGACACGCGGCCCGCACCTTAATATGAACATTTAATATTAGTGCGGCCCGCGAGTTTTATTTGAATGCCGCTTGACAACATCACATTTGCCAACCATCTAAATATTTCCGGGAGACTACCGAGTTTCAGAGCAACCATTCTCTCGGCTGTCTGCTGGTTTTCACCCAATTAACAATAATAAGGGCGTGCTATGAAGACAATGCTTTTAGCGCCCTCTACAACCGAAACAAACAGCTTGCCAGCCCATTCACATGTTGTAGGAGGCTTCTGCAGACACACATAAGCGACTGCAAGGCATACTTGGTCAACAACCATACAGGTTACACTGAGGGTTGATATAAACAACTTTAGCACTCTTACTAATATGACAAACACATTTCGGGAGAACATCCGCACTGTAACACAACATAAACACAACAGAACAAATACTCAGAATCCCATGTATCCCAAACTCTTCCCAGCTACATTATACACCCCTGATACCACCAAACCCCACCCCCTCCGTGCGTCGTTTGAGGTGGGCGGGGTTGGGGGTGCGGGGTTTGGTGGTAGCGGGGATGTATAATATAGGGGTGTAATATAGACACTTACGTCATATGTTGCCTTCATTATAACACTTATATACGGCTTTTCATTTTTTGCGGCTCCAGACAGATTTTTTTTTGCATTTTTGGTCCAATATACATAGCTCTTTCAACATTTTGGGTTGCCGACCCCTGGGCTAGAAGAACAGCACAACAGTTGTAACAAAACAACAACAACAACAACAAAAAACACTATCGTTAAATGAAAGAACACTGCAGCACCTGCAGTGAGCAAATGTTTCCAAAAGATGGCGCTTGTACACAAACAATAAAACACCTTTTAAGTGTTTTTGCTTGGGGTTTTTTTTTATTATTGAAAAAAAATTGTTGATAATAGTCACGAATGTCAAAGCTTGTAAAAAAATTAACTTAATGTCTGTGATGAATAAGCATTTAAATCAGGGACTTGTTTGAAGGATGAGAACTCTCCTCGTTAAGATTGTTAGATTGTTAGATAGCTAGCTAACAGGGAGAAAAAAATAGCAGAAACATTTTTATTTTAATATTTTAAATACAACATTTTACGGACGATGGAGCGCACCGGTAAATAAGCCGAACCCACTAAACTTTAGGGGGGAAAAAATATGTTTTCATACATTAGCCGCACCGGACTATACTGTAAGCCGCAGATATACAGCATATGTTGCAAAATAAGATTCTGTAAATGTTTATTTACAAACCTTAACTGTTTCCAAACAGTGCCTGTAACACGGCAGTAAAACGGCTGAGCAAACAAAAGAGAAGACATCCTCATGCACTGAAGAAGCAAACTATCCAATCAGCTTAACAGACTTAATAACTCCGGTGACGTGTTGGTGGGTTTACTGAGAAACTGAAACAATACAAAAAGAATCCCGTTGTAAGTTGATAATACTGCCACCTTTAAGACCTAATGTAAAACACCTAATGCAAACGACGTTAGCTTTATTAGCACATACAAATATGCATGAAAACACTCCTACAGACATCACACATGGTATAAACGTTGCTTGGGGTAACAAATGAAGAATACATACAAGTAAAAACGCATAAAAAAAAAGCACTACCAGTAAATGGAAGGACACTCAAGCTACTGCAGTGAGCAAACTCGTCCAAGAGATAGTGCCATAGCACAAACAATAAAATAACGTTTTGTTGTATTCGCCTGTTTTGTTTTTTGTTTTTTTTGTGAAAAGTTTTATTACGGCCATCAGTGAAAATAAATCCATTAATTTGCTGCACCATTTTATGAGCGGCAGGGTTTAAAGTGTAGAGGCATATAGATCGGAATTTAGTAATTTTTAGCATTGTTAATGTAATGTGAGAGTGACATAAAATGACAGAGTGAAATGTAATGAGAGAGTGACATGCAATGAAAGAGTGAAATGTAATGAGAGAGTGACATGCAATGACAGAGTGACATGTAATAAGAGAGTGACATGCAATGACAGAGTGACATGCAATGAGAGTGACATGCAATGACAGAGTGACATGCAATGAGAGTGAAATATAATGAGAGCGTAACAAGCAATGAGAGAGTGACATGCAAAGGGATATTGAAATGTAGTGAGAGAGTGACATGCAATCAGAGAGTGACATGCAATGACAGAGTGAAATGTACTGAGAGAGTGACATGCAATGGCAGAGTGAAATGTAACGGGAGAGTGACATGCAATGAGAGAGTGAAATGCAATGAGAAATTGACATGCAATGAGAGTGACATGCAATGAGAGAGTGACATGCGATGAGAGTGACATGCGATGAGAGCGTGAAATGCGATGAGAGAGTGACATGCAACAAGAGAGTGACATGCAATGAGTGACAGACATGCAATGAGAGAGTGAAATGTAATAAGAGTGATTTGCAATGAGAGTGGAATGTAATGAGAGTGTGACATGCAATGAGAGAGTGACATTAAATAAGAGTGACATGAAATGAGAGTGAAATACAATGAGAGTGACACTCAATGAGAAAGTGGAATATAATGAGAGTGAAATGCAATGAGAGTGGCATACAATAAGAAAGAAATGTAATGAGTGTGATATGCAATGAGAGAGTGACATGCAATGAGAGAGTGACATTAAATGAGAGTGACATGAAATGAGAGTGACATGCATTGAGAGTGACATGCAATGAGAGTGACAGGCAATGAGAGAGTGACATGCAATGAGAGAGTGACATGCAATGAGAGTGACATACAATAAGAGAGAAATGTAATGAGTGTGATATGCAATGAGAGAGTGACATGCAATGAGAGGGTGACATGCAGTGAGAGAGTGAGATGTAATGAGAGAGTGACATGCAATGAGTTGCAAAGAACAACACGCGTCCCCACAATGGCTCAACATGGGGACGGTGATTCGGCACAGCTCCAAAATCACTTGTTCCTGACATTTACTCAAAGTTTCATTAAAATCCACCCATAACTTGTTCAGCTGTTTTGCTCACTAACAAACGAACAAACAAACAAACAAACAAACAAACAAACAAACAAACAAACATACAAACAAACAAACGGATAATACATAACTTCCTAACAGAGGTCATTAAGTATTTATAAGTTGTGAAAACAATGTATCAGTCATTAGTGATGTTATCTTTATGAGGCCATGGTGTGAGGTCACAGGTTGCACAAGATGTGATAATAATTTACAATACTTCTAGGTACTTCACAAAGCCACAAAAATATTTCTAAATAATTTTGGAATATTTTTAAAATACCTTGTAGAATTGTAGAATACTTGACAATACATATCAATACATCTACTGTACTTTGAAAATACTTGGCAATACTTCTATAATACTACTTGACAATACTTTACAAGTATTCTTTATTTTGTTTTATTCTTTATTATTTACAATACTTTTAGAATATTTCTGAAATACTTAATAATTCTGAATACTTGACAATACTTAACAATACTTCTAGAATACTTTATAATAATATTTGAATAATTTACCATACTTCTATAATACCTGACAATACTTTAACACATTATAGAAAATAATACCATGACATTTATATTCTTCTGCAGTTTGTGGACAATCTCAGAAATGAGTCAGAATTAAATCAGATCGATTCTGTGTTCATGTGGCAAAAACAACTCGGGAACAATTCTTTCTTGAAGATATGCTGAGGTTTGTCTTTTTAATGTGGAAACAAGAAGCATTCGTTTAGCTGTTAAAAAAGAGCATCAAAGATTAAATGTGGTTTTGGTTTTCTGTGCTGGAATGTCAGCACGTCTCCGATCTCGTCTGCAAGAAAAGAACTTCACCACTTCCTTCCAATACATCAAAAAGGATTCCCCTCTGGGCAGCCATAACTACTACATCAGCATAAATAAAAACACATCTCTTTCATTTCTATAGTACAACTTGTCACATACAAAAATATCATAGTCAACGTGTTATTACTGACTTCCCAGCATAACCATTCCCACACTATCGCAGTTAGACTGTGGGACACGTTTCAGTTCACATAGCTGAGACGACATCAGCGTTTGTCGACATCAGCGTTTGTCGACAAAAGCGGAATTATGAACTGCTTGCATTGACTTGTGACTTTGCCCACAATCATAAAAATAATATTATATGACGAAAGATTAATTTGTTGACAAGTTTTGACATCTCAATGAGGTCATTCTGTTCGTGGAAGGACAAATGAACAAGTTCACCATCAAAGATCAAAGATGTGTAGGAACTAGTGTACCAATAGATTGGTACCAGTACCAAAACATATTTCAATACTTTTCTAAATAAAGGGAACCATAAAAAATTGCATAATTGGCTTTATTTTAACAAAAAAATCTTAAGGTACATTAAACATATGTTACTTATTGCAAGTTTGTCCTTACATAGTAAAAGTAAGCTAACAAAGGCTCCTAATTTAGCTGCTGACATATGCAGTAATATATTGTGTCATTTTCCATTCTATTATTTTGTTGAAATTATTAAGGACAAGTGGTGGAAAAATAATTATTAATCCACTTGTTCATTTACTGTTAATATCTGCTTACTTTTCATTTTAACAGACCACAAATTTGGGTATCAATCCGATACCAAGTCGTTACAGGATCATACATTGGTTATATTCAAAGTCCTCATGTGTACAGGGACATATTTCCTAAGTTTATAAACATAATACAAATGTTGAAAAAATCAAAAAGATTTTGTGACGCTAAAAAATATTGATGTAATAATTGTAGTATAGACAGGATACACTTCTGTACTTGGTATCAATACAGTGGATGTTAGGTGTAGGGGATGCGGGGGAACCGGTACTTTTTATAGGCTGTATAGTACTGAATATGATTAATTATGTGGGTTCTTCCGAGGATGTCGTAGTCGTAGTGGTTTGTTCAGTCCTTTGAGACATTTGTGATTTAAGGCTATATAAATAAACATTGATTGATTGATTAGTATAGCGATACTATACTAGTACTAGTAGTGTATACCGTACAACCCAAGTAGGAACATATACATTTACTGCGTTACATTTACTTAAGTGAATACACCGCGGGCCAAATATGGCCCGCCGTGTCATTTTACTTGGCCCTTGAGGCAATATCAAATTAACATTAGAGCTGGCCCGCTGCTGTAACACCGCATTCACCGCTAATACTCTTACTTGCCAACCCTCCCGATTTTCCCAGGTGACTCCCGAAGTTCAGTGTCCCTCCCGAATTTCATCCCGGGCAATAATGTTGGGGGTGGGCCTCAAAGGCACTGCATTTGGTGTTCTCTACAACCTGTCGCCATGTCCGCTTTTCTTCCATACAAACAGCGTGCCGGCCCAGTCACATAATATATGCGGCTTATACACACACACAAGTGAATGCAAGGCATAATTGGTCAACAGCCATACAGGTCACACTGAGGGTGGCCGTATAAACAACTTTAACACTGTTACAAATATGTGCCACACTGTGAACCCACACCAAACAAGAATGACACATTTTGGGAGAACACCCGCACTGTAACACAACATAAACACAACAGAACAAATACCCACAACCCCTTGCAGCACTAACTCTGCCGGGACGCTACAATATACACCCCCCCGCTATGACCAAACCCCGTCCACCTCAACTCCGCCGCTGAAAAGAGGCATTCCATTTTTATTTAAATTTTATTTGATATGCCATTGATATTTTTTTAATCATTATTATTATTATTTGAAACTCGATTTTGCATGTCACTATAAATGTATATACTGTAAGCCTTGCTTGTTCAAGATTCAATGCAAAACTTGTTTGGGTCCCTATTAAAAGGTTAATTTGTTCAACCTCGGCCCGCTGCTTTGTTCGGTTTTAAATTTTGGCCCACTCTGTATTTGAGTTTGACACCCCTGACCTAGATGAATACATTTTGTTTTTCTATTTGTGGAATTGCATGCTGGCTGTGACTGAAGGATAAAATAAAAGTAGGGTTAGCAGAGGAAAGGTCAGCTGCGTGACTAAAATCGAAAAATAGTCTCCATGTAAAATCACGCACCTATCTCCTATCACGCTTATTAATTTATTCTGGAATGCTGCAGCTTAGGTTTGCAGCAAGCATCTGAAGAACTGGAATTCAGGGAGTCCAGATATGAATTATTACTTGTCAGAACATCTTACACAGCAAAGTGGTGAACCCATCGCCTATCTTTCTCCATGACGGGAGGAGGAGGTCTGTGATCATCAAAAAGCAGCTGGCAACTCCTTGACTTCCTCGCACTCATCCAATCACCAGTCAGGACACATTCATGGCCTCACAGACGGTTGGAAATGATAGATTCTCCAGTCTCTCCAATTTCCAAAGTGAGAAGGAGGCTGAAGAGCCACAATTATTGTTTGCTATGTGTTTGCTGGTCTGGGGCGGCATAGCTCAGTTGGTAGAGTGGCCGTGCCGGCAACTTAAGGGTTCCAGGTTGGATTCCCGCTTTCGCCATCCTAGTCACTGCCGTTGTGTCCTTGGGCAAGACACTTTATCCACCTGCTCCCAGTGCCACACACACTGGTTTAAATATAACTTAGATATTGAGTTTCACTATGTAAAAGTGCTTTGAGTCATTAGAGAAAAGCGGTATATAAATGTAATTCAATTAACTTCACTTCCATCCAGTGACACATTGTTGATTAGTTTGGTTGTTTCTGTGTGTCTTTGACAGTAATCAATCTACACACACACACACAAACTCCTTGACTTCCTCAAACTCATCCAATCACCAGTCAGGAGACATTCATGGCCTCACAGACGGTTGGAAAGCATATATTCTCCACTCTCTCCAATTTACAAAGTTTGAAGGAGGCTGCAGATGCACAATTATTGTCTGCTGTGTGTTTGCTGGTCTCCATCCAGTGACACATTATTGATTAGTTTAGTCTTTTCTGTGTGCCATTGACAGTAATCAATCTATTGTATGCAAACATGCAATATTAAGCTTTGACTGTGTGATTTTGTGACATTGAGACTTTCAATTCTGGCTTAATGGTTATCAATAATAATAATAATAGTAATAATAATAATAATAATTGTAATAATAATACAATTATGATAATAATCATTTCAGACCTCAGCTAAACACACAACATGTTTTCTGGCTGCATCAAGGAATCCAAAGATTACTCAGAACTGTGTGGGAAACTGAGTTGTTCTATTTCAACATGCAGTTTTAAAGCAAGTCGCTTTGTTGACATGCAGTAAAATTAAACCCAAGTGTTGATGTGAAAGGGTTAACAATAATCGGTTCTAAAAAAGTCATATAGAGTCTGAACATCTTTTTCATTACTGCTGTTTTGCATATGTTCAATCAAGCAGCAGAGAAAATAAAACAAAGATCGCAAAGTTTAAATATTTAACTGAAACACTGAAGACACAAACACACACACATCCCTAGTTGTACAAAGTTAGCAGTTAATATTCATTTCCACAGACTTTGGTGAATATATGCCTGTAGGTATTAATGCATTTCTTCTTTTTAGGGATGTAATGATATGAAAATTTCATATCATATCACCAAAAGGATCACAGCCATAATTATATAAAATTATCGCAGTATTGTTGAATGTCCTCAAAAAGTACTTATAAACACACTGAAATAGTTTGACTTTCTTTTTTCTTTTTTCTTTTTCAAACAGCTAGAATAAATACAAACACTGTTAGCAAACCCTTAATATTATATCTGTTTTAATGGCTAAGTTTTTGATGTGTTAGATATTGTTTTTTACTGTTGCACTTAAAAATGTATTTTGTGAAGACTGCTTGCATAGAATTTTGTATCTCGTATTTTTTTTATTTATATATCTGGCGGGTGTTGTTGTGCTTAGCGGTCATTTAATGCACCATAAAAAACAACAACAATAAAACGCTGACTCTTTTCCTCTGAGTATAGAATGACCACTCTTATCGTTTATTGTTACAGCCCTAGTTGTTTTATGACAATTTTGTTATGTTAAAATTCATCCATCCATCCATTTCTACCGCTTGTCCTGTCTGGGGTTGCGGGGTGTCGCTGGAGCCTATCTCAGCTGCATTCGGGCGGAAAGCGGTTTACACCCTGGACAAGTCGCCACCTCATCGCAGATGTTAAAATCCATTTTTTTTTAAAATATGTTTACAATCACGAAACTAATCTTTGTTAGCCTGTCAATAGTATCGTCTGGTGTATGTTGGCAGTAAAGGGGAATACGAGCCAACCTTCATCCTGCATGGTTGCATTGATTTATTTCAGTTTACTGTATTGTTGATTCTTTTAATTTTCCTGAGGGAACTCTCCTGAAAGAATCAATAAAGTACTATCTATTTATTTTTACATGTATGTTTACTTCATATGTATATTAATGTACTTTTTTGTGTGCTTAGTAACTTCATTCTGGAGACTATCAAAAAACAACCTACATTTTTGTCATCTTTAATTTAAAAGGACTGTTTACATTTACCAAACTACTGTAATTAATTCCAACATTCATGGAGGCCACAATAATGATTATAAATAAACCAAGGGTGTACAAATTGCACCCTGTATTACATTGTACTCATTAAATAAGCAGAAATTGTAAAATACAGCAAATCTCTACGATGCAACAACAAAAAAATGTTGATACTAACAACAAATAATAAAGATTTGTCGTCTTCAGTAATGCGGACGCTGTATCGATCCATTGTGGTGAAGAAGGAGCTGAGACGGAAGGCAAAGCTCTCAATTTACCAGTCGATCTACGTTCCCCTCCTCACCTATGGTCATGAGCTTTGTGTCATGACCAAAAGGACAAGATCCTTCGTCATGTGGTGGGGCTCTCCCTTATAGATAGGGTGAGTAGCTTTGTCTTCTGAGAGGAGCTCAAATAAAGCCGCTGCTCCTCCACATAGAGAGGAGCCAGATGAGGAGGTTCGGGCATCTGGTCAGGATGCCACCCAAACGCCTCCCTAGGGAGGTGTTTAGGGCACGCTGACCGGTAGGAGGCCACGGGCAAGACCCAGGACACGTTGGGAAGACTATCTCTCCTGGCTGGCCTGGGAACGCCTTTGGATCCCCCGGGAGGAGCTACACAAAGTGGCTGGGGAGAGGGAAGTCTGGTCTTCCCTGCTTAGGCTGCTGTCCCCGTGACTCGACCTCAGAAAAGCGGAAGAAGATGGCTGGATAGATGGATGGATGTCTTCAATTATATGTATAAAATTATTTGCATCATGGACAATAATGCAAATTATATGATGACGTCATTTTGACACTACCCGGATCACACACCCCTGACCGTGCCGCCATTACCACAAATGTGTTGCCAGTCGTGGGAAACACTGAATATTTTTTCTTAAACTGACTCAGACTTTTTCTGTACTAGATCTATTTCATAATTTATTTCCACATTAGAATTAACTAGAAATAATCATTTTTTGTAAAATTTTGTTTCCTTCTAAATGGCTGACATGCACACGCATGCACGCACACACACAATTGCAAACACATTTCTTTTTTCAACACTTTAAAAGTAAAACTTGTTGTCTATCCTCCTACACACATCAGACGGCTGCAACTAGTGACATCAGACAAGGAACCGTGCAGGGGCAAGGAAATACCAGTCATATTTAGCCGAGCACAAATGGCCGAAAAAGTGTGTATTTTGATGCTAGCAAAACACACGGCCTGTCAGACTGGAAGTATCGCTCCGTCTTTTGCACTGCGTGACAAAGAGCTTGTCTTAAGAGGATTATCAGCACAAGCTCATCTGCGTCCAAGCACAAGATGCCAAAAGTTCAAGAGCACTTAACCAATAGGATGCTTCCTAGTTTTGGTTGAATCCCAAAGTGACAGCTTGCCGTGCATGTCAACGTGCACAAGACTAACCTAATCTGCAGCACCTCAACATGCTGGATTCAAGACAGATTAGCAAAAGAAAAAAAAATAACAAAAAAAAAGTGGCCTAGTGGATAAACTCAGTGGGCTAGTGGTTAAAGTGTCCGCCCTGAGATCGGTAGGTCATGAGTTCAAACCCCGGCCGAGTCATACCAAAGACTATAAAAATGGGACCCATTACCTCCCTGCTTGGCACTCAGCATTAAGGGTTGGAATTGGGGGTTAAATCACCAAAAATGATTCCCGGGGGCGGAACCGCTGCTGCCCACTGCTCCCCTCACCTCCCAGGGGGTGATTAAGGGTGGTGGGTCAAATGCAGAAAATAATGTTGCCCCATCTAGTGTGTGTTTGCCAATCATTGGTACTTTAACTTTAACTTTAACACAGATTAGCAGCCCCAAAACGACTGCACTGCTTGGAGGAGATGCACACTTTAAACAGATCAATGTTGACTTACTGATCATGAGAATAACTTGGAGTGCTGAATATATGCCTCAAATATTAATATTTTCTTCATGAGGAGCTTGACGTGTGTTTGCTAAGATTTTATGTTTCAAATGAACTAAAGCAGGGGTCACCAACGCGGTGCCCGCGGGCACGAGGCAGCCCGTAAGGATTAGACAAGTCGCCCGCAGGCCTGTTCTAAAAATAGCTCAAATAGCAGCACTTACCAGTGAGCTGCCTCTATTTTTTAAATTATATTTATTTACTAGCAAGCTGGTCTCGCTTTGCTCGACATTTTTAATTCCATGAGAGAAAAAACTCAAATAGAATTTGAAAATCCAAGAAAATATTTTAAAGACTTGGTCTTCACTTGTTTAAATAAATTCATTTATTTTTTTACTTTGCTTCTTATAACTTTCAGAAAAACAATTTTAAAGAAAAAATACAATCTTAAAAAATATTTTAGGATTTTTAAACATATAAACCTTTTTACCTTTTAAATTCCTTCCTCTTCTTTCCTGACAACTTACATTAATGTTCAAGTGAATTTATTTTTTTATTGTAAAGAATAATACACACATTTTAATTTAATTCTTAATTTTAGCTTCTGTTTTTTCGACGAACAATATTTGTGAAATATTTCTTGAAACTTATTATGATCAAAATTCAAAAGAATTATTCTGGCAAATCTAGAAAATCTGTACAATCAAATTTAAATCTTATTTCAAAGTCTTTTGAATTTCTTTTAAAATTTTTGTTCTGGAAAATCTAGAAGAAATAATGATTTGTCTTTGTTAGAAATATAGCGTGGTCCAATTTGTTATATATTCTACCAAAGTGCAGATAGGATTTTAACCTCTGCGATGAGATGGCGACTTGTCCAGGGTGTAAGCCGCCTTCCGCCAGATTTTGGCTGAGATAGGCACCCGCTCCCCCCGCGCCCCCAAAGGGAATAAGCGGTAGAAAATGGATGGATGGATTTTAACCTATTTAAAACATGTCATCAAAATTCTAAAATTAATCTTAATCAGGAAAATTACTAATGATGTTCCATAAATTATTTTTCTATTTTTTTTTTAAATATTCAAATTAATTAATTTTCCTCCTCATTTTTTCCGTTGAATTTTTAATTTTAAAGAGTCGAAATTGAAGATAAACTATGTTTCAAAATTCAATTTGTATTTTTATTGTGTTTTTTCCTCTTTTAAACCGTTCAATTAGATTGTTTTTTTCATCATTTATTCTCTACAAAAAACCTTCCGCAAAAGGAAAATAATGTACGACGGAATGACAGACAGAAATACCCATTTTTTATATATATAGATTTATTTATTAAAGGTAAATTGAGCAAATTTCTGGCAATTTATTTAAGTGCGGATGAAGCTGGTTGGTACCCTTCGCATTGATCAGTACCCAAGAAGTAGCTCTTGGTTTCAAAAAGGTTGGTGACCCCTGAACTAAAGTATAATAGCAGTATCAATCAGTCCCTCCACTTTTTTGGGATTGTTGTGACCTAAAAGGCCTGAATTTGCAGAAGCTTTTTCAGAAAGTTGCAGAAAAAGTTCTGATGTTTTGAGGCTATTTCTTTCAATAACATTAAATCAATTTGTGATTTTTTTCTTTAACCAAAGTTATAAGTGTTCATTGCAACCTTAACCTAGAAAAAAAAGCACATAATTTCAATAAAAATTGTAATATAAATACACAGTACTGTTTTACTCGTTTTATACCACACAGACACAAAAGTAGACTTAGACAGACTTTATTTATCCAAGAGGGAATTTGTTCCACACAGTAGTGAAGTTACAAAGGATGGAAAGGGTACGGATGGAAAGGATAATGCAGGTATAAAGTAGACTAAAAATGTACCATAGTAGCAATACAAAATATATGTAAGATTTACATATTATATATATATATATATATATATATATATATATATATATATATATATATATATATATATATATAGTATATAATAAACTGGTATTTTTCCAAGATGGCGCCGCAGTAGTTGCTGCTGTTGGCAGGAGCGCTGTGCTCTTGTGTCATCCTTTTGTGTTTGCCCCTTGTTTTCATGTGTTATTATACGGTATGTATATATTTTTTGGCCTTTTGGTTGAGGACCCTTTGGGACTGTGTGACAAGGTGTGGCACTTTGGGGACTTCTGCGGTGCTTTTTTGTGGACTTTTGGATCTGCCACCCAGGAGCCTTTTGGCCATGGAGACCAGCTGCTGGGTCTCTACCACACCAGAGTCCGTTTGGAGAGACTTGAGGAGATGCAGATCAAGAGACAAAGCGAGCACTGAGCGCCGGGACGGACAGGCTTCACAGTGTCTTGGCTGAATGAGCAGGTATCAGACACCTATAAAGTACTATCTATCTACCTCAGTCTCCTTAAATGCATCCTCGCTTATCCGTGCGGACTGGACACTGGCTGAGTTAGTGGGCGGCTAAGAGTGGACTCGGCTCTCTTGGTTGCTCTATTGGGTCTGCCCCCATCTCTGGCCATGCTCCCGCCACCCAGCAGACGATGGCGTTTTTTCATTTGGCCTCAGTCTGGACCCTCTCCCCAGGGGCCCAGGCTAAGCCCAACCCCCCCCCCACTCAGCTTTTTTGTACGGGCCGCTGGAAGTTGGCGGACCCGTGAGCGATCCTGTTCTGTTTCCTTGTAATGTTTGTCTGATCTTGAATGGGATTGTGCTGAAAATTTTAATTTCCCTTCGGGGATTAATGAAGTATTTCTGATTCTGATTCTGATATATTATATTGTATTATATTTCTATATAATATATACAATCCATCCATCCAGCCATTTTCTACCGCTTGTCCCGTTTGGGGTCGCGGGGGGTGCTGGAACCTATCTCAACTGCATTCAGGCGGGCTAGGTACATACAAATCCCAATTACCAAGTACAATATTACAGCATATGTAACAGCTGCAGTAAAGAAATAAAAATAAAAAAAGTAGACACCATATGTCATTTATGTTCCAACACATTTACCCATGCACGTTAAGAGCCTTTGTGAACTGTTAAGAGCAATCAATAGTGTTACTTTTTGTTGGTAAATAAGAGACGAAGAGAGCTTTTCATCACACTTCAACATGTTTAACATGTAAATGCTGCGTCTTTGCCAGGTCAGCATTGCAAATGAAAATCTGTTCCTATCTTACCTCGGATGAATAACATGTAAATAAAAATATAAATACATGTAACCTAGGAAGTACATATTTACATATGACATTGCCCAGAAGGCTTAGCGCTGTAGATGGGACAGAAAGTAGGCCTGAGCTACGGAGGAAGCCGACACTTGTGTCATTTGATCAATAAAGAGTTCATATATTGTTGCATGTTGTTTTTCCGGCTACCTCTACACAATAAATAAATATGAGTTTTAAATAGACAAATCACGTGCGCATTTGTGTCACGCCTATGGTTCATATTTTGTTTTGGTCATGCTATGTTTAGTTTTTTGGACATTTAGTTCTGTTTTGCATTTCCTTGTTTGTCTTACCATGCCAACTGATTTAGTTTTCTGTCATGTCTGATCATGAGTTTTGTTTGGCCATATTACCCTGAGCATCCCCAATCTTATCTGTTCTGAAAGCTAAGCAGTGTCTGGCCTGGTTAGTACTTGGATGGGAGACTGCCTAAGAATACCAGGTGCTTTTGACCCTTTGGACTCTAAGTTCCTTTTTTTTTTCACTCCCTGTTTTGTTACCATGACAACCAATCAGTTCACTTGTCTTGTCTCACACCTGTTTTCCCTTTTCATGTTCATTATTTAAGCCACAGTTACCAGGTAGTCAGTCTGGCAACATCACCTCATTCACGCCCTCCAATATCTGCTTCATGCTTTGCAATGCTGTCCATTTTGTCCACGTAAGTTTTTGTTATTCATGCCGCTGCGCAAGTGTTTTTTGTTTCATGTTTGTAGTTTATAGCCTTTGTGCTAGTCTTTTGTTTCATAGCCAAGTTTTTTGTTGGTTCCTGTTTTTAGTTTTAGTGTTAAAATAAAGATGTCTTTACCTTCACGCCATTTCCACTCCATTCGCTTTGCACCTCGGGAAAACAAACCAAGACCAAGTCCAAGCCTGACAATTTGAGTGCCACTAAGAGACAACTTTGCTTGGCCAGAATGTAGATGGGATGTTGCGGGCATTGGACAAAGTTGCAAGGCTGCACATAACGTGCGTGTATTCCAACAGGGACACTACAATTGTGAAATGTGAATCTTGCAACAACTCACTATTCGATTAGATTCAGATACTTGGGGTGGTATATTCTCACAATATATTGTTAAATTTATAAATCACAATAAAACATTTTTAAATAGGTTACAGGTTGCGAAAGCTCTTCTTTTGGCTGACATATGATGTATACATGCAGCAATAACTGCAGTGATGGCCTAAAAAAATATATATGTATACATTCTCTACCGCTTATTCTCTTTGGGTGCGCTGGTGCCTATCTCAGCTACAATCGGGCGGAAGGCGGTGTACACCCTGGACAAGTAGCCACCTCGTCGCACGGCCAACACAGATAGACAGACAATATTCCCACTCACATTCACACACTAGGGCCAATGTAGTGTTGCCAATCAACCTATCCCCAGGTGTATGTCTTTGGAAGTGGGAGGAAGCCAGAGTACCCGGACGGAACCCACGCATTAACGGGGAGGACATGCAAACTCCACACAGAAAGATCCTGAGCCCGGGATTGAACCCTGACTACTCAGACCTTCCTATTGTGAGGCAGACGCACTAGCCCCTCTGCAACCGTGAAGCATATATATATATATATATATATATATATATATATATAGGGTACACCATGGACAGGTTGCCACCTCATCACAGGGCCAACACAGATAGACAGACAACATTCACATTCACACACTAGGGCCAATTTAGTGTTGCCAATCAACCTATCCCCATGTGCATGTTTTTGGAAGTGGGAGGAAGCCAGAGTACCCGGAGGGAAGCCACGCAGTCATGTGGCGGCAGACTGTCTTTTTTAATAGATTTATTACAATCTTTGGCAAGCTGGGTAACGTTTGCAGTCGTCTGGAACAACATGTCACACAAACAACTATCGGAATGTCAGCCAATATTGCATACAGAGAATGTGCAAAACTAAATTAAATATAAAATGAAGATTGAAGGAAATTAAATTAGCTCAAATATACCTACAAACGAGGCATAATGATGCAATATGTACATACAGCTTAAATAGCATGTTAGCATTGATTAGCTTGCAGTCATGCACTGACCAAATATGCCTGATTAGCACTCCAACAAGTCAATAACATCAACAAAGTGCACCTCTGTGCATTCACGCACAGCATAAAACTTTTGGTGGACAAAATGAGAAAAAGACTCGAAGACTTTTATATGTAAACAAACTGTTGCGTCACAGTCCACACTATGGTGAGTTCAAGAACCGCTGAAATTACTAGGACAAAACGATGTTCACCAAATACTCTCTCATCAGTGAAGCATACACACGAACATATTAAACAGTGGCCTTTTAACAATTGGGAAGGTTTGTGTCATGTTCGTCCCAAAACAAAGAACATACAATGACAAAAAAATAATTTCACCCCCACGTTTTTCCATTTTCAATAATTAAAAAAAAAATGCTCCAGAGAGCCACGAGGGCGGCACCATAGAGCTGACCCCTGGACTAAACCAACTAACTGGTTTGCATTTTAATTCATAAAGGGAAGCAATGATTATTTGAATCTCCATTTAAAGCACTCAAAGCGTTTAGAGGCATCCAAAACTGTGTGCATGTTCACGCCACAATGCATGAGCCTTATGTTTTTATTTAACACCTCCAAATCATGCACCTGGGGACCGGTTGATTGGCAACACTACATTGGCCCTAGTGGGTGAATGTGAGTGTGAATGTAGTCCGTCTATCTGTGTTGGCCCTGTGATGAGGTGGCGATTTGTCCAGGGTGTACACCGCCTTGTATCCCACTTTCCGCTCGATTGTAGCGGAGATAGGCTCCAGCGCCCCCCGCAACCCCGTAGGGAATAAGCGGTCGAAAATGGATGGCTTGACTACTATCCAACATTGTAACAACATTTATACGTCAGAAAAGACAAATATCGTCATGGGTCCCCTTTTAGTGCTTTGTGTTGACCATTACCGACACAAGTGGGTGTTTACAGGGTGTGGATAAGCAAATTAGCAGGTGGACTCTGCAGTGTGATTTATTAATAGGAAAATGACGTCCACACCCTGAAAACATTTGTGTACATAATTGTATGAATGACACCCTTGAAGGGTCTGTGTGTGTGTGTGTGTGTGTGTGTGTGTGTGTGTGTGTGTGTGTGTGTGTGTGTGTGTGCGTGCGTGCGTGCGTGTGTGTGTGTGTTGTGATAGCAGGGATTTTGCTAAGTGCTGAGCATCACTGGCGGCAATTTTCACATCTTTGTTGTGCTGTAGAAAAGCTGCTGTATGGAATAGTGACTCTCTGTCGCACTGACGATGCTTTAGTGAGCCACAAACACACACACACACACACACACACACACACACACACACACACACACACACACACACACACACACACCAGTCATGGCTATTGGTACAAAGACCTTTTGACGTCCAGAAGGAGGAGGGGGTGTGGCCTGTGTTCATCTTAATGCAGGCTGCGTTTTTCACTGCAGCAGCCCCTCCTCCCCTCACTGCTGCCTCTCTCATTCAATGTGGAATGGTGGTCCAAAACAGTGTATGTGTCTATGTTTGTGTGCGTGTGTGAGTGTAACATTTATTGTGTGCATGCTTTCTGATGTTGTGAGCAAACGTCTGATGGATTTGATGGATTGACATGAGGATGTACGACTCAGGATTGGGAAGATGCTACTGATTACACGCCAAGCAAACATTTTATTTGAATGTAATGCTTCATGTAGCTGACTTGCACTAACAATTACATGTACATTAGATGTACGATTTGTTATTTCAAGACCACACAGAAACGCTTATCTTTTAAGTAAAACACACATTTAGACATATCCCTGTGCAGTGTAGAGAAATATTTTAATATATCGCTCGCCCCGCAGCTTGGAGAGAATGATAAGCTCATGATGGAGAATCATTACACAATCTGTCCAATCCCTGCAGAGTTCAGGTGTCAGGTATGAGCAAGCCATGTCCACTTTTAACACAATGAACACAACATGACAACAATTTATCAGAACGTGTCAAAACATATATTATACAAGAAATTATAGTAATTACTGACGTCACCATACCGTACGTATCTCGATACTTGAGTCGTGGTACAAAACAATAAAATAGGATACAGTACTGGGATTGTGCGACATATTGCAATATTCTACATAGTTCAATGATAATAAAATAAAATAATGAAAAATTATCATAAACGTAAAATGTAGTTAGTATACAAGTTGTACATACACTATATGACAGGGATATTTTATTGGACAGACAAAATGCGATACCATTTAAATGATCCATTCCAATTAATTGTAATTGTATTATATTGACACTTGAATGTAAAAAAAAAAAAAAAATCCTCTCCTTTTAACTGCCATCTTCTTGTACTGCCTTCTCCCTAAACCTGCAAAGCGAGGAAATCGAACAGCAACACTTTGCAAAGTGCAACAATCCTCCTTGCCTTACAATTGGCCCATAACAGATAGAAAATCCATCCATCAAACCATTTTCTACCGTTTGTCCCTTTCTGGGTTGCGGCGGGTGCTGGAGCCTATCCCAGCTGCATTTGGGCGTAAGGCGGCGTACACCCTGGACAAATCGACACCTCATCGCAGGGCCAAACATAAAAAAAAAATACATGTATAAAAAATACAAAATAAAGTTGAATGTTTTGTATAACTATCTAATTAGAAAATATCAATAGCATAATATATAGAAAAATATTGCGATATATTGCCTTTTTTACATTTTCCCCATCTCTATACAATATATGAAATATGTAAATTTTCAGCTGTCGGGCTGCATGGTGGTGCAGTAGTTAGAAGCGAGAAGGTCCTGGGTTTGATTCCCGAGCTAGGGATCTTTCTGTGTGGAGTTAGCATGACTCTGTGGCTTCTCCAGCACCTGGGGATAGGCTGATTGGCAACACTAAATTGGCCCTGGTGTGTGAATGTGAGCGTGAATGTTGCCTGTCTATCTGTCTACCCTGCCATGAGGTGGCGACTGGTCCGGGGTTCCAGCACAACCCGACTCCAAGAGGTACAAGCGATAGAAAATGGATCGATCAGCTGTCCCAATCACTAAGACGAATACAAACTATCTACTATTAACGTATCCTGCTCAGAAGCCTTGCGGTTAGAGTGTCCGCCCGGGCCGAGTCATACCAAAGACTATAAAAAAAATTGGACCCATTGCCTCCCTGCTTGGCACTCCGCATCAAGGGTTGGAATTGGGGGTTAAATCACCAAACATGATTCCTGAGCGCGGCCACCGCTGCTGCTCACTGCTCCCCTCACCTCCCAGGGGGTGGAACGAGGGGATGGGTCAAATGCAGAGAGTAATTTCACAACACCTAGTGTGTGTTTGACTATTAGTGGTACTTTAACTTTAACCAAGCCAATAAGCACAAACTATATTGCACTTACAATATATCATACTGCAGCAACATTTGCAATTGATAGAAAATAATTCACTTGAATGTAACATTTTCTGATGACTGTCAATGTTTAATTACAAATATCTAATAATATATGATGTAATGTGTATTATAATAAGCACCTTTACTAGCAGCACTGAAGAGGATAAACAACAGCAAAGTAAGCAAGCTCACAATATTGATGACCACTAACCTGTTCTTCCCCGTCATTGATTAGCATCATGATTGATCAATGATTATCTGCGACTGTTATCACAGGAAACATTTGGACTGATATGAAATGTTGATGAAATCAGCACACAGCAAATATCGCAATGAAGCAATCCTATTGTTCCCCCCGTGTGCACGGATAAATAGGTGCATGTCCACTACAATGGACACACGCCACAGTGGACAATCATGTCAATCAAATAAAGACACTACAAGCATGTTTGCGTGGGAGAAATAAACGTGTCTTACCGGTCACAGTGCATCTGTCCATGTAATTGAGGACGTTTCCGAAACTGAGGATCCCGGCAGCGGCAGCCGGTGAACGGCACCGGAGCAGCGCGGCGCGAAATTTGTGACCGGGTTTGCAGACTTGAAGGTCCTGGTTGGCTTTGAGCTGCGGGTTCATGCTGCCCGACAGCGTCCGAACCTCATCCGAACCGCCGCAGGCTTCCAGCTGGCATCCGTCGCCGTCCACGCACATGTTCTATTGTGACAGCAGGATCGCACAATGAATGGGAATGATGACTAGTATGAATTAAAAGACAGGTTATTAGTCTTCTCACTGTCCTGCGGGATGACTTGTGCGTGAATTCATGTTTGGGTGGCCAATGGGCAGAAGGACCGGAGATTCTTTCTCACTTCTTTTTTCTCCTGTCAAGTAGGCAAGCGCAAAGGGGCGCGGTCAGGCTTTCTAAACCGCGCCCACTGAAGTCCTGCGGCCAATCAGAGAAGCACACCTGATTAGGCTGCAGATGCTGGGGAAAAACTAGCAGAAGATAAGAAGTGGGTGTGACTGCACTTAATACTACTGTTAGTACTACTAGTACAGCGGTCTGCAACCCACGGCCCTGGAGCGGCGGAGCCTCATGGGGCTCTTTCATACCCCCACCCTGGCTCCCTTTGGCTTTTAAAAAATGTCAATAAATAATGGTTATTTACAAACCCTCCTTTCTATAAGAGTTGGGAAATTGAGTTAGATGTAAATATAAACGGAATACAATGATTTGCAAATCCTTTTCAACCCAGTTTCAATTGAATGCACTACAAAGACAAGATATTTGATGTTCAAACTCATAGGCTTTATTTTTTTTTGTTGCAAATAATAATGAACTTAGAATTTCATGGCTGCAACACGTGCCAAAGTAGTTGGGAAAAGGCATGTTCACCACTGTGCAGAGGTGGGTAGAGTAGCCAAAAATTGTACTCAAGTAAGAGTACTGTTACTTTAAAGATTTATTACTCAAGTAAAAGTAAGGAGTAGTCACCCAAATATTTACTTGAGTAAAAGTAAAAAGTATGTTGTGAAAAAACTACTCAAGTACTGAGTAACTGATGAGTAACCTGATTACGGCAACAAATAATGCACACAAACATAAAAATAGCAATGAGCAATTTCAGAGCCAGGAATATCTCTTAAGCAACTAAAACAATAATATATATTAAATTATATTACATTAAAATAAAAATTAAAATGGCACATTGAGCCAAAATAACTTAACAGCACCATAGGTTCAGTAGGCATTCATTGATTTGATTGATTGATTGAAACTTGTATTAGTAAATTGTACAGTACAGTGCATATCCCGTACAATTGACCACTAAATGGTAACACTCCAATACGTTTTTCAACGTTTATCAGTTACTTAATAAATGACCAAGTCGAGGTGATCTACCTCATATATACATATACATACACACACATATTTTATATATACACACACGGTATACCATTTATATTTATTTATTTTGCAGTTTTTGTTGACATGTTAAAGGTGTTTTAATGAATATACATGCATGTTTAACATATAGATTCCTATCTTTCATGAAGACAAGAATATAAGTTGGTGTATTACCTGATTCTGATGACTTGCATTGATTGGAATCAAACAGTATTGCTGATAACGTCCATGTTTTCAAATGGAGGAGAAAAAAAAAAGTTCCTCCTTTCTGTCTAACACCACATGAAAGTCGTTGGTTTTTGGCACCTCATTTGTCCAGCTTCCATATTAATTTTTATACACTTTACAAGAAATACATTGGCGGCAAACTCCGTAGCTTGCTAGCTTGTTTGCGCTGGCTTTATTTTGTTAGCTCAGGTGCGATGGAGCAGCACTTTTATTGTGAAGACAGGAACTGTGCGATCAGTCGACGGGAAGTACGGTTGAAATAAAAATCATCTTTTTTCCTTTACACTTTTGATTGAATGATTGAAACTTTTATTATTAGATTGCACAAGTTCAGTACATATTCCGTACAATTGACCACTAAATGGCAGAGGTGTGGACTCGAGTCACATGATTTGGACTCGAGTCAGACTCGAGTCATGAATTTGATGACTTTAGACTCGACTTGACAAAATGTAAAAAGACTTGCAACTCGACTTAGACTTTAACATCAATGACTTGTGACTTGACTTGGACTTGAGCCTTTTGACTTGACATGACTTGCTACTTTGCCCAAAACCCAACGATTAAAAAGTTATTCAGGAGCACTCCGTATCTGTCCTTGTGTGCGATGACAGTGTGCGCGCTACCTGTCAGAACAACAGCCAATCAAATTACATCCACGTTATTTTCGTCACACAGCATTCAGCCAATCAAGTAGCATAAAAACCAACGAAGAAGAGCTCTCACACAACCCGCCAATGAGGAAAAATGATGCCAAAAATTGTTTCGTTAGGGTATTAAAACTACGACTTGGTCAACAAAAAACGAATTCCAGTATGCAAAACATGCAGTTCGTTCGAAGATTACAGACGGAAACGCAACAACTTCCAACTTCGTTCGACATTTGAAGATGCACAAAGAAAGGTAAGTTTTGAATGTAAGTTAACATTTATTGGCTGAGTAACGTAACTTTTATTTGCTGTTTAGTTAAATCAGTGAGGCTGTAAACTCACTAGTGCTAACGTTATAACCATAGACATCAATAAAGTACTATCTATCTATCTATCTATCTTATAAGTAGACGCAGCATTTAGCACTACTGCCTATTGTCACTGACGAGACGAGACGCGCGGCCGCCATCTTGGAGTGGTGATCCGCTCCACTCAGTGCAATTCATTTGGCAGGAGCAGTGAACTGTCAGCACATTTAATTAATTTTACCTCACTGAATACCACTGATATTCACGCGCTTTTTTGTCATACGTGTAACTATGATAAAATACACATTTTTTGGCGTGTTCATACTTTGCTTAACAGAAACAGAATATTCTTATATGCTATAAGTGAGCAGATGTCCAAGATCAAAACTGGGAATAATAATCCCAAAAAGGGGGAAAAAACGGTCAGCTATTTTTTAAGGTGAAGAAACAATATGATTAGGTTATATATACATGCATATATCCTACATAAACAGTGTATGAATACATTAGATATCTATATATATTATAGACTGTATTTTTGTTGCTGCAAAAGCAGACAGTTTATTCGGTCTTGACACTTTGTATTAATATTTTGTATTACATTCTTCCCTTAAATGATTATGTTTACAGTGATTGTTTTATATGTATTTTTCATGTCTGTTGCTTTGGATAAAAGTGTCTGCCAAGTTAAACATAAACACCTGAAAGTCTATATGTCAGCTAAAACCACCAATCAGTTTCACTGGATTCAGAATAAAAGCAAATTCTGTCTTACCCAACAATGTTAGTATTTGAATATTGTTACTTGAAGATTTATTCCTGGTTACAGTTATACTGTTAAGAAAGTTTTGTCTTATACTTTGCCTAAAATGAGATTGCATCATAATCAGTGGCGGCTGGTTAATTTTCCATAGGGCCGTGTATTCTAAAAAGTACAACTCTGTTCCTTGTTATTTTTATGTATTTGTCATGTTTTTCATGTGTATGCACACATCAACACACATACAGTATGAGATGAGATCAATGAGATGAGGTAAGAACAGGATAGAAACTGCTGTGGAACTAGTTCCAATGCTATATGCCATGGAAATACAATGTTAACACTTCTGTGCAAATAAGTACAGTTGCACTTGTTTTTTCAAATGTGGTCATTCTGTAAAGGAATGAGTTAAAATAACTGGTTAATACTGCTATTATGAAGTGCAATGTCACACTTTTTTTTTTATTATACTGTAAATACATACAGCGTTTTAAAAGTATACACAATCTGTGTAAATGTATTAGTCTGTGGTTAAAAGGACTCGAAACTCAAAATGCAGGACTTGGGACTTGACTTGAGACTTTCCAATCTTGACTTTGGACTTGACTCGGTACTTGCCTGTTTTGACTTGGGACTTGACTCGAGACTCGAGGGCAAAGACTTGAGACTTACTTGTGACTTGCAAAACAATGACTTGGTCCCACCTCTGCTAAATGGTAACACCCCAATAAGTTTTTCAACTTGTTTAAGTTGGGTCATGTGACTGCCTGGCTCTGTTTGATTGGTCCAACGTCACCAGGACTGCATGTGATTGGTGGAACGCAGGCATGCGTAGATCCTACTTTCAAGCTCTGTCATTAACCAAAATAAACATTAACGGATTGATAAAAAAAAAGTAGCGAGTAGCGAGCTGAATGTAGATAAATGGAACGGAGTAAAAGTAGTGTTTCTTCTCTATAAATATACTCAAGTAAAAGTAAAAAAATGTTGCATAAAAACTACTCGTAGAAGTACAATTTAATCCAAAAGTTACTCAAGTAAATGTAACGGAGTAAATGTAGCGCGTTACTACCCACTTCTGCCACTGTGTTACATCACCTTTTCTTTTAACAACACTCAATAAACGTTTGGGAACTGAAGAAACTAACTGTTGAAGCTTTGAAAGTGGAATTCTTTCCCATTCTTGTTTTATGTAGAGCTTCAGTAGTTCAACAGTCCGGGGTCTCCGCTGTCGTATTTGATGCTTCATAATGCGCCACACATTTTCCGATGGGAGACAGGTCTGGACTACATGCGAGCCAGGAAAGTACCCACACTATTTCTTTACGAAGCCACGCTGTTGTAACACGTGTTGAACGTGGCTTGGCATTGTCCTGCTGAAATAAGCAGGGGCGTCCATGAAAAAGACGGCGCTTAGATGGAAGCATATGTTTTTCCAAAACCTGTATGTACTTTTCAGCATTAATGGTGCCTTCACAGATGCGTAAGTTACCCATACCTTGGCCACTAATGCACCTCCATACCATCACAGATACTGGCTTTTGAACTTTGCGTCGATAACAGTATGGATGGTTAGTTTCCCCTTTGGTCCGTATGACACGATGTCGAATATTTCCAAAAACAATTTGAAATGTGGACTCGTCAGACCACAGAACACTTTTCCACTTTGCATCAGTCCATTTTAGATAATCTCGGACCCAAAGAAGCCGGCTGCGTTTCTGGAAGTTGTTGATAAATGGCTTTCACTTTGCATAGTAGAGCTTTAACTTGCATTTACAGATGTAGCGACAAACTGTATCAATCAATCCATCAATGTTTACTTATATAGCCCTAAATCACTAGTGTCTCAAAGGGCTGCACAAACCACAACACAAACCACTACGACATCCTCGGTAGGCCCACATAAGGGCAAGGAAAACTCACACCCAGTGGGACGTCGGTGACAATGATGACTAAGAACCTTGGAGAGGATGAAAGCAATGGATGTCGAGCGGGTCTAACATGATACTGTGAAAGTTCAATCCATAATGGATCCAACACAGTCGCGAGAGTCCAGTCCAAAGCGGATCCAACACAGCAGCGAGAGTCCCGTTCACAGCGAAGCCAGCAGGAAAACATCCCAAGCGGAGGCGGATCAGCAGCGCAGAGATGTCCCCAGCCGATACACAGGCAAGCAGTACATGGCCACCGGATCGGACCGGACCCGCTCCACAAGGGAGAGTGGGAGATAGGAGAAAAAGAAAAGAAACGGCAGATCAACTGGTCTAAAAAGGGAGTCTATTTAAAGGCTAGAGTATACAAATGAGTTTTAAGGTGAGACTTAAATGCTTCTACTGAGGTGGCATCTCGAACTGTTACCGGGAGGGCATTCCAGAGTACTGGAGCCCGAAATGAAAACGCTCTATAGCCCGCAGACTTTTTTGGGGCTTAGGGAATCACTAATGAGCCGGAGTCCTTTGAACGCGGACTTCTTGCCGGGATATATGGTACAATACAATCGGATAGATAGGATGGAGCTAGACCGTGTAGTATTTTATACGTAAGTAGTAAAACTTTAAAGTCACATCTTAAGTGCACAGGAAGCCAGTGCAGGTGAGCCAGTACAGGCGTAATGTGATCAAACTTTCTTGTTCTTGTCAAAAGTCTAGCAGCCGCATTTTGTACCAGCTGTAATCTTTTAATGCTAGACATGGGGAGACCCGAAAATAATACGTTACAGCAGTCGAGGCGAGACGTAAAAAACGCATGGATAATGATCTCAGCGTCTTTAGTGGACAGAATGGAGCGAATTTTAGCGATATTACAGAGATGAAAGAAGGCTGTTTTTGTAACGCTTTTAATGTTTGACTCAAAGGAGAGAGTTGGGTCGAAGATAATACCCAGATTCTTTACCGAGTCGCCTTGTTTAATTGTTTGGTTGTCAAATGTTAATGTTGTATTATTAAATAGAGGTCGGTGTCTAGCAGGACCGGTAATCAGCATTTCCGTTTTTTGAGTTGCAAAAAGTTAGCGGACATCCATTGTTTAATTTCATTAAGACACGCCTCCAGCTGACTACAATCTGGCATGTTGGTCAGCTTTAGGGGCATGTAGAGTTGGGTGCCATCAGCATAACAGTGAAAGCTAACACCGTATTTGCGTATGATGTCACCTAGCGGCAGCATGTAGATGCTGAAGAGTGCAGGGCCAAGGACCGAACCCTGGGGAACTCCACACGTTACCTTATCGTAGTCCGAGGTCACATTGTTATGGGAGACGCACTGCATCCTATCAGTAAGATAAGAGTTAAACCAAGACAGGGCTAAGTCTGACATACCAATTCGTGTTTTGATACGTTCTAATAAAATATTATGATCGATGGTATCAAAAGCAGCGCTAAGATCGATGAGCAGCAACATAGATGACGCATCAGAATCCATCGTTAGCAATATATCATTAGTCATTTTTGGGAGGGCTGTCTCCGTAGAGTGATTTGCCCTGAAACCGGATTGAAAGGTTTCACATAGATTGTTAGACGCTAAGTGTTCATTTAACTGCTCCGCAACAATTTTTTCAAGGATTTTTGAAATAAAGGGAAGGTGAGACACCGGTCGGTAGTTTACCATGAGGTCAGGATCGAGGTTAGGTCTTTTAAGAAGAGGATAAATAACCGCTTTTTTGAATGCTAGGGGAACAATGCCCGAGGAAAGTGATACGTTTATAATATTTAGCACTGATGGACCTAATAATACAAAGAGCTCCTTGATAAGTTTCCCAGGAAGAGGGTCAAGTAAACGTGCTGTTTGTTTTATTCCATTTACACGTTGTAACAATTCCTCTAATGTTATTTCCTCAAAACGAGAGAAACTATTTTGGAGGGCAGTATCCGCCGTATATACAGTCGTATCAGTGTTAATAGAACCCAGTTGTAGCTGGGACGCATTCTCTTTAATCTCCTTTCTAATGACTTCAATTTTCTTATTAAAGAATTGCATAAAGTCATCAGCTGAGTGGGTGGAGCTACTGGAAGGGGTCCCTTGTTGGGTTAGCGATGCTACCGTACTAAACAAAAATTTAGAATCGTTTTTATTACGGTGGATGAGATTTGAGTAATATTTAGCTTTAGCTAAGGTAAGCATGCGTTTATAAGTTATTAAACTATCACTCCATGCTTGATGGTGCACCTCAAGTTTAGTCATGCGCCATTTGCGTTCCAGCTTTCTACATAATAATTTCTGAGCTCTAGTTTCTTCTGTAAACCACGGGGTACGCTTTTTTTGGAGCCTTTTTTAACTTTAGCGGTGCTATGTTATCAATGGTTTCGCGCAGGGAGTCGTTAAAGTTGTTAGTGAGGTTATCAATAGAGCCCACATACTTTGGGAATGGTGCCATTACCGAGGGCAGTAGGTCAACAAGAGTTGTTGTTGTGGTCGTATTAATGTTGCGGCTGCTATAGCAGTTATTATTGTTATTAGTTTGACGAACATGCGTCTGAACCTCAAATTTTATAAGGTAATGATCGGACAATACTTTAGTACACGGGAGTTTCCTAACTTTGGAAATGGTGATACCCCTGACAAGCACTAGGTCTATCGTATTACCGTTGCAATGCGTGGGTTCATTTATTATTTGTCTAAGACCACAGCTATCATTTATAGTCTGGAGCGCTACGCACGGTGGGTCTGATGGGGTATTCATATGAATATTAAAGTCCCCCATTATGATTATATTATCGGCGTGCGTCACTAAATCAGCAACGAACTCCGAGAATTCATTGATAAAGTCCGAATAGGGCCCTGGGGGGCAGTAGATAACAGCCAGGTGTAGAGGTAGCGGTATGACAGACCTCATAGTAAGCACCTCAACGATTTATATTTATTGTTTATGTTAGGACTAAGGTTAAAGTTTTTGTTGTATATTAGTGCGACCCCCTCGCCCCTTTTAAGGGGGCGGGCAATATGCGCATGTGTAAAGTTAGGAGGATATGCCTCATTAAGCGCAAAAAATTTATTTAGTGACAGTGTTTTCTGAAGTGCTCCTGAGCCCATGTGGCGATATCCTTTCGAGATTTATGTCGGTTTTTGATACAGTGCCCTCTGAGGGATCAAAGGTCATGGTCATTCAATGTTGGTTTCCGCTTACGTGGAGTGATTTCTCCAGATTACCTGAACCTTTTGATGATATTATGGACCGTAGGTGTTGAAATCCCTAAATTTCTTGCAATTGCACTTTGAGAAACGTTGTACTTAAACTGCTTGACTATTTACTCATGCAATTGTGGACAAAATGGTGTACCTCGCCCCATCCTTTCTTGTGAAAGACTGAGCATTTTTTGGGAAGCTGTTTTTATACCCAATCATGGCACCCACCTGTTTTCAATTAGCCTGCACACCTGTGGGATGTTCCAAATAAGTGTTTGATGAGCATGCCTAAAATTTATCAGTATTTATTGCCACCTTTCTCAACATCTTTGTCACGTTTTGCTACATCGAATTCTAAAGTTAATGATTATTTGCAAAAAAAAATGTTTATCAGTTTGAATATCAAATATGTTGTCTTTGTAGCATATTCAACCGAATATGCGTTAAAAATGATTTACAAATCATTGTATTCCATATATATTTACCGTATTTTCCGCACACTAATGCGCACCGGATTATAAGGCGCACCTTCAATGAATGGCCTATTTTAAAACTTTGTTCATATATAGGGCGCACCGCATTGTAAGGCGCATTGAACAGATGCTACAGTAGAGGCTGGGGTTACGTTATGCATCCTTTAGATGGAGCTGCGCTAAAGGGAATGTCAACAAAACAGTCAGATAGGTCAGTCAAACTTTATTAATAGATTACAAACCAGCGTTCTGACAACTGCGTTGACTCCCAAAATGAATAAACAGCTGTTTTATTATTTTCCCAGCTTCAATAAACATGTAAAAAAACAGTCTGATACTGTTACGGTAAATCAAACATTAGTGCAATCACAATATAGTAAAACTCGAAATAGTGCAGAGCAATAATATATCAATAACTCAACGTTGCTCAAACTATAATGTCACACAACACAACACACACAATAAACATGTAAAGCTCACTTTATTAAGTTATTCCTCATCCACGAATCCCTCAAATTCTTCTTCTTCAGTGTTCGAATCAAACAGTTGGGCGAATACGGCATCCAACATTTACAGGTCCATTTCATCAAAGTCGTCATTAAACGATTCAGTGTCGCTGCTGTTAATGTTAAATTCTCTCCCTCCTGCTCTATTCCCGTGTTCTACTGTGTGACTGATCGCCTTCAGTTTAAACTCTGCGTGGTAAGCTTGTCTCTTTACATAAAGACATAGAAATGGCACGCCTCCCGCAGTCATATATCCCAGCATGCACCGCGCACTTCTTCTTCTACGAGTGAAAATGAGGTAGGTGGCTGCTTGCCATAGAAGAAGAGGCACACTTCTTCTTCTATGGGGGAAAATAAGGTAGACGGCTGCTTACCGTAGTTGCGAGACCTCTTGTGGCATGTTTACTTCGAAGAAGAAGAATTCGAGGGATTCGTGGATGAGGAATAACTTAATAAATTCAGCTTTACATGTTTATTTTGTGTGTTGTGTTGTTTGACATTAACATTTGAGCAACGTTGAGTTAATGATATATTGTTATTGCTTTGCACTATTTCGCTGCTGTTGTCTAGCAGTTCAGTGACAATTCCTGCTTTCCTGAAATCATGTCTCTCAATAGGAGCCATTTCAAGGGTCTTTACATAAACACACAAATGGAAATGAAACGGCATGGCCTGGCGCAGTCATATATCCCAGCATGCACGCTTCTTCTCCTACGGGGGAAAATTAAATCGGCGGCTGCTTACCGTAGTTGTGAGACCTGTTGTGGCTCAATATTGGTCAATATATAAGGCGCACCGGATTATAAGGCGCACTGTCAGTTTTTGAGGATATTTTAGGTTTTTAGGTGCGCCTTATAGTGCGGTAAATACGGTACTTACATTTATAAAGTTTCCCAGGCAGAAGCATATCAGAAAGAGTCAGTAAAAAACGTGTCTGCATCGTTGAATTTACTGCATAATAATTATTGTGACCATTAGGTGCCCCCCCCCCCCCCCCCCCCCAAAAATACCACTCCACTTCATCTTAAAGACATCATAAGTCCATTCCAGACGGTTAATAATAAATAGATGGTTGGCCTCATGACAGACCAACCAGCAGGAAACCTTAACCTTCTCTGTTTGACTAATTTCACTTGATCAAACCTTTTCTAACATTCCACAAAACAACAAAAATATAAAAAAAATATAAAGTATGTTTGATTCCTGCTGATATACTTTCAAAAGTGAAAAGGTTCTATTGGGACACCCCCGATTTCTATTGATTGTGCAGGCGGAATAAGTAAAAAATGATAAATAATTGGATTCAAGCATTACTTATTATTGCTGTAAAGTTAAAAATATTGATCCTGCAGTTTGTGTAAAAATCTGCAATGATTTCATGATATTGTGTTAGAGTAGCTGAAGATGATGATAATGCCAGTGAGTTTTTTTAAAGAATGTAAGATCAAAGTAAAATGTTGGCATCATTCAAGAAGTGTTTGCTTATTTTATTTTTGCATTAAGCATCATAGTTAAGGTCAGAATAATTTTGTTTGTGTGCAAAAATTGTAAATATTTTGTATAAAAATATGTTTTTTTATTTAAAGAAAGCAGCAGAAAGTATGAGGTGATCTCGAAAGATGATTTACAGCTTTTTTTTGGAGAATGTTTGATATGCTGCTCCTCTGTCCGACAAGAAAAAGCATCTTGTTGGAGCCAAGAGCATCTCTGTGCTGTGTGTGAGTCACACTCGCTGTCTGAAGCTTCCTTCCTGTCTCAGGGCCGAGCCTCCAGTGCAGGATGGCAGATAAGTCGCTAATCGCCAAGCCGGCGACTGCCAGCCGATAAGCTTCAGTCCTGCTGCATTCTCCAAAAAAACATGACAAAATCTACAATAAATGATGCAAGCCCTTTTAATGGAATGTCTTTGACATGTCAGTAAATGCTCTACAATATATATTTAGTCTGACGGAGAACATTAACTTCCCCGTTTGACAATAACTTCAATAACTAAAATAAACTCACACTTTAAAGTACTTTTTGCGCAGGAAACCAGAGAATTTAGTAAATGTAATGACTAAAATTACAGGAGACCTACATAGTATAGCAACACAAATAAACACACACTGTGGGCCAAAGTTACAGTAATAGTAGCAAATACTTGTTTTTTTTCAGATTGTCTTTAATGACGTGCTTTCTCATCTGCTGTGTAATGACACACACTGAACTGTACATTGTAATAAAAAGTAAACACATTTTGCAGACTCTAATACAAACAAATACTGTACAGTGAAATATAAATAAATACTCTACATTGTAATATAAATACATACTGCACATTAATATGTAAATACATGATATAAAATGTAACATAAATAAATACTGTATAATGAAATATAAATAAATACACTATATTGTATGATGAATAAATATTGAGTATTATCATATAAATATTGTAAATACTGTACATTTTAATACAAAACATACTTCACAATGAAATATAAATGAATACTGTACATTGTAATTTAGATTAAATATTGGACATCAAAATATAAATAAATACTGTGTAGTGTACTATAAATAATTAAATAAGTATTGTACATTCTAATATAAAAAATAGTGTACAGTGAAATTTAAATGACTAATCTGCATTGTAATATGAAAAATGAATACTATACATAATAATGTTAATAAATAGTCTACAGTGAAATATAAATAAATACTGCAGATTTTAATATGAATAAATAATGTACAATGTCATAAATATTGTATATTATAAAGTAAATAACTATTGTACAATCAGAATCAGAACCAGCAAAGGTTTTTATTGCCATTGTTCGAGAATGGGTTCACAAACTAGCAATTTTTCTTGGTGCAATCGTGCAACATACAACACAAATAAAACAGAATACAATAACATGAGCTGTAACTGAGCTACAAGATCTTGTTATTGTTCATGTGTCTGATGGCTGAGAGGAAAAAAACTGTTCAGGTGGCGGGAGCTGTGGGTCTGGATGGACCGTAGTCTCCTGCCTGAGGGGAGAGGGGAGAATTTTGTGTCCAGGGTGAGAAGAGACAGCTGCGATCCGACCCACATGCCTTAAAAAGTGATGTACATCATAATATTATAAATACTATAAAGGAAATATGAATAAATACTGTACATTGTAAATGTGTACAGTATGTGGAGAGGCGGAACCGGCAGTTCGACAAAGAGGCAGGGCACATCTTAGCCCTCTGCAAGATGGCGGCGGGGAGGCGTGGCCGGCAGTCCGACAGCGAGGCAGTGCACGCCGGAGCCTGGCCCAAGATGGCAGCAAGGAGGCGTGGACGGCGAGGCGGGGCGTGCCGGGAGCGACGCCGCAATCGTTATCAGGTGCGCGAGTCGCCCAGCTGAGCACAATTAAATTATCATCTCGCACTGTAAAAAAGGGCGGTAGCCGTGAACGTGGGGGAGAGAGACGGAGAGAAGAGACGGAACTAGAGAGAAGCGGATGCCGAGCAAGAGAGATGGAGAGCCCAGGAAAGAAGACGACACAAGAAGCTGAAAAGCTGGAGCGGAAGAGCGAGCAGCGGACGGCAAGACTGAAAAGCAACCTGGCCAGAGACATTTATTCTTTGAAATAAAGAAGTCTGACCCTACTTGCCATAATGTCATTTCTTGGTGGTCCTTGGAACCCGCACGACGGCTTGAGACTGTCACTGCGTACCTTGGGACGCCGCGTACACGTTTGCTGGCGTTAGCTGTAGCGATCTGACAAGCAGCCCTAAGCGGCCTACGAGCCACGGTTGAGACGCATATGAAATTTAGCCCTTTAGCTAGTCCTACACCCCTGTCTACCGGACACCACACCTTATTCATAGGGGACCCCATCACCCAAAACATACGGCCTAGTACCCCAGCCATAATTAAGTGTATTTCCGGGGCCAGAGCACCCGATATTGAAGCTAGTCTTAGGGAGTTGACAACGCAACAGGCCGAGTAAACGTATGACAAGCTAAAACACCACTAGCTACGTGAACATAGTTGTACACGTTGGCTTGAATGACACTAGCATGAGACAGTCAAAGATTACAAACAGGAACACAGCTTGGACTTGTAATTTCGCTAGACAGATGTGGCGGCATCAATACTGGTCTCGGGCCCCTGCCTTCAAGAGGCAATGATGTGAGGTATAGCAGATTAGTCCCGCTTAATAAGTGGCTGGCTAGTTTTTGTAGAGAACAGGGACTAACGTTTATTGATAATTGGGACGGGCTTCACCCTAACCGGGAAGGTGTCATCACTCTTTCCAGAAATATAAATTACTATTTGAGTCACACATGACTAATTAAACAAGAGCAAGCCGGGACTCAGGCAATTACATTGTCCGTTAGCCCAGGTAAGGAGTCAATTAAGCTAGAATTAACCAGTGCCAGGCTGCAAAATTCCTGCACACATAGCATTTCTCGTAGAATAATACATAACTCACATAATGTTTTTTCTGTAGTGACTGCGCCAGAGGTGGACATGCATTTTACTGAGGTGGAAAATTATGCTGCATTAAATCTATCGCAGCACCAAGCAAACAATTTCAAGATCCCCATCATATCAATTCCTAGATGTGATTAGAAATATTCAAGGTAGACGTAACGTTATTAATATCAGTCCTACGGATACAATTAACAAAAAAATCTTCAAAAACAGCCCACTACCTATAATATGGGGTTTTTAAACATCAGATCATTGTTTCCCAAAACATTATTAGTTAATAAAGTCAATAGAGACAACAATCTTAACATCTTAGTGAAACTTGGCTAAAACCAGATGAATTTTTCACGCTTAACGGGGCATCTCCTCCTAACTATACAAGTGTACATGTTTCCCGTCCCCTTGAAAGGGGTGGAGCGATCACACACAAATATCCAATGAAAATCTTGACCTTAGACCTAGCCTAAGCAAAAAATATAAATTATTTTAGGTGCTTACTATGGGGTCTGTCATTCCGCTACCTCTCTATCTGGCTGTTATTTATTGCCTTCTGGCAGTGAATTGCACACAGATAATATAATTATAATGCATATTTTGATATCCGTATGAATACTCCCCTGCTGGCCCCTATATGGACTGCACTCTCACGTTATTAACCATATCCACTCGGCATCCATCGCAGCTGTCTATTAGAATGTACATTAATGCTGTACATTCCAATAGAATACAAATAAATAAATAAATAGGTATACTTTAAGATTAATAAATAATGTATTTTTACTATAAATAATTAAATAAGTATTGCACCTTATAATATGAATGAATTATGTACATTGTAATATACATAATTAAATAAATATTGCACCTTATAATATGAATACATAGTTTACAGTGAAATATAAATAGTGTACATTGTCATATAAATAAATAAATACTTTACATTATAATATACATACATATAGTACCTTGTAATATAAATGAATAGTGTACATTATTTAATAAAATAATACTGTACATTGTAATATAAATAAATATTGTACTTTATACTATGAAAACAACTGTACAGTGAGATAAAAATATATAATGAACGTATCACCAAATTGTGGTTACACAATTTAGCAAACTGCTTTTATTTCCAGCATGTAAATATTCATATTTCCTAATACAGTCATCACACAAAGGATTCTTCCCCTGTTGCTGTAATGAGTCATGTTTACATCCACTCTAATGCACTCATTTCCTCTTCCTGTACTCATGAAACATTCTTTGGACACAACATCCTAGTGTCCACCTGTACACAATGTGCATCGAAGACTTGTTGTCATCCATTGGTTTTTGTTGAGATTAAGTGACAAATTAATACTGCAATGCTTTTATTTTGAAGCTTATTTTGCACTGAACAGTGCATGTTTTAATATTGTGTTGTTGCTGTTTGGTGATAATAATGACATTTAAAATACTACTATTTAGAGTTTCAAATAGTTTAGTCCAACTTATTGATACTTTGATGAAAATGATTGATTACAGTACATTATATTATAAAGTTAATGATATATGTTTATCTTTGCTTAGTCTGATGAATTGTGTACGGTAGTACTGCAAGTACTGAATAAAGTACAAAACCCAAAACCACTGAAGTTGGCACGTTGTGTAATTCATAAAGAAAAACATAATTCAATGATTTGTAAATCCTTTTCGACTTATATTCAATTGAATAAACTGCAAAGACAATATATATAAATTCAAACTGAGAAACTTATTTTTTTTTTGCAAACAATCATTAACTTGGGATTTAATGGCAGCAACACATTGCAAAAAATATGGCACAGGGGCATTTTTACCACTGTGTTACATGGCCTTTCCTTTTACCAACACTCAGTTAACGTTTAGGAACTGAGGAGGCCAATTTTTGATGCTTTTCAGATGGAATTCTTCCCCATGCTTGCTTGATGTACAGCTTAAGTTATTCAATAGTCCGGGGTCTCGGTGTGGTAATTTATGCTTCATATTGCGCCACAATGGGAGACAGGTCTGGAATACAGGCAAGCCAGTCTAGTATACGCACTCTACTATGCAGTTGTAACACCTGGCTTGGAATTGTCTTGCTGAAATAAGCAGGAGCGTCCATGATAACGTTGCTTGGATGGCAACATCTGTTGCTCCAAAACCTGTATGCACCTTTCAGCATTAATGGTGCCTTCACATATGTGTAAGTTACCCATTCTTTGGGCACTAATACACCCCCATACCATTATAGATGCTGGCTTTTGAACTTTGTGCCTAGAACAATCCGGATGGTTCTTTTCCTCTTTGTTTCGGAGGACACAACGTCCACAGTTTCCAAAACCAATTTGAAATGTCGACCCACCAGACCACAGAACACGTTTCCAGTTTGCATCAGTCCCTCTTAGATGAGTTTGGGGCCAGCGAAGCTAACAGCGTTTCTGGGTGTTGTTGATAAATGGGTTTAGTGAAGTGGAGTTTTAACTTGCACTTTCAGATGTAGTGACAAACTGTAGTTACTGACAGTGGTTTTCTGAAGTCCTGAGCCCATGCGGTGATGTCTTTCACACACTGATGTTGGGTTTTGATGCAGTACCGCCTGAGGGATCAAAGGTCAAGGATATTTAATGTTGGTTTTTGGTCCGGCCGCTTACGTGCAGTTATTTCTCCAGATTCTCTGAAATTTTTGATGATATTACGGACCGTGAATGGTGAAATCCCTAAATTCCTTGCAATAGCTGGTTGAGAAAGTTGTTCTTAAACAATTTGCTAACGCATTTGTTCACAAAGTGGTGACCCTTGCCCTATCCTTGTTTGTGAATGATTGAGCATTTCATGGAAGCTACTTTTATACCCAATCATGCCACCCTTCTGTTCCCAATTAGTCTTTTCACCTGTGGGATGTTTCAAATCAGTGTTTGATGAGCATTCCTTAATTTTCTCAGTCTCCTTTGCCAAATATGCCAGCTTTTTTGAAACATGCTGCAGGCATTAAATTACAAATGAACTAATATTTGCAAAAAATAACAAAGTCTTCCAGTTCGAACATTAAGTGTCTTGTTTTTGCAGTCTATTCAATTGAATATAGGTTGAAAATGATTTTCAAATAATTGTATTCTGTTTTTATTTACTATTTACAAAACATGTCAACTTCACTGGTTTTGGGTTTTGTACTTGATAAGTACATGACAGTCTTCAAATCTGACTTTTGGAATAGAGAGCAGCTGACGTGGGCTCTCATTTGCCACCTGACCTTAGTCTTTGTTGTTGTTGTCGGTGCCGTCTGGCCTTCCCTCAGACTTGAGGTGAGGGTTCTATTATTTTACCTCCTGACCCCAGTGTTGTCTGTGCCTGGCTGGAGCCCACTGGAGCAACTGCTGCCCTCCTGCCTGCGCTTACGTCAAGCACCACAGCAGCTGAGCGTTGTGCTTGACGGGAGCTTTCTGTGTGGAATTTGCATGTTCTCCCCGTAACTGCGTGGGTTCCCTCCGGGTACTGCGGCTTCCTCCCACCTCCAAAATCATGCACCTGGGGATAGGTTGATTGGCAACACTAAATTGGCTCTAGTGTGTGAATGTGAGTGTGAATGTTGTCTGTCTATCTGTGTTGGCCCTGTGATGAGGTGGAAACTTGTCCAGGGTGTACCTCGCCTTCCGCACGAATGCAGCTGAGATAGGCTCCAGCACCCCCACAATCCTAAAAGGGACAAGTGGTAGAAAATGGATGGATGGATATACAATATATAACATATCCCAATGACCATGTACAATATTACAGTATATGTAACAGCTGCAACATATACTGCACACAAAGTTACACATATCAGTACAATATATCTTCTACACCTGGAAGAAAGAAGAGAAGACATATTGACGCACTTCACCTTTTCCATGGTGGACAACAAGACACATTGTCAACCACGGACATTAAGTGGAAGAAGATTTTCTCCGCTAAAAATACAACCAATTCGAAGCAACATCTGCAGGCTAATCATCCGGACAGCTATGCAACAATAATTAGGCCAAAACTATTACTCATACTGTACTATTATTACTGCAACTATTAGAAACAGTAGCAATACAGTAAAACTGCTCACTCTACCACTAATTTTGCATTAGACCAGGGGTCACCAACCTTTTTGAAACCAAGAGTTACTTCTTGGGTAATGATTAATGCGAAGGGCTACCAGTTTGATACACACTTAAATAAATTGCCAGAAATAGCCAATTTGCTCAATTTACCTTTAATAAATAAATCTATATATATATATATATATATAAAAAAAAGGGTATTTCTGTCTGTCATTCTGTCGTACATTTTTTTTCCTTTTACGGAAAGTTTTTTGTAGGGAATAAATGATGAAAAAAAAACAGGTAATTGAACGGTTTAAAAGAGGAGAAAACACACAAAAAAATTAAAATTAAATTTTGAAACATGGTTTATTTTCAATTTCGACTCTTTAAAATTCAAAATTCAACCGAAATTTTTTTTGAGAAAAACTAGCTAATTCGAAGCTTTTTGAAAAAGTTAAAAAAAAGAATTTATGGAACATCATTAGTAATTTTTCCTGATTAAGATTAATTTAAGAATTTTGATGACATGTTTTAAATAGGTTAAAATCCAATCTGCACTTTGTTAGAATATATAACAAATTGGACCAAGCTATATTTGTAACAAAGACAAATCATTATTTCTTTTAGATTTTCCAGAACAAAAATTTTAAAAGAAATTCAAAAGACTTTGAAATAAGATTTAAAATTGATTTTACCGATTTTCTAGATTTGCCAGAATAATTTCAATCATAATAAATTTGAAGAAATATTTCACAAATATTCTTCATTGAAAAAACAGAAGCTAAAATGAAAAATTAAATTAAAATGTATTTATTATTCATTACAATAATAAAAAAGAAATACTTGAACATTGATTTAAATTGTCAGGAAAGAAGAGTGTAGATTCATAAAGTAGCCTTAGCTTGACGTTCCTCTACTTTCTCCTTCACTCCGCTTCTTGCGGCAACAACAAAACAAAACTCCAGACGTTCTTCTTCGTTTGTATGGTTTACTTGTGAACTTAATAATTCAAAACATAAAACAATCACGATGTGGGAACAAATGAATGACAAAATAAAGACAGTTTGTTGCAGTGCGAGTTAGAAAAAGTAAGAGTAAGAAAAAGTATGAGTGAGGTCAAAAAACTGTGTGGCTCGATTCCACTGCACCTGACTGCAGTTACCCATAACACCTTGCGTCCAAAAACCACCCTACCACACAGATCCTTCCGCCATATATGCAATTAAAACAGTTACATCATCAAATTATTTTGACAAATGTAATAATTACAAATAAAGTGAGCTTTATATAATTACTCTAAGCATTCAATATATAAATTTTCTTATCATGCAAATAAAGTAAATAGTCCCCTTTTGGCTGAATAAACATAATGCAACTTCCATAAAATTTAAATTTACTTAAACAGTATTTAGGCTCCTACAAAGAGGAAGGAATTTAAAAGGTAAAAAGGTATATTTGTTTAAAAATCCAAAAATCCTTTTTAAGGTTGTATTTTTTCTCTAAAATTGTCCTTCTGAAAGTTATAAGAAACAAAGTTAAAAAAAACAAGTGAAGACCAAGTCTTTATAAAATGTTCTTGGATTTTCCAATTCTATTTGAGTTTTCTCTCTTTTAGAATTAAAAATGTCGAGCAAAGCGAGACCAGCTTGCTAGTAAATAAATACAATCAAAAAAATAGAGGCAGCTCACTGGTAAGTGCTGCTATTTGAGCTATTTTTAGAACAGGCCAGCGGGCTACTCATCTGATCCTTACGGGCTACCTGGTGCCTGCGGGTTGGTGACACCTGCGTTAGACAATAGGCAACCTGACCCAACAATGTAATGAGCAAACCCACACAGTGCACTTTAAGCAATGTCTCCGGCCCACTTTCAGCTAATAATTGCACACCTTGACAACCCAAAAGACCACATTTGTCATTTTTCAAACTAACACACACAGAAGGACAGGTATATGATATATATATATATATATATATATATATACTGGCTTCGACGTCAATTGTGCACACTCCAATAATAATAATAATAATATTAATAATAATAATAATAATAATAATAATAATAATGATACAAAATAGTAACACACAGTAAGGTTTGTGTGAAATGTACTTACATAAATATTCATGGAGTGCAGGTCTTGTTGTGAATTTAGTTTTTGAGATGCTCTGCAATAACTTGTACAAACCTTGTTTCAAAATAACTTCAAAGATGCATTATCCGTTATATACCAATGGAAGGAATCCACCATCATTCCAATCCCCCAAAAAACAAGACCTAAGGAGCTGAAGGACTACAGGCCAGTGGCCCTGACCTCAATCCTGTGCAAGTGTATGGAAAGAGCAGTGTGGATATTAATGTTAGCTGGCCTGTCAGACAAACTGGATCCATGTATTGGTCTGTCCGATTTAGCCTTTTCTTGGTTTAACTCCTATCTTACTGACAGGATGCAGTGCGTCTCCTATAACAATGTGACCTCAGAGTATATAGAGGTAACGTGCAGAGAAAATGGTTCGGTTCTTGGCCCTGCACTCTTCAGCATCGACATGCTGTCGCTAGGTGACATCATACGCAAATACGGTATTAGCTTTCACTGTTATGCTGATGACACCCAACTCTACATGCCCCTAAAGCTGACCAACACACCAGATCGTAGTCAGCTGGAGGCGTGTCTGAATGAAATTAAACAATGTATGTTCAGCAACTTTTTGCAACTTATCGGTAAGAAAACGAAAATGCTGATTATCAGTCCTGCTAGACACCGACACCTAACTAATGATACCACCTTAACATTTGACAACCAAACAATTACACAAAGCAACTCGGTAAAGAATCTGGGTATTATCTTCGACACAACTCTCTCATTTGAGTCACACATTAAGAGTGTTACTAAAACAGCCTTCTTTCATCTACGAAATGTCTCTAAAAAGTGTCCCATTTTGTCCACCACCGACACTGAACTCATTATTCATGCATTCGCTACGTCTCGTTTTGATTACTGTAACATATTATTTTCAGGTCTCCCTATGTCTAGTATTAAAAGCTTACTGTTGGTACAAAATGCCACTGCTAGACTTTTGACAAGAACAAAAATGTTTGAACATATTACGCCTATACTGGCTCACATGTACTGGATTCCTGTGCACTTCAGATGCAACTCTAACGTTCTACTACTTATGTATACAATACTAAACCGTCTATCTCCATCCTGTCTTGCTGATTGTATTGTACCATACGTACGAATCTGCCTTCGAAGAACTCCGGTTTATTAGTGACTACCAGAGCCCAAAAAAAGTCTGCAGGCTAATAGGGTTTTCTATTCTGGCTCCAGTACTCTGGAACGCCTTACCGATAACAGTTAGCGATGCTACCTCAGTAGAAACATTTCAGTCCAATCTTAAAACGTATTTATACACCCTAACCTTTATATAGGTCCCCTTTATATAAGTTAATCTGTCGTCCCTTTTCAGATCTACCCCCCCCTCTCCTGGAGAGGTTATTAGGTGACCACAGATGAAACTCTACCTGATCAAAGTCGGAACCCGCGATGGACCACTCTGTGCATCAGTCGGTGACGTCTATGCGCCGTGACATGTCTACATGCAAGGGAATCCCCTGCTGGCCCCACTATGGACTGGATTCTCACATTATTAAACGTATTCACTCGGCTGGTACGGTTATTGCATGCGATGACACAGTACCAGCAAGAAGTACATACTTGGGTCCAAACGTTTGCCGAAAGGCTCATTAGAGCTAAATATATCAAAAACAAAGGAGCTGGGCTGCAGATGCAGAGGGAAAACCCCAAGAGCACCTGTTCCAACCGCTTGCTTACAAGGTCAGCAGGTGGAGCAGGTACAGAGGTTTAAACATCTTGGGATGGAGAAAGACCAATTTCTTGTTTATATAAATTTATGTGACTAAAATATGATTAAAACTCAACATTTTCGTCAAAAATAAAAATTGCTGTCATGTTAACATTGGTGATCGCTATAAAACACATGCAGACAAATAGTGAGGGATGTTTATTAATAGTCTTCATGGCTCTCTGTAATTAGCACCTTCAGTCTGTCTGGCAATCATCTCGCTCAGGAATGCCAAATACACGCATTTGTTGTGGACAAAACCACAGAGTTTATGCACACACTGTGACTAGGTGGTTACTGTAACTCATAGTACTAAATAAACTGTAGTAAAAACTACAAGTTACTATATATATTATCGAATCGTGACCCCAATAATCGATATTGAATCGAATCGTGGGACACCCAAAGATTCGCAGCCCTATTATATATATATATATATATATATATATATATATATATATATATATATATATATATATATATACATATATATATATATTTATGTTTAGCTAAGTACCGTGTGACTTGTTGAAGGGTGGACTAGCAAAGTTAGATTTTCATTGTACGGCAAACTGTCTGTTTAACTGTGCATATGACAATAAACAATTTTGAATCTTGAAAGTCAGCAGACTGGGTTAGATCCTGCTGAAATCCTATGTATTGAATGAATACAGAATCGTTTTGAGTCGGAAAAATATAGTTTTTTATTCGAGAATCGAATCGAATCGGAAATATCAATATATTATCGAATCGTGACATATATATATATATATATATATATATATATATATATATATATATATATATATATATATATATATAAATCTATATATACGTTGGGAAGACTATGTCTCCCGGCTGGCCTGGGAACGCCTCGGGATCCCCCGGGAAGAGCTAGACGAAGTGGCTGGGGAGAGGGAAGTCTGGGTTTCCCTGCTTAGGCTGTTGCCCCCGCGACCCGACCTCGGATAAGCGGAAGATGATGGATGGATGGATGGATATACATATATATATATATTTATATATACATATATATATATATTTATATATATATATAATAATCGTGACATATATATATATATTTATTTATATATATATATATATATGTAAATCTATATATATATATATATATATATAAATATATATATATATTTATATATATATATTTATATATATATATATATATATATATATATATATATATATATATATATATATATATATATATATATATTAATGTCACGATTCGATAATATATTGATTTTTCCGATTCGATTCGATTCTCGAATAAAAAACTATATTTTTCCGACTCAAAACAATTCTGTATTCATTCAATACATAGGATTTCAGCAGGATCTAACCCAGTCTGCTGAATTTCAAGATTTAAAATTGTTTATTGTCATATGTACAGTTAAACAGACAGTTTGCCGTAAAATGAAAATCTAACTTTGCTAGTCCACCCTTCAACAAGTCACACGGTACTTAGCTAAACATAAAAAATAAAAATTTATATACAAGGCACAGTAAGTAACATAACATTATTGCACATTCTGATTGACAGTCAACAGTATAAATATGGAGGTGACCTTGGGTCACAGCAGCAGTTAAAGTGTCTTTAGTGATCAAAGGTGAATAGTGTCTACAGTGATGGTTCACAGTTCGGGAGTGGTCAAGGTACCTGTCTTTTGTTCAAAGTACAAAGTAAAAATGGGGGGGGGGGGCTGGCGAGGGAGCTAGCATTCAGAAGTTAGCATTCACAAGCCTGATGGCTTGTGGGTAGAATCTGTTTGTCAGTCTCGTAGTCCTGGATTTCAGGCTCCTGTATCGTCTGCCTGATGGTAGGAGGCTGAAGAGACTGTGCTGGGGGTGTGTACTGTCCTTTATGATGTTGTGTGCTCTCCTGGTGGCCCTGGTAGAGTACATGCCATCTAGTGAAGGGAAGGCTGCTCCTGATATGTACTGAGCAGTTTTAATAACTCGCTGGAGTGCCTTCGTGTCCTTAGCAGTGCGGTTTCCATACCAGACCGTGATTGAGCTGGTAAGGACACTCTCAACCGTACTTTTATAGAAGTTGCTGAGAATTTTGGGTGGCATACCAAATTTTCTCAGCCTTCTTAGGAAGTACAGTCGCTGCTGGGCTTTCTTTATTGTTTGTTGGGTGTTGTGATTTCAGGTGAAGTCCTCGCTGATGTGGGTCCCAAGGAATTTAAAGGTTTTCACCCTGTCCACCTTTGTCCCCCCTATGTACAAAGGTGTGTACTGTGCACTCCTTCTCCGTGGGTCAATAGTCATCTCCTTGGTCTTGTCTGTGTTCAAGGAGAGATTGTTATCCTGACACCAGGCCACCAGTTCCGCTACCTCCCTTCTGTACGCTGCCTCAGCTCCCCCGGTGATCAGTCCGACGACCGTAGCATCATCTGCAAACTTGATGATATTGGTGTTGTTTTGGGAGGGGACACAGTCGTGTGTGAAGAGGGTGTACAGTAGGGGACTCTGCACGTAGCCTTGGGGGGTCCCTATGCTTAGAACCTTTGTGCCTGATGTCTAGTTGCCGATTCTGACTGACTGGGGCCAGTTTGTGAGAAAGTTCAGGACCCAGTCACAGAGAGTTGGTGTCAGACCAACAGTGAGGAGTTTAGCAGTGAGTTTTTGTGGGATGACCGTGTTAAAAGCAGAGCTGTAGTCGATGAATAGTAGCCTGGCATAGGTGACCTTGCCCTCTAAGTGGGTGAGGGTGGTGTGGATGACGGTGTTGACTGCATCCTCAGTGGACCGGTTCTGCCGGTAGGCAAACTGTTGAGGGTCCAGTTTGTCTGGGATGGTCTTCTTGATGTGTGACATGACTATCCTCTCGAAGCACTTCATCACTATTGGGGTGAGTGCAACAGGGCGACAGTCATTCAGACAGGTCACAGTGTTTTTCTTTGGCAGGGGCGCGGTGGTGGTGGTCTTGAAGCAGGTAGGCACAACACCTTGTGCTAGTGACAAGTTGTATATGTCAGCAAGTACGTCAGCCAGCTCTGATGAAAACACCCTGAGGGCCTGGCCAGGGATGTTGTCTGGGTCGGCTGCCTTCCGTGGGTTTGGTCTCCTCAGAACTGTGCGTACCTCTGCTGCTGTCACAGTGAGTGGTGGGTCCTGCGTGCGCTCCGTGGTCAGAACCCCTCTCTGTTGGTTGGTGTTGAGGACCTCGAAGCGGGCATATAACTCATTCAGCTCATCTGGCAGTGATCGTTGGTTGTTTGTGACCCCTCTGCTCCCCTGCTTGTAGTCTGTGATGTGTTGCAGGCCTTGCCACATGCGCCAAGAATCTGTGGTGGAGTAGAATCCCTCCAGCTTTTGTCTGTATTGTCCCTTGGCCTCGCTGATGGATTTAACCAGGTCATATCTGGCCTTCTTGTAGTCATCAGCGTTGCCTGAGACAAAGTGCAGTGGAGCGGGTATGTAGCTTGGACAGAACATCACAGTTAATCCAGGGTTTTTGGTTTGGGTATATCTTGTATTGTTTTGTGGGAACAATGTTTTGCAAGCAGAGTAGTAGATTAAAAAAAAAAAAAAAGCTATTATAATTGTAAAGGACAATGTTTTATCAACTGATTGCAATAATGTAAATTTGTTTTAACTACTAAACGAACTAAAAATATTATTTATTCTATCTTTGTGAAAATAATGGACACAGTGTGTTGTCAAATTTATGAGATGCGATGCAAGTTTAAGCCACTGTGACACTATTGTTCTTTTATTTTTATAAATGTATAGTGATAATGTCAACGAGGGATTTTTAATCACTGCTATGCTGAAATTATAACTAATATTAATACTGTTTTTGATAATATTCATTTTTGTTTCACTACTTTTGGTTTGTTCTGTGTCGTGTTTGTGTCTTCTCAATTGCTCTGTTTATTGCAGTTCTGAGTGTTGCTGGGTCAGGTTTGGTTTTGGAATTGGATTGCATTGTTATGGTATTGCTGTGTAGTGGTTTGTTGGATTGATTAAAAAAAAAAACAATTGATTTTTAAAAAATGAGAATCGATTCTGAATCGTGCAACGTATTCAATTCGATTCGTATTCCAATCGATTTTTTCCCAAACCCCTAATATATATATATATATATATATATATATATATATATATATATATATATGTATATATATATATATATATATATATATATATATATATTTACATATATATATATATATATATATATATATATATATATATGAATATATATATATATATATATATATATATATATATATATATATATATATATATATATATATATATATATATATATATATATATATATATATATATATATATATATAAAAGGGATGTCCGATAATGGATTTTTTGCCAATATCCGATATTCTGATATCGTCCAACTCTTTATTACCAATTACCATAGCAATTGATACCGATCCATACAGTCGTGGGATTAACAGATTATTATGCTTAATTTTGTTGTGATGCCCCGCTGGATGGCGCCGCTGTAGTGGCTGCTGTTGGCAGGAGCTCTGTGCTCTTGTGTCATCCTTTTGTGTTTCCCTCTTGTTTTCATGTATTATATATATATATATATATATATATATATATATATATATATATATATATATATATATATATATATATATATATATATATATATATATATATATATATATATATTTATTTATTTTATTTTATTTTTTTGCCTTTTGGTCCTTGACTTTTTGGGACTGTGTGTCAAGGGGTGGCACTTTCGTGACCTCTGCGGTGATTTTTTGTGAACTTCTGGATCTGCCTCCCGGGAGCCTTTTGGCCATGGAGACCAGCTGCTGGGTGTCTGGCACACCAGAGTCAGTTTGGAGAGACTTGAGGAGATGAGGATGAAGAGACAGGGCTGCGGAGCTGGCACTGAGCGCCGGGACGGACAAGCTTCACAGTGTCTGGGCTGAATGAGCAGGTATCGGACACCTCGGTCTCCTTGGATGCATCCTCGCTCATCCATGCTGACTGGACACTGGCCGAGAGTGGAGTCAGCTCTCTTGGTTGCTTTGTTGGGTCTGCTCCTGTCTCTGGCCGTGCTCTCTCCACCCCAGCAGACGGGATGGAACACCGCAGAGGCCACCACAGTGTATATGTTTCTTTTACTTTTTATTCATAACTGTATGTAGAAGTGGGTGGTTGCATCAGCTCCGCTACTTTAATGTCTTTCATGTCCTTTTTTTGTTATTTGATGTTTGATGTTTCCTTCTTACACACCTGTAAGAGGGATTTGTACTATGCCTATGAGTTGTTTTTTTCTATGGCCTTAGTCTGGACCCCCTCTTTAGGAGCCCAGGCTTAGACCGATTTTTTTAAATTTTAGTTTATTTTAATCTTTATTGTTTTCTCCCAATTTTATTTGGCGCATGGTTTAATGATAAGTGTGACTAGTAGATGACAGCCACACATAAGAGATACACATGGACTACAATTTTATGCCTGTTCAATAAATGATGCTAGCAAGTACCCATAGGCAAGCAACACGAAAATATTCTTGTTTTATTGAGAATATAGAACATTACAAATGGCGCTCAAAAATCTGACAAAATGTTTTAGTACAACTTTGGTAAACTACAAAGCCCCACCGGTTGATGGAACGCGGAGCAATATGGCTACCGTAGTCAGACATACTGTGCTTCAACATTTGGGTATTATTGTGGTGTGTGTATAAGGACCCTGATATAGCACCTGTTAGGAGATATTATCTGGTGTTTTGTTTCACAATATTAGGTAAAACCGACTTTTCTTACCTATTGGTAGCTGCTGCTGTGTATATAAGATGGGTATATGTTCCCAAAAATGTACGCTATTCCACCATTGTAGTCCGCGCCAATGCCATTGTCAATAAGTTCCTTCTTTTTCTCTATCCTTCTGTTGTGGGGCATTCGTTCTCTGCTACTGCCATTTTTAATATAAAGTAACGCAAAGTTTTAACTTATATCAATCAATCAATCAATAGTCACAAATGTCTCAAAGGGCTGCACAAGTCACAACAACATCCTTGGCTCATATCCTACATCAGGGAAATAATAAACCCAACACAATGGGAACAATTAGAAACCCTGTGTCACAAACCCGCATGGCTGCTGTAGTAGTGACCACAAGATGCAGGAGCTGGGAGGATGAAGAGCAGGTAACATGTTTTTAATATAATTCAAACAGAGGAGATGAAGCAGTCGTGCATAAAGGTCCACACATAAATCAGTCCCCGAGCACTTAGGAGTCCACACCTGCTGATTGGCAGCAGGTGTGGACCGGCTGCCAATCAACAGCAGGTGAGGGGAAAAACACAGCGCTCAGCAGGACAAGCAGGAAATGGAAACAAAATAAGAGCACTGATGGGAAGTAAATACAAAACAAAGAAGCACAAACAGAAATGAAGTGACAGATCGTCACACCCTGGACGGGACCGCAGATGTTGGAATCACCCCTGGGTAACTGGTGCAATGGATGCCGAGTTGATACAGTTAATAATGTGAGAGTCCAGTTCTTAGTAGGGCCAGCAGGGGATCTTCTTGCATGTAGACACGTCGGGGTGCAGAGCCGTCACTGACCTATGCATAATTGCTGAACTTCCCCCAGGGATCAATAAAGTACTTTCTATTCTATTCTATTCTATTCTATTCTATTCTATAAGGAGTGATTACCCTGAGTCCCGACTTCATGTGAAAATCCAGTCCACTGGGAAACCAGTCAACACGTCAACAGCGCAGAGACGTCACCAACTGATCCAAAGAGGAGTGGTCCATCATGGATCCCGACTTGGAACATTAATGTCTCCTCTGTGGAGGCTTATCCGTGGTTACCTGATAACTGGAAAGCGGGATAGAGCAGAAAAGAGAGACGGCAGATCAACTGGTCTAAAAAGGGGTGTATTTAAAGCCTAGGGTATACAAATGAGTTTTAAGATGGGACTTAAATGCTTCTACTGAGGTAGCATGTGTAAGAGCTTTCCAGAGTACTGGAGCCAAATAGATAACGCTCTAAAGCCCGCAGACTACTTTTGAACTCTGGGAATCACTAATAAGCCAGGGTTCTTGGAACGCAGATTTCTGGCCAGGACATATGGCATAATACAATCAGCAAAATAGGATGGAGGTAGACCGTTAAGTATTTCATACGTAAGTAGTAAAACCTTAAAGTCGCATTTTAAGTGCACAGGGAACCAGTTCAGGTCAGCCAGTGTAGGCGTGATATGATCAAACTTTCTTGTTCTTGTCAAAAGTCGAGCAGCCGCATTTTGTGCCAACTGTACTCATTTAATGCTAGACACAGGGAGACCCGAAAATAATACGTTACAATAATCGAGATGAGACGTAACAAACGCATGAACAATGATCTCAGCGTTGGTGGTGGATATTACAGAGATGAAAGAAGGTTGTTTTAGTAACACTCTTAATGTGTGACTCAAATGATACGATTGGGTTGAAGACAATACCGATATGTTTTATCCGTCAGTAGACTCGGTATTGACGCGCTAAAAACCACTGGTCCAACAAAGATGACGTGGAGCCACATCAATAAGACAGCCCCCAAAACGGCACAACCTGAAGAGACAGTCAGAAAGAGACTTGAAAATGGTCTGTAAAACATAAACTATGCAACAATTTGACAAAAGAACCACCATTAAATGTCAGGTAGACCACAAGAAAAAGTGTTTAAAATGTAAAGCAAAAAACAACAACATTATTTGAGCCCTGTAATGTGTTTTATAATCCCTTGCGCTTTTTGTATGAAAATAGGCCTGAATGGATCATGGGCAGGGCACCTTATAATTCTGTGGTCCGAAAAATACAGTATATGTATGTGGCGGTCTCTTGCTTCCGGGTTCTCTGGATCACCCATCACGGACATGACAGCTGCATTCAGGGTTTTAAACAGTATGCGTATGCAGCGTGGGGTCGCAGCACCCGGTCCATGAGGCACTGGAATGTGGCGGGCGCATCGAACAAGCCAAACGGAAGTGTCACAAATTGGTACAAACCTTCCGAAGTGGAAAAGGCCGTTTTTTTCTTAGACTCTGGTGACAAGGAAATCTGCTAGTAACCCTCGGTTAAATCTAGTTTCGTGAAAAAACGAGCAGTGCCCAGCCGATCCAGGAGCTCGTCGACCCGAGGCATTGAGTACGCGTCAAAACGTGATACTTTGTTCACTTTGCGGTAATCCACACAGAACCGCACGGACCCATCCTTCTTACCTACCAGAACGATGGTGCAGACCAAGCACTGTGGGATTCTTCTATTACCCCCAATTCCAGCATGGATTTTAATTCCTCCCGAACTATTTTGCATTTGTGTTCGGGGAGCCTGTGTGGCTGAGATCGCAAGGTAACCCCTGGGCTGGTCTCAATATGATGCTGGATGAGATACGTGCGGCCGGGCCGAGGTGAGAACGCGTCGGAGAAGCGCCGCTGCAGCTTGGCGACATCGCTTTCTGCACTAACGTGAGCTGGTTGTCACAGGGGAGTGGAGGGGGTGGGGCAGAGTGCGGGATCTCTGGTCCCAACTCCTCCTCCTCCCTCACTACTGTTACCATGGAAACAGGCTCCGCCTCCCTCCATGCCTTGAGTAGGTTTAGATGGTAGATTTGCGTGTCTCCGCCCCGGTCTGAGCGTCAAACCTCGTAATCCACATCACCCACTTGCAGTGTGACCTCGAAAGGTCCTTGCCACCTCGCAAGTAATTTCGAGCTGAAGGTTGGGAGTAATACAAGCACTTTTTCCCCCGGTGAAAATTTTCTTAGCTGAGCCCCCTTGTTATACGTACGTTGTTGCCGTTCCTTGGCACGGAGCAAATTCTCACGTGACAAGTGTCCCACCGTGTGGAGTTTTGCTCGCATGTCTATAACGTACTGAATTTCATTTTTGCTGCAGCTTGGACCCTCCTCCCAACTTTCCTTAATCACGTCCAACACCCCGCGTGGTTATCTGCCGTATAATAACTCAAAAGGAGTACCTCCCGCATCGCAAACATTAAGGGATCCAGCCATATATGCCAATTTGGTTTGTCCTTGTGCGTAAACTTACGGATCATGGTTTTTAGCGTCTTGTTTAGCCGCTCCACCAGCCCATCCGTTTGTGGATGGTACACGCTGGTGCGGATCGCTTTTATTCCCAATAACCCGTACAGTTATTTTATTGTGCGTGAAATAAAAGACGTTCCCTGGTCAGTCAGAATCTCTTTCGGGATTCCAACTCGGGAGATGACCTCAAACAGCGCTTGTGCCACACTCTTTGCAGAGATCGAGCGCAGGGGGCACTGCTTCGGGATAGCGCCTTGCATAATCCCCCAGGACTAGCACAACGCGATATCCCCGTGTGCTCGGGTGAATTGGTCCAATGAGCTCCATCCCAATTCTCTCGAATGGGACCTCCATGAGCGGCAATGGCGCAAAAATGCCTTCGGAGTGGACGCCGGATTTACCAGCTGGCAGTCCGGGCAGGCAGCGCACCACCGGCGCACGTTTTCCTGGATGCCCGGCCAATAGAACCGGACCATGACCCGGTTGAGTGTTTCATTATACCCCATATGCCCAGACATCGGGTTGTAATGCGCGGCTTGTAAAACCATTTCCCGGCGGCGTTTAATAATGGCGGTATAATCTATCTCTAATAATGGAAAAGTGAGGGAATACCCGCACTTTTGTCACCAGCTGACCGTCGATGTAATCCACCTGGTTCCAGGTCGCATGCAAAGTTTAATCGCAAGACTGCTCGAGGGGAAAGTCCTCCATAGGGCGCCAACCCACGAAGTCCCCGCGGGCTCCCGCTCGGCAGAGTCGGATGGACTCGCGTCGCCACTGAGAACTGCGCGGATATTCCCCTTTTCTACGGTCCGTGAACACACCCCCACGCATTGTGTCAATAAACGGTTAAACCCCGGCCAATTTATGCCCAAAATCATGGGGTGTAAGAGATGCGTACTTACAGCTACCTCGACTCTATGCTTTTGGCCCTCATACCAAATTTCTATTAGCCCCCATGGGATACTCGTGCACATCCCCATGAACAAACCTGATTTTTAGCCATGTTGCCTGCCTCAAAGCCCTGGGTCTAACCAGGTTCTGGTGGATCATGGTCTGCCCGTAGCCCGAATCCACCATCGCCTGGTATGTACTCCCTTACATCATTAATTTTATACCGTACGTCTCACCAGGGCCGGGGATGGCCCTGGCCACCCGGGTCACGCGTCGCTCCTCCACCTCCGGAGGTCCATGACGCGCACGACCGGGAAGCCCACACCTCCAGCACGCCTGCCCAAGCATTTGAGGGGCCGTCTGCGCGAGAGATGTTCTGGAGGCAGCAGCCGGGACCTGCGGAGACAGAGAAAAGGGAGGGTCATGTGGGTTAAGGTGGGGAATGTGTAGTTCTCTCTCCTTTTCCTGTCGCACGCTCGGTCCGTGCGCCGTTGGTGTCGGTTGCACCCCATGGTGGACGGCCAGGTGGTCCTCTGCGAGGGTCACCGCTGCTGCGAGGTCCCGGGGCCGGTGGCTTTGGGATCACCTCCACAAACTGTTCCAGTAGGATCTGGTTCAGAAGTCGGCCAGCTCCCTCTCCTGGCTGCAGCCAGCGTGTCGCTGCCACTTGGAGCCACTGGCAAAAAGCGAATGGCCGGTCCTCCTTCCCCAGGCACATGGACCGGAACCGGCGTTGGTAATCTTCGGCGGTGCCTCCTGTCCGGTCCAGCACCGCGCTCCTCAGGTCCGCAAAGCGCAGTCTGGAGGCCGCCGGCAGGCTGAGCGCCTCACACTGCGCCTCCCCCATCTGGAGCGGCAAGAGCCGCACCCCCCAGTCTTCTTCCGGCCACGCGCATGCTTTCGCCATGAACGCAAAAATGGCCAAAAATGCATGAGGATCCTCTTTTTCCGGTGGATGGTGACAGCCGTCGGCGCTGGCCGTGCCCTGCCCACCTGGTCCGCTAACGCCCGCAGGACCTGACACTGTTGGCAGGTGCTCGCTGCGAGCTCAGTGAGCACGCCCGCGAGAGCCGTCAGGGGGTAGGCTTCCCCCGCCTCGGGTGGTCCAGCCGAGTTGGGCGCCAAATTGTGGAGGTCTCTTGCTTCCGGGTTTTCTGGAACACCCCGGACCTGACTGCTGCTTTCAGGGCTTTGAACAGTCTTTTATTTTTCAATAAAATGTCCTTTTTGTCCATCTCAGCAATCTCCATGTCGTCGCTCGCTCACGCTCGCTCTTTCACCACCTGAGCACACAAATGGTTTTCCTTCTGCTTTTCAGCAAACGTCTTTTGGCTCTGTCCGTTAATGTCGCTCTCTTTCTCTCTGCGTGCTCTGCCATCCATCAACCAACAACTCTCCTTCCCGACTGATGCCTTTAACAGAGCAACAGGTGATTAGACAAACACTCTCAGCTGTGTCATCCACTCACCTGTCGCTAATCTCGAAGCCGGTTCTGCCCCACCCCGCTTCGCTGTAGGTGCGCAGGGCCCGCCCACCACAATGTAACACATAGTCTGTATAATATGATATGAAAAGTTTAAGATATAGTGTATAACAAACAGATATAATATGTAATGTACAATTGATAATGTATAACAAATCATAGGATTTAATGTGTAATATGTAAAGTATGTTACATTAATGTATAATATGTAATGTACAATTCATAATGTATAATAAATCATATTATTTAATGTGTAATATGTAAAGTATAATAGGTTACATTAATGTATAATATATACAATTTTATATGTAAAATACAATATGTAAATTATAATACTTAAAAACTTATATGTAAGGTGTTATATATGCAGTACAATATCTTACATTAAAGTATAATCAATTAAGTATAGTATGTAAGGCAAAGTAAAGCATGTAAGTCTAATACCATGTATAAAGTATATTTTGAAAAAAATATACAGTGTATAATATATAAATTACAGCATGTAAAATGTAATATGTAAAGTATAGTATGTAATGTACATAGTAATATGCAACGTATTATATGTAAGTGACAATATGTAAAGTATAATTTTTTAATGATATGCAATGTATAATATGTAAAATATCATATGTAAAGTATAGTATGTGAGGTATTTGAAGTATAATATGTAAAGTACAATATAGTATAGTTTGTAATGTATACAGTAATATGTAAAGTAGTGTTAAAGTGTTAAAGTATAATATATTAAAGATATGTAATGTATAATATGTAAAATATCATACTTAGAGTACAGTATGTGAAGTATTTGAAGTATTATATGTAAAGTATGATAGAACATATGTATATGTAAAGTGTTATATGTAAATATATACTCAAAGCATAACGTGTAAAGTTTGTTAAGTATGTTAACTTTAGTATGTTAACCATATGTAATGTAGAATATGTAATTTATCGAGTAAAATGGAAAGCATATTATGTAATGCACAGTATTTAAAGTATAATACGTAAAGCATATTATCTAATCTATACAGTAATAGGTAAAGTGTAAAATTTAAAGTATGGTATCACAATACGCAGTCTAGTATGTAAAAAAAAGTATGCAGGTTATAATATATAACATGTAAAGTATGGTATGTAAGGTATGAACTGTTAATGAGATTTTATTCCAGCTTGTTTTTCTGGTCTGCCATCCTAAAGTAAACATGAAACTTTTCCGTTCTCTGTCATTGATGGAGCAGAACAATTTATGAGGCATTGTGACAGTTTCCTGTTCAGGGAAACGTACAAGTATGGAGATAACTACACGCTACACAATACCCATTGTGTGTACTTGCATAGTTTTACTGTGTTGTTGCACACACGTGTGGGTTTCCTCACCAATGACTAATCACTTCTCAAAAATGCTCAAATGGTTGGATAGAAAAGGAACAAACATCAAATTCCAGAAAGAAGTGGTAGAACTTCCAACAATGACTGGCAACTACATTAGTTACACTCCAATTGAGAGAAGAAATATTCAAAGATTACCAGACACATGCTTTTCACACATACTGAAGATGTGTGAACTGTAGTTGTAGTCCAAAAAGTATGTACTGTCTCAATGAGTTACAGTATGAAATAAAGTGTACTATTCATAAAAAGTAATAGTTAGATGTGAAGGATGATTTCCTGTGTGTACTGTAGTGCAGTGTTTTTCAACCACTGTGCTGCGGCACACTAGTGTACAGTCTGGTGTGCCGTGGGAGATTATGTAATTTCACCTAATTGGGTTAAAAACGAGTGTCTGTATTGTCTAGAGCTCGGCAGAGTAACCATGCAATACTCTTCGGTATCAGTAGGTGGCAGCAAGTAGCTAATTGCTTTGTAGATGTTTGTCGTGATCACAATATGCAGACGGCAGTGGGAGGCAGTGTGAAGGTAAAAAAGAATCCAATGCTTAAACCAAAAATAACAAAAGATGAGTGCAGCTAAGAAAAGGCATTGAAGCTTAGGGAAGGCTATGCAAAACGAAACTAAAACTGATCTGGCTGCAAAGTAAACATAAACAGAATGCTGGACGACAGCAAAGACAGCGTGTGGAACAGACGGCGTCCACAAAGTACATCCGTACATGACATGACAATCAACAATGTCCCCACAAAGAAGGATAAAAAACAACTTAAATAGTCTTGATTGCTAAAACAAAGCAGGTGTGGGGAATAGCATTCAAGGAAGACATGAAACTGCTACAGGAAAACACCAACAAAACAGGAAAAGCCACCAAAATAGGAGAGCAAGACCAGGACTAAAACACTACACACAGGAAAACACCAAAAATCTCAAAATAAGTCAGGCCATGATGTGACAGGTGGTGACCATACACCTACTTTGAGACTGGAGCTATAGTGATAAATGCTTGGTTATGGTTTGAATTCATATCCAACAATTGCGAGAACAACTTTTTACTGTCAATATCGGCTGCTGAGTGATTTTTTTTTTAACATTTTCTGCTCGCGGTGTGCCTCGGGATTTTTTAGATGAAAAAAAAAAAAGTGCCTTGACTCAGAAAAGGTTGAAAGACACTGCTCTGGTGTATGTACCTTAACAAACACTTCTCTAAGTTACTCCTTTGCATGCTCAAAAAGATGAACATATCAATAATACAATTTTCAGTGATGTATCCTCACTAACGTGCAGTCATAATAACTGATTACTCCTAACAAAGCCACAAATAAATCACCACAAATGATTCCCGTGCGCGGCACCGCTGCTGCCCACTGCTCCCCTCAGCTCCCAGGGGGTGAACAAGGGGATGGGTCAAATGCAGAGGACAAATTTCACCACACCTAGTTTGTGTGTGACAATCATTGGTACTTTACTTTAACTTTAAAATGGCGTGAAGTTAGATTAGATAGATTAGATTAGATAGATAGTACTTTATTTATTCCGTCAGGAGAGTTCCTTCAGGAAAATTACAATTTTCAGCACAATCCCATTCAAGATCAGACAAACATTACAGGGAGACAGAACAGGATCGCTGACGGGTCTGCCGGCTTCCAGCGCCCCTTACAAAAAAGATGACATACAGGTAAACAAGGGGGGGGAGAAAAAAAAAATAGAAGATTAAAATAAAATAAAAAAATAAAAAAATCGGTCTTAGCCTAGGCCCTGGAGTGGGGGTGCAGACTGAGGCCAAGGGAAAAGAACAAAGAAAAGAAAAGTTAGGACTGATTGTCATGATTTGGCTGCTCTGCTGCCGCCTGTCTGCGTTCTCTTGCAGTGCCTGGTTTTTGGGTCACGGGGCAGAGCCGCCTTAGCGCACACCTGGCACCTAGTCCATTCACTCGGCCCCAGTACATGCTTTAAGGTTCACTCTTCCAGTCGTATTCATCTCCTCTGCTTTGGCTCCACTCACACACACATATATATATATATATATATATGTGTATGTATATATATATATATATATATATATATATATATGTATATATATATATATATGTGTGTGTATGTATATATATATATATATATATATCCATCCATCCATTTTGTACCGCTTATTCCCTTTGAATATATATATATATATATATATATATATATATATATTATATATATATATATATATATATATATATATATATATATATATATATGTATTGTTCTTATCCAACCTTTATCATCTAAACATTTGTCTTCATATTTAAAAGCATGTGAAAAATATTATTCCTTTTCTTCTGGAACAAAAACAACAGTGTACAGACTGACCCCATTTTTTTGTTACGATTTGCACACCACTGGAAATGATTGATACGCAGCGGTCATAATGTTTGTGTCTTAAAATATTCTTACGATTGAGTCTTATTTCAGTTAACTCAGCCAAGATCACGTTCTTACACACAGTATGGTTAAACATCACGTGACGTAGTATTCTCTAAAGTGTTAATGTTGTGTTATTGATTACCTGATATATTAAAGATGTACTATTCTCTGAAATGTGTAAGTTTGTGCATTCTTTTTGATAGATCGAATACATGTTACAGATTAATAATTTAATAATTAATAATTTAGCTCACTGGCCTTGTTAGTGTCCCCCCTGAGACTGGAAGGTCGTGAGTTCAAAACCCGGCCGAGGCATACCAAAGACTATAAAAATGATACCCATATCCTCCCTGCTTAGCACTCGGCATCAAGGGTTGGAATTGGGGGTTAAACCACCAAATGATCCCCTCACCTTCCAAGGGGTGAACAAAGGGATAGGTCAAGTACGGAGGATAATTTCACCACACCTAGTGCGTGTGTGTGACTATCAGTTGTACTTTAACTTTAACTGTTAACTATAAATTATCCCTTAAATACAAAACATATAAACTGTTTGAACTGTTAAAAATGTTTTATGTATTTAGAAAGCTACGATAAAGTCTTGATCATCATGTTTTCAAGAAGCATGAATACAAAAACATGAGCAAGCTGAGTTTCGCTGAACACTTTCTAATATTCACTTTCATTTTCAAAAACAAATGCAGCAGCGCCGCCTAGTGGACTTTTGAAGATCAAGCCTTTACAGTCGGTATTGTATGTGAGTGACAGCACTTGAAATACACATTTTAATCAATGAGTACGGAAGAAAAACAACAATAAAACACACACAAAAATCTGGAACCGCATTACTTATTTCTTGACGCTCAGCATTTCAGAGCAATAATTACAATCATCCAAAAAAATATCTGCAACATAGGATCAAAGATATCAGAAATGCAAGAACATCATTAAGATAGAAAATAATGCGATTAAGAAGGAAGAAAGTCATTGCGAAGGACAGTGCTGATAAGAAGGAGTGGAAGATATTCATTGAATTAAAGAAATAAATAATCAAAAACCTGACTCGGTAAAGCAGTCGGAGCGTAGCTCTGCTAGTCTGCTCAATACTGAAGCACAATGAGTCTCCTCTCTCAGAGACAACCTCTGACAAGAACGCACCTCGATGACGACATAATACAGGGTGCGAAGGGAGACGCAGCGGAGTCCAATTCTTAAGAATGTTTTTCTTGGCGATGCTTAATGCCTTAAAAGATATATTTTGTTTGTTTAAAAGTCAACTGTGGAGAGATCACCCAACAGGCAGAGTGAAGGGACGGTCGGAATAGGAATCCCTAAGGCTCGTGATAGGTGCCTGCAAACTTCGCACTAGAAATGATTAACAGGAGCACCGACGTAGACTAACTAGATTTAAACAAACTTCATTGATCCGCAAGGGAAATTGTTCCACACAGTTTCTCAGTTTCAAAGGATGGAAAGGATAAGGATGGAAATGATAATGCAGGTATTAAGTAGACTAAAATTTACCATTGTTGCAATACAAAATATAACATAAATGTAATGTACATGTGACCCACCCATAATGTGTCACATGTTTGTGTTGATTTATTTATTTTATTTCGTGGTTTGAATTCGTTTTTGGAGGTGTCATTCCACATTTGTCAATATTCACCTTGGTCAGTAGGGGGCAGTAGAGCTTTTTTTCCTAATTGAATGGTATTACCTGCAGACCGGAAGTGTCTCGTCATTCTGATGAGAGCACCAGTCTGTGAACAACGGAAACGTTCTATGTGCTTTTTCCTCCTGTTTAACAGGTTAGTTCTGGTGAATCAACTCACTGAATGATATCTATATGGTCATTATAATTTTAAGTACATGTTCTGATGGTGGATCCTAATTCTAAAGTGTTTGCAAGGTGTAGTTAGTGTTTGTGAATGAATCCAGTGCCGAGCACAGTAGTATGGCTGCAGTAATCAATACAAAATGGTGACGTGAGTGCGTAATGTTTGTATAGGAACTTCTGATCCTAATTCAGACTCCCAAATTAGAGCTCTTGTTTTCTTATTGATTTTGTAATATATTTTGTATAATGTGTGTGTTCTGAAAAAGGTTTTACATGCTATTTTATTGTGTTTAGACATGGTTATATAAGTTCATCTCTCAGGAATGGCAAATAAATATTTCAAGTATAGTAATTTGATGCTCCTATTATAAGAAGAACAATATGAAGAAAAATAAAGTGCTTAAATGAATGTTGCTAAAAAGTGCATTAAGTTAAAGGTAAATATTCCTGAGAAAGACAAGACAGTAAAATAAGGTCTAATTGGGCACTATATTGTATGTTTTGGAGTGATGATGTGGATATGTGAAAATATATGGGAAAAAGGCATACAGTATTGTTATGGTAATTATAACTCCAGTGATACAGTAACAGTTTAATGGTAGTTTATTGAGTGTTTTGATGAAAATAGAGGTGAAGATAAAGTAAAATACATTGACATGTTAATACAAAGTGATAAAAGATATGGGAAATGAAGTGATTTGTGGATTTGTAATTGCTGTTAATAAATTCTGACGAGAGCGACCAGTCTGTGAACAACTGAAATGTTCTATGTGCCTTTCCCTCCTGTTTAACAGGACTTTATTATCTGATTGCTTGTCCTGGCTACCTGGGACCTGCAACATACATATATCACATATAATCAAACAGGACCACATTGAGTGTAAGTAGTTATCAATCTTATTTTTCTGAGCAGTATACACAAATATTTGAGTCAGTTAAACCCATTTTAAACAGCCTTTGGGCTATGTAATGTATTCTATAAAGAGTTTTGCACAGAATCGGTTGGAGATTAGGATTCTTTAAGTAAGCAAACATAGGCTCCTAATTTAACTGCTGATATATGCAGTAACATATTTTGTAATTTCTCATTCCATTATTTTGTCAAAATTACAAGGGACAAGCGGTAGAAAATTGATTATCAATTTACCTGTTGGGGACGGCATGGCACTGTTGGGAGAGTGGCCCTGACAGCAACCTGAGGGTTCCTGGTTAAATCCCCACCTTTTACCAACCTCGTCACGTCCGTTGTGTCTTTGAGCAAGACACTTCACTTCACCCTTGCTCCTGATGGGTTGTGGTTAGGGCCTTGCATGGCAGCTCCTGCTATCAGTGTGTTAATGTGTGGGTGAATGTGGAAATAGAATGGAATGTGTCAAAGTGCTTTGAGTACCTTAAAGGTAGAAAAGCGCTATGCAAGTATAACCCATTTAACCCATTTACCATTTACTTGTTCATTTACTGTTGATATCTGTTTTTTTGTTTTAACATGTTCCATCCACACTTCTGTTAAAATGTAATAAGCACTTAGTCGTCTGTTGTTTGGATGCTTGACATCAGTTTTGAATGATACCAAAAATGTGGGTATTACCCTGATACCAAGTAGTTACATAGTCATCCATTGGTCGTATTTAAAGTCCTCATGTGTCCAGGGATATATTTACTGGTTTATAGATAGGCTACAGCACCCCCACGACCCTGAGAGAGACAAGTGGTAGAAAATGGATGAATAGATAAACAAAATAAACGTTTAAAAACAGGAAAAACGGATTTTGGGATGATAAAAAAATATCAATGTAATCATTGTAGTATAGACTAGATACGGCTCTTGTACTTAGTTGCTGTGACCTGTTACGCCGGATCATTCCTTGTTTTTTTTTTGTGGGTGCTTTTTAGTATGTGGTTCACTTCCTGTCCTGTGTTTTTACAAATCTCGTTTCCATATGAGTTGGGACATTGTGTTAGATGTAAATATAAACAGAATACAATGATTTGCAAATCATTTTCAACCCATATTCAATTGAATGCACTACAAAGACAAGATATTTGATGTTTAAACTTATACAATTTTTTTTTTTTATCAAATAATAATTAACTTAGATTTTCATGGCTGCAACATGTGCCAAAGTAGTTGGGAAAGGGCATGTTCACCACTGTGTAACATCACCATTTCTTTTAACAACACTCAATAAACATTTGGAAACTGAGGAAACTAATTGTTGAAGCTTTGAAAGTGGAATTCTTTCCCATACTTGTTTTATGCAGAGCTTCAGTTGTTCAACAGTCCGGGGTCTCCGCTGTCGTATTTTACGCTTCATAATGTGCAACACATTTTCGATGGGAGACAGGTCTGGACTGCAGGCGGGCAAGGGAAGTACCTGCACTCTTTTACTACGAAGCCATGCTGTTGTAACACATGGCTTGGCATTGTCTTGATGAAATAAGCAGGGGCGTCCATGATAACCTTGCTTGGATGACAACATATGTTTCTCCAAAACTTGTATGGACCTTTCAGCATTAATGGTGCCTTCACAGATGTGTAAGTTACCCAAGCCTTGGGCACTAATACACCCCCCATACCATCACAGAAGCTGGCTTTTAAACTTTGCGCCTATAACAATCCGAATGGTTATTTTCCTCTTTGTTCTGGAGGACACCACATCCTCTGTTTCCAAATTAAATTTGAAATGTGGACTCGTCAGACCACAGAACACTTTTCCACTTTGCATCAGTCCATCTCAGATGAGCTCGGGCCCAGCGAAGCCGGCGACGTTTCAGGATGTTGTTGATAAATGGGTTTGGCTTTGCATAGTAGAGTTTTAACTTGCACTTACAGATGTAGCGACCAACTGTAGTTACTGACAGAGGTTTTATGAAGTGTTCCTGAGCCCACGTGGTGATATCCTTTACACACCGATGTCGGTTTTTGATGCAGTACCGCCTGAGGGATCAAAGGTCCGTAATATCATCGCTTACATGCAATGATTTCTCCAGATTCTCTGAACCTTTTGATGATTTTCGGACCATAGATGGTAAAATTTCTAAATTCCTTTCAATAGCTCGTTGAGAAATGTTGTTCTTAAACTGTTCGGCAATTTGCTTACAAAGTGGTGACCCCCGCCTCATCCTTGTTTGTGAATTACTTAGCATTTCATGGAAGATGTTTTTATACGCAATCATGGCACCCACCTGTTCCCAATTAGCCTGCACAACTGTGGGATGTTCCAAATAAGTGTTTGATGAGCATTCCTCAAATTTATCAGTATTTATTGCCACCTTTCCCAACTTCTTTGTCAAGTGTTGCTGGCATCAAATACTAAAGTTAATGATTATTTGGAAAAAAAGAAAGTCATATTGAGTAAAACCTAATTTTTGTATTAGCAAACCATAGAAAAACAACTGTTTCTAGTAACACTCAGATGGATTCAATATCATAGGCATTTTTAGACATTTTGCACGTTTGGATTAGGATTTATGTTGGAATACTTTTTTATTGCTTTTTTCGCATTATCTCAGGATTCTAAGTACATGTGGAGAGACGGAGCCGACGGGCCGACGGCGGGGCGGGACACGCTTTGGCCCGGCTCAAGATGGCGGCCAGGAGACGGAGTACACAGCGGAACAAAGAGGCGGGGCGTGCCTGGAGCGACCCTGCAACAATCAGAATCCGGTTCCGGGTCAACGTGAATGACTGCTCGCTGACTGCTCTTGTTGCAAAAAAAGCTAAGTATCGTTCTATCTGTGTGATTTTAACTTTTTTGCATCTTTATTTACAACTTATCGAACATATTTAATAGTTCAATTTAACTTGCAAATCACCCGATCTCTGTCTCACCACTTCGCCCTCAGCTAGCTAGCTGCTAAGTTAACGAGGCTAGCGGAGAAAGGCAGCGCCGGTCTGAAGGAAGCTTCTCCCCCGCCACCGTGACCACCACTTCCCGAAGACAGCTGGCACCCCACTCGGCGACGGAAAGTTTCTGTGAGTATGGCTTCCTGCGCTTCGTGCACTTTACTCATGGATAGGTTGGCTTTGCTAGAGAGCCGTGTCCGCCAGTTAGAGCAGTGTAATTTCGTAACTTTAGATGTTGCGGACACATCTGCTAGCGTTAGCTGTAGCGAGCTATCTAGCCCAGCTTGTAGCAGCCCTAACCGGCCTACAAGCTACGGTGTACCGGTTGAGACGCATAATAGATTTAGCCCTTTAGCTAGTCCTACACCCCAGTCTACCGGGCACCACACTTTAGTCATAGGGGACTCCATCACCCGAAACATAAAGCTTAGCAAACCAGCCACAATTAAGTGTATTCCCGGGGGCAGAGCACCTGACATTGAAGCTAATCTTAGGGAGCTAACTCGCAACAGGTCTAGTAAACACGTACGGCAGGCTAACCGCACCACTAGTTATGCGAATATAGTAATACACGTTGGCTCCAATGACGTTAGGATGAGACAATCAGAGATTACAAAGAGAAACATAGCCAGGGCTTGTAATCTCGCCAGAAAGATGTCCAGGCATCGAGTAATTGTCTCTGGCCCCCTGCCTGGGAGAGGCAATGATGAGAGATATAGCAGATTAGTCTCTCTTAACAAGTGGCTGGATAGCTTCTGCAGACAACAGGGATTTACGTTTATTGATAATTGGCCCTCTTTCTGGGGCAAACCTGGCTTGCTGAGGAGAGACGGCCTTCACCCTAACCAGGAAGGCGCTATCCTCTTGTCTCGGAACATAGACTTCGCATTGAGCCACATTTGACTAACTGCACTAGAGCAAGCCCGGTCACAGGCAATTACAGAGCCTACTAGCCTGGGTATGGAGTCAGTTAAGTTAGAACTAGCCAGCGCCAGGCTGGATGATCCCTGTACACATAGCAATTTTCGTAGAATAATACACAACTCACAAAATGTTTTTTCTACTGTGTCTATGACTACGTCAGAGTTAGACATGCATTCTACTGAGGTGGCAAATTATGATGCGTTCAGTTTATCGCAGCGCCAAGTAGACAATCTGAAAATTCCCGTCATATCAATTCCTAGATATGGTCGTAATTATTTTAAGTACACTGCGCATAATAAACGCAACATTATTAATATTGCTACTACGGATAATTTTATCAACAACTCCTTAAAACAGCCCACTACCTATAATATTGGCTTTCTAAACATCAGATCTTTGTCTCCCAAAACGTTATTAGTCAATGAGGTCATTAGAGACAACAACCTTAACGTCATCGGTCTTAGCGAAACCTGGCTTAAACCAGACAACTTTTTTGCGATAAATGAGGCATCCCCTCCTAACTATACAAATGCGCATATTGCCCGTCGCCTCAAAAGGGGAGGGGGTGTCGCACTAATATACAACGAAAACTTTAACTTTAGTCCTAACTTAAATAATAAATATAAATCGTTTGAGGTGCTTTCTATGAAGTCTGCCACACCTCTGCCTCTGTGCCTGGCCGTTATCTACGGCCCCCCAGGGCCCTATTCGGACTTTATTAGTGAATTCTCAGAGTTTGTTGCTGATCTAGTGACGCACGCCGATAATATAATTATAATGGAGGATTTTATTATCCATATGAATACCCCATTGGACCCACCGTGCGTGGCGCTCCAGACTATAATTGATAGCTGTGGTCTTACACAAATAATAAATGAACCGACGCATCGCAGCGGTAATACGATAGACCTAGTGCTTGTCAGAGGTATCACCGTTTCCAAAGTTATGATACTCCCGTATACTAAAGTAATGTCCGATCATTACCTTATAAAATTCGAAGTTCAGACTCATGATCGGCAAGCTAATAATAATAATAACTGCTATAGCAGCCGCAACATTAATGCTGCCACAACGACGACTCTTGCGGACCTACTGCCCTCGGTAATGGCACCGTTCCCAAAGTATGTGGGCTCTATTGATAACCTCACTAACAACTTTAACATCGCCCTGCGCGAAACCATTGATAGTATAGCACCGCTGAAGTTAAAAAAGGCTCCAAAAAGGCGTACGCCATGGTTTACTGAAGAAACTAGAGCTCAGAAATTATTATGTAGAAAGCTGGAACGCAAATGGCGCACGACTAAACTTGAGGTGCACCATCAAGCATGGAGTGATGGTTTAATAACTTATAAACGCATGCTTACCTTAGCTAAAACTAATTATTACTCAAATCTCATCCGCATTAATAAAAACGATCCCAAATTTTTGTTTAGTACAGTAGCATCGCTAACCCAACAAGGGACTCCTTCCAGTAGCTCCACCCATTCGGCAGATGACTTTATGAAGTTCTTTAATAAGACAATGCGTCCCAGCTACAACTGGGTTATAGTAACACAGATACGATTGTATATACGGCGGATACTGCAAATTTCCAAAATAGTTTCTCTCGTTTTGATGAAATAACATTAGAAGGATTGTTACAATGTGTAAATGGAATAAAACAAACAACATGTTTACTTGACCCACTTCCTGGGAAACTTATCAAGGAGCTTTTTGTATTATTAGGTCCATCAGTGCTAAATATTATAAACTTATCACTTTCCTCGGGCACTGTTCCCGTTGCATTCAAAAAAGCGGTTATTCATCCTCTCCTTAAAAGACCTAACCTCGATCCTGACCTCATGGTAAACTACCGACCGGTGTCTCACCTTCCCTTTATTTCGAAAATCCTCGAAAAAATTGTTGCAGAGCAGCTAAATGAGCACTTAGCGTTTAACAATCTATGTGAAACCTTTCAATCCGGTTTCAGGGCAAATCACTCGACTGAGACAGCCCTCGCAAAATTGACTAATGATCTATTGCTAACGATGGACTCTGATGCGTCATCTATGTTGCTGCTCCTCGATCTTAGCGCTGCTTTCGATACCGTCGATCATAATATTTTATTAGAGCATATCAAAATACGAATTGGTATGTCAGACTCAGCCCTGTCTTGGTTTAACTCTTATCTTACTGATAGGATGCAGTGTGTCTCCCATAACAATGTGACCTCGGACTACGTTAAGGTAACGTGTGGAGTTCCCCAGGGTTCGGTCCTTGGCCCTGTACTCTTCAGCATCTACATGCTGCCGCTGGGTGACGTCATACGCAAATACGGTATTAGCTTTCACTGTTATGCTGATGACACCCAACTCTACATGCCCCTAAAGCTGCCCAACACGCCGGACTGTAGTCAGTTGGAAGCGTGTCTTAATGAAATTAAACAATGGATGTCCGCTAACTTTTTGCAACTTAATGCCAAAAAAACGGAAATGCTGATTATCGGTCCTGCTAGACACCGACCTCTATTTAATAATACAACTTTAACATTTGACAACCAAATAATAAAACAAGGTGACTCTGTAAAAAATCTGGGTATTATCTTCGACCCAACTCTCTCCTTTGAGTCACACATTAAAAGCGTTGCTAAAACGGCCTTCTTTCATCTCCGTAATATCGCTAAAATTCGCTCCATTTTGTCCACTAAAGACGCCGAGATCATTATCCATGCGTTTGTTACGTCTCGTCTCGATTACTGTAACGTATTATTTTCGGGTCTCCCATGTCTAGCATTAAAAGATTACAGTTGGTACAAAATGCGGCTGCTAGACTTTTGACAAGAACAAGACAGTTTGATCATATTACGCCTGTACTGGCTCACCTGCACTGGCTTCCTGTGCACTTAAGATGTGACTTTAAGGTTTTACTACTTACGTATAAAATACTACACGGTCTAGCTCCAGCCTATCTTGCCGATTGTATTGTACCGTATGTCCCGGCAAGAAATCTGCGTTCAAAAGACTCCGGCTTATTAGTGATTCCTAGAGCTCAAAAAAAGTCTGCGGGCTATAGAGCATTTTCCGTTCGGGCTCCAGTACTCTGTTCGAGATGCTACCTCAGTAGAAGCATTTAAGTCTCACCTTAAAACTCATCTGTATACTCTAGCCTTTAAATAGACCTCCTTTTTAGACCAGTTGATCTGCCGCTTCTTTTCTTTCTCCTATGTCCCCCCCTCCCTTGTGGAGGGGGTCCGGTCCGATGACCATGGATGAAGTACTGGCTGTCCAGAGTCGAGACCCAGGATGGACCTCTCGTCGGGACCCAGGATGGACCGCTCGCCTGTATCGGTTGGGGACATCTCTACGCTGCTGATCCGCTTGAGATGGTTTCCTGCGGACGGGACTCTCGCTGCTGTCTTGGAGCCACTATGGATTGAACTTTCACAGTATCATGTTAGACCCGCTCAACATCCATTGCTTTCGGTCCCCTAGAGGGGGGGGGGGGGTTGCCCACATCTGAGGTCCTCTCCAAGGTTTCTCATAGTCAGCATTGTCACTGGCGTCCCACTGGATGTGAATTCTCCCTGCCCACTGGGTGTGAGTTTTCCTTGCCCTTTTGTGGGTTCTTCCGAGGATGTTGTAGTCGTAATGATTTGTGCAGTCCTTTGAGACATTTGTGATTTGGGGCTATATAAATAAACATTGATTGAATGATTGATTGATATTTTTTTCTAGTAAAACTAACAAAGATAAATATTTTTAGGCATTATTAGCCTTTTTGCATGTGTTGTTTACAAGTTATGTTTAAATACATTTTATTGCTTTTTCACATTATCTCAGGATTCTAAGGACATTATTGTCATATTGAGTAAAAAAACTACTTTTTGCATTTGCAAGATTTAAAAAAGCATATGTTTCGAGTAAAACTCCCAAAGATGCATTATTTCAGGCATAATTAGCCATTTTTCATGTGTGGTTTAGAAGTTATGTTTAAAAAACTGTCATATTGAGTGTTACAGTATACAGTCATATTGAGTAAAACCTAATTTTTGTATTAGCAAACCATAGAAAAACAACTGTTTCTAGTAACACTCAGATGGATTCAATATCATAGGCATTTTTAGACATTTTGCACGTTTGGATTAGGATTTATGTTGGAATACTTTTTTATTGCTTTTTTCGCATTATCTCAGGATTCTAAGTACATGTGGAGAGACGGAGCCGACGGGCCGACGGCGGGGCGGGACACGCTTTGGCCCGGCTCAAGATGGCGGCCAGGAGACGGAGTACACAGCGGAACAAAGAGGCGGGGCGTGCCTGGAGCGACCCTGCAACAATCAGAATCAGGTGTGTGACACACACACCGGTGCTAAATCAGCCTATCTTTTCGCAGCCTTTAAGAGCGGCGAAGTAGGAAAGAGCAGGGGGAGAGAGTTGGAGTGTACACAGCGGAGCAGAAGCAAGGAAAACACAACATGAACGAGCGAAGAATGGGCCCCTGGGGAAGACGATGTCACCGGCAGTCAAAAAGCCAGCCGAGACAAGCAGCAGAGGAATAGGCACTGGAAAGCGGCCCGATCGACTTTGACACTGAAGCATTATTTGAAAAATTAAAGAGTCAAACCTGCTCGACGTGATGTCCTACCTAATCTGTCCATGCGACCCACACAGTGACGGCTGGAGTCCTTCACAACTGGCACCCAACGCAGATGGACCATCGGAGGCAGGGGAGGATGACTTCCTCTGGACGCTCGTTGTGGCGTTCAGCAAACTGGCGGAAAAAAAGCGTTAGAATTTCCAGCTTCTGCAAGCACTGGCTGACCAAATGGGGGGAGGAGGGGGCGGTGAATTGCCCCCCGAAGATAAGAAGACAGACGGAGGTGCAGAGGAGGCGCCCTCTGCTGAAGAGACAGATGCACAGCCAGTGGAGCGTGCATTTGAAAAGGTAGAAGATGATTTTGATGAAGAAGTTTACTTCGAAAAAATTGAAGGAGTTTATTTTGAGGATGAAGTTTACGTTGACGATGAAGATTACGACGATGAGGGAGATTACGATGAGGATAACATTTATGTTAAAGAAGAAGATGAAAAAAAAGTTGAAGAAGAAGTCAAAGATGGTAAAGAAGAAAAAATAGTTGAAAAAACTCAAGAAGTTGAGAAAGAAGAAGAAATACTTGAACAAATTCAAGAAAATGATAAAGAAGAAGAAGTTGAAGTTGAAAAATAAGTTGAAGATGAAGAAGAAGTTAAAGAAGAGGTTGAAGTTCAAGAAAATGATAGAGAATAAGAAATAGTTGAAGAAACTCAACAAATTGAGAAAGAAGAAGAAATACTTGAAGAAATTCAAGAAAATTATGAAAATGAAGAAGAAGTTAAAGAAGAAGAAGTTGAAGAAGAAGAAGTTGAAGAAACTCAAGAAATTGAGAAAGAAGAAGAAATACTTGAAGAAGTTCAAGAAAATGATGAAGATGAAGAAAAAGTTGAAGATGAAGAAGAAGGTGAAGATCAAGGACAAGTTAAAGAAGAAATTGAAGTTCAAGAAAATGAAAGAGAAGAATAAATAGTTGAAGAAACTCAGGAAATTGGGAAAGAAGAAGAAATACTTGAAGAAAGTCAAGAAAAGGACAAAGAACAAAACAAAATGGAGAAAGAAGAAGTCAAAGAGGACAACGAAGAAGTCAAAGAGGCAGAAGAAGAAGTCAAAGAGGACAAACAAGGCGGCAAAGATGACAGAGAAGGAGTCAAATAGGACAAAGAAGGAGTCAAAGAGGACAAAGAAGGAGTCAAAGAGGACAAAGAAAAAGTCAAAGAAATTGAAGTTCGAGAAGACAAAGAATAAGGAACAGACAAAGGAAAAGACAAAGAAGGCAAGGTGAAGACATGTGGCCGGGGCAGTTTTTTCCCCCCGCTCCTTCAAAATGGGGATGGGGGAGTCAGCTCAGTCGGACTGAAGCCCGGCTTGAGTTTGGCAATGAGAACTGTGAAGAGATGGAGCCGACGGGCCGACGGGGGGGCGGGTCACGCTTTGGCCCAGCTCAAAATGGCGGCCAGGATAAGGAGTATGCAGCGGAACAAAGAGGCGGGGCTGCAACAATCAGAATCAAGTGCGTGACACACACACCGGTGCTCAATCTGCCTATCTCCTCGCAGCCTTTAAGAGCGGAGAAGGAGAAAAGAGCAGGGAGAGAGAGTTGGAGTGTCCACAGCGGAGCAGAACCGGCGAAAAATGAGCCCCCGGGGAAGATGACGTCACCGGCAGCCGAACAGCCAGCCGAGACTAGCAGCAGAGGAGGAGGCGCTGGAAAAGGGCCCGATCAACTTTGACGCTGAAGCATTATTTGAAAAAATAAAAGAGTCAAACCTGCTCGACGTGATGTCCTACCTAAATAGTCCATGCGACCCACACGGTGACGGCTGGAGTCCTTCCCAGTACATTACTGTCAAATTGGGTAAACAATTACTTTTTGTTTTCGCAAACCTTACAATTTTTTTTTTCCAGTAAAACTCACAAAGATACATTTCTTCAGGTATTATTAGACATTTTGCGTGTGTATTTTTGTTTTGTTTCAAAAACTGTCATAATGAGTGTGACTGTATACTGTCATAGTGAGTAAAACCTAATTTTTGTATTTGTGAACCTTTCCAAAATACCTGATTCTGGTAAAACTCACATAAATTCAATATAACAGGCTTTTTTAGAGAGATTCTTTGTTTGGTTTTGGAGTTATGTTTATAAACCTTCCATATTTAGTATGACATACAGTACTGTTATATTGAATTAAAAAAATAACTTGTGTATTCAGTTGTATTCAGGGACTTTCAATTGATCTTTAACGCTAATGGCAACTTGTTAATCAAATTAAATTTGGTCTGTGCACAGATTTTAGCCAATTTGTTTTGATGTTCTGGTTCATCCTTTTCAACATTACCTTGGGACTGAGGATGAACCTATTTTCTAGTCCGAGAGCCTTTTCGACCAAGGCTTAATAAGTTTTTATTTTTTAAATGGTTGCCGTTGTTTAACATAATCTTTTTGGGGAAACTCTGTCGGGGTATTAGATCATTCGATCATTTACAAAACAGAATTGGCATCCTCCTTTGATGTAGGGGTTGTTTCCGCCAACCACTGTAATTATCAATTAAATAAGAACCTTGACGTGCTCAAACTTGACACAGCCCAAATTCACCTCCTCCCCCCTCTGTCCCTGAAAAAGGGACAGTGTTAGTCGTAGTAGTATTAGTAGTAGTAGCAGTAGTGGTGGTAGTAGTAGCACTTTCAGAAACATCCAAGAAAAAGAAAAGGCAGCTGATAGTCAAGAGCAGAGGCGGAGGACAGGTCATGTTTGAGGTCAATGTTTGCTTTTGTAATAGTAGTTTGATTTTTTACAACACATAGTGAATTATTGTGGACTCAATAATTCACTAATTAGTTTTTTTAATTTAGTCTTTATATGATAGGACAATCAACCTATCCCCAGGTGCATGTCTTTGGAAGTGGGAGGAAGCCGGAGTACCCGGAGGGAACCCACGCATTCACGGGGAGAACATGCAAACTCCACACAGAAAGATCCCGAGCCTGGATTTGAACCCAGGACTGCAGGAACTTCGTATTGTGAGGCAGACGCACTAACCCCTCTTCCACCGTGTTGGCAACACTAAATTGGCCCTAGTGTGTGAATGTTGTCTGTCTATCTGTGTTGGCCCTGCGATGAGGTGGCGACTTGTCCAGGGTGTACCCTGCCTTCCGCCCGATTGTAGCTGAGATAGGCGCCAGCGCCCCCGCGACCCCGAAAGGGAATAATCGGTAGAAAATGGATGGATGGATGGATGATAGGACAATGCACAGGAACATTGTTCAAAAACATATATGTTCTGTACCCAGGGGCGCCGCTAGGGATTTTGGGCCCCATGAAAATAATCTTTACAGGGCCCCCAAGACATAATTTCATATAACTTCATCATCATTAGGTTCCTTTCTGGGCCCCCCTCCATCATGGGCCCCTATAATCTGTCTCCTTTACCCCCCCTTTTCGGTGCCCCTGTCTGTACCAGATTATATGTAAATAGCTGCTTTCCATCTGCAGTCCCTGGCTACCTAAATTAAAGGAATACAAAAATCATGCAATAAAATTATGACACTAATTAATCATAATTAATAATTAATCAATAAATAATCATAGTGTAGCATGTAATCAAATTACAAAAATTCATAAAATGCCCTTTCATTCCAATACAACCACACATTATTTACATCATCACACAAAGACAATACATGCTCTTGTTAACATCTGTCATCATTTGTAAAAACTACCATGATTTTAACAGACGCACCTCATAATTTACAACAAAAATGGATAAATATAATACACATTAAGTTGATATGTCAAACATAATGCCCGCTTTAGTGACCGTGTGAGCAGTTTTGATTGCTTCAAAGCCACTTTTTAACTTAAATTTTTGTATTCCTTTTTATATAACAGGGAGAAGGCTAATTGGTCTGTACTTGTTGACGTCTTGTTTATATCCTTCTTTATGGATTGGGATGATAGTAACAGTTTTCAACGTGGCAGGGAAAGTGTTTTCCGTTATTGATTTATTTATCAATGTTGATATAGGAGCAGTAATACTATCTTTATACGTTTTTAGGAAGAAAGTGTACCGACCGTACATATATTGAGATCGTGAGTTTGATAATGCAGGGAGGATTTTGTTTACCTTTGTTTCATTTGTTAATTCTAAACTTAGTCCATCCTGAATAAATGGCAATTCTTTGCACTGATTTTGAGGGACTTTTTATTTAGGGTTTGTACAGACTGGATGAAATGTTCATTAAAACGAATAGTTATGTCCAGACTGTCTTTGATAGTACCGCCATTGATATTAATTCTAAGTGAAAGAAACTTTGTTCCCCAAAACTTTTTTTTTTCAAATCATACGATTCGTATTAGACCTGTTTTAATTGCTCTTTTGAGAGCTGAGTCCAGATTTTTCATTAAAGTCCAAATTGTTTCATTATTCCAAGGTATTTTTATTTTAGCACTTTTCTTTCTGAGTTTTGTTTTATTGTATTTACAGATGATCTCTTCGATTTTTGTATCCAATGTAATATTAGTATCAGTTATCGGGAACAGGTCTGGGATATATTGCAATGTCTATCATTTGTGTCATGTAGAAGCCGTTTATAATATCCTTAAGTTTCTTTCTACGCGACTGTCCAGATTAACGTCCCCCATAACGTTCAATTCTTTCATACTGTGCTGTTTGAGGATGTCTGAAAATAAATTGAGAAAAATGTCTTTAGCTGTGGGTGTCGGTATGCTAAAATTACCTTGAAAGACATTTCTGACGAAATTTAATTTTAACACTCTCAAGATGATTTACTGGGAGGGTTATTTGTTCCCTTTTTTAATGTTTTCCCTTACATAAATCATAACTCCTCCCCCCTTCGTCACTTGATCAGTTTTTTCTGTAATCTTGTACTCCGGAACATTAATTAGAACAAAAGGTGTTGCAGGTTTTACCCATGTCTCCGATAGACAAAGGTACCCCAGATTAGAGTCTGACAGTAACTGCTGGATTTGTTCAGTATGGTTCCGGTTGTAGAAAGTTGAATGATGCGGACACGTTTGTTACTGAATACTTTCTATCAGACTTCTGTCTCTAAGCGACTTTGTGTATGTAATAAGCAACTATAATTATTTGATATGCTTAAATGTGTTATTTTAGCTCAGCTGTTTTGTAGCTGCTAGCTCCTTGTAGCCTACAGCAGGAGTGTCCAAATTGCAGCCCATAGCTATGTTTTTAACAGACAACCAAAATAATTGAAAATGTGGTATTTGAGTGTTGGTTCAATCAGCGGCAGCTACGCCCTGTTTCAACATTGGACCTAAGTATTTGGTTTCGTAGGCGGGACAGAGAGCAAGGGAACATTGTGAGACAGCGTTTATGTCCATCTTATACCATGTTAGTTATTGCAAAGATACGTCAACTTGAGCAGCCACACCTCGAGCTCCAACACATATATATATATATATATATAAAGGAGTCAAAGGCCTCCTGGTATGAGTCGTCTAACTGGTGATCATAACATATGGCGGGTCGGGTGGTGGTACACACGGAGACAGCTCAGCCAGCCAGAATTTTCACCGATAGAACAGTTGAGGCTATCAAAAGTCTATAGCTAACTGAAAGCTGTTGAGATTTGGTGTGCCTGCTTATTATGCCATTATCCTATCTTAGCTCACCACCTGGATGCATGGTGTAATGCAATGTCTAAATAAAAATAAAATACTCCAACCTAAAAATGTTAGTCTACACTTTAAAGTTAAACGACTTAAAACTTACTTTTATCATATTAATTTTCAAACTCACCTCCACCACAGCAGACATTTTCCTCACAATACTATCTCAATACCCCATAAATTGGCATAAGAGGTGTTTCACAGCTGTGGTTAAATAGTTATTTAAGTAAAAGATCTCCATCCATCCATCCATTTTCTACCGCTTATTCCCTTTTGGGGTCGCGGGGGGCGCTGAAAGATCTCAATATGTGGAAATTAATAAGACTAAATCACAGCCAAGAAGAGTAACTTGTGGGGTTCCACAAGCCTTGTTATTGGGACCCAAGTTATTTATACTTAATTTAAATGATATTTGTTCAGTAACTAATAAATTAAAATGTATTACGTTTGCAGATTATGCACATGTACAGTATACTGTTCAGGAGAAGACTTGAAACCGCATATTGAATATATAAAGGGAAAAATATCCAAATCCATTGCTATTCTGTATAAAGTAAGACACATGCTGAATAAGAAATGTCTGCATACGTTACATTATTCTTTTATTTTTCCATATTTAACATATTGTTTTGGGGAAAAGTTTATGGAACAAATATAGACCCAATACTTAAACTTAAAAGGCCAATCATTAGAATAATTCACAAAGCGTGCTACTATGAACATACCAATCCATTATTTATAAGTTCTAATATGCTAAAGTGGTCAGATATATATTTTTTTAAAACAATGGAAATTATGTGTCGAGTAAAGCACAACAGCCCTTCCAGCTTGTATTCTTAGCTTATTTACATTAAGAGGAAAAACTATAATTTACGGGGGACATTGATTTCTGAAATAGGTAAAGTAAGAACAACTATAAAATATAAATGTATTTCAGCTTCAGGAATTAACAACCAACCAAACGAACAAACAAACAAACAAACAGACTTGCAGCAAACCACCATCAACTGCATACGCTGACACATGAATACCATTTACCAATACTTTCATTTGTCACTCTCTTATCATTTCTTCAACCCACTTTTTCCTTTACAAACCACATCCTGTATCCATCTCTTCCTTATACTTCACACAATGTTTCTATTTCTATTCTCCTCTACTAGAAACCATTCACGTAAGGTTATAACGATCCTTTTTCTCTTCCTTTTTACAATCCATTCTCTTCACCTTCCCTTCAAATTTCTCTTTCTCTCTCTCTCACAATAAAAACTTGCATGTAATACATCCATTGTTCTATTTATCTCTTTAAAAACACATCAATCCAAAATAAATCATCCAACCATCCATCCATCATCTTCCGCTTATCCGAGGTCGGGTCGCGGGGGCAACAGCCTAAGCAGGGAAACCCAGACTTCCCTCTCCCCAGCCACTTCGTCTAGCTCTTCCCGGGGGATCCCGAGGCGTTCCCAGGCCAGCCGGGAGACACAGTCTTCCCAACGTGTCCTGGGTCTTCCCCGTGGCCTCCTACCGGTTGGACGTGCCCTAAACACCTCCCTAGGGAGGCGATCGGGTGGCATCCTGACCAGATGCCCGAACCACCTCATCTGACTCCTCTCGATGTGAAGGAGCAGCGGCTTTACTTTGAGTTCCTCCCGGATGGCAGAGCTTCTCACCCTATCTCTAAGGGAGAGCCCCGCCACACGGCGGGGGAAACTAATTTCGGCCGCTTGTACCCGTGATCTTATCCTTTCGGTCATGACCCAAAGCTCATGACCATAGGTGAGGATGGGAACGTAGATCGACCGGTAAATTGAGAGCTTTGCCTTCCGGCTCAGCTCCTTCTTCACCACAACGGATCGGTACAACGTCCGCATTACTGAAGACGCCGCACCGATCTGCCTGTCGATCTCACGATCCACTCTTCCCTCACTCGTGAACAAGACTCCTAGGTACTTGAACTCCTCCACTTGGGGCAGGGTCTCCTCCCCAACCCGGAGATGGCATTCCACCCTTTTCCGGGCGAGAACCATGGACTCGGACTTGGAGGTGCTGATTCTCATTCCGGTCGCTTCACACTCGGCTGCGAACCGATTCAGCGAGAGCTGAAGATCCCGGTCAGATGAAGCCATCAGGACCACATCATCTGCAAAAAGCAGAGACCTAATCCTGCGGTTACCAAACCGGAATCCCTCAACGCCTTGACTGCACCTAGAAATTCTGTCCATAAAAGTTATGAACAGAATCGGTGACAAAGGACAGCCTTGGCGGAGTCCAACCCTCACTGGAAATGTGTTCGACTTACTGCCGGCAATGCGGACCAAGCTCTGGCACTGATCATACAGGGAGCGGACCGCCACAATAAGACATTCCGATACCCCATACTCTCTGAGCACTCCCCACAGGACTTCCTGAGGGACACGGTCGAATGCCTTCTCCAAGTCCACAAAACACATGTAGACTGGTTGGGCAAACTCCCATGCACCCTCAAGAACCCTGCCGAGAGTATAGAGCTGGTCCACAGTTCCACGACCAGGACGAAAACCACACTGTTCCTCCTGAATCCGAGGTTCGACTATCCGACGTAGCCTCCTCTCCAGTACACCTGAATAAACTTTACCGGGAAGGCTGAGGAGTGTGATCCCACGATAGTTGGAACACACCCTCCGGTCCCCCTTCTTAAAGAGAGGAACCACCACCCCGGTCTGCTAATCCAGAGGTACCGCCCCCGATGTCCACGCGGTGCTGTAAAGTCTTGTCAACCAAGACAGCCCCACAGCATCCAGAGCCTTAAGGAACTCCGGGCGGGTCTCGTCCACCCCTGGGGCCTTGCCACCGAGGAGCTTTTTAACTACCTCAGCGACCTCAGCCCCAGAAATAGGAGAGTCCACCATAGATTCCCCAGGCACTGCTTCCTCATAGGAAGACGTGTTGGTGGGATTGAGGAGGTCTTCGAAGTATTCCTTCCACCTATCCACAACATCCGCAGTTGAGGTCAGCAGAACACCATCCGCACCATACACAGTGTTGATAGTGCACTGCTTCCCCTTCCTGAGGCGGCGGACGGTGGTCTGGAAGTCGTTTTCCATGGCTTCCCCGAACTCCTCCCATGTTCGAGTTTTTGCCTCCGCGACCGCTGAAGCTGCACACCGCTTGGCCTGTCGGTACCTGTCCACTGCCTCCGGAGTCCTATGAGCCAAAAGGACCCGATAGGACTCCTTCTTCAGCTTGACGGCATCCCTCACCGCTGGTGTCCACCAAGGGGTTTTAGGATTGCCGCCCCGACAGGCACCAACTACCTTGCGGCCACAGCTCCGATCTGCCGCCTCGACAATAGAGTTGCGGAACATGGTCCACTCGGACTCAATGTCCAGCACCTCCCTTGTGACATGTTCAAAGTTCTTCCGGAGGTGGGAATTGAAACTTTGTCAGACAGTTGACTCTGCCAGACGTTCCCAGCAGACCCTCACAATGCGTTTGGGCCTGCCAGGTCTGTCCGGCATCCTCCCCCACCATCGCAGCCAACTCCCCACCAGGTGGTGATCGGTAGAAAGCTCCGCCCCTCTCTTCACCCGAGTGTCCAAAACATAAGGCCGCAAATCCGATGACACAACTACAAAGTCGATCATGGAACTGCGGCCTAAGGTGTCCTGGTGCCAAGTGCACATATGGACACCCTTATGTTTGAACATGGTGTTTGTTATGGACAAACTGTGACGAGCACAAAAGTCCAATAACAAAACACCACTCGGGTTCAGATCCGGGCGGCCATTCTTCCCAATCACGCCTCTCCAGGTTTCACTGTTGTTGCCAACGTGAGCGTTGACGTCTCCCAGTAGGACAAGGGAATCACCCAGGGGAGCACTTTCCAGTACTCCCTCGAGTGTTCCCAAAAAGGGTGGGTATTCTGAGCTGCCGTTTGGTGCGTAAGCACAAACAACCGTCAGGACCCGTCCCCCCACCCGAAGGCGGAGGGAGGCTACCCTTTCGTCCACCGGGTTGAAATCCAACGTACAGGCTTTGAGCCGGGGAGAAACAAGAATTGCCACCCCAGCCCGTCGCCTCTCACTGCCGGCAAGGCCAGAGTGGAAGAGGGTCCAATCCCTCTCGAGAGAAGTGGTTCCAGAGCCCTTGCTGTGCGTCGAAGTGAGTCCGACTATATCCAGCCGGAATTTCTCGACTTCGCGCACTAGCTCAGGCTCTTTCCCCCCCAGTAACGTGATGTTCCACGTCCCAAGAGCTAGCTTCTGTAGCCGAGGATCGGACCGCCAAGTGCCCTGCCTTCGGCTGCCGCCCAGCTCACATTTCACCCGACCTCTATGTCCCCTACTATGGGTGGTGAGCCCATTGGAGGGGTGACCCACGTTGTCTCTTCGGGCTGTGCCCGGCCGGGCCACATGGGAACAGGCCCGGCCACCAGACGCTCGCCATCTCGCCCCACCTCCGGGCCTGGCTCCGGTGACCCGCGTCCGGCCGAGGGAAATCTGGGTCCATGCTTTTTCTTCTTCATAAAGGTCTTCGAGCTGCTCTTTGTCTGATCCCTCACCTAGAACCTGTTTGCCTTGGGAGACCCTACCAGGGGCCTTTATGCCCCCAGACAACATAGCTCCTAGGATCATTGGGACACACAAACTCCTCTACCACGATAAGGTTGCAGCTCAGAGAGGAGCAAAATAAATCAGTCTTCTAAAATACAACAGGGTCAACAACGATCCAAACACAGAGATCTATAGAGACCGAAAATAAGTATAAGAAATATAAAAAACAAGCTAATTGGTATACTACGAACATCTAAGAGGGAATACTACAGTCAATTATTAAACACGAACAGAAACAACATGAGAGCAACATGGGGCATGCTAAACAGCGTCATTAAAAATGGTACTTAGAAAGATTACTACCCCCAGTACTTTCTAGATGGAAATGCAAAAAATGACAATATGAACCAAATAGTTGAACGTTTTAATAATTACTTTGTTAATATCGGAAAAAATCTGTAGCAAAGAATTCCAAATGGAGATGATGGGTCAATTTCATTACTTCCACAATTCTCTAAAATCATAGAAAAAACTATTCAATATCAACAAAAGTGGGACGCTTGTGGAGAACCAATTTGGATTCAGAGCAAATATCTCAACATCAATAGCATTAATCAAAATACGGATGAAATTACCAATACAATAGACCGTAAAGAATGTGGGGCCGCATTGTTCATGGATTTAACAAAGCATTTGACACAATTAATCATGATATTTTAATACAAAAACTAGAACTATATGGCATCAGAAGTTTGGTCCTGAACTGGGTAAGAAGCTATTTAACCAACAGGAAGATGGGTGAAAACATGTCAACACGGCTATATCTTGTGTTGTACCCCAGGGATCAACACTGGGACCAAGACTGTTTAATCTTTATACAAACAACATTTGTAAAATTACAAATGACCCAAAGTCATTTATATTGGTAGACGACACAATCACTTTCTGTTCAAGAGAGAACACACAATAACGGAAGAAATTAACAAAACAAAAATGGTTTGACAAAAACAGACTCTTTGAATCTCAGTAAAACTAAAATAATGCTATTCGGTAACAGTAGAAAAGAACACCAGACACAAACACAAATAGATGGAGTAGATACTGAAAGGGCAAAAGAAACCAGACTCTTAGGCGTACCAATAGATGACAAAATTAACTGGTAATCCCATATACAAAACATACAACACAAGGTGAACAAAAAACATTTCAACAATGAATAAAGCTGAGATAGGCGCCAGCGCCCCCCGCGACCCCAAAAAGGGAATAAACGGTAGAAAATGGATGGATGGAATAAAGCAGAATACGTCCTGGGCCAAAAATCTCTTTATATTCTCTACTGCTCGCTAGTGTTACCATATCTGAGTTATTGTGCAGAAATATGGAAAAACAACTACAAATGTGCGCTACATTCGTAAACTGTGTTACAAAAAAGATCAATTAGAATAATACATAAAGTTTGATACAAAGAACATACAAACCCTTTATTTATTGAGTCAAAAATATTAAAGTTCGCTGATTTGGTAAAATTGGAAACGGCTAAAATGATGTACAAAGCAAATTATAACCTGCTCCCAAAGAATGTACAACAATTCTTCTCAACTAAAGAGGATAAATATAACCTTAAAGGAAAATCTCATTTAAAACATTTGTATGCGCGTACAACACCCAAACCTTTAGCATATCATTCAGTATGTGTAATTAAATTATGGAATGGATTGAGTAAAGAAGTTAAACATTGTACTGATATGATCCACTTTAAGAGGCCGTTCAATTTAACACTGCTTCCAAAATACAAAAAAGAAGGATTATTAGAAACACTTTCAACCCTATTGAAAATAAGATATTCTTCCTCTCAGTATGTTAATAATGACTGAATTAATTGATTACATATTACAAAACTGATGTATTACTCATTCACGGATGTCATTCTACTATAATACTTTAAAAAAAGGTCAGTTAATGAATGTTTATATTTGTAAACGCTCTAACCTGGGAAAGGAGTAGGATTAAATAAGATTTGCTTCTTCCTACTCCTTTTCGGACATGATGTAATGTGAAATGATACGAAATTGTCTGATGTGTTATGTTGTAAGTATGTTCATGACCAAACCTGTGACTGAGACCCCATGATTCACACAGGTGTGACTATAAACGTCAACAATATTTTGATTTAACCTGGTTACACAGATAAAAGTTAAAAGTATTTTAGAATATACAATTTAATTTTCTTTTTCTGTGATTATTTTTTAAATAATTAAAATGTCAATGTGTTTAAATAATCAATTTATCTTCATCATATTTTAATTAAATGTTTTTAATTTATTTGTTATGGAACTATTAATTTCAATGCTACAATGTTTTCTATTCTATGTGTGCGTATGTATCTTAACTCCCACACAGGAACTGGATGGATCAGCAGAGTATCAAGGCTGTACAAACAGTATACTAAACACATAAAATAAATGAATGATGAATCAACCTATGCTTCGATGTCTCACAATCCAAATGTAATTATTGATATTTAGATGTGTATTTATTCATATACCTTTTATTCTACAGGAATTAGCAAGCACAAACTACCAGTACACTCTACAGACTGAGAACAGCTGTTCAAGCCAAGCTAAATGCTACCCTGGCCTTACTAGGCCTCAGTAAGCTAATTTTTGCTAACCTAGCACAATGCCAAACTAATCCTACGCTAATCTAATTTTATGCTATGCTATGCTATTGTAACAAACAGTTCAGGGTGTCCCAAGTTTACAGAGAGTGAGGAGGAGTTTTGTCCTTTCAGAGTTGCCGTAGGGGTGGTGACGTAGTGTGTGTGGTTTTGTGGAGAGAGAGTTAAAAAGGGGTACACATTAAAGAAGCGGTGACTACCGGACCTGATCTAATGTCTCCCGTTTATTATTTTATTATATAACTACACTGTATAGGCGAACCCAGGACACTCCGCTACATTGGTGGCAGCGGTGGGATTATTTTAACCGCTGTGTTGAAAAAAAAAAGAAAGTTTTACACAGGACACGTGAGTTCACAGTTAGCTGCACCAGTATAGTTAGCTGCTAAGCTTCCCGGCCATTTTTTTTTTTCCGGACATGTGATGTGGCGACGAGGATCCTTTTAAGCCCGGCAGCTTGTTTGATAGACACTCACAAGCCATGAATGTCAAAGTGGATTTACCCGCCCCTTTCAGCGGCGACGGGAGCCAGACTCAGCTGGGCAAGGCAGTTGGAAGTAGTCGTTAGCGCGACGGCGGGAGCCGGCCGCGGCTGCGATGAGGAGCTAGTGAGGATTCTCCCGACTCGTCTCAGTAAGTCAGCTTTTCTGCTGTGGGACAGTCTCCCGGATGGGACTAAATCAGACTATGCTGCAGTGAAAGAGAGACTGGGGGAAGCTTTTGGGCAAAGACAATTAATGGAACACTTCCGGGCCAGCCTATCTGCTCGGGTGCGTGCTCCAGGGGAGAGCTTGGAGGTCTTTGCTGCAGACGTGAGCCGGCTGGTCACAGAGGCGTTCCCGGATTATGGAGCCATCGCGCAGAGAGAGGAGAAGTTTCGGCGCTTTCTGGCCGGTCTACACCCGGCGTTGAAGGCCAAGTGTCTTGAGCTGGGAGCGACTGACCTGGAGGAGGCTCTGCAAGTGGCGGAGCGATGTGAAAATGCCAGAGTGGCTCTACAGAGAGACTGTTTGAGTACCTAGACTGCAGTGGGCCCCTCTGTGCAGTCTGTGTCAACGTCTGACAGCCTGCAGAGAGCTGTGGAGAAATTAACAGAGGAAATGTATGCCATGAAAAGTGAAATAAAAGAGATGTATGAGTAAAACCAGAGACTGAAAGCGCGCAGCATGGACACGAGGGGACAGAGGCCCCGTTCGTCTTCGGGGGGGCACTGTAGCTGTAACTGCGGAGAAAGAGGATGCCAGCTGAGATTCAACAGAGAGGGACACCGTGGCCGCTCCCCCGATCGGGACCAGTTCCCGTCCCAAGGGGGCTTCCCGTCACGGGGTTATCGCTCGGACCCCACTAGGCTGCCGGGAGGCAGGAGCCCTAGTCCGGGCTGGCGCGCCCGACGTGAAGAAGAGCCCAGGAGACGTGGTGTGCATTTTCTGCCACAGGAGCGTAATACGGACGTCAACCATCAGGGAAACGGTCAGTAGCTGGTGTTGTGCCCCAAACACCAGCCACTCGGACTGAGGGCCCCGTATGTCAAGACTTTTTCAATGACACTACTAGCATGAAAGGTAATAACCATCCAACTTCTTTTGTAAGGGGTGTGGTTGAAGGTACAGAAGCCTTCATGTTAGTCGATTCAGGGGCCACTAACCTGTCTCACGACGGTCTAAACCCAGCTCACGTTCCCTATTAGTGGGTGAACAATCCAACGCTTGGTGAATTCTGAGAAACAGACCCCTGAAAAGTAACTATGTTGATACACGTGCGGTGAATGGACAGATGCTGGACACACTGGGAACTATTGAGGTCACCTTCCGTCTGGGCCCTACATGCTGGCAGCACACCTTTTATGTACTGAGAGAATCCACCCAGTGTGTCTTGCTCGGACTGGATTTTCTAAGCAGGAATCATGCATTACTGGACTTAAGAAGGGGTGTTTTACAATTATGGGACATTACTGTCCCCCTGCTCTGGGATCAGGAATTAGTCCCACAATTTTGTAACGTGTCTCTAGCTGATGTCCGAATCATTCCCCCGTTAAGCAAGACTTTAGTGCCAGTGGACATTCTCTCGTCTGCGGGGACGGGCCGGCTTATCACAAACTTTGAGGGTTATCTGGAGCCTAACATTCCAGAAACAACAGGACTAATAGTGGCCCATTCAGTGAACACTGTGAGGGGCGGGGTGACTCTGGTCCGCATCCTCAACCCTACATGGGAGGCGGTGGAACTTAAACGGGGACTGCACCTGGGGGAATTTTACCCCGTGGCAGAAAGTGACATTTTAATACCCCCATGTGCCCCTATCTGTAGTACAGCCACCCCGACAGCTCCTGCAGGTCTTATCTCCTTGGAGGAGTCTCCTATTTCCACAGAGCCAAGAGCTGAGCTGGCGGGACTGCTACAGGAGTTCATGGATGTGTTCAACGTGTCAGGGAAAAACACGGGCAAGTGCACCCAAGTCAAACACCAAATCCGAACTGGAGACCACAACCCCATCAAGCAACGCGCTTACCGTGCATCTCCTGAAAAACGTGCAGAGATTGAACGTCAGGTGGCTGAGTTGCTGGTGGACGGAGTGGTGGAAGAGAGCTGCAGTCCCTGGGCATCCCCTGTGGTGCTAGTGAGGAAGAAAGGGGGGCAATGGAGGTTCTGCATCGACTATCGTCGGCTCAACGCAGTGACCATTAAAGACTCACACCCCCTCCCCCAAGTGGATGATAGCCTGGACGCGCTGGCTGGTTCCGTCTGGTTCAGCACACTTGACTTTTCAAATGGCTACTGGCAGGTTGAAGTACCTGAGGAGGACCGAGAGAAAACAGCGTTCACTACCGGCAGAGGCTTGTATCAGTGGCGGGCCATGCCTATGGGTCTGACGAACTCTCCGGCCACCTTTCAGCGCATGATGGAGCTCATCTTGAGGGGTCTGCCTTGGCACATTTGTATGGTGTACTTGGACGATATATTAATTTATCCGTACCTTCGAGGACCACATCGTACACCTGGAGGAAGTCCTGTCCAGAATTCAGTTACCGGGTCTAAAGTTAAATCCCAGAAAGTGCCACTTTGCCCGGGACCACGTGGTATTTCTCGGCCATGTGGTCTCTAGATGTGGTCTCCTGCCCGACCCAAGAAACACTGATAAGGTGAGAACATGGCCAACCCCCCGTACCCCCTCAGAGGTCAGGGCCTTTGTGGGCCTATGCTCCTATTATAGGAGATTTGTGAGTAATTTTTCACAACATGCTGCGCCACTGAATCACCTGGCAGGGAAAAATGTACCCTTTGAATGGTCAGCTGACTGCGATGCTGCTTTCACTCACCTCAAGCAAGTACTCACCTCCTCACCAGTGGTTACACTGCCTAACTTTTCCCTTCCTTTTAAAGTGTACACGGACGCTTCTAAGGATGCTGTTGGAGCAGTGCTGGCCCAGGAGGATGGTGGTCTGGAGAGAGTAGTAGCCTACGCAAGCCAGGCCCTCACACACACGGAGAAAAGATGGTCTACGTTTGACAGAGAACTATGGGCGGTGCGTGAGTTTAAACACTATGTGGGGATGTCGGCGTTCTCCATCATCACTGACCATCGCCCTCTTTTGGGTCTCAGACACATGGCTATTGATAATGACCCCACCGGACGAAGAAGCAGGTGGGTGCTGGAGCTGGATCCGTTCGACTAGACCATGGTGCACAAAGATGGTTCCCGCCATAAAAACGCTGACGCACTGTCCTGTCGGCCGGCAACCCCTGATCCCGTGGAGCTAGACGCTACAGCAGCAGGACTGCACACGGTGGCTTCCGTGGTGGCATCGGATGGCTGCCCGTCCGCAGACGGAGAGCAGGCAGACCTGGCTTCTCGATATTCTCTTTGTGGTGCTGAGGGAGAGTTGCAGTCACTACAGCGTCAGGACACAGACATTTTTACGGTGCTGGCTTGGCTGGAACAGGGCGTTCCCCGTCGGCCTCGCGTGCTCCCCCGCGGGTCTTCCGCCGGGGTAAGGAATTTATGGACCGAGTTTCACCGGCTGTCAGTTAAGGAGGGATTGTTGTGTCGTACGTCACCGCCTGCAACCGTGGGAGAGCCGCAAATTCAAGTTGTGGTTCCCACCTCCATAGTGCCGGAGCTTCTACAACAGTTACATGGGGGGCCGGCCGCTGCCCATTTTTCCGCGGAACGTGTGTGGGAAAAGGCCCGGCAATCTTACTACTGGCCCTTCATGCTGAGAGACATCCGGCGGTGGTGTGAGCAGTGCAGAGCGTGTCAGACCCGCCGGTGCCCGGTCCCCGGGTCAAGGGCTCTCATGGGGGGATCCCAAGTTTGTCGCCCCCTCCAGAGGGTGGCCATGGACATTTTGGAGTTGCCCTTAACGTCACAGGGGAACAGATATGTTCTAGTGGTGGAGGACTACTTCACTAAGTTTGTTACACTGTAAGCACTGCCCAACCAAACAGCTCACACTGTCGCTCGCTGCCTGTTTGTGGACTATGTTTTGGTGCAGGGTGTCCCCGAAATCCTGCATAGCGATAAGGGTCGCCAGTTCGAAGCAGAAGTCATTCAGAGGCTGTGCCAGCTGCTGGGAATAAAAAAGACACGCACCACTGCCTATAATCCCAAATCTGATGGCATGGTGGAGCGTCATAATCGGACTTTGATCGACCAGTTAGCTAAAATCTTGATTTCTCACGGGGGTGAGTGGGACACATATATGAAGCAGGTCGCTTGCATACAACACGTCTAAGCACGCCAGCACCCGGTTCACCCCCTTTTACCTCATGCACGGGCGTGAGGCCCGGGTTCCTGCAGAGACATTGCTGCCCTCTAGTGTCCTGGATTCTCGGGGCTCGGGGATCCTGACGGACTATGTGTCAGTTATGGCTGAACGGCTGGAGTCGGCCTTCAGTGCAGCCAGGCTTAATTCAGTGGAGGCTCATGAGAGACAGAGACTGTATTATAACGAAAAGAGCTGTCATCGGGCCCACGTTGGTGTGGCTGAATAACCCTACTGAAAGCCGTACTAAACTGGCGCATCACTGGAAGGGCCCATATCGAGTGATGCAGGTGCTGGTCTCTGGAGGGGAAGCGGGCTTGACATACCGCATCATCAACCCTCTGGACCTGATGGAGCGAGCCCAAGTAGTGCATCATGACAGACTGAAGCCGTACACGTTGCCTTTGCCTGCACAGGAGGTGCTTTCCTCTCCGTTAGCACTTGGGAGCTTGCCTACTGTGGAGGCTTCACCGCTTCCCCAGGTCCCACAGTGCGGGGAGTTGGACAATGGACTGTGGGGGGATTCTTTAGGGTTTAGGTCCGGACTATCTCGCAGGGGGCGAGTGGTGCGACCTCCTTTGCATCTGCAAGATTTTTGCACGTTTTGAGGGGCCATTGTTCTATCCTATGCAATACTGTTGATCAGTTAAAAAATATTGTTACTTTATGTGTGCATTAAGATTGTGAATTTTTTTTTCTTCTCTGTTCTAATTCCCCTTGTTTGTTACCTATTTTGTTTGTAATGAAATGGGGACGTTTCTAATTGAGGGGGGGACGTATGTAACAAACAGTTCAGGGTGTCCCAAGTTTACAGAGAGTGAGGAGGAGTTTTGTCCTTTCAGAGTTGCCGTAGGGGTAGTGACGTAGTGTGTGTGTTGTTGTGGAGAGAGAGTTAAAAAGGGGTACACATTAAAGAAGCGGTGACTACCGGACCTGATCTAATGTCTCCCGTTTATTATTTTATTATATAACTACACTGTATAGGCGAACCCAGGACACTCGGCTACACTATGCTATGCTAACAGTGACACACCTCACCCGGCCCACGTCTAACGTGCAGCACGTCACACAGCCTCATCACATGCCTTCATTTCCAAGACACATCTCTTATCTCAAATGTCTCCTAACAGAGGCTCCTCTCGTATTTCATTCACACCGTGTGCTATTTCAAACTTTGAAACTTGCATACAACAAAAATATATTCTGGAAGTAATGGAGGGTAATAGTTAAACAGCTATGTCTTATCACTCACAACACCTTTTTTTTTATTACTATGTCACACGCGCACAACAACATTTTTTTTTTAACAAAGAGAGAGAGCCTTTTTCTGTAGTCAAAATCTCAGACCCTTCTTACAAAACTATAATATCGCACAGTCACAATCACACCCAGACAGTTAACCGGGCAGAATCACCACCACAGTTAAAAAGAACCTCAACAGTCAACTATTTTTATCACCCAGAAGCACAGCTGTGCTGTATCAGAACTTAATAATAATAAACAACATTTATCATTCACTTTGAGCTGGACGAAATGGCTCGGGAGAGAGAAGTCTGTGCATCTCTGCTTAGGCTGCTGCCCCCGCGACCTGACCTCCGATAAGCGGAAATTGATAAATGGATGGATGGATCATTCACTCATATGCTTTCTGAACATAAACTTTGTCTATCTTCTCATAACCACACACATTTTGGACAAATTCCCAACTTTTACAGATTAGCAGGGATGTGAGAAAAGCGTGATCGGCTCGCAGGAACAAAGGGGCGGGAGTATGCGGGAGTGTGGGAGTAATGGTTATCTTTCAAGCGAGGGAAATAAAACAGATCAGACCAGTAGGTGAATGCATAATTGTTCTTAAAATACGCATATATATAAATGTACCAACAAAAACTGAATCACACCACATCCAACACACTTCTCAACATTCACCAATATACACACACATTGACAAAATGCAACCCAACCTATGTCCGGACATCCATCCATCCATTTTCTACCGCTTATTCCCTTTCGGGGTCGCGGGGGGCGCTGGCGCCTATCTCAGCTACAATCGGGCGGAAGGCAGGGTACACCCTTGACAAGTCGCCACCTCATCGCAGGGCCAACACTGATAGACAGACAACATTCACACTCACATTCACACACTAGGGCCAATTTAGTGTTGCCAATCAAATAAACAATTATTCACGCATGCTTTTTGTGAAACGGCCGTTTCATAACACCAACACAGGTCCCTTCTTACTCATAAAACGGCGATTAACCTGTAGTACAGCGGAGCAGACCCTGTGACAACAAACTGACCAATCGCAGAAAACACACCTCAAATTTAAGGCACTGTAGAGTCACTGGTAATCACCCAATAATTCTACAGGCATCATGCTTGGTCAGTTCCAAACAGTTTCACCAAGTTTTACCAAAGCTCTACGTATGGAGCTTGATCTCCATCCGTCTAACTGCAGCCCACTAAACAGAACTCGTGACAAACGTCAGCTCAGTCAATCCCCTTTACCGGAGTCACTGAAAAGGTCACTAAAAATAAAGCTTTTCTACTGCTGCAGCTACACAAAGACAAATGTGTCGCACATTCACAAACATAACAATTATTTTTTTTGTAGTCAAATGTACCGCCAGCTAGTTAAAAATGCCTTTACTTTAGCTGCATCCAAACTGTGCTAAACTGGCATAGTTGCAGAAGAAGAAACCCCTTTACGGTTTGACAGAGGGGGGGAGAGGTTAAAAAATGTATTCGTCTAGAATCGTTTGTGCAACACACTCCTGAACCACCACAATTATATTAACAATTCCCCTTATTGTTAAAACCAGAAATCACAAGTTCTCAGACAAACACACAGACAATATAATCGCATACAAAACAACCCAATCCAACCATAATATACCCCATTCCAGGTTGTTTTTGGAGAACCTGCTAGACCTAGCTTTTTTTTTAATCAAAAATAGGTTCAGTAATTAGTCTTAACAATCCCGGTCATTTCCAGACAGACAGCTTTTACACTTTAAGCAAAATTGCTTACCTCTGTCTGCCTGAGAGAAAGACCGGGATCGGATGTCGACCTGTAGCATTCTAGACCATCCTGCCGACAATGCCAATCTTATGTGGTGGATAAACCTAAGCTTGAACAGCAAACAGAGTGGATTTAGTACAAAAGTTTTATTTACCCAAAATCAAAAGTACAGATTTGGATTAAAATGCCCTTGCAGACAGACAACGTCCTCCGGAGAGACGTGGATGATCGGAATCATGCAAATAATAATACATAATATTGGTGTACTGGCCTTTTATATGTTTCCCTCATGTGTCAAGGTCCAGTGGTTTTGGACCTGCTTGCTCTGCAACAACCTTGGATCCCTTAGTCATAATGATCAATCAAAACATTTTGTAGAAGTTCAACTTTCACCTACATCAATCAATCAATCAATCAATGTTTACTTATATAGCCCTAAATCACTAGTGTCTCAAAGGGCTGCACAAACCACCACGACATCCTCGGTAGGCCCACATAAGGGCAAGGAAAACTCACACCCAGTGGGACGTCGGTGACAATAATGACTATGAGAACCTTAGAGAGGAGGAAAGCAATAATGCATCTTTAGAAGTTCAATTGTTTTGAATAGGAAAAAAAAGAAAATAGCAGACCTTTTAAGGCTTTTTGACAGGCTTTTCTCTTGGACTTCTACAGACACAAAATATGTTACAAAATGTCAGAAATTCCACTACACTAGTACAACTAACAAAGATAAGTATCTCTAGGCATTATTAGCCATTTTGCATGTGTAGTTTAGAAAATATGTTTGAATACATTTTTATTACATTTTTTGCATTATCTCAGGATTTTAAGAACATTATTGTCATATTGAGTAAAAAACTACTTTTTGCATTTGCAAAATTTAAAAAAGCATATGTTATGAGGAAAACTTCTAAAGATGCATTATTTCAGGCATTATTAGCCATTTTTCATGTGTGGTTTAGAAGTTATGTTTGAATAACTGTCATATTGAGTGTTACAGTATACAGTCATATTGAGTAAAACCTAATTTTTGTATTTGCAAACCATAGAAAAAAAACTGTTTCTAGTAAAATCCACATGAATTCAATATCACAGGCATTTTTAGACATTTTGCAGGTTTGGATTAGGAATGATGTTGGAATACATTTTTATTGCTTTTTTTCGCATTATCTCAAGAATCTAAGTACATTACTGTCGAATTAGGTAAAAAAATACTTTTTGTTTTCTAAAATACTCACAAAAAACAAAAAGACTCACACAGATACATTTCTTCAGGCAGTAAGAACATTATTGTCATATTGAGTAAAAAACAACTTTTTGCATTTGCAAAATTTAAAAAAGCATATGTTTCAAGTAAAACTCCCAAAGATGCATTATTTCAGGCATTATTAGCCATTTTTCATGTGTGGTGTAGGAGTTATGTTTAAATAACTGTCATATTGAGTGTTACAGTATACAGTCATATTGAGTAAAACCTAATTTTTGTAATTGCAAACCATAGAAAATAAATTGTTTCTGGTAAAATTCACATGAATTCAATATCACAGGCATTTTTAGACATTTTGCAGGTTTGGATTAGGAATTATGCTGGAATACTTTTTTATTGCTTTTTTCGCATTATCTCAAGAATCTAAGTAAATTACTGTCGAATTAGGTAAAAAAATACTTTTTCTTTTCTAAAATACTCACAAAAAACAAAAAAACTCACAAAGAAACATTTCTTCAGGCATTAATAGACATTTTTTTATTATTGTTATTATTATTATTAGACATTTTCCATTTGTGTTTTTGGAGTTATGTTTCAAAAACTGTCATATTGAGTGTGAACGTATACTGTCATAGTGAGTAAAACCTAATTTTTGTATTTGTGTACCTTTGCAAAATACATGATTAGGGTAAAATTCACATAAAGTTAATATTACAGGCTTTTTTATACAGATTTTATGTTTGGTTTTGGAGTTATATTTATGAACCTTTCATATTTAGTATGACTGTTATACTATTGAAATAAAAAAAACTAACGTGTCTTTGCAAACCTTACAAAATATAATTTTTCTAGTAAAACTAACAAAGATAAATATCTCTAGGCATTATTAACCATTTTGCATGTGTTGTTCAAAAGTTATGTTTGAATACATTTTTATTGCTTTTTTGGCATTATCTCAGGATTCTAAGAATATTATTGTCATATTGAGTAAAAAAACTACTTTTTGCATTTGCAAGATTTAAAAAATCATATGTTTCGAGTAAAACTCCCAAAGATTCATTATTTCAGGCATTATTAGCCATGTTTCATGTGTGGTTTAGAAGTTATATTTAATTACCTTTCATATTTAGTGTTACAGTACAGTCATATTGAGTAAAACTTGTTTTTTGTGTTTGCAAACCATAGCAAAACAACTTTTCCTAATAAAACTCACATGGATTCAATATCACAGGCATTTTTAGACATTTTGCATGTTTGGATTAGGAATAATGTTGGAATACATATGTATTGCTTTTTTCACATTATCTCAGGATTCTAAGTACATTACTGTCAATCTGGGTAAAAATGACTTTTGTTTTTGCAAACCTTACCAAATGTTTTTTTCCAGTAAAGCTCACAAAGATACATTTCTCCAGGCATTATGAAACATTTTGCATGTGTATTTTTGGAGTTATGTTTCGAAAACTGTGATATTGAGTGTAAAACCTCATTTTTGTATTTGTGAACCTTTTCAAAATACCTGATTCTGGTAAAACTCACAAAAATTAAATATTACAGACTTTTTTAGACAGATTTTATGTTTGGTTTTGGCGTTATGTTTAAAACCTTTCATATTTAGTATGACAGTTAAATACTAATGTATTGAATACAAAACTAACCTGTGTATTTGCAAACCTTACAAAAGAAAATTGTTCTAGTACAACAAACAAAGATAAATATATCTAGGAATTATTAGCCATTTTGCATGTGTAGTTTAGAAAATATGTTTGAATACATTTTCTTTGCTTTTTTGGCATTATCTCAGGATTCTAAGAACATTATTGTTATATTAGGTAAAAAACTAATTTTTGCATTTGCAAGATTTAAAAAATATATGTTTGGAGTAAAACTCCCAAAGATGCATTATTTCAGTCATTATTAGCCAAATTGTCATGTGTGGTTTAGAAGTTATGTTTAAATAACAGTCATAGACTCCCTTTTTAGACCAGTTGATTTGCCGTTTCTTTTCTTTTTCTCCTATGTCCCACTCTCCCTTGAGGACGGGGTCCGGTCCGATCCGGTGGCCATGTACTGCTTGCCTGTATATCGGCTGGGGACATCTCTGCGCTGCTGATCCGCCTCCGCTCAGGATGGTTTCCTGCTGGCTCCGCTGTGAACGGGACTCTTTTTGCTGTGTTGGATCCGCTTTGAACTGGACTCTCGCGACTGTGTTGGATCCATTATGGATTGAACTTTCACAGTATCATGTTAGACCCGCTCGACCTCCATTGCTTTCCTCCTCTCCAAGGTTCTCATAGTCATCATTGTCACCGACGTCCCACTGGGTGTGAGTTTTCCTTGCCCTTATGTGGGCCCACCGAGGATGTCGTAGTGGTTCGTGTTGTGTTTTGTGCAGCCCTTTGAGAGACTAGTGATTTAGGGCTATACAAGTAAACATTGATTGATTGATTGATTGATATTGAGTGTTACAGTGTACAGTCATATTGAGTAAAAAATATTTTTTGTATTTGCAAACCATAGAAAAACAACTGTTTCTAGTAAAACTCACATGGATTCAATATCACAGGCATTTTTAGACATTTTGCACGTTTGGATTAGGAATTTTGTTGGAATACATTTTTATTGCTTTTTTTTGCAATACTCAGGATTGTAAGTAGATTCCTGTCAAATTAAGTAAAAAATTACTTTTTGTTTTTGCAAACCTTACCAAATGTTTTTTTTATTCCCAGGAAAACTCACAAATATACATTTCTCCAGGCATTATTAGACATTTTACATGTGTATTTTTGGAGTTATGTTTCAAAAACTGTCATATTAAGTTTGACTGTATACTGTCATAGTGAGTAAAACCTCATTTTTGTATTTGTGAACCTTTCCAAAATACCTGATTCTGGTAAAACTCACAAAAATTCAATATTACAGGCTTTATTAGACAGATTTTATGTTTGGTTTTGGTGTTATGTTTATAAACCTTTCATATTATACTGTTATATTGGGAAAAAAAACAACTAACTTGTGTCTTTGCAAACCTTACAAAAGATAATTTTTCTAGTACAACTAACGAAGATAAATATATATAGTAATTATTAGCCATTTTGCATGTGTAGTTTAGAAGTTATGTTTTGATACATTTGTATTGCTTTTTTCGCATTATCTCAGGATTCTAAGAACAATATCGTCATTTTATCAATCAATCAATCAATGTTTACTTATATAGCCCTAAATCACTAGTGTCTCAAAGGGCTGCACAAACCACCACGACATCCTCGGTAGGAAAACTCACACCCAGTGGGACATTGGTGACAATAATGACCCAGTGGGACGTCGGTGACAATGATGACTATGAGAACCTTAGAGAGGAGGAAAGCAATGGATGTCGAGCGGGTCTAACATGATACTGTGAAAGTTCAATCCACAATGGATACAACACAGTCGCGAGAGTCCAGTCCAAAGAGGATCCAAGACACAGCAGCGAGAGTCCCGTTCACAGCGGAGCCAGCAGGAAACCATCCCAAGCGTAGGCGGACCAGCAGCGCAGAGATGTCCCCAGCCGATACACAGGCGAGCAGTACATGGCCACCGGATCGGACCGGACCCCCTCCACACGGGAGAGTGGGACATAGAAGAAAAAGAAAAGAAACGGCAGATCAACTGGTCTAAAAAGGGAGTCTATTTAAAGGCTAGAGTATACAAATGAGTTTTAAGGTGAGACTTAAATGCTTCTACTGAGGTGGCATCGCGAACTGTTACCGGGAGGGCATTCCAGAGTACTGGAGCCCGAACAGAAAATACTCTATAGCCCGCAGACTTTTTTTGGGCTTTGGGAATCACTAATAAGCCGGAGTCCTTTGAACGCAGATTTCTTGCCGGGACATATGGTACAATACAATCGGCAAGATAAGATGGAGCTAGACCGTGTAGTATTTTATACGTAAGTAGTAAAACCTTAAAGTCACATCTTAAGTGCACAGGAAGCCAGTGCAGGTGAGCCAGTACAGGCGTAATGTGATCAAACTTTCTTGTTCTTGTCAAAAGTCTAGCAGCCGCATTTTGTACCAACTGTAATCTTTTAATGCTAGACATGGGGAGACCCGAAAATAATACGTTACAGTAGTCGAGGCGAGACGTAACAAACGCATGGATAATGATCTCAGCGTCTTTAGTGGACAGAATGGAGCGAATTTTAGCGATATTACGGAGATGAAAGAAGGCTGTTTTTGTAACGCTTTTAATGTGTGCCTCAAAGGAGAGAGTTGGGTCGAAGATAACACCCAGATTCTTTACCGTGTCGCCTTGTTTAATTGTTTGGTTGTCAAATGTTAGAGTTGTATTATTAAATAGAGTTCGGTGTCTAGCAGGACCGATAATCAGCATTTCCGTTTTTTTGGCGTTGAGTTGCAAAAAGTTAGCGGACATCCATTGTTTAATTTCATTAAGACACGCCTCCAGCTGACTACAATCCGGCGTGTTGGTCAGCTTTAGGGGCATGTAGAGTTGGGTGTCATCAGCATAACAGTGAAAGCTAATACCGTATTTGCGTATGATGTCACCTAGCGGCAGCATGTAGATGCTGAAGAGTGCAGGGCCAAGGACCGAACCCTGGGGAACTCCACACGTTACCTTAACGTAGTCCGAGGTCACATTGTTATGGGAGACACACTGCATCCTATCAGTAAGATAAGAGTTAAACCAAGACAGGGCTAAGTCTGACATACCAATTCGTGTTTTGATACGTTCTAATAAAATATTATGATCGACGGTATCGAAAGCAGCGCTAAGATCGAGGAGCAGCAACATAGATGACGCATCAGAATCCATCGTTAGCAATAGATCATTAGTCATTTTTGCGAGGGCTGTCTCCGTGGAGTGATTTGCCCTGAAACCGGATTGAAAGGTTTCACATAGATTGTTAGACGCTAAGTGTTCATTTAACTGCTCCGCAACAATTTTTTCAAGGATTTTTGAAATAAAGGGAAGGTGAGACACCGGTCGGTAGTTTACCATGAGGTCAGGATCGAGGTTAGGTCTTTTAAGAAGAGGATGAATAACCGCTTTTTTGAATGCTAGGGGAACAGTGCCCGAGGAGAGTGATAAGTTTATAATATTTAGCACTGATGGACCTAATAATACAAAGAGCTCCTTGATCAGTTTCCCAGGAAGAGGGTCAAGTAAACATGTTGTCTGTTTTATTCCATTTACACGTTGTAACAATTCCTCTAATGTTATTTCCTCAAAACGAGAGAAAGTATTTTGGAGGGCAGTATCCGCCGTATATACAATCGTGTCAGTGTTAATAGAACCCCGTTGTAGCTGGGACGCATTGTCTTTAATCTCCTTTCTAATGACTTCAATTTTCTTACTAAAGAATTGCATAAAGTCATCAGCTGAGTGGGTGGAGCTACTGGAAGGAGTCCCTTGTTGGGTTAGCGATGCTACCGTACTAAACAAAAATTTAGGATCGTTTTTATTACGGTGGATGAGATTTGAGTAATATTTAGCTTTAGCTAAGGTAAGCATGCATTTATAAGTTATTAAACCATCACTCCATGCTTGATGGTGCACCTCAAGTTTAGTCGTGCGCCATTTGCGTTCCAGCTTTCTACATAATAATTTCTGAGCTCTAGTGTCTTCTGTAAACCACGGGGTGCGCTTTTTTGGAGCCTTTTTTAACTTTAGCGGTGCTATGTTATCAATGGTTTCGCGCAGGGCGTCATTAAAGTTGTTAGTGAGGTTATCAATAGAGCCCACATACTTTGGGAATGGTGCCATTACCGAGGGCAGTAGGTCAGCAAGAGTTGTCGTTGTGGCTGTATTAATGTTGCGGCTGCTATAGCAGTTATTATTATTATTAGTTTGACGAACATGCGTCTGAACCTCGAATTTTATAAGGTAATGATCAGACAATACTTTAGTATACGGGAGTATCGTAACTTTGGAAACGTTGATGCCCCTGACAAGCACTAGGTCTATCGTATTACCGTTGCGATGCGTGGGTTCATTTATTATTTGTGTGAGACCACAGCTATCAATTACAGTCTGGAGCGCTACGCACGGTGGGTCCGATGGGGTATTCATATGGATATTAAAGTCCCCCATTATGATTATATTATCGGCGTGTGTCACTAGATCAGCAACGAACTCTGAGAATTCATTAATAAAGTCCGAATAGGGCCCTGGGGGGCGGTAGATAACAGCCAGGTGTAGAGGCAGCGGTGTGACAGACCTCATAGTAAGCACCTCAAACGATTTATATTTATTATTTATGTTAGGACTAAGGTTAAAGTTTTCGTTGTATATTAGTGCAACCCCCCCACCCCTTTTGAGCGGACGGGCAATATGCGCATGTGTAAAGTTAGGAGGACATGCCTCATTTAGCGCAAAAAAGTCGTTTGGTTTAAGCCAGGTTTCGCTGAGACCGATGACGTTAAGATTGTTGTCTCTGATAATATCATTAACTAACAACGTTTTAGGAGACAATGATCTTATGTTTAAAAAACCTATATTATAGGTAGTGGGCTGTTTTAGGGAGTTTTTGATCAAATTATCCGTAGTAGCAATATTAATAATGTTGTGTTTATTATGCCCAGTGCATTTAGTATAGTTACGACCATATCTAGGAATTGATACGACAGGAATTTTCCGATTGTTTGATTGTTGTTTTGATAAACTGCACGCATCATGGTTAGCCACCTCAGTAACGGGGATTTTCCGATTGTTTGTTTGTTGCTTTGATAAACTGCACGCATCATAGTTAGCCACCTCAGTAGAACACATGTCCAACTCTGAAACACTCAAAGCAGAAAAAACTTGTTCTAATTTAACTGACTCCTTACCCAGACCAGTAGTCTCGCATTTTCCATCTAAATCCGTCTTCGGGATGGAGGAAAGTGGTGTTCTGTGGGGATTAGCCTTCTGCTTTGTTTTTAGCCCCGCTCGGCATCCGCGTTTCCGATCACACCGCTGGCGTCTGCTCCGTAGACGGCCCCCGCTGCTACTAGACTCCCCTGCTTCACAGGCCGCTGGATGTAGCCGCCGACGTATTCCCGTGCTAGTTAGCAAGTCTTTTAAGAAAAAAAACTACTTTTTGCATTTGCAAGATTTAAAAAAGCATATGTTTCGAGTAAAACTCCCAAAGATGCATTATTTCAGGCATTATTAGCCATTTTTCATGTGTGGTTTAGAAGTCATGTTTAAATAACTGTCATATTGAGTGTTACATTACAGTCATATTGAGTAAAACTTATTTTTTGTGTTTGCAAACCATGGCAAAACAACTTTTCCTAGTAAAACTCACATGGATTCAATATCACAGGCATTTTTAGACATTTTGCACCTTTGGATTAGGAATCATGTTGGAATACATATTTATTGCTTTTTTCACATTATCTCAGGATTCTAAGTACATTACTGTCAATCTGGGTAAAAAATGACTTTTGTTTTTGCAAACCTTGCCAAATGTTTTTTTCCAGTAAATCTCACCAAGATACTGTGACAGACTTCCTACCGTCCATGTGTGGGTTGTAGTGACGATGGATACAGGACGCATCGTAGCAGATTTGACTTTCATTTATTATTTTAATATTTTTTAAGTCTTGCCTGGTTGTCGCGGCACTTTGCAGTGCGCGGGCGTTTCTTGCTTCTGTCTGCGGTGCACCTTGCGGTGTCCGGGGTTGGCGTCTGTTGCGGGGTCGCATCGTCTCTCGGTCTGATCGCTTGTTTCGTGGTCGTGGTCGGTCTCCTCCATTGGGTTCCTTCTCCTACTCTTCCCTCTCTGTTCCTCCTTCCCCCTGTTTATGCTGGAGGAGCAGATGACGTGATTGCGCACAGCTGTGTGGTGTGCGCTGATTGTTGCTACCGTGCGGCTCTGAGTGCGACACGCCTCCTCTCTCCGCCGCACGCCCCGCCTTCTCGCCTCCATCTCAGCTAGGGATGCTGCTTCCCTCCGCCCGCTGTCGGCTCGTCGGTTCCGTCTCTCCACATACCTCCACCGCCAGTTCGAAGCCGGGCTTCAGTCCGGCTGAGCTTACTCCCCCCCACCTTTTCTTCAAAGAGCGGAAAAAAAACTGCTGCGGCCCTCTGACTTCTTTGCCTTTATCTTTGTCTTCCCAAACTTCAATTTCGTTGCCTTTCTCCTTGTCCTCTTCAAGTTTTTCCTTGTCTTTATCATTTCTTTGAATTCTTTCAGGCCTTTCTTCCCTCTCAATTTCTTGAGTCTTTTCGAATTTTTCTTTGTCCTCTTTGATTACTTTGTCCTTTCCTTGCATTTCTCCAAGCACTTCTTTTTCTTGAGATTTTTCAACTTCCTCTTCATCTTCAACATCTTCATCATTTTCCTGCATTTCTCCAGGTATTTCTTCTTTTTCCTCACTTTTTTGAGATTCAACTTCTTCTTCTTTAACTTCTTCTTTGTCTTCCTCATTGTCCTGCATTTCTCCAGGTCCTTTGTCTTCTTTCTCACCTTCTTGAGATTCTTTAATTTTTTCTTCCACCTTGACTTCCTCTTTTTCTTGAAATTTTCCAACTTCATCTTCACCTTCTTCATCTTCAACTTCTTGCTCTTCATCATTTTCTTCATTTAATTCATCTTCTTCTTCTTCAACTTTTCCAGCTGTCCGCTCCACTGGTCGTGCATCTGTGTCTCCAGCAGAGGGCGCCTCCTCGGCACCGCGGTCATCATCATCGTCATCCCTCTCCTTGGCCAACAGCTTGCCCTGGTGGCCTGCTGCTGCCGCTGCTGCCACTGCCGCTGCTGCCACTGCCGCCTGCCCAGCTCCGCCCCCCATGTGGAGGTTCTCTGCTGTGTTTCCACCGGCGTTTTCCTCGGCTTTCCCATTGGGAATATCCTCGCCGCTTCCTCCCACCTGGTTCATCAGCGCCTGCAGCTTTTGGGTCTACTCACGCTGTTCCTTGAGCAGGGTTTTGTAGCTCGCGACCAAAGCCCAGATGACGTCAACTCCTTCCGCTTCCGGTCCTCTCTTCCACGTTGGCGCCACTGTGACGGACTTCCTACCGTCCATGTGTGGGTTGTAGTGACGATGGATACAGGACGCATCATAGCAGGTTTGACTTTCATTTATTATTTCAATATTTGTTAAGACTTGCCTGGTTGTCGCGGCACTTTGCAGTGCGGGGGCGTTTCCTGCTTCTGTCTGCGGTGCACCTTGCGGTGTCCGGGGTTGGCGTCTGTTGCGGGGCCGCATCGTCTCTCGGTCTGATCGCTTGTTTCGTGGTCGTGGTCGGTCTCCTCCAGTGGGTTCCTTCTCCTACTCTTCCCTCTCTGTTCCTCCTTCCCCCTGTTTATGCTGGAGGAGCAGACGACGTGATTGCGCGCAGCTGTGTGGTGTGCGCTTATTGTTGCTACCGTGCGGCTCTGAGTGCGACACGCCTCCTCTCTCCGCCGCACGCCCCGCCTTCTCGCCTCCATCTCGGCTGGGGATGCTGCTTTCCTCCGCCCGCTGTCGGCTCGTTGGCTCCGTCTCTCCACAGATACATTTCTTCAGGCATTATTAAACATTTTGCATGTGTATTTTTGGAGTTATGTTTCAAAAACTGTCATTTTGAGTGTAAAACCTCATTTTTGTATTTGTGAACCTTTCCAAAATACCTGATTTTGGTAAAACTCACACACATTCAATATTACAGACTTTTTTAGACAGATTTTATGTTTGGTTTAGGCGTTATGTTTATAAATATTTCATATTTAGTATGACAGTTAAATACTCTTATATTGAATATAAAACTAACATGTGTATTTGCAAACCTTACAAAAGACAATTTTTCTAGTACAACTAACAAAGATAAATATATCTAGGAATTATTAGCCATTTTACATGTGTAGTTTAGGAAATATGTTTGAATACATTTTTTTTTGCTTTTTTGGCATTATCTCAGGATTCTAAGAACATTATTGTTATATTAAGTAAAAAACTAATTTTTACATTTGCAAGATTTAAAACATATATATGTTTCGAGTAAAACTCCCAAAGATGCATTATTTCAGCCATTATTAGACAATTTTTCATGTGTGGTTTAGAAGTTATCATATTGCGTGTTACAGTATACAGTCATATTGAGTAAAACCTATTTTTTCTATTTGCAAACCATAGAAAAACAACTGTTTCTAGTAAAACTCACATGGATTCAATATCACAGGCATTTTTTAGTGAAAAATTACTTTTTGTTTTTTGCAAACCTTACCAAATGTGTTTTTTTTTCCCCAGGAAAACTCACAAAGAGTTATGTTTCAAAAACTGTCAAGTTTAGTATAACATTATACTGTCATAGTGAGTAAAACTTAATTTTTGTATTTGTGAACCTTTCCAAAATACCCGATTCTGGTAAAACTCACAAAAATTCAATATTACAGGCTTTTTTAGACAGATTTTATGTTTGGTTTTGGAGTTATGTTTAAAAACCTTTCATATTTAGTATGACAGTTATACTGTTATATTGAATAAAAAAAACTAACTTGTGTCTTTGCAAACCTTACAAAAGATAATTTTTCTAGTAAAACTAAAAAAGATAAATATTTCTAGGCATTATTAGCCAATTTGCATGTGTTGTTTAGAAGTTATGTTTTAATACATTTTTATTGCTTTTTTCGCATTATCTCAGGATTCTAAGAACATTATTGTTATATTGAGTAAAAAACTACTTTTTGTATTTGCAAGATTTAAAAAAGCATATGTTTCGAGTAAAACTCCCAAAGATGCATTATTTCAGGCATTATTAGCCATTTTCCCTGTGTGATTTGGAAAATATGTTTAAATATCTGCCATATTGAGTGTTACACTATACAGACATATTGAGTAAAAACAATTTTTTGTATTTGCAAACCATAGAGAAACAACACATGGGTTCTATATCACAGGCATTTTTAGACATTTTGCACGTTTGGATTAGGAATTATGTTGGAATACATTTTTATTGCTTTTTTCGCATTAGAAGAAGAATAAGAAATACAAAACCACATCAGAACTGAAATTACATTTTCGGCACAGTCCCGCTAAGAGCAGACATACGTTACGGGGGGTGGGGGGTTTGGGTGGGGGGCTAAAGACGAGACCGCTGACGGATCAGCCACTTACAGCGCTCCTTAAAAAGATGAGAAAAGGGTGACTTTAGGAGAGGGGGGGGAGTAAAAAAATATCAGTCTAAGGCTAGACCCTCCTGAGGGGTCTAGACTGAGTCCAAGAAAAAAACCTCACATAGCATGGCACACATTAAACATAAATATATTACACCAACGTGCAACAGAGGGAGGGGTGGGTTTGAGGAGGCCCACTGTTGCTCTATAGGGCCGCTCAGCCATCCACAGCCCCAGAGGAATTAAGCGGGGTGAAGGCGTTGATTTCAAGGGTGGGGATTATGTGTGCGTATATGCCCAATTAACTTGGGAGGGATGATGAATGTTTTTTTATGACCGAGGCCGATAAAGTTCGGCTACAGATGTTGACAAAAAAGGAAGGTCAAAAGCGTCTATCTTTGAGGAGTCTTCGGGAGATTTTCTTCAGAACAGTCTGTTCCCGTATCAAGGCCATTCAGGGAGTCTAAATTGTAGATAAAAAGTATTTTTTCTTCGAGAAGACAAAAAAGTGACTTATCTCCTCTTTTGTCCATGCTGGATTTTCTTCGATTCCAATTAATTATTCTTTTTCTGCAAACTTTTCCAAGATGAAATCCATTTTGCGATTTAACTCAGAAATCGCTCCATTATCTAAGGATTCTAAGAACATTATTGTCATATTGAGTAAAAAACTACTTTTTGCATTTGCAAGATTTAAAAAAGCATATGATTCAAGTAAAACTCCCAAAGATGCATTATTTCAGGCATTATTAGCCATTTTTCATGTGTGGTTTAGAAGTTATGTTTAAATAACTGTCATATTGAGTGTTAAAGTACAGTCGTATTGAGTAAAATCTATTTTTTGTGTTTGCAAACCATAGAAAAACAACTTTTCCTAGTAAAACTCTCATGGATTCAATATCACAGGCATTTTAGACATTTTGCATGTTTGGATTAGGAATTATTGTTTACTTGTTTACCTGTATCTCATCTTTTTTTGTAAGGGGCGCTGGAAGCCGGCAGACCCGTAAGCGATCCTGTTCTGTCTCCCTTTAATGTTTGTCTGATCTTGAATGGGATTGTGCTGAAAATTGTAATTTTCCTGAAGGAACTCTCCTGACGGAATAAATAAAGTACTATCTAATCTAATCTATTTTATGTTGGAATACATGTTTATTGCTTTTTTCACATTATCTCAGGATTCTAAGTACATTACTGTCAATTTGGGGAAAAAAATGACTTTTGTTTACGCAAACCTTACCAAATGTTTTTTTCCAGTAAAACTCCCAAAGATACATTTCATCAGGCATTATTAGACATTTTGCATGTGTAATTTGGAGTTATGTTTCAAAAACTGTCATATTGAGTGTGACCGTGTACTGGCATAGTGAGTAAAAACTCATTTTTGTATATGTGAACCTTTCCAAAATACCTGATTCCGGTAAAAATCACAAAAATTCAATATTACAGACTTTTTTTTTTTTTAGACAGATTTTTGTTTTGTTTTTGGAGTTATGTTTATAAACCTTTCATATTTAGTATCAAAGTTATACTGTTATATTGAATAAAAAACAAACTTGTGTATTTGCAAACCTTACAAAAGATAATTTTTCTAGTACAACTAACAAAGATAAATATATCGAGGAAATATTAGCCATTTTGCATGTGTAGTTTAGAAGTTATATTTGAATTAGTTTTTTTTGCTCGTTCGGCATTATCGCAGGATTCTAAGAACATTATTGTTATATTAAGTAAAAAACTACTTTTTGCATTTGCAAAATTTAAAAAAGCATATGTTTCGAGTAAAACTCCCAAAGATGCATTATTTCAGGCATTATTAGCCATTTTTCAAGAAGTTAGGTTTAAAAAACTGTCATATTAAGTGTTACAGTATACAGTCATATTGAGTATAACCTATTTTTATGTATTTGCAAATGATAGAAAAACAACTGTTCCTAGTAAAACCTACATGGATTCAATATCAAAGGCATTTTTAGACATTTTGCAAGTTTGCATTAGGAAATATGTTGAAATATTTTTTTATTGCTATTTTCGCAATATCTCAGGATTGTAAGTACTTTCCTGTCAAATTAAGTAAAAAAATACTTTTTGTTTTTGCAAACTTAACCAAATGTTTTTTTCCCCAGTAAAACTCACAAAGATACATTTCTTCAGGCATTATTAGACATTTTGCATGTGTATTTTTGGAGTTATGTTTCAAAAACCATCATATTGAGTGTGACCGTATACTGTCATAGTGAGTAAAACCTCACTTTTGTATTTGTGAACCTTTCCAAAATACCTGATTCTGGTAAAACTCACAAAAATTCAATATTCCAGGATTTATTAGACAGATTTGGTTTTGGAGTTATTTAAAAAAAACTGTTCATATTTTACTTTTATATTGAATAAAAAAAACTAACTTGTGTCTTTTTAAACCTTACAAAAGATCATGTTTCTAGTAAAACTAAAAACGATAAATATCTCCAGGCATTATTAGCCATTCTGCATGTGTTGTTTAGAAGTTATGTTTGGATACATTTTTATTCCTTTTTTGCATTATCTCAGGATTCTAAGAAAATTATTGTTATATTAAGTAAAAAACTCATTTTTGCATTTGCAACATTTAAAAAAGCATATGTTTCGAGTAAAACTCCCAAAGATGCATTATTTCAGGCATTATTAGTCATTTTTCCTGTGTGGTTGAGAAGTTATGTTTAAATAACTGCCATATTGAGTGTTACACTATACAGTCGTATTGAGTAAAACCTAATTTTTGTATTTGCAAACCACAGAAAAACAACTGTTTCTAGTAAAACTAAAATGGATTCATTATCACAGGCATTTTAGACATTGTGCACGTTTAGATTAGGAATTATGTTGCAACACATTTGTATTTTGTATATCTCAGTAATTGTAAGCACTGTCAAATTGAGTAAAAAAAGACTTTTTGTTTTTACAAACCTTACCAAATATATTTTATTCCAGTAAAATCTAGTCTCTGAGCTGCCACCTTATCGTGGTAGAGGAGTTTGCGTGTCCCAATGATCATAGGAGCTATGTTGTCTGGGGGCTTTCATGCCCCCTGGTAGGGTGTCCCAAAACAAACATGTCCTAGGTGAGGGATCAGACTCGAAGCTCGAAGACTTCTATGGATATACAGCAAAGTGGACTTAGATTTCCCTCGCCCGGACGCGGGTCACCGGGGCCCTGCTCTGAAACCAGGCCCGGAGTTGGGGCACGATGGCAAGCGCCTGGGGCCCGGCCGGGCACAGCCCAAAGAGGCAACGTGGGTCATCCCTCCAATGGGCTCACCACTCATTGAGGGGCCATAGAGGTCGGGTGCATTGTGAGCTGGACGGCAGCCGAAGGCAGGGCACTTGGCGGTCTGATCCTCGGTTACATAAGCTAGCTCTTGGGACGTGGAACGTCACATCACTGGGGGGGAAGGAACCTGAGCTAGTGCGCGAGGTAGAGAAGTTCCGGCTGGATATAGTCGGACTCACTGCGACGCAAAGCAAGGGCTCTGGAAACCAGTTTTCTCGAGAGGGACTGGACTCTCTTCCACACTGGCGTTGCACGCAGTGAGATGTGATGAGCTTGGGTGGCAATTCTTGTAGCCCCCCCGGCTCAAAACCTGTACGTTAGAGTTCAACCCAGTGGACGAGACAGTAGCCTCCCTCCGCCTTCGGGTGGGGGGACGGGTCCTGACTGTTGTTTGTGCTTACGCACCAAACAGCAGTTCAGAGTACCCACCCTTTTTGGATCTTCTCGAGGGAGTACCGGAAAGTGCTCCCCCAGGTGATTCCCTTGTCATACTGGGAACTTCATAGCTCATGTTGGCAATGACAGTGAAACCTGGAGAGGCGTGATTGGGAAGAATGGCCGCCCAGATCTGAACCCGAGCGGTGTTTTGTTATTGGACTTCTCTGCTCGTCACAGATTGTCCATAACAAACACCATGTTCAAACATAAAGGTGTCCATATGTGCACTTGGCACCAGGACACCCTAGGCCTCAGTTCCATGATCGACTTTGTAGTTGTGTCATCGGATTTGCGGCTTCATGTTTTGGACACTTGGGTGAAGAGAGAGGCAGAGCTTTCTACTGATCACCAGCTGGTGGTGAGTTGGCTGCGATGGTGGGGGAGGATGCCGGACAGACCTGGCAAGCCCAAATGCATTGTGATGGTCTGCTGGGAACGTCTCTCAGAGCCTCATGTCAGAGAGAGTTTCAATTCCCACCTCCGGAAGAACTTTGAACATGTCACGAGGGAGGCGCTGGACATTGAGTCCTAGCGGACCATATTCCGCACCTAGATTGTCAAGGCGGCTGACTGGAGCTGTGGCTGCAAGGTAGTTGGTGCCTGTCGTGGCGGTAATCCTAGAACCCGTTGGTGGACACCAGCGGTAAGGGATGCCGTCAAGCTGAAGAAAGAGTCCTATCGGGTTCTTTTGGCTCATAGGACTCCGGAGGCAGTGGACAGGTACCGACAGGCCAAGCGGCCTGCAGCTTCAGCGGTCGCGGAGGCAAAAACTCATGGGAGGAGTTCGGGGAAGCCATGGAAAACAACTTCTGGACGGCTTTGAAGCGATTCTGGACCACCATCCGCCGCCTCAGGAAGGGGGAGCAATCTACTGTCAACACCGTGTATGGTGTGGATGGTACTCTGCTGACCTCGACTGCGGATGTTGTGGATCGGTAGAAGGAATACTTCGAAGACCTCCTTAATCCCACCAACACTTCTTCCTATGAAGAAGCAGTCCTTGAGGAATCTATGGTGGGCTCTCTTATTTCTGGGACTGAGGTTGCTGAGGTAGTTAAAAAGCTCCTCGGTGGCAAGGCCCCAGGGGGTGGAAGAGCTTCCTTAAGGATCTGGATGCTGTGGGGCTGTCTTGGTTGACAAGACTCTGCACTATCTTGTGGACATCGGGGGCGGTACCTCCGGATTGGCAGACCGGAGTGGTGGTCCCTTTCTTTAGGAAGGGGGACCGGCAGGTGTGTTCGAACTATCGTGGGATCATACTCCTCAGCCTTCCCGGTAAGGTTTATTCAGGTGTACTGGAGAGGAGTCTACGCCGGATAGTCGAACGTCAGATTCAGGAAGAACAGTGTGGTTTTCGTCCTGGTCGTGGAACTATGGACCAGCTCTATACTCTCGGCAGGGTTCTTTAGGGTGCATGGGAGTTTGCCCAACCAGTCTACATGTGCTTTGTGGATTTGGAGAAGGCATTCAACTGTGTCCCTCGGGAAGTCCTGTTGGGAGTGCTCAGAGAGGATTGTGTATGGGACTGTTTAATTGTGGCGGTTCGCTCCCTGTACGATCAGTGTCAGAGCTTGGTCTGCATTGCCGGCATTAAGTCGGATACGTTTCCAGTGAGGGTTTGACTCCGCCAAGGCTGTCTTTTTCCTGGTTCGCGGACTTGACCAGCCCACTAACTGACCTCACCCGAAAGGGTGCCCCAGAGCTGGTCCAGTGGACGGAGCAGTTTCAGCGGTCATTCCAGCAGGTAAAGACAGCACTCTGCGAGGAACTGGTACTCTGCATGCCTGACTTCACCATCCCTTTTTAACTGCAGGTGGATGCATCGGGCAGGGGACTGGGGGCGGTGTTGTCCCAGCGGTTGGTGGGCGTCGACCGCTCTATTTTGTATATCAGCCAGAAACTCTCAGACCGGGAGGCGAGGTACAGTACGGTAGAGAGGGAGTGCCTCGCCATCCGGTGGGCGGTCGGGGCACTCCGCTACTACCAGCTGGGGCGCACCTTCAGTCTCTGTTCGGACCTCAAACCGCTCCAGTGGCTCCACCGGATGAAGGATGCCAATGCGCGGATCACCCAGTGGTACCTCACATTGCAGCCATACAACTTCCGGGTGGTCCACAGGCCGGGTGCACGGATGGCCGTGGCGGACTTCCTCTCTCGCCCTCCTGGGGGGTGTCGTGGGGGGGATTCGGCGCGGCACGAAGGGTGCCCGGCGTGAGTCTGACGGTGAAGGCCTGTGGGAGGCAGGGCGTGGTCATGCGCAGCCTTTGGACGGGGCATGCACAGGAGCCGGCTGGGAGCAGATAGCAGGTGAGTGGATACCTGAGCTGGAACGAGTTATCTAATCACCTGTCTCTTTATTAGCAGCGTTGGTGACCGCAGGGCGGGGCTGAAAAGCCTGAAGAGGCCGCACAAGGGGCTGAGGGAGGAAGAGAATTCACGGACAAAGATGAAGAAATATTGTGAGTGAGCAAAATAAGACTGAAAAGACTTTGTGAACGGACTAAAAGAAGAAATGTTGTGAGAAGAACTAAATAAAATGAAAAGACATTTGTGAACGAGCAAAAGAAGAAATATTGTGTGAGAAGACATTGAAAGAATTGGCAAACTTGACGACCTGCCTGTGTGATCCATTGGTCCTGAAGAACCCCGCGACACAAGACTGTCACACATGGAAAATGACTTCCGGATGGCTTCGAAGTTATTCTGGACCACCATCTGCCGCCTCAGGAAGGGGAAACAGTGTACCGTCAACACCGTGTATGGTGTGGATGGTGCTCTGCTGACCTCGACTGCGGATGTTGTGGATCGGTGGAAGGAATACTTCAAAGACCTCCTTAATCCCACCAACACGTCTTCCTATGAGGACACAGTTCCTGGGGGATCTGTGGTGGGCTCTCCAATTTCTGGGGCTGAGGTTGCTGAGGTAGTTAAAAAGCTCCTCGGTGGCAAGGAATCCGGGGGTGGAATACAACCGCCCGGAGTTCCTTAAGGCTCTGGATGCTGTGGGGCTGTCTTGGTTGACAAGACTCTGCAGCATCATGTGGAAATCGGGGGCGGTACCTCTGGATTGGCACACCAGGGTGGTGGTCCCTCTCTTTAGGGAAGGGGGACCGGAGGGTGTGTTTCAACTATCGTGGGATCCCACATGCAGACTGGTTGGGCGAACTCCCATGCACCCTCAAGAACCCAATAAAGCCTCTCCAGATTTCACTGTCGTTGCCAACATTAGCGTTGAAGTCCCCCAGTAGGACAAGGGAATCACCCAGGGGAGCACTTTCCAGTACTCCCTCGATTGTATCCAAAACGGGTGGGTACTCTGAACTGCTGTTTGGTGCATAAGCACAAACAACAGTCAGGACCCGTCCCCCCACCCGAAGGCGGAGAGAAGCTACCCTCTTGTCCGCAGGTTATGAGCCGCGTCTCTCTGTGTGCAACGCCAGTATTGAAAAGAGTCCAGTCCCTCTCGAGAAAATTGGTTCCACAGCCCTTGCTCTGCGTCGAGCTTAGTCTGACTATATCCAGCCGGAACTTCTCTACCTCGCGCACTAGCTCAGGCTCCTTCCTCCCCAGTGAGGTGAATTTCCACGTCCTAAGAGCTAGCTTATATAGCGGAGGATCATACCGCCAAGTGCCCTGCCTTCGGCTACAGCCCTGCTCACAATGCACCCGACCTCGAGTGGTGAGCCCATTGGAGGGATGACCCACGTTGCCTCATCGGGCTTTAACCGGCCGGGCCCCATGGGGACAGGCCCGGCCACCAGGCGCTCGGCATCGTGCTCCACCTCCAGGCCTGGCTCCAGAACAGGGCCCCGGTGACCCGAGTCCGGGCAAGGGAAATCCAAGTCCACTTTGCTGCATATCCATACAAGTCTTTGAGCTGCTCTTTGTCTGATCTGATTTAACACTACCTGAGTTGTGTGGTCCTCTGTCTTCTGTTGTCCTCTGTGTTTTTTATACACTTTGATTTCTGTTTTACTGTTTTAATTGATTTTACCCTTTAAAACAGTTTTTAATCATATTTGTTTTTATATTGTTTTTTATATTTGTTTTATATTTATTTATTTTTTGTTTTTATTCAGTCATTGGTGGAGCATAATATTGTTTTTTTAATATTGTTTTTAACATGGCTGTGCAGCACTTTGGAAACGTTATTGTTGTTTAAATGTGTTATATAAATAAAGTGGATTGGATTGGATTGGATTGATCCCTCACCTAGGACCTGTTTGTCTTGGGAGACCCTACCATGGGGCATGAAAGCCCCCAGACAACACAGCTCCCAGGATCATTGGGACACGCAAACTCCTCTACCACGATAAGGTGGCAGCTCAGAGAGGAATTTTACCGGAAAAAAAAACTTTTGGTAAGGTTTGCAAAAACACAAAGGATTTTTTTACCCAAATTAAAAGCAACGTACTTAGAATCGTGAGATAATGTGAAAAATGCAATAAAAATGTATTTCAACATAATTCCTAATCCAAACGTGCAAAATGTCAAAAAATTCCTGTGATATTGAATCCATGTGAGTTTTACCAGAAACCGTTGTTTTTCTATGGCAAGGGTAGGGAACCTATGGCTCTCGAGCCAGATGTGGCTCTTTTGACGATTGCATCCGGCTCTCAGATAAATCTCAGCCGACATTGCGTAACACGATAAGTAATAAATAATTATGCTGGTAATCACAGTGTTAAAAATAACGTTCAAAATATAACACATTCTCATGCATTTTAATCCATCCATCCGTTTCCTACTGCACCTGTTCATGAAGTCGCATTAATGGTAAGAAGTATTTTCTTTATTATTTGTTAGCTTCAGAATAACAATTGTTTTAAAAAGATTAAAATACTTATTATATTATAAAATGTTGGTCTTACTAAAACAAAATTGCATTTAGTTGTATTCAGTGTTAAAAAAAATATGAAATGGCTCTCACAGAAATACATTTTAAAATATTTGGCTTTCATGGCTCTCTCAGCCAAAAAGGTTCCCGACCCCTGTTCTATGGTTTGCAAACACAAAAAATAGGTTTTACTCAATATGACTGTATACTGTAACACTTAATTTGACAGTTATTTAAATATAACTTCTAAAACAGAAAAGAAAAATGGCTAATAATGGCTGAAATATTGCATCTTTAGGAGTTTTACTTGAAACTAATGATTTTTTAAATCTGGCAAATGCAAAAAATCGTTTTTTAATCAATATGAAAAAAATGTTCATAGAATCCAAAGATAATGAGAAAAAACTAATAAAAATATATTCAAACATACTTCCAAACTACACATGCAAAATAGTTAATAATTCCTATTATCTTTGTTAGTTGTACTAGTAAAATGATATTTTGTAAGGTTTAATTATCATACTAAATATGAAAGGTTTAGAAACATGACTACAAAACCAAACATAATATCCGTCTAAAAAAGCCTGTAATATTGAATTTTTGTGAATTTTACCAGAATCAAGTATTTTGGAAAGGTTCACAAATACAAAAATTAGGTTTTTGACAGTAAACGGTATCACTCAATATGACAGTTTTTGAAACCTAACTCCAAAAGTACACATTAAAATGTCTAATAATGCCTGAAGAAATGTATCTTTGAGAGTTCTACCCATCCATCCATCCATCCATTCATCCATCCATCCATCTTCTTCCGCTAATCCGAGGTCGGGTCGCGGGGGCAGCAGCCTAAGCAGGGAAGCCCAGTCCAGCCCTTCCCGAGGGATCCTAAAGGCGTTCCCAGGCCAGCCGGGAGACATAGTCTTCCCAACGTGTCCTGAGTCTTCCCCGTGGCCTCCTACCTTCTTCTGGCTCAGTTCCTTCTTCACCACAGAGTCGATCTCACGATCCACTCTTCCTTCGCTCGTGAACAAGACTCATAGGTACTTGAACTCCTCCACTTGGGGCAGGGTCTCCTACCCAACCCATAGATGGCACTCCGAGAACCATGGACTCGGACTTGGAGGTGCTGATTCTCATTCCGGTCGCTTCACACTCGGCTGCGAACCAATCCAGTGAGAGCTGAAGATCCCGGCTAGATGAAGCCATCAGGACCACATGCTCTGCAAAAAGCAGAGACCTAATCCCGCGGCCACCAAACCGGAACCCCTCAACGCCTTAACTGCACCTAAAAATTCTGTTCATAAAAGTTATGAACACAATCCGTGACAAAGGACAGCCTTGGCGGAGTCAAACCCTCACTGGAAACGTGTGCGACTTACTGCCAGCAATGCAGACCAAGCTCTGACACTGATCGTACAGGGAGCGAACCGCCACAACCAGACAGTCCGATACCCCATACTCTCTGAGCACTCCCCACAGGACTTCCCGAGGGACAAAGTCGAATGCCTTCTCCAAGTCCACAAAGCACTTGTAGACTGGTTGGGCAAACTCCCATGCACCCTGTATGGGTGCATGGGAGTTTGCTCTATACTCTCGGCTCTATACTGCCGAGAGTATAGAGCTGTTCCACAGTTCCACGACCAGGATGAAAACCACACTGTTCCTCCTGAATCCGAGGTTCGACTATACGGCGTAGCCTCCTCTCCAGTACACCTGAATAAACCTTACCGGGAAGGCTGAGGAGTGTGATCCCACGATAGTTGGAACACACCCTCCGTTCCCCCTTCTTAAAGAGAGGGACCCCCACCCCCGTCTGCCAATCCAGAGGTACCTCCCCGGATGTCCATGCGATGCTGCAGAGTCTTGTCAACCAAGACAGCCCCACAGCATCCAGAGCCTTAAGGAACTCCGGGCAGATCTCTTCCACCCCCGAGGTCTTGCCACTGAGGAGCTTGTTAACTACCTCAGCAACCTCAGCCCCAGAAATTGGAGAGCCCACGACAGATTCCCCAGGCACTGCGTCCTCATAGGAAGACTTGTTGGTGGGATTAAGGAGGTCTTCGAAGCATTCCTTCCACCGATCCACAACATCCGCATTCAAGGTCAGCAGAGCACCGTCCACACCATACAGGGTGTTGACAGTGCACCGCTTCCCCTTCCTGAGGTGGCGGATGCTGGTCCAGAATTACTTCAAAGTCGTCCGTAAATTGTTTTCCATGGCTTTCCCGAACTCCTCCCATGTCCGAGTTTTTGCCTCCGCAACCGCTGAAGCTGCACGCCGCTTGGCCTGTCGGTACCTGTCCACTGCCTCTGGAGTCCTATGACCCAAAAGAACGCGATAGGACTCCTTCTCCAGCTTGACGGCATCCCTTACCGCTGGTGTCCACCAACGGGTTCACGACAGGCACCAACTACCTTGCGGCCACAGCTCCAGTCAGCCGCCTCAACAATAGAGGTGCGGAACATGGTCCACTCGGACTCAATGTCCAGCGCCTCCCTCATGACATGTTCAAAGATTTTCCGGAGGTGGGAATTGGTCCACTGAGACTCAATGTCCAGCGCCTCCCTACTCAGTGGCCTAGTGGTTAGAGGGTCTGCCCTGAGATCGGTAGGTCGTGTGTTCAAATCCCGGCCGAGTCATACCAAAGACTATAAAAATGGGAACCATTACCTCCCTGCTTGGCACTCAGTGTTAAGGGTTGGAATTGGGGGTTAAATCACCATAAAATGATTCCCAGGCGCGGCACCGCTGCTGCCCACTGCTGCCCACTGCTCCCTTCATCTCCCATTGGGTGATCAAAGGTGATGGGTCAAATGCAGAGAATAATTTCGACACATCCAGTATGTGTGTGACAATCATTGGTACTTTACTTTAATGTTCAAAGTTCTTCCGGAGGTGGGAATTAAAACTCTTCCTGACAGGAGGCTCTGCCAGACGTTCCCAGCAGACCCTCACAATGCGTTTGGGCCTGCCAGGTCTGTCTGACATCCTCCCTCACCATCGCAGCCAACTCATTACCAGGTGCCCCTCTCTTCACCCGAGTAGCCGGGGGGCTACAAAAATTTGCCATCCAAGCTCGTCACCTCTCACTGTGTGCAATGCCAGTGTGGAAGAGAGTTCAGTCCCTCTCGAGAGAACTTGTTCCAGAGCCCTTGCTGTGCGTGGAGGTGAGTCCAACTAAATCCATCCGGCACTTCTCTACCTCGCGCACTAGCTCAGACTCCTGCACCCCCAGTGAGGGGACGTTCCCCCGCCCCAAGAACTAGCTTATGTAGCGGAGGATCAGACCGCCAACTGCCCTGCCTTCGGCATGCTGCCCAACTCACAATGCACCCGACCTCTATGGCCCCTCCTATAAGTGGTGATCCCATTAAAAGGATGACCCACATTGACTCTTCAGGCTGTGCCCGGCCGGGCCCCATGGGGACAGGCCCGGCCACCAGGCGCTTGCCATCATGCCCCAACTCCGGGCCTGGCTCCAGAGCAGGGCTCCAATGACCCGCATCCGGGCGAGGGAAATCTAAGTCTACTTTGCTGTACATCCATAGAATTATTCGAGCTGCTCTTTATCTGATCCCTCACCTAGGACCTGTTTGTCTTGGGAGACCCTATCAGGGGGCATGAAAGCCCCCAGACAACATAGCTCCCAGTCATATTGAGTAAAACCTAATTTTTGTATTTGCAAACCATAGAAAAACAACTGTTTCCGATAAAACTTACTTGAATAGAGTATTAGTATGAGTATGAGTTTATTTCAAACATGCAAGCATACAAAGTGATACATCACAATTTTCAGTTTCTCTTTTCAACATGTTCGAAAAGGAGTAAGAAGAAGCAGTTTATATAATCCCACCCCTTTTCTTTTACATAACAGTTGCTAAAACTTTTGTTCACTTCCTGTTCTCAATGTCTTCACAATATTCTCCATAAGTAATAAATACAAATAAATAGTTGTTGAAGTTTTATTCCATACGATGAGATAAGTAAGATTATTTTGAGAATGAAAGAATGTGAATGGGTGAATAAATTCAGAATGTTTATCATGATTCTTCTTTTGTGTTTTTTGTAAACACTTTAAGTTTGAAGAGTTTCCTGAAGTGGATCATATTAGTACAGTGTTTGGTTGCTTTGCTTAATCCATTCCATAGTTTGATTCCACATACAGATGTACTGAAGGTCTTAAGTGTTGTACGTGCGTACAAATGTTTGAAGTTACATTTTTCTCTAAGATTATATTTGTCCACTTTTGTTGAGAAGAGTTGTATATTCTTGGGTAGCAGGTTGTACACTGAAAAAATAACTCATAAGATTTACTTGAAAACGTTATTGTAAGTATTTGCACGCAAATGATTTAAGTAAAATTTAATGCTGCAATATCAAGTAACACTCACTTGCCAGTATCAAGTAAATTCTACTTACCATATAACATAACAGTTGTGAAGATATTACGTAACAGTTACTTAATTACATCCAAGTTTTAAGTTATATTTTTCTAAACAAATTAGGTAAAGTTTCCTTGTTTTTCATCAGCAGGAACATCATTTTATTCAAAACTTTAAGTAAATGTGATACACCGGGGCGTTCATTTTACAACCTCTTCTCACCCATGCGCTTATTAATGACATGTAGTATAAAACTGAATGTGATTAGAAAATATTGAATGCAGAATTATTCAGCAGCCACAACCAGGTGGTTGGGAACCACTGCTCCAGAGCAAGACATCGCGCCCATTGTTATACCATGTTGTGTTCATACTGGTGGGACGCATGCATTTCGCTCTTTATTTCATGACATTGCGCTGCATACTTAAACAACAGCGATACTTTTTCCACTGACGGTTGTGATTTAAACAACTTTAACATTCTTATTAATATGCGCCACACTCTTTGAACCGACACCAAACACATTTCTGGAGAACATCGACTCCGTAACACATTATAAACGCAAGATAAGAATTACCCATAATGCCACCTTGCAGAGCTCTTTAAAGTGATTCGAAATGCCGGAGCAGAGCCAGTTGGCCAGAGCCTGTTGTGCTGTGTGCATGCATCGTCGTGCATGCGTTTCAAAAACCTTGATTTTTAGAGTAAAGTTTATGTAATATTTTTAGGTTTATGTACGCCCAACTAATAAACATTTAAATAGTATGAGGAAACATAAGTAAAACATACTCTTCCCCCATAATTCATGTATTACGCTAATAAAATGTTTAATTTTACTTAAGAAGCTCTAGTTCTTACTGAATGTTAAAAATACTAGGTATAAATTATGACGGTTACTCTAATAGAGTGTACAGCACCAAAAAGTCACTTTTTTCAGTGTAGTTTGCTTTGTGTATAATTTTAGCAGTATACAAATCCACTATGTCGTGGAATTTCAGTATCTTTGATTCAATAAATAAAGGGTTTGTATGTTCTCCATATCCAACATCATGTATTATTCTAAAATATTTTTTTGTAATACTATTAGTGAATGAATTGTACTTTTGTAATTATTTCCCCATATTTCTACACAGTAACTCAAATATGGTAACACTAGTGAGCAGTAGAGAATATGAAGTGATTTTTTTGTGCCCCGGTGACCCGCGTCCGGGCGAGGGAAATCAAAGTCCATTTTGCTGTATATCCAAACAAGTCTTCGAGCTGCTCTTTGTCTGATCCCTCACCTAGGACCTATTTGTCTTGGGAGACCCTACAAGGGGGCATGAAACCCCCCAGACAACATAGCTCCTAGGATCATTGGGACACGCAAACTTTTCTTCCACGATAAGGTGGCAGCTCAGAGAGGAGTTTTACTGGAAAAAAAAAACATTTGGTAAGGTTTGCAAACACAAAAAGTAATTTTTTTGCCCAATTTGACAGAAATGTACTTAGAATCCTGAGATAATGCGAAAAAATGCAATAAAATGTATTCCAACATAATTCATAATCCAAATGTGCAAAATGTCAAAAATTGCCTGTGGTATTGAATCCATGTGAGTTTTACTACAAAACTGTTGTTTTTTTTATGGTTTGCAAACACAAAAAATAGGTTTTACTCAATATTTCTGTATACTGTAACACTCAATATGACAGTTATTTAAACATAACTTCTAAACCACACATGAAAAATGGCTAATTATGCCTGAAATAATGCATCTTTGGGGGTTTTACTCGAAACATATGCTTTTTTAAATCTTGCAAATGAAAAATAACTTTTTTACTCAAAATAACAATAATGTTTTTAGAATCCTGAGATAATGCGAAAAAAGCAATAAAAATGTATTCAAACATAACTTCTAAACAACACATGCAAAATGGCTAAAAATGCCTAGACACCAAAACCAAACATAAAATCTGTCTAAAAAAAAGCCTGTAATAATGAATTCATGTGAGTTTTATCAGAATCAGGTATTTTGGAAAGGTTCACAAATACAAAAATTAGGTTTTACTCATTATACCAGTATACGGTAACACTAAATATGACAGTTTTTGAAACATAACTCCAAAAATACACGTGCAAAATGTCTAATAATGCCTGTAGAAATGTATCTTTGTGAGTTTTAATGGAAAAAAACAACATTTGGTAAGGTTTGCAAAAACAAAAAGTAATTTCTTACTCAATTTGACAGGAATGTACTTACAATCCTGAGATATTGGAAAAATGGCAATAAAAATGTATTTCAACATAATTCTTAATCCAAACTTGCAAAATGTCTAAAAATGCCTGTGATATTGAAATCATTGTAGAATCCTTCTACAACGCTAACAGAGGTGGGTAGAATAGCCAGAAATTGTACTCAAGTAAGAGTACTGTTACTTTAGAGATTTATTACTCAAGTAAAAGTAAGGAGTAGTCACCCAAATATTTACTTGAGTAAAAGTAAAAAGTATGTTGTGAAAAAACTACTCAAGTACTGAGTAACTGATGAGTAACCTGATTACGGCAACAAATAATGCACAAAAACATAAAAATAGCAATGAGCAAATTCAGAGCCAGGAATATCTCTTAAGCAACTAAAACAATAATATATATTAAATGATAGTACATTAAAATAAAATAAATAAATGGCACATTGAGCCACAATAACTTAACAGCACCATAGCCTCAGTAGGCATTGATTGATTTGATTGATTGATTAAAACCTGTATTTTCCGGGTCAACGTGAATGACTGCTCGCTGACTGCTCTTGTTGCAAAAAAGCTAAGTATCGTTCTATCTGTGTGATTTTAACTGTTTTGCAGCTTTATTTACAACTTATCGAACATATTTAATAGTTCAATTTAACTTGCAAATCACCCGATCTCTGTCTCACCACTTCGCCCTCAGCTAGCTAGCTGCTAAGCTAACGAGGCTAGCGGAGGAAGGCAGCGCCGGTCTGAAGGAAGCTTCTCCCCCGCCACCGTGACCACCACTTCCCGAAGACAGCGGGCACCCCACTCGGCGACGGAAAGTTTCTGTGAGTATGGCTTCCTGCGCTTCGTGCACTTTACTCATGGATAGGTTGGCTTTGCTAGAGAGCCGTGTCCGCCAGTTAGAGCAGTGTAATTTCGTAACTTTAGATGTTGCGGACACATCTGCTAGTGTTAGCTGTAGCGAGCTAACTAGCCCAGCTTGTAGCAGCCCTAACCGGCCTACAAGCTACGGTGTACCGGTTGAGACGCATAATAGATTTAGCCCTTTAGCTAGTCCTACACCCCTGTCTACCGGGCACCACACTTTAGTCATAGGGGACTCCATCACCCGAAACATAAAGCTTAGCAAACCAGCCACAATTAAGTGTATTCCCGGGGGCAGAACACCTGACATTGAAGCTAATCTTAGGGAGCTAACTCGCAACAGGTCTAGTAAACACGTACGGCAGGCTAACCGCACCACTAGTTATGCGAATATAATAATACACGTTGGCTCCAATGACGTTAGGATGAGACAATCAGAGATTACAAAGAGAAACATAGCCAGGGCTTGTAATCTCGCCAGAAAGATGTCCAGGCATCGAGTAATTGTCTCTGGCCCCCTGCCTGGGAGAGGCAATGATGAGAGATATAGCAGATTAGTCTCTCTTAACAGGTGGCTGGATAGCTTCTGCAGACAACAGGGATTTACGTTTATTGATAATTGGCCCTCTTTCTGGGGCAAACCTGGCTTGCTGAGGAGAGACGGCCTTCACCCTAACCAGGAAGGCGCTATCCTCTTGTCTCGGAACATAGACTTCGCATTGAGCCACATTTGACTAACTGCACTAGAGCAAGCCCGGTCACAGGCAATTACAGAGCCTGCTAGCCTGGGTATGGAGTCAGTTAAGTTAGAACTAGCCAGCGCCAGGCTGGATGATCCCTGTACACATAGCAATTGTCGTAGAATAATACACAACTCACAAAAATTTTTTTCTACTCTGTCTATGACTACGTCAGAGTTAGACATGCGTTCTACTGAGGTGGCAAATTATGATGCGTTCAGTTTATCGCAGCGCCAAGTAGACAATCTGAAAATTCCCGTCATATCAATTCCTAGATATGGTCGTAATTATTTTAAGTACACTGCGCATAATAAACGCAACATTATTAATATTGCTACTACGGATAATTTTATCAACAACTCCTTAAAACAGCCCACTACCTATAATATGGGCTTTCTAAACATCAGATCTTTGTCTCCCAAAACATTATTAGTCAATGAGGTCATTAGAGACAACAACCTTAACGTCATCGGTCTTAGCGAAACCTGGCTTAAACCAGACGACTTTTTTGCGATAAATGAGGCATCCCCTCCTAACTATACGAATGCGCATATTGCCCGTCACCTCAAAAGGGGAGGGGGTGTCGCACTAATATACAACGAAAACTTTAACTTTAGTCCTAACTTAAATAATAAATATAAATCGTTTGAGGTGCTTTCTATGAAGTCTGCCACACCTCTGCCTCTGTGCCTGGCCGTTATCTACCGCCCCCCAGGGTCCTATTCGGACTTTATTAGTGAATTCTCAGAGTTTGTTGCTGATCTAGTGACGCACGCCGATAATATAATTATAATGGGGGACTTTAATATCCATATGAATACCCCTTTGGACCCACCGTGCGTGGCGCTCCAGACTATAATTGATAGCTGTGGTCTTACACAAATAATAAATGAACCGACACATCGCAGCGGTAATACGATAGACCTAGTGCTTGTCAGAGGTATCACCGTCTCCAAAGTTATGATACTCCCGTATACTAAAGTAATGTCCGATCATTACCTTATAAAATTCGAAGTTCAGACTCATGTTCGGCAAGCTAATAATAATAATAACTGCTATAGCAGCCGCAACATTAATGCTGCCACAACGACGACTCTTGCGGACCTACTTCCCTCGGTAATGGCACCGTTCCCAAAGTATGTGGGCTCTATTGATAACCTCACTAACAACTTTAACAACGCCCTGCGCGAAACCATTGATAGTATAGCACCGCTGAAGTTAAAAAAGGCTCCAAAAAGGCGTACGCCATGGTTTACTGAAGAAACTAGAGCTCAGAAATTATTATGTAGAAAGCTGGAACGCAAATGGCGCACGACTAAACTTGAGGTGCACCATCAAGCATGGAGTGATAGTTTAATAACTTATAAACGCATGCTTACCTTAGCTAAAACAAATTATTACTCAAATCTCATCCGCATTAATAAAAACGATCCAAAATTTTTGTTTAGTACAGTAGCATCGCTAACCCAACAAGGGACTCCTTCCAGTAGCTCCACCCATTCGGCAGATGACTTTATGAAGTTCTTTAATAAGAAAATTGAACTTATTAGAAAGGAGATTAAAGACAATGCGTCCCAGTTACAACGGGGTTATAGTAACACAGATACGATTGTATATACGGCGGATACTGCAAATATCCAAAATAGTTTCTCTCGTTTTGATGAAATAACATTAGAAGGATTGTTACAACGTGTAAATGGAATAAAACAAACAACATGTTTACTTGACCCACTTCCTGGGAAACTTATCAAGGAGCTTTTTGTATTATTAGGTCCATCAGTGCTAAATATTATAAACTTATCACTTTCCTCGGGCACTGTTCCCGTTGCATTCAAAAAAGCGGTTATTAATCCTCTCCTTAAAAGACCTAACCTCGATCCTGACCTCATGGTAAACTACCGACCGGTGTCTCACCTTCCCTTTATGTCGAAAATCCTCGAAAAAATTGTTGCAGAGCAGCTAAATGAGCACTTAGCGTTTAACAATCTATGTGAAACCTTTCAATCCGGTTTCAGGGCAAATCACTCGACTGAGACAGCCCTCGCAAAATTGACTAATGATCTATTGCTAACGATGGACTCTGATGCGTCATCTATGTTGCTGCTCCTCGATCTTAGCGCTGCTTTTGATACCGTCGATCATAATATTTTATTAGAGCGTATCAAAATACGAATTGGTATGTCAGACTCAGCCCTGTCATGGTTTAACTCTTATCTTACTGATAGGATGCAGTGCGTCTCCTATAACAGTGTGACCTCGGACTATGTTAAAGTAACGTGTGGAGTTCCTCAGGGTTCGGTCCTTGGCCCTGTACTCTTCAGCATCTACATGCTGCCGCTAGGTGACGTCATACGCAAATACGGTATTAGCTTTCACTGTTATGCTGATGACACCCAACTTTACATGCCCCTAAAGCTGACCAACACGCCGGACTGTAGTCAGTTGGAAGCGTGTCTTAATGAAATTAAACAATGGATGTCCGCTAACTTTTTGCAACTTAATGCCAAAAAAACGGAAATGCTGATTATCGGTCCTGCTAGACACCGACCTCTATTTAATAATACAACTTTAACATTTGACAACCAAATCATAAAACAAGGTGACTCTGTAAAAAATCTGGGTATTATCTTCGACCCAACTCTCTCCTTTGAGTCACACATTAAAAGCGTTACTAAAACGGCCTTCTTTCATCTCCGTAATATCGCTAAAATTCGCTCCATTCTGTCCACTAAAGACGCTGAGATCATTATCCATGCGTTTGTTACGTCTCGTCTCGATTACTGTAACGTATTATTTTCGGGTCTCCCCATGTCTAGCATTAAAAGATTACAGTTGGTACAAAATGCGGCTGCTAGACTTTTGACAAGAACAAGAAAGTTTGATCATATTACGCCTGTACTGGCTCACCTGCACTGGCTTCCTGTGCACTTAATATGTGACTTTAAGGTTTTACTACTTACGTATAAAATACTACACGGTCTAGCTCCAGCCTATCTTGCCGATTGTATTGTACCGTATGTCCCGGCAAGAAATCTGCGTTCAAAAGACTCCGGCTTATTAGTGATTCCTAGAGCTCAAAAAAAGTCTGCGGGCTATAGAGCGTTTTCCGTTCGGGCTCCAGTACTCTGGAATGCCCTCCCGGTAACAGTTCGAGATGCTACCTCAGTAGAAGCATTTAAGTCTCATCTTAAAACTCATCTGTATACCCTAGCCTTTAAATAGACCTCCTTTTTAGACCAGTTGATCTGCCGCTTCTTTTCTTTCTCCTATGTCCCCCCCTCCCTTGTGGAGGGGGTCCGGTCCGATGACCATGGATGAAGTACTGACTGTCCAGAGTCGAGACCCAGGATGGACCGCTCGTCGGGACCCAGGATGGACCGCTCGCCTGTATCGGTTGGGGACATCTCTACGCTGCTGATCCGCTTGAGATGGTTTCCTGTGGACGGGACTCTCACTGCTGTCTTGGAGCCACTATGGATTGAACTTTCACAGTATCATGTTAGACCCGCTCGACATCCATTGCTTTCGGTCCCCTAGAGGGGGGGGGTTGCCCACATCTGAGGTCCTCTCCAAGGTTTCTCATAGTCAGCATTGTCACTGGCGTCCCACTGAATGTGAATTCTCCCTGCCCACTGGGTGTGAGTTTTCCTTGCCCTTTTGTGGGTTCTTCCGAGGATGTTGTAGTCGTAATGATTTGTGCAGTCCTTTGAGGCATTTGTGATTTGGGGCTATATAAATAAACATTGATTGATTGATTGATAGTAGATTGTACAGTACAGTACATATTCCGTACAATTGACCACTAAATGGTAACACCCCAGCAAGTTTTTCAACGTTTATCAATTACTTAGTAAATGACCAAATCGAGGTGATCTACCTCATATATATGTATATGTATATATATATATATATATATATATATATATATATATATATATATATATATATATATATATATTTATAATATATATATATATATATACACACACACACACATATCATTTATACACACACATATCATACATACACACACAAATCATTTATACACACACATATCATATATATATATATATATATACACATACATTTATATATATATATATATATATATATATATATATATATATATATATATATATATATACATACGTACATACATTTATATATGTACATATATATATATATATATATATATATATACAGTGTATAATTTGTATTTATTTATTTTGCCATTTTTGTTCACATGTTGAAGGTGTTTTAATGAATATTCATGCATGTTTACACACACATATCATTTATACACACACATATCATACATACATACATACACACACAAATCATTTATACACACACATATTATATATATAAATATATATATATGTACATACATTTATATAAATATACATGAATATATATGTACATACATTTATATATACAGTATATAATTTATATTTATTTATTTTGCCGTTTTTGTTCACATGTTGAAGGTGTTTTAATGAATATACATGCATGTTTAACATATAGATTCCTATCTTTCATGAAGAAAAGAATATAAGTCGGTGTATTACCTGATTCTGATGACTTGCAATGATGGTAATCAGACTTCCTCGTTTTCAAATGGAGGAGAAAAAAAGTTCCTCTTTTGTGTCTAATACCACATGAAAGTCGTTGGTTTTTGGCATCTTATTCGTCCAGCTTCTATATTCGTTTTTATACACTTTACAAGAAATACATTGGCGGCAAACTCCGTAGCTTGCTAGCTTGTTTGCCCTGGCTTTCGGAGACTCTTATTTTGTTAGCGCAGGCGCGATGTAGCGGCGCTTTTATTGTGAAGAAAGGAACTGTGCGATCAGTCTTCAGGCTTTTGACGGGAAGTACGGTTGAAATAAAAAGTGTCTTTTTTCCTTTACACTTTTGATTGATTGATTGAAACTTTTATTAGTAGATTGCACAGTACAGTACATAATCCGTACAATTGACCACTAAATGGTAAAACCCCAATACGTTTTTCAACCTGTTTAAGTCGGGTCATGTGACCGCCTGGCTCTGTTTGATTGGTCCAACGTCACCAGTGACTGCATGTGATTGGTGAAACGCAGGCATGCGTAGATTCTACTTTGAAGCTCTGTCATTAACCAAAACAAACATTAATAGATCGATAAAAAAAAGTAGCGAGTAGCGAGCTGAATGTAGATAAATGGAACGGAGTAAAAGTAGCGTTTCTTCTCTATAAATATACTCAAGTAAAAGTAAAAGTATGTTGCATAAAAACTACTCGTAGAAGTACAATTTATCTCAAAAGTTACTCAAGTAAATGTAACGGAGTAAATGTAGCGCGTTACTACCCACCTCTGAACGCTAAATATATCCTGTGGTGTACCTCAGGGATCAATACTAGGACCTAAATTATTCAATCTCCATATAAATGACATTTGTAAAGTAACAAGATATTTAAAGTTACTATTATTTGCGGTATATACAACAGTGTTTTTCTCAGGAGAGAACACACAGAAGATAATACAAATAATAACAGAAGAAATTAACAAATTACAAAATAGTTTGACAAAAACACACTATCATTGAATCTCAAATAATAAAAATAATGCTATTTGGTAACAGCAGAAGAGAAAGTCAAACACAAATACAAAAAGACGGAATAGAAATTGAAAGAGTAAATGAAACCAAATGGTTAGGTATTATGATTAATGGAATTTTGAACTGGAAATCTCATGTAAAAAATATACAATATCAAGTTGCAAGAAACACGTCAATAATGAATAAAGCTAAATATGTTCTGGACAAAAAATCACTTCATATTCTCTACTGCTCACTAGTGTTACCATATTTGATTTAATGTGTAGAAATATGGGGAAATAATTCCAAAAGTACACTTCATTCACTAACAGTATTACAAAAAAGATCAGTTAGAATAATACATAATGTTGGATATAGAAAACATACAAACCCTTTATTTATTGGATCAAAGATACTGAAATTCCACGACATAGTGGATTTGTATACCGCTAAAATTATACACAAAGCAAACTACAAACTGCTACCCAAGAATATACAATAACTCTTCTCAACATAAGAGGAGAAATATAATCTTGGAGAAAAATGTAATTTAAAACATTTGTACGCACGTACAACACTTAAGACCTTCAGTACATCTGTATGTGGAATCAAACTATGGAATGGATTAAGCAAAGCAATCAAACTATGTACCAAAATGATCCATATCAAGAAACTCTTCAAACTTAAAGTGTTGACAAAGTACAAAAAAGAAGAATCATGATAAACATTCTGAATTTATTCACCCATTCACATTCTTTCATTCCCAAAATAATCTTACTTATCTCATCGTATGGAATAAAACTTCAACAATTATTTATTTATTTATTTTTATTTAATTACTTATGGAGTATATTGTGAAGACATTGAGAACAGGAAGTGAACAAAAGTTTTAGCAACTGTTATGTGAAAGAAAAGGGGTAGGATTAAATAAGCTCTGCTTCTTCCTACTCCTTTTCGAACATGTTGAAAAGAGAAACTGAAAATTGTGATGTATCATGTTGTATGCTTGCATGTTTGAAATAAACTCATACCCATACTCATACTCATACTCATACTCATACTCATACTCATACTCATACTCATACTCATACTCATACTCATACTCATACTTATGTAAGTTTTATTAGAAACATTTGTTTTCCTATGGTTTGCAAATACAAAAATTAGGTTTTACTCAATATGACTGGGAGCTATGTTGTCTGGGGGCTTTCATGCCCCCTGATAGGGTCTCCCAAGACAAACAGGTCCTAGGTGAGGGATCAGATAAAGAGTAGCTCGAAGAATTCTATGGATGTACAGCAAAGTAGACTTAGATTTCCCTCGCCCGGACGCGGGTCACCGGGGCCCTGCTCTGGAGCCAGGTCTGGAGTTGGGGCACTATGGCAAGCGCCTGGTGGCAGGGCCTGTCCCCATGGGGCCCGGCCGGGCACAGCCTGAAGAGTCAATGTGGGTCATCCCTCCAATGGGATCACCACTCATAGGAGGGGCCATAGAGGTCGGGTGCATTGTGAGCTGGGCAGCAGCCGAAGGCAGGGCAGTTGGTGGTCTTATCCTCCGCTACATAAGGAAAACATTTGTGTACCTTTTTTCGCATTATCTCAGGATATTAAGAACATTATTGTCATATTGAGGTAAAAAACTACTTTTTGCATTAGCAAGATTTAAAAAAGCATATGTTTTGTGAAAAACTCCCAAAGAAGCAATATTTCAGGCATTATTAGCCATTTTTCATGTGTGGTGTAGAATGTTTAAATAACTGTCTTATTGAATGTTACAGTACACAGTCATATTGAGTAACACCTAATTTTTGTATTTGCAAACCATAGAAAAACAACTGTTTCTAATTAAACTTACATGAATTCAATATCACAGGCATTTTTAGACATTTTGCAAGTTTGGATTAGGAATTATGTTGGAATACATTTATATTGCATTTTTCACATTATCTCAGGATTCTAAGTGCATAACTGTCAAATTGGATTAAAAAAAATACTTTTTGTTTTTGCAAACCTTACCAAATGTTTTTTATTTTTTCATTAAAACTCACAAAGATACATTTCTTTAGGCATTATTAGACATTTTGCATGTGTATTTTTGGAGTCATAATGAGTGTGACCGTATACTGTTATAGTGAGTAAAACCTTATTTTTGTATTTGTGAACTGATGCTGGTAAAACTCAATATTACAATATTACAGGCTTTATTAGACAGATTTTAGGTCTGGTTTTTGAGTTATGTTTATAAACCTTTCATATTAAGATGACAGTTATACTGTTATATTGAATAAAAAAAACTAACTTGTGTCTCTGCAAACTGTACAAAATATATTTTTTCTAGTACAACTAACAACGGTAAATATATCCAGGCATTATAAGCCATTTTGCATGTGTTGTTTAGAAAATATGTTTGAATACATTATTAATGCTTTTTTTGCATTATCTCAGGATTCTAAGAACATTATTGTCATATTGAGTAAAATACTACTTTTTACATTTGCAAGATTTAAAAGTAAAGCAAATAGAACTAGATGTTTCAATCCCTTTGGTAAGTAGGAACAGTCTTGACGGTAGCAGTCGGTGTGGAGTGGTGGAAGGGAGGGTAAGTATGTCATTGGGGTCTTCGGGTGGGCACCCAGCTTCATCGACGTTTCGTTGATTTGAAGCCCACGACGTCTCCAGAGGGTTCAACGGTGTACCTAGCGTCCCAGGTACACCCCCCTCCATGCCATACCCTCCATATCCTGTTGGACTATGCATGGCAGGGTCGTCCTTTTCCCTGAGTCAGGCCTAAGCTTGACCGCATACCATTGTCTCTTATTTTACCACCCAGTTGGGGTCCTTGCACTTAATTCAGAGCCAGTCGCTGGCTTTTTCGGCAGCATTTGACATGGACTTGATAGCCTGTTGGAGGGAGCGTCCCTACACCCCCATTTTCCTCAACAGACTGATGGTAGATGTGTCAATAAATCCCCTGCATCCCACCTCTACTGGGAAAATGTTGGTCTTCCAGCCGTTCTGGGACGCTTCAGCTGCCAGGTCAGAATATTTGTTTCTCTTCCTCTCGTAAGCCTCCTCAACCCCTTCTTCCCATGGTACTGTCAGCTCCACGACATAAGCCAGCTTTGCTGATGGAGACCACAGGACCATGTCTGGCCGGAGTGTTGTAGCCATTATTTCTGGGGGAAACAAGCTTTTTATCAAGGTCTACTTCCAATTTCCAATCTCGAGCCGACTGCAGGATGCTTGCATTGTTTGGTGTCGTTTGACACTCTTGATGTTGGCCAGCTGGTACAAAATGTGTGAAATGGACCTTTCCTGCTGGTGTTTGTGGGAGATTGTTTGTGGTGGTTTGCCTCTGTTCCAGTGTTAATGCAGGCTCTCTATGTACTTGGTTATGCCGCCAAGTATAGCGTCCTTGGGTGAGACTTATAGTACACCCTGATAGGATATGTCTTAGAGATGCAGGTACTTGGCACAGGGAACAGGCGGGATCTTCTCCGTACCAGGTTTTCAGATTTAGGGGGGACGGTAGCAGGTCGTACGTGGCTCTGATGATAAAACTCAGCCGTGCTCCTTCCATCTGCCAGATGTCATACCAGTTGAGCTTTTTCTTCTCCAGGCTTTCCCCGTTGGTCCATCTCCCCTGCTTGGCCATTGAGACGGCTTTAGCATGTCGCTCTCCCTCCTCCTGTCTCCTGACTTCCTTTTCTACTAGCCGTCTCTTCTGCTCTGATGTTGCTTTGTGCCATCGGAGAGTTTTTGGGATGAGTCCGAGTCCTGCTCTCCCATGCTGTACTTGCCCAACCACATCTCTGAATTGAAGAGCAGACTTTGCACTTTGAACAGCTTCTGATGGAATCCACTTTCTTCCCGCTGTTACTCTGGGGGCCGCTGTTCGAATGACTGTATCCTCAGTTTCGGTTAGCGTCATGACCAGCCTTGCTATGGTGCATTTGAATTCTTCCACCAGTCCCGAGATTGGTAATTCAAATTTGCCATGCCCATATAGTCCGATGGAATTCCAAGCCACTGTTTCAGCTGCGTGCTTATCACACGTTCCAATTTTTCAACCTTGGTGATGGGGATTTCGTACACAGTTAAAGGCCACAAAAGTCTTGGGAGTATGCCAAATTGAAAACACCGCAACTTGAGTTTTCCTGGCAACAAGGTTTTATTGATGCGATCCATATAAGTGATGGTATCCTTTTTTAGTTGCTCAAACTGCTCTGTCTTTGAGCCTTGCGTCATACCACCTTCCCAAGCTCTTTACTGGCATTTCTGAAACAGTTGGTACTGGTGTTCCGCTGAAATGAAATCTCTGGTGTGCGACTTGGCCTTTCTCAATGGAGATACTTCTGCACTTGCTGGGCTTTAACTTCATCCGTGCCCATATTATATTTGAATGAAGTTTCTCCAGCAGTCTCTTGGTGCAGGGGACAGTTGTTGTGAGTGTTGTTATATCGTCCATATAGGCTCGAATTGGTGGTAATCTCTGACCACATTGTAATCGTTCGCCACCAACCACCCATTTCGAGGCTCTAATAATGATCTCCATTGCCATCGTAAAGGCCAATGGGGAGATGGTGCACCCAGCCATGATGCCTACTTCCAGAGATTGCCACGTAGTGGTGAATCCTGATGTTGTGAGGCAAAACTGCAAATCCTGGAAATAGCGTTTTACAAGCATATGTTTCGAGTAAAACTCCCAAAGATGCATTATTTCAGGCATTATTAGCCATTTTTCAAGTGTGGTTTAGAAGTTATTTTTAAATAACCTTCATATTGAGCGTTACAATATACAGTCATATTGGGTAAAACCTATTTTTTGTATTTGCAAACCATAGAAAAACAACTGTTTTTAGTAAAACTCTCATGGATTCAATACCTCAGGCATTTTTAGACATTTTGCACGTTTGGATTAGAAATTAGGTTGGAATACATTTGTATTACTTTTTTCACATTATCTCAGGATTGTAAGTACATAACTGTCAAATTGGGTAAAAAAAAAAAAAAACTTTTTGTTTTTGCGAAACTTACTAAATGTTTTTTTCCAGTAAAACTCACAAATATATATTTCTTTAGGCATTATTAGACATTTTGCATGTGTATTTTTGGAGTTATGTTTATAAACCTTTCATATTTAGTATGACAGTTATACTGTTATATTGAGTAAAAACTAACTTGTGTCTTTGCAAACCTTACAAAAGATACTTTTTGTAGTACAACAAACAAAGATAAACATATCCAGGCATTATTAGCCATTTTTCACGTGTTGTTTAGAAGTTATGTTTAAATACATTATTATTGCTTTTTTCGCAATATCTCAGGATTCTAAGAACATTATTTTCATATTGAGTAAAAAACTACTTTTTGCATAAGCAAGTTTTAAAAAGCTTATGTTTCGAATAAAACTCCCAAAGATGCATTATTTCAGGCATTAATAGCCATTTTTCATGTGTGGTTTAGAAGTTATGTTTAAATAACCTTCATATTGAGTGTTACAGAATACAGTCAAATTGGGTAAAACCTATTATTTGTAATTGCAAACCATAGAAAAACAACTGTTCAGGCTTTATTAAACAAATTTGATGTTTGGTTTTGGAGTTATGTTTATAAACCTTTTATATCTATTATGACAGTTATACTGTTATATTGAATAAAAAAAACTAATTTGTGTCTTTGCAAACCCTACAAAATATATTTTTTCTAGTAAAACTAACAAAGATAAATATATCTAGGCATTATTAGCCATTTTTCATGTGTGGTTTAGAAGTTATGTTTAAATAACTGTCATATTGAGTGTTACAGTATACAGTCATATTGGGTAAAACCTATTTTTTTGTATTTGCAAACCATAGAAAAACAACTGTTTCTAGTCAAATTCACATGGATTCAATATCACAGGCATTTTTAGACATTTTACACGTTTGGATTAGGAATTATGTTGAAATACATTTGTTTTGCTTTTTTCGCAATATTTCAGGATTGTAAGTACATTCCTGTAAAATTTAGTAACAAATTACTTTTTGTTTTTGCAAACCTTACCAAATGTTTTTTTTTCCTGTAAAACTCCTCTCATAGCTGCCACCTTATCGTGGTAGAGGAGTTTGCGTGTCCCAATGATCCTAGGAGCTATGTTGTCTGGGGGCTTTCATGCCCCGTGATAGGGTCTCCCAAGACAAACAGGTCGTAGCTGAAGGATCAGACAAAGAGCAGTTCGAAGAAAATTATGGATGTACAGCAAAGTAGACTTAGATTTCCCACGCCCGGATGCCGGTCACTGGGGCCCTGCTTTGGAACCAGGCCCGGAGTTGGGGCAAGATGGCGAACGCCTGTCCTCATGGGGCCCGGCCGGGCAAAGCCTGAAGAGTCAATGTGGGTCATCCCTCCAATGGGATCACCACTCATAGGAGGGGCCATAGAGGTCGGATGCATGGTGAGCTGGGCGGCAGCCGAAGGCACGGCACTTGGCGTTCTGATCATCAGCTACATAAGCCTGAAATAATGCATCTTTCGGAGTTTTCCTCGAATTATATGCTTTTTAAAACTTGCAAACTGCTAAAAGTAGTTTTTTACTCGATATGACAATAATGTTCTTCGAATCCTGAGATAATGCGAAAAAAGCAATACAAATGTATTCAAACATAACTTTTAAACAACAAAATGGCTAATAATGCCTGGATATACTTATCTTTGTTAGTTGTACTAGAAAATGTATCTTTTGTAAGGTTTGCTAAGAAACAAGTTAGTTTTTCTTTATTTAATATAACAGTTTAACTGTCATACTAAATATAGATAGATAGATAGATAGATAGATAGATAGATAGATAGATAGATAGATAGATAGATAGATAGATGGATAGATAGATAGATAGATAGATAGATAGATAGATAGATAGTACTTTATTGATTCCAGCGGCAGTGTACAGAGTTGAGATCAATTTAAAAAAAAAGTAAAAAGTAAATAATGGGGGTTTAAAAGGAAACAAAATAGAGAAATATTACAAAAAGAATAAAAACAATGGGAATAACAATATAACAGTAAAATAAGAATATAACAAAACAAAGTAGGCAGTAGTGACCATGTTATGAATACGTATTGCACTGTTAATGTTTTGCATCCCCTGTCATCCTAATACCCCCCGTCCCCCGTCCCAGAGAGGAGTTGTACAGTCTAATGGCGTGTGGGACAAAGGAGTTCTTGAGTCTATTAGTCCTGCACTTGGGATGAAGCAGTCTAGCACTGAACAGGCTCCTCTGACTACTGATAACGCTATGCAGAGGGTGACTGGCATCATCCAGGATGCTCACTGTTTGTCCACAGTCCTCTTCTCTGCCACCGTCACCAGTGAGTCCAGTTTCATTCCGATTGTAGAACCGGCCCGCCTGATCAGTTTCTCAAGTCTGGAGCTGTCCTTCTTAGATGTACTGCCCCCCCAGCACACTACCATGTAGAACAGAACACTGGCAACCACAGGCTGGTAGTACATCCACAGGAGTTTTCTACAAATGTTGAAGGAGTGCAGTCTCCTGAGGAAGTACAGCCTGCTCTGTCCTTTCTTGTACTGGTGGTCCGTGTTAACAGTCCAGTCCAGCTTATTGTCCACCCAAACCCCGAGGTACTTGAATGAGTCCACGGTCTGTACCTCAACTCCCTCGATCACAATAGGTTGTGACCGTGGACTCGACCTCCCAAAGTCAATGACCAGCTCCTTGGTCTTTGACGTATTGAGCTGCAAGACGTTCGTGTGGCACCAGACAACAAAGTCCCTCACCAGGTTCCGAAACTCCTCCTCTCTGCCGTCCCTGATGCACCCGACGATGGCTGTGTCATCCGCGTACTTCTGGATTTGACACAGCTCTGAGTTGTAGCAGAAGTCAGCAGTGTACAGGGTGAAGAGAAGAGGGGCCAGCACCGTTCCCTGCGGTGCTCCGGTGCTGCTGATCACAGTGTCAGACGTGATGTCCTTCAGTCTGACGTACTGTGGCCTGTCGGTGAGGTAGTTCGAAATCCAGGCAACCAGGCAGGGGTCCACTTGCATTTTGTAGAGCTTGTCCTGAAGGAGGCGGGGCTGGATGGTATTAAAGGCACTCGAGAAGTCCAGGAACAGGATACTCACAGTGCCATTTCCCTTATCCAGGTGTGAGTGGGCTCGATGCAGCAGGTAAAGGATAGCATCCTCCACACCAACGCCTTTCTGGTACGCAAACTGCACGCTGTCCTGGGCATGTTGCACCTGTGGTCTGAGGAGGCTGAGAAATACCCGCTCCAATGTCTTCATTAGATGAGAGGTGAGCGCCACTGGTCTGTAGTCGTTCAGCTCACTGGGGCAGTTCTTTTTGGGAACTGGAACGATGCATGACGTCTTCCAGAGGGTGGGCACTCTTCCCAGCTGCAGGCTGAGGTAGAAGATCCTTTGAAGTGGTTCACCCAGTTCTGCAGCACAGGTCTTCAGGAGTCGGGGGCACAGCTTGTCTGGGCCTGCTGCTTTCCTTGGCTGTAGCTTCCTCAGTTGACCTCTGACCTGGTCCGCAGAGATGACTAATGTCTGCGTAGAGGTGGTGGAGGGGGGTGCTGCCATGGCTGGGGGGGAGGTGCATTGAGGGGAGCAGAAGAGGGGTTGGCTGTGATGGGAAGTGGGGGACGGAGAGGACACGGGCTGGTTAAACCGGTTAAAGAAGTTATTCATCTCACTGGCCCTCTCTATTGTCCCCACAACAGCTCTGGTCTTTGTCTTGTGGCCTGTGATGGTTATCACACCTTCCCAGACCTCCCTCATGTTGTTCTGCTGCAGCTTCTGCTCCAGCTTCTTCATGTAGCTGTCCTTAGCCTCCCTCACGCGTCGTTTCACCTCACGCTGTGCTGCTCTCATTGCCTCCCTGTCTCCACTCCTGAGGGCAGCTTTCTTCTTGTTGAGGACAGCTTTAACTTCTTGTGTTACCCAGGGTTTGTTATTAGGGTAGCACCGAACAGTCTTAGCAGGGCAGATCACGTCCACGCAGAAGTTGAGGTAATCTGTGAGACAGTGAGTCAGCCCATCAATGTCCTCATCCTGTGGAAGCAGCACGTCCCAGTCTGTGGTGTTGTAGCAGTCTCTGAGGGCATCTTCCAATTCAGGGGACCACTTCCTCACATAGCAAGTGTTAACAGGCTGTCTTTGGACCATGGGGGTGTATTTTGGCCGCAAATGAACAAGATTGTGGTCAGACTTCCCTAGTGGGGGTAGGGGTGTGTGTGAAATATGAAAGGGTTATAAACATAACTCCAAAACCAAACATAAAATCTGTTTAATAAAGCCTGTAATATTGAATATTTGTGAGTTTTACCAGAATCAGGTATTTTGGAAAGGTTAACAAGTACAAAAATGAGGTTTTACTCACTATAACAGTATACGATCACACTCAATATGACAGTTTTTGAAACATACACATGCAAAATGTCTAATAATGCCAGTAGAAATTTATCTTTGAGAGTTTTAATGGAAAAAAATATTTGGTAAGGTTTGCAAAAACAAAAAGTAATTTTTTTTTACCCAATTTGACGTTAATGTATTTAGAATACTGAGATAATGCGAAAAATGCTCTAAAAAAGTACAACATAATTCCTAATCCAGACGTGCAAAATGTCTAAAAATGCCTGTGATATTGAATCCATGTGAGTTTTACTAGAAACTGTTATTTTTCTATGGTTTGCGAATCCAAAAATTAGATTTTACTCAAAATGACTTTGTACTGTAACACTCAATATGACAGTTATTTAAACATAACTCCTACACCACACATGAACAATGGCTAATAATGCCTGAAATATTGCATCTTTGGGAGTTTTACACGATTCATATGATTTTTTAAATCTTGCAAATGCAAAAAGTATTTTTTTTCTCTCAATATGACAATAATGTTATTAGAATCCTGAGATAATGCAAAAAAAAAAAAGCAATAAAACTATTCAAACATAACTTCTAAACTGCACATGCGAAATGTCTAATATTTCCTGGATATGTTTTTCTTTGTTAGTTATACTAGAAAAAATATATTTTCTAAGGTTTGTCAAAGACACAAGTTAGTTATATTGAAAAAAACCTAAATATGAAAGGGTTATAAACATAACTCCAAAACCAAACATAAAATCTGTCTAATAAAGCCTGTAATATTGAATTTTTGTGACTTTTACCAGAATCAGGTATTTTGGAAAGGTTCACAAATACCAAAATTAGGTTTTACTCATTATGACAGTATACGGTCACACTCAATATGACAGTTTTTGAAAAAAAAACCTCCAAAAATACACATCAAAATGGCTAATAATGCCTGAAAAATTGTATCTTTGAGAGTTTTACCCATCCATCCATCCATCTTTTTCCGCTTATCCGAGGTTGGGGCGCGGGGGCAGCAGCCTAAGCAGCGAAACCCAGTCTTCCCTCTCCCCAGCCACTTCGTCCAGCTCTTCGAAGGGGCTCCTGAGGCGTTCCCAGTCCAGCCGGGAGACTTAGTCTTTCCAACGTGTCCTGGGTCTTCCCGGTGGCCTCCTACCGGTTGGACGTGACCTAAACATCTCCCTAGGGAGGCGTTTGGGTGGTATCCTGACCAGATGCCCGAACCACATCATCTGGCTTCTCTCGATGTGGAGGAGCAGCGGCTTTACTCTGAACTCCTCTCTGATGGCAGAGCTTCTCACCCTATCTCTAAGGGAGAGCCCCGCCACCCGGCGGAGGAAACTCATTTCGGCCGCTTGAACCCGTGATCTTATCCTTTCTGTCATGACCCAAAGCTCATGATTGAAGGTGACGGTGGGAAGGTACATCAACCGGTAAATTGAGAGCTTTGCCTTCCGGCTCAGCTCCTTCTTCACCAAAACGGATCGATACAATATACGCATTACTGAAGACGCCACACCGATCTGCCCACTTTTCCCCCACTCGTAAACAAGACTCCTAGGTACTTGAACTCCTCCAGTTGGGGCCGGGTCTCCCCAACCCGTAGATGGCCCTCCAGCCTTTTCCGGGCGAGAACCATGGACTCGGATTAGGAGGTGCTGATTCTCATCCCGGTCACTTCACACTCAGCTGCGAACCAATGCAGTGATAGCTAAAGATCCCGGCCAGAGGAAGCCATCAGGACCACACCGTCTGCAAAAAGCAGAGACCTAATCCCGCGGCCACAAAACCGGAACCCCTCAACGCCTTCACTGCGCCTAGAAATTCTGTCCATAAAAGTTAGGAACAGAATCGGTGACAAAGGACAGCCTTGGCGGAGTCCAACCCTCACTGGAAATGTGTCCGACTTACTGCCGGCAATGCAGACCAAGCTTTGACGCTTATCGTACAGGGAGCAAACCACCACAATGAGACAGTCTGATACCCCATACTCTCTGAACACTCCCCACAGGACTTCCTGAGGGACACGGTCGAATGCCTTCTCCAAGTCCACAAAGCACATGTAGACTGGTTGGGCAAATTCCCATTCACCCTCAAGAACCCTGCCGAGAGTATAGAGCTGGTCCACAGTTCCACGACCAGGACAAAAACCACACTAATCCTCCTGAATCCGAGGTTCGACTATCCGGCGTAGCCTCCTCTCCAGTACACCTGAATAAAACTTACCGGGAAGGCTGAGGAGTGTGATCCCACGATAGTTGGAACACACCCTCCGGTCCCCCTTCTTAAAGAGAGGGACCACCAACCCGGTCTGCCAATCCAGAGGTACCGCCCACGATTTCCATATGATGCTGCAGAGTCTTGTCAACCAAGATAGCCCCACAGCATCCAGAGCCTTAAGGAACTCCGGGCGGGTCTCCTCCACCCCCAGGGGCCTTGCCACCGAGGAGCTTTTTAACTACCTCAGCAACCTCAGCCCCAGGCACTGCGTACTCATAGGAAGACGTGTTGGTGGGATTAAGAAGGTCTTCGAAGTATTCCTTCCACCGATCCACAACATCCGCAGTCGAGGTCAGCAGAGCACCATCCACACCATACACGGTGTTGACAGTGCACTGTTTCCCCTTCCTGAGGCGGCAAAAGGTGGTCCAGAATTGTTTCGAAGCCGTCCGGAAGTCGTTTTCCATGTGTGACAGTCTTGTGTCGCGGGGTTCTTCAGGACCGATGCATCACACAGGCAGGTCATCAAGTTTGCCAATTCTTTTACTGTCTTCTCACACAATATTTCTTTTTTTGCTCGTTCACAAATGTATTTTCGTTTTATTTTGTTTTTTTCACAACATTTTTTCTTTTAGTCCGTTCACAAAGTCTTTTCAGTCTTATTTTGCTCACTCACAATATTTCTTCTTTTTGTCCCGAAATTCTCTTCCTCCGTCAGCCCCTCGTGCGGCCTCTTCAGGCTTTTCAGCCCCACCCTGCCGTCACCAACGCTGCTAATAAGAGACAGGTGATTAGATAACTCGTTCCAGCTCAGGTATCCACTCACCTGCCATCTGCTTCCAGCCGGCTCCTGTACATGCCCCGTCCACAGGCGGCGCGTGACCACGCCCTGCCTCCTACAGGCCTCCACCGTCAGACTCAGGCCGGGCACCCGTCCAGTTGCGCCGACTCCCCCCCACTCTTCCCCCCAGGAGGCCGAGAGAGGAGGTCCGCCACGGCCATCTGTGCACCCGGCCTGTGGTCCACCCGGAAGTTGTAGGGCTGCAATGCGAGGTACCACTGGGTGATCCGCGCGTTGGAAACCTTCATTTGGTGGAGCCACCAGAGCGGTTTGTGTTCCAAACAGAGGCTGAAGGCGTGCCCCAGCAGGTAGTAGCGGAGTGCCCCGACCGACCAGCTCTGGGGCACCCTTTCTGGTGAGGTCAGTTAGTGGGCTGGTCAAGTCCGCGAACCAGGGAAAGAACAGCCTTGGCGGAATCAAACCCTCACTGGAAACGTGTCCGACTTACTGCCGGCAATGCAGACCAAGCTCTGACACTGATCGTACAGGGAGGAACCGCCACAATCAGACAGTCCGATACCCCATACTCTCTGAGCACTCCCCACAGGACTTCCCAAGGGCCAAAGTCGAATGCCTTCTCCAAGTCCACAAAGCACATGTAGACTGGTCGGGCAAACTCCCATGCACCCTCAAGAACCCTGCCGAGAGTATAGAGCTGGTCCACAGTTCCACGACCAGGACGAAAACCACACTGTTCCTCCTGAATCCGAGGTTCGACTATCCGGCGTAGTCTCCTCTCCAGTACACCTGAATAAACCTTACCGGGAAGGCTGAGGAGTGTGATTTCACGATAGTTGGAACACACCCTCCGGTCCCCCTTCTTAAAGAGAGGGACCACCACCCCAGTCTGCCAATCCAGAGGTACCACCCCCAATGTTCACGCGATTCTGCAGAGTCTTGTCCACCAAGACAGTCCCACAGCATCCAGAGCCTTAAGGAACTCCGGGCGGATCTCTTCCACCCCCGGGGGCCTTGCCACCGAGGAGCTTTTTAACTACCTCAGCAACTTCCGCCCCAGAAATTCAAGAGCTCACCACAGAATACCCCAGGCACCGCGTCCTCTTAGGAAGACGTGTTGGTCGGATTAAGGAGGTCTTCGGAGCATTCCTTCCACCAATCCACAACATCCGCAGTCGAGGTCAGCAGTGCACCATCCACTGTGCACTGCTTCCCCTCCCTGAGGCGGCGGATGGAATTGTTTCGAAGAATTCCCGAAGTCGTTTTCCATGGCTTCCCCGAACTCCACCCATGTCTGAGTTTTTGCCTACGCGACCTAATTTTTGTATTTGCAAACCATAGAAAAACAACTGCTTCCAATTAAACTTACATGGATTCAATATCACAGGCATTTTTAGACATTTTGCACGTTTGGATTAGGAATTATGTTGGAATACATTTTTATTGCATTTTTCACATTATCTCAGTATTCTAAGTACATAACTGTCAAATTGGGTAAAAAAATAATAATACTTTCTGTTTTTGCAAACCTTACCTACTCACAAAGATACATTTCTTCAGGCATTATTAGACATTTTGCATGTGTATTTTCGGAGTTATGGTTCAAAAACTGTCATATTGAGTGTGACCGTATACTGTAATAGTGAATAAAAGGTACTTTACCGTCAAATCGGGTAAAAAATTACTTTTTGTTTTTGCAAAACTTAATAAATGTTTTTTTCCAGTAAAACTCACAAATATACATTTCCGGAGGCATTATTAGACATTATGCATGTGTAATTTTGGAGTTGTGTTTATAAACCGTTCATATTTAGTAATACAGTTATACTGTTATATTGAATACAAAACTAACTTGTGGCTTTACAAACCTTACAAATTATATTTGTTCCAGTACAACTAACAAAGATAATTATTTCTAGATATTATTAGCCCTTTTTCATGTGTAGTTTAGAAGTTATGTTTGAATACATTTGTATTCCTTTTTTTGCTTTATCTCAGGATTCTAAGACTATTATTGTCATATTGAGTAAAAACAAAACTCCTTTTTGCATTTGCAAGATTTAAAAAGCATATGTTTCGAGTAAAATGCCCAAAGATGCATTATTTCAGGCACTATTAGCCATTTTTCATGTGTGGTTAAGAAGTTATGTTTAAATAACCTTCATATTGTGTTTTACGGTATACTGTTAAATTGGGTAAAACCTATTTTTTGTATTTTCAAACCATAGGAAAACAACTGTTTCTAGTAAAACTCAAATGGATTTAATATCACAGGCATTTTTAGACATTTTGCACGTTTGGATTAGGAATTATGTTGGAATACATTTTTATTTCTTATTTTCGCATTATCTCAGGATTGTAAGTACATTACTGTCAAATTGGGTGAAAAAATTACTTTTTTCTTTTTCGCAAACCTTACCAAATGTTTTTTTCCAGTAAAACTTACAAAAATACATTTCTTCAGGCATTATTAGACATTTCGCATGTGTATTTTTGGAGTTATAGTTAAAAAACTCATAGTTAATGTGACCGTATACTGTCATAGTGAGTAAAACCTAATTTTTGTAATTGTGAACCTTTTCTAAAATACCTGATTTTGGTAAAACTCACAAAAATTCAATACTACAGGCTTTATTAATTAGATTTGAGGTTTGGTTTTGGAGTTATGTTTATAAACCTTTCATATTAAGATGACAGTTATACTGTTACATTGAATACAAAACTAACTTGTGGCTTTACAAACCTTACAAAATATTTTTGTTCTAGTACAACTAACAAAGATAAATATTTCTAGTAATTATTAGCCATTTTTCATGTGTAGTTTAGAAGTTATGTTTGAATACATTTTCATTATTTTTTTTTGCTTTATCTCAGGATTCTAAGAACATTATTGTCAAATTGATTACAAAAAACTACTTTTTGCATTTGCAAGATTTAAAAAGCATATGTTTTAAAAAAACTCCCAAAGATGCAATATTTCGGACATTTTTAGTAATTTTTCATGTGTGGTTTAGAAGTTACGTTTAATTAACCTTCATATTGAGTGTTACAAAATACAGTCAAATTGGGTAAAATGTGTTTTATGTATTTGCAAACCATAGAAAAACAGCAGTTTCTAGTAAATAATCACATGGATTCAATATCACAGGCATTTTTAGACATTTTGCACATTTGGATTAGGAATTATGTTGGAATACATTTTTATTGCTTTTTTCGCATTATCTCAGGATTGTAAGTACATTACTGTCAAATTGGGTATAAAAAATTACTTTTTGTTTTAGTAAACCTTACCAAATGTTTTTTTTCCAGTAAAACTTACAAAGATACATTTCTTCAGGCATTATTAGACATTTTGCATGTGTGTTTTTGGAATTATGTTTCAAAAACTGTCATATTGAGTGTGACCGTATACTGTCATAGTGAGTAAAACTTCATTTTTATATTTGTTAACCTTTCCAAAATACCTGATTCTGATGAAACTCACATAAATTCTTTATTACAGGCTTTTTTAAACTGATTAATATTTGGTTTTGGAGTTATGTTTATAAACCTTTTATATCTATTATGACAGTTATACTGTTATATTGAATATAAAAAACCTAATATGTGTCTTTGCAAACCCTACAAAATATATTTTTTCTAGTAAAACTAACAAAGATATATATCTCTAAGTAGTAGTAGAGCTCATAGGACTAGGTAATACAATCCCTCAGATTAATCAGCACTTAGTGTTGAGTGGGGGGTTAGGGGCAAAAGCTTCACTGGGGTCTTCAGGTGGGCACCCTCCTTCATTGGTGTTTCGTTGATAGGCCCACGACACCTCAGGAGGGCTCAACGGCGACATCTGGCGTCCCAGGTGTGCCCCCCTCTGCCTTTACCCCTCGATGTCATTTAGCAGCCCAGTTTGGGTCCTTTCTCTTGAACCATATCCACCTGCTACTTCTTTCAGCAGCATCAGACAGCGATTTGACAGCCCGCCGGAAGGCCTGACCTCTCAATCCCATTCCTTTCAGGAGCTTGGTTGTGGATGTAGCAACAAAACCTCTGCACCCGACTTCAACTGGTAGTACTCGAGCACGCCAGCCGCGCTGCTCTGCCTCGGCTGCTATGTCCGCATACCTCAGATGCTTGCGCTCATATGCCTCACCAACTGCTGCCTCCCATGGTACAGTTAGTTCAACAATGAACACAATCTTCTGGGAGGTTGACCACAAGACCAGGTCCGGCCTGAAGCTAGTTGTAATGATTTCAGGCGGGAAGATGAGTTTCTGGTCCAAGTCAACCTGCATTTTCCTGTCCCGGGCAGGGTCCAGAAGGGTTGCCTCCACTCTTGCAGATGGTTTTGGTGGTAGTTGTCCTGCTCTTACAAACTGAGTGGGGATTGAGTGACTAGGGATTGGGGGAGAGAGGGCTTTGTTTTTATTTCTCCTTTCCTCCAGGGTGATCGCCAGTTGTCTTAAGACCTGGTTGTGCCTCCAGGTGTAGCGACCTTGAGACAAACTGAATTTGCAGCCAGTGAGGATGTGACTGAGTGTTGCAGGGGTTTGACAGAGTGCACAAGAAGGATCTTCTCCAAACCATTGGTTCAAGTTTTTGGGTGTGGGAAGAACATCATAGGTGGCTCTGATAATGAAGCTGATTTGCCTCCCTTCCATTTCCCAAAGATCCTTCCATGTGAGCTTACGATGCTCCAGGTTTTCCCAGCTAGTCCACTGTCCCTGTTTGGATTGTGCCACTGCTGTTGCACATCTGTCTGCGTCCTCCTGTTGTCGAACCTGATCAACCACTAGCTTCCTCCTCTGGGCTGATGTTGCCTTGTGCCATGTGGGTCGACTAGCCCCAAGTCCAAACCCACCTCTTCCGTGCTGCACTTGTCCTACAATGTCTCCATGCCTGAGAGCAGATTTGGCTTGTTTCACAGCCTCAGATGGGATCCATTTCCTCCCGGTTGCCCATCTGGGAGCAACCGCTCGGATCACCTCGTCTTGAGACTCAGTCAGTGTCATGCTCAGCCTCACCTTGGTGCATTTAAACTCCTCCGTGAGGCTAGAGATGGGCAGTTCCAGGGCACCATGACCATATAGGCCGATGTTACTGAGGCACCGTGGAAGGCCAAGCCACTTCTTGATGTATGCACTGACTGTTCTCTCCAGCTTCTCGACTTTGGACATGGGGATCTCGTAGACTATTAGTGGCCACATCAAACGGGGGAGCAATCCAAACTGTAGACACCACAGTTTCAACTTGCCAGGAAGTAAGGTCTTGTCAATGCGGACAAGGCCTTTGATGGTTTCTTCCCTCAGCTGATTGCTCCGGTCCGAGTCTTTGAGACTTGCGTTGTACAATCGCCCTAGACTCTTGACTGGCAGCTCTGACACCAACGGAATCGGAGTACCCTCGATGTAGTACCTCTGGTCTGTGAGTTTCCCCTTGACGATAGATATGCTCCTGGACTTGCTGGGTTTAAACTTCATCCGTGCCCATGTAATGTTGGCATGAAGCTTTGCCAGCAGATGTTTAGTGCATGCAACGGTTGAGGTCAAGGTGGTCATATCGTCCATGTAGGCACGGATGGGAGGTAGACGCTCTCCCCCTCTCAGACATTCTCCACCCACAACCCATTTGGAAGCTCGAATTATCACTTCCATTGCCATGGTGAAGGCTAGAGGGGAGATGGTACATCCAGCCATTATTCCCACTTCCAGCGATTGCCATGATGTTGTGTATTCTGTTGTTTTAACGCAGAATTGCAGCTCACGGGAGTAGTTTTTCACCAGGTTTGTGATGGTATTTGGGATGTGGAAGAAGTTGAAGGCTGACCAGATAAGAGAATGAGGGACGGATCCAAAAGCATTGGCTAAGTCTAGGAATAAGACGTGCAGGTCTCTTCCTTCACTCTTGGCAGATTGGATTTGGTGCCAAATCATGCTTGTATGCTCCAAGCAGCCTGAGAAACCAGGTATTCCAGCTTTCTGCACGGATGTATCGATCAAGCTGTTTTGCTTCAGGTACGTTGTCATCCTTTTGGCAACGACTCTAAAGAAGATCTTCCCTTCAACGTTTACCAGGTTGATCTGCCGGAATTGATCGATGTTTGCGGCATCTTTTTACTTTGGGATTAACACTCCCCCAGCTCTGCGCCACACTTTTGGGATGATTTGCTTCATCCACATGACCTTCATCTGCCTCCACAGAAAGCGTAAGACATTTGTGGAATTTTTGTACAGCTTATATGGAACTCCATTTGGTCCTGGAGCTGAAGCTGCCCTTGATTTCCTCACTGCTTCCTGAACCTCGCTCCACCTTGGGGGACTGTCGTCCAGGTGGTGTTCTGGTTAAGGTATTGGTGGGATGTCTGATGGTATCTCTCTCTGTTCAAATCTTTTATTGTCTGTGTGAGTAGTTTTCAGGTGGTCTTCCAGTTCCCTCTTTGGCACCTTAAGTGACCCACTCTTTTCTTTAGTGAAGAGGCCTTTCACAAATCTGAAAGGGTCCTTGTAGAAGGATGTTCTCGCCCTTTCCTTCCTCTTGCGCCGAGTCCTGAGGTTTTCAGCTCTCCGCAATCTTCCCAGGTGTCCCTTCAGGTCTGTTTGCAGGAGGTCAATGCCCACTCTTTCCTCCAATGAGGCTCTCTTCCATTCCTTCCTCAAAACCCTTCTCTCTTTGACCAGTCGCTCTATTTCCTTTTGTCTTCTGGACTTTGGAGGGGTTGTTAAAGGCATGTCCTTTTTCCCTGTCACGTGTGTTCCGAATCTTTCTGCTCCGTAGGAGTAGATCAGATCTCCCATCTTCTTTAATTTCTTCTCCACCGTTCCTTTGATTCTGTCCAGGATCTTGACCAGGTCTGTATCGAATATTTCCCACTCTTTCTTGCTGCTGGACTTTGGCCACTTCACATGAGGTTGGTGGCCTTGCATGTTCTTCTCTAAACCATGTTGCAAGTGGCTTGGTTCCACATTTTCTGATGTAATGCTTGAGTTACCTTCAGCCTCTGGAGTATTGATGCTCGGTGGACTGTGGGTTGAATCCTGCCGCTGAGCTTCACTCGCCTGACTTGATCTTTCTCTCAAAAGATAGAAATCAATGCGAGGTCCTGGCTTTGTTTTCTTCAAGCACTTCATCCGCCCTTGATGTATTTTAAGGCCTCTGATGGTTGTTATTTTGGACCAGCCACAGCTGCATACTCGGCGCTCTTGTCCTTCGGCTGATGTTGCTTGTTCTGTGCTGATTATCTGTTTCGTCGTCGTGTTCAATCCAGGGTCATTTGCCGGGTGTTCAGCTGATGAGTCTTCTTCCGCCCCCGCTCTCGCAGACTCTAGGGGTATTTTTCTCTAAGCATTATTATACTGTTATACTGTTATATTGAATAAAAACAACTAATTTGTGTCTTTGCAAACCCTTCAAAATATACATTTTCTAGTAAAACTAACAAATATAAATATCTCTAGGCATTATTAGCCATTTTTCATATGTGGTTTAGAAGTTATGTTTAAATAAGTCATATTTAGTGTTACAGTATACAGTCAAATTGGGTAAAACCTATTTTTTGTATTTGCAAACCATAGAAAAACAACTGTTTCTAGTGAAACTCAGACGGATTCAATATCACAGGCATTTTTAGACATTTTGCAGGTTTGGATTAGGAATTATGTTGGTATACATTTTTTTTTGCGTTGGTTCAAAAACTGTCATGTTGAGTGTTACAGAATACAGTCATATTGGGTAAAACCTATTTTTTGTATTTGCAAACCATAGAAAAAAAACTGTTTCTAATAAAACTCACATGGATTTATTAACACAGGTATTTTTAGAAATTGTGCACGTTTGGAAAAGGAATTATGTTGGAAAACATTTTTATTACTTTTTTCGCATTATCTCAGGATTGTAAGTACATTACTTTCAAATTGGGTAAAACAATTACTTTTCGTTTTTGCAAACATTACCAAATGTTTTTTTTTTTCCAGTAAAACGTACAAAGATACATTTCTTCAGTCATTATTAGACATTTTGCATTTATGTTTTTGGAGTTATGTTTTAAAACTATTCATATTAATTGTGACCGTATACTGTCATAGTGAGTAAAACTTCATTTTTGTATTCGTTAACCTTTCCAAAATACCTGATTCTGATGGAACTCACATAAACTCATTATTACAGGCTTTCTGAATAGAGTTATGTTTGTTTTTGAGGTATGATTACAAACATTGTATATCTATTATGACAGTAATACTGTTATATTGAATAAAAAAAACCTAATTTGTGTCTTTGCAAACACTACAAAATATGTTTTTTCTAGTTAAACTGACAAAGATAAATATCTCCAGGCATTATTAGCCATTTTTCACAAGTGGTTTAGAAGTTATATTAAAATAACTGTGATATTTAGTGTTGCAGTATACAGTCAAATTGGGTAAAACATATTTTTTTTGTATTTGCAAACCATAGAAAAACAACTGTTTCTAGTGAAACTCACATGGATTCAATATCACAGGCATTTTTAGACATTTTGCACGTTTGCATTAGGAATTATTTAATATACATTTTTATTCCTTTATTCGCATTATCTCAGGATTCTAAGTACATTACTGTCAAATCGGGTAAAAAATTCCTTTTTGTTTTTTCAAAACTTACTAAATGTTTTTTTTTTCCAGTAAAACTCACAAATATACATTTTCTCAGGCATTATTAGACATTTTGCATGTGTATTTTTGGAGTTATGTTTATAAACTTTTCATATTTAGGATGACAGTTATACTGTTATATTGAATACAAGACTAACTTGTGGCTTTACAAACCTTACAAAATATATTTCTTCTAGTACAACTAAAAAATGATAAATATTTCTAGAAATTATTAACCATTGCGTAGTTTAGAAGTTATGTTTGAATACATTTGTATTGTTTTTTTTCGCATTATTTCAGGATTCTAAGAATATTAGTGTCATATTAAGTAAAAAAAAATACTTTTTGTATTAGCAAGATTTAAAAAGCATATGTTTCGAGTAAAACTCCCAAAGATGCATTATTTCAGGCATTATTAGCCATTTTTCATGTGTGGTTTAGAAGTTATGTTTAAATAACCTTCATATTGAGTGTTACAGAATACAGTGAAATTGGGTAAAATCTATTTTTTGTATTTGCAAACCATAGAAAAACAACTGTTTCCAGTAAAAATCACATTGATTCTATATCATAGGCATTTTTAGACATTTTGCACGTTTGGATTAGGAATTATGTTGGAATACATTTTAATTGCTTTTTTTCGCATTATCTCAGGATTCTAAGAACATTAGTGTCATATTGAGTAAAAAAGTACTTTTTGCATTTGTACAATTTAAAAAGCATATGTTTTGAGTAAAACTCCCAAAGATGCATTATTTCAGGCATTATTAGTCATTTTTCATGTTTTGTTTAGAAGTTATGTTTAAATAACATTCATATTGAGTGTTACAGAATACAGTGAAATGGGTAAAACCTATTTTTTGTATTTGCAAACCATAGAAAAACAACTGTTTCCAGTAAAAATCACATTGATTCTATATCATAGGCATTTTTAGACATTTTGCACGTTTGGATTCGGAATTATGTTGGAATACATTTTTATTGCTTTTTTCGCATTTTCTAAGGATTCTAAGAACATTAGTGTCATATTGAATAAAAAACTACTTTTTAAATTTGTACAATTTAAAAAGCATATTTTTCGAATAAAACTCCCAAAGAAGCAATATATCAGGCATTATTAGCCATTTTTCATGTGTGGTTTAGAAGTTATGTTTAAATAACCTTCATATTGAGTGTTACAGAATACAGTCAAATTGGGTAAAACTAATTTTTAGTATTTGCAAACCATAGAAAAACAACTGTTTCTAGTGAAACTCACATGGATTTAATATCACAGGCATTTTTAGACATTTTGCATGTTTGGATTAAAAATGATGTTGGGATACATTTGTATTGCTTTTTTCGCATTATCTCAGGATTCTAAGTACATTACTGTCAAATCGGGGAAAAAAATTACTTTTTTTTTTCAAAACTTACTAAATCTTTTTTTCCAGTAAAACTCATAAATAAACATTTCCTCAGGCATTATTAGACATTTTGCATGTGTATTTTTGGAGTTATGTTTATAAACCTTTCATATTTAGTATCAATCAATCAATCAATAGCCCTAAATCACTAGTGTCTCAAAGGGCTGCACAAACCACTACGACATCCTCGGTAGGCCCACATAAGGGCAAGGAAAACTCACACCCAGTGGGACATCGGTGACAATGATGACTATGAGAACCTTGGAGAGGAGGAAAGCAATGGATGTCGAGCGGGTCTAACATGATACTGTGAAAGTTCAATCCATAATGGATCCAACACAGTCGCGAGAGTTCAGTCCAAAGCGGATCCAACACAGCAGCGAGAGTCCCGTTCACAGCAGAGCCAGCAGGAAACCATCCCAAGCGGAGGCGGATCAGCAGCGCAGAGATGTCCCCAGCCGATACACAGGCAAGCAGTACATGGCCACCGGATCGGACCGGACCCCCTCCACAAGGGAGAGTGGGACATAGAAGAAAAAGAAAAGAAACGGCAGATCAACTGGTCTAAAAATGGAGTCTATTTAAAGGCTAGAGTATACAAATGAGTTTTAAGGTGAGACTTAAATACTTTTACTGAGGTGGCATCTCGAACTGTTACCGGGAGGGCCTTCCAGAGTACTGGAACCCGAACGGAAAACGCTCTATAGCCCGCAGACTTTTTTTGGGCTTTGGGAATCACTAATAAGCCGGAGTCCTTTGAACGCAGATTTTTTGCCGGGACATTTGATACAATACAATCGCCAAGATAGGATGGAGCTAGACCCTGTAGTATTTTATACGTAAGTAGTAAAACCTTAAAGTCACATCTTAAGTGCACAGGAAGCCAGTGCAGGTGAGCCAGTACAGGCGTAATGTGATCAAACTTTCTTGTTCTTGTCAAAAGTCTAGCAGCCGCATTTTGTACCAACTGTAATCTTTTAATGCTAGACATGGGGAGACCCGAAAATAATACGTTACAGTAGTCGAGGCGAGACGTAACAAACGCATGGATAATGACCTCAGCGTCTTTAGTGGACAGAATGGAGCGAATTTTAGCGATATTACGGAGATGAAAGAAGGCCGTTTTAGTAACGCTTTTAATGTGTGCCTCAAAGGAGAGAGTTGGGTCGAAGATAATACCCAGATTCTTTACCGTGTCGCCTTGTTTAATTGTTTGGTTGTCAAATGTTAGAGTTGTATTATTAAATAGAGTTCGGTGTCTAGCAGGACCGATAATCAGCATTTCCGTTTTTTTGGCGTTGAGTTGCAAAAAGTTAGCGGACATCCATTGTTTAATTTCATTAAGACACGCCTCCAGCTGACTACAATCCGGCGTGTTGGTCAGCTTTAGGGGCATGTAGAGTTGGGTGTCATCAGCATAACAGTGAATGCTAACACCGTATTTGCGTATGATGTCACCTAGCGGCAGCATGTAGATGCTGAAGAGTGCAGGGCCAAGGACCGAACCCTGGGGAACTCCACACGTTACCTTAACGTAGTCCGAGGTCACATTGTTATGGGAGACACACTGCATCCTATCAGTAAGATAAGAGTTAAACCATGACAGGGCTAAGTCTGACATACCAATTTGTGTTTTGATACGTTCTAATAAAATATTATGATCGACGGTATCGAAAGCAGCGCTAAGATCGAGGAGCAGCAACATAGGTGACGCATCAGAATCCATCGTTAGCAATAGATCATTAGTCATTTTTGCGAGGGCTGTCTCCGTGGAGTGATTTGCCCTGAAACCGGATTGAAAGGTTTCACATAGATTGTTAGACGCTAAGTGTTCATTTAACTGCTCCGCAACAATTTTTTCGAGGATTTTTGAAATAAAGGGAAGGTGAGACACCGGTCGGTAGTTTACCATGAGGTCAGGATCGAGGTTAGGTCTTTTAAGAAGAGGATGAATAACCGCTTTTTTGAATGCTAGGGGAACAGTGCCCGAGGAAAGTGATAAGTTTATAATATTTAGCACTGATGGACCTAATAATACAAAGAGCTCCTTGATCAGTTTCCCAGGAAGAGGGTCAAGTAAACATGTTGTTTGTTTTATTCCATTTACAAGTTGTAACAATTCCTCTAATGTTATTTCCTCAAAACGAGAGAAACTATTTTGGAGGGCCGTATCCGCCGTATATACCATCGTATCAGTGTTAATAGAACCCCGTTGTAGCTGGGACGCATTGTCTTTAATCTCCTTTCTAATGACTTCAATTTTCTTATTAAAGAATTGCATAAAGTCATCAGCTGAGTGGGTGGAGCTACTGGAAGGGGTCCCTTGGTGGGTTAGCGATGCTACCGTACTAAACAAAAATTTAGGATCGTTTTTATTACGGTGGATGAGATTTGAGTAATATTTAGCTTTAGCTAAGGTAAGCATGCGTTTATAAGTTATTAAACTATCACCCCATGCTTGATGGTGCACCTCTAGTTTAGTCGTGCGCCATTTGCGTTCCAGCTTTCTACATAATAGTTTCTGAGCTCCAGTTTCTTCTGTAAACCATGGGGTGCGCTTTTTTGGAGCCTTTTTTAACTTTAGCGGTGCTATGTTATCAATGGTTTCGCGCAGGGCGTCGTTAAAGTTGTTAGTGAGGTTATCAATAGAGCCCACATATTTTGGGAATGGTGCCATTACCGAGGGCAGTAGGTCAGCAAGAGTTGTCGTTGTGGCCGTATTAATGTTACGGCTGCTATAGCAGTTATTATTATTATTAGTTTGACGAACATGCGTCTGAACCTCGAATTTTATAAGGTAATGATCGGACAATACTTTAGTATACGGGAGTATCGTAACTTTGGAAATGGTGATACCCCTGACAAGCACTAGGTCTATCGTATTACCGTTGCGATGCGTGGGTTCATTTATTATTTGTGTGAGACCACAGCTATCAATTATAGTCTGGAGTGCTACGCACGGTGGGTCCGATGGGGTATTCATATGGATATTAAAGTCCCCCATTATGATTATATTATCGGCGTGTCACTAGATCAGCAACGAACTCTGAGAATTCATTGATAAAGTCCGAACACGGCCCTGGGGGGCGGTAGATAACAGCCAGGTGTAGAGGCAGCGGTGTGACAGACCTCATAGTAAGCACCTCAAACGATTTATATTTATTATTTATGTTAGGACTAAGGTTAAAGTTTTCATTGTATATTAGTGCGACCCCTCCACCCCTTTTAAGCGGACGGGCAATATGCGCATGTGTAAAGTTAGGAGGACATGCCTCATTTAGCGCAAAAAAGTCGTTTGGTTTAAGCCAGGTTTCGCTGAGACCGATGACGTTAAGATTGTTGTCTCTGATAATATCATTAACTAACAACGTTTTGGGAGACAATGATCTTATGTTTAAAAAACCTATATTATAGGTAGTGGGCTGTTTTAGGGAATTTTTGATAAAATTATCCGTAGTAGCAATATTAATAATGTTGTGTTTATTATGCCCAGTGCATTTAGTATAATTACGACCATATCTAGGAATTGATACGACGGGAATTTTCCGATTGTTTGATTGTTGCTTTGATAAACTGCACGCATCATAGTTAGCCACCTCAGTAACGGGGATTTTCCGATTGTTTGTTTGTTGCTTTGATAAACTGCACGCATCATAGTTAGCCACCTCAGTAAGACACATGTCCAACTCTGAAACACTCAAAGCAGAAAAAACTTGTTCTAATTCAACTGACTCCTTAACTTGTTCTAATTTAACTGACTCCCTACCCAGACCAGTAGTCTCGCATCTTAGTTATACTGTTATATTGAATACAAAACTAACTTGTGGCTTTACAAACCTTACAAAATATAATTGTTCTAGTACAACTAACAAAGTTAAATATTTCTAGAAATTATCAGCCATTTTTCATGTGTAGTTTAGAAGTTATGTTTCAATACATTTTAATTGCTTTTTTTGAATTATCTCAGGATTCTAAGAACATTAGTGTCATATTGATTTAAAAAAACTATTTTTTGCATTAGCAAGATTTAAAAAGCATATGTTTCGAGTAAAACTCCCAAAGATGCATTATTTCAGGCATTCTTAGCCATTTTTCATGTGTGGTTTAGAAGTCATGTTTAAATAACCTTCATATTGAGTGTTACAGAATACAGTCAAATTGGGTAAAACCTATTTTTTGTATTTGCAAACCATAGGAAAACAACTGTTTCTAGTAAAACTCACATGGATTCAATACCACAGGCATTTTTAGACATTTTGCACGTTTGGATTAGGAATTATGTTGGAATACATTTGTATTGCTTTTTTCGCATTATCTCAGATTCTAAGTACATTACTGTCAATGTGGGTAAAAAATTCCTTTTTGTTTTTGCAAACCTTACCACATTTTTTTTTCAAGTAAAACTCACAAAGATACATTTCTTCAGGCATTATTACACCTTTTGCATCTGCATTTTTGGAGTTCTAGTTCAAAAACTGTCATATTGAGTGTGACCGTATACTGTCAGAGTGAGTAAAACCTCATTTTTGTATTTGTGAACCTTTTCAAAATACCTGATTTTGGTAAAACTCACAAAGTTCAATATTACAGGCTTTATTAGACAGATTTTATATTTGGTTTTGGAGTTATGCTGATAAAAATTTCGTATTTAGTATGAAAGTTATACTATTTTATTGAATAAAAAACTAACTTGTGTCTTTGCAAACCTTACAAAATATAATTTTTCTAGTAAAACTAACAAAGATAAATATCTCTAGGCATTATTAGCCATTTTGGATGTGTTGTTTAGAAGTTATGTTTGAATACATTTTTATTGTTTTTTTTTAATAATATCTTAGGATTCTAACAACATTATTGTCATATTGAGTAAAAGACTACTTTTTCTATTTGCAAGATTTTAAAAAGCTCATGTTTCGAGTAAAACTCCCAAAGATGCATTATTTCAGGTATTATTAAGTTAAAGTTAAAGTACCAATGATTGTCACACAGACACTAGGTGTGGAAAAATGTGTCCTTTGCCTTCGACCCATCCCCTTGATCACCCCCTGGGAAGTAAAAGGAATAGTGGGCAGCAGTCGTTTCGCACTTATGGTTATTCAACCCCTTATTCCAACCCTTGATGCTAAGTGCCAAGCAGGGAGGTAAAGGGACATTTTTATATAGTCTTTGGCAGGGGCGGCAAAAAGGGGGGGTTAAGGAGACAGCTTCTAGGGGCCCATGATGGCGGGGGGCCCAGAGAGGCCTCTAAAGATGATGATATTATATGAAATTATGTGTTGGGGGCCCTGTAAAGATTCTTTTCATGGTGCACAAAATCCATTGCGGCGCCCCTGGTCTTTGGTATGACTCGGCCGGGGTTTGTACTCACAACCAACCAATCTCAGGAAGGACACTCTCACCACTAGGCCACTGAGTAGGTATTAGCCATTTTTCATGTGTGGTTTAGAAGTTCCATCCATCCATCCATCCATCTTCTTCCGCTTATCCGAGGTCGGGTCGCGGGGGCAGCAGCCTAAGCAGGGAAGCCCAGACTTCCCTCTCCCCAACCACTTCGTCTAGCTCTTCCCGGGGGATCCCGAGGCGTTCCCAGGCCAGCCGGGAGACATAGTCTTCCCAACGTGTCCTGGGTCTTCCCCGTGGCCTCCTACCGGTTGGACGTGCCCTAAACACCTCCCTCGGGAGGCGTTCGGGTGGCATCCTGACCAGATGCCCGAACCACCTCATCTGGCTCCTCTCGATGTGGAGGAGCAGCGGCTTTACTTTGAGTTCCTCCCGGATGACAGAGCTTCTCACCCTATCTCTAAGGGAGAGCCCCGCCACACGGCGGAGGAAACTCATTTCGGCCGCTTGTACCCGTGATCTTATCCTTTCGGTCATGACCCAAAGCTCATGACCATAGGTGAGGATGGGAACGTAGATCGACCGGTATATTGAGAGCTTTGCCTTCGGCTCAGCTCCTTCTTTACCACAACGGATCGGTACAACATCCGCATCACTGAAGACGCCGCACCGATCCGCCTGTCGATCTCACGATCAACTCTTCCCCAACTCGTGAACAAGACTCCTAGGTACTTAAACTCCTCCACTTGGGGCAGGGTCTCCTTCCCAACCCGGAGATGGCACTCCACACTTTTCCGGGAGAGAACCATGGACTCGGATTTGGAGGTGCTGATTCTCATTCCGGCCGCTTCACACTCGGCTGCGAACCGATCCGGTGAGAGCTGAAGATCCCGGCCAGATGAAGCCAACAGGACCACATCGTCTGCAAAAAGCAGAGACCTAATCCCGCGGCCACCAAACCGGAACCCCTCAATGCCTTGACTGCGCCTAGAAATTCTGTCCATAAAAGTTATGAACAGAATCGGTGACAAAGGGCAACCTTGGCGGAGTCCAACCCTCACTGGAAACGTGTCCGACTTACTGCCAGTAATGCGGACCAAGCTCTGACACTGATCGTACAGGGATCGGTCTGCTATAATAAGACAGTCCAACACCCCATTCTCTCTGAGCACTCCCCACAGGACTTCCCGAGGGACACGGTCGAATGCCTTCTCCACGTCCACATAGCACATGTAGACTGGTTGGGCAAACTCCCATGCACCCTCAAGAACCCTGCCGAGAGTATAGAGCTGGTCCACAGTTCCACGACCAGGACGAAAACCACACTGTTCCTCCTGAATCCGAGGTTCGACTATCCGGCGTAGCCTCCTCTCCAGTACACCTGAATAAACCTTACCGGGAAGGCTGAGGAGTGTGATCCCACGATAGTTGGAACACACCCTCCGGTCCCCCTTCTTAAAGAGAGGGACCACCACCCCGGTCTGCCAATCCAGAGGTACCGCCCCCGATGTCCACGCGATGCTGCAGAGTCTTGTCAACCAAGACAGCCCCACGGCATCCAGAGCCTTAAGGAACTCTGGGCGGATCTCATCCACCCCTGGGGCCTTGCCACCGAGGAGCTTTTTAAGTACCTCAGCAACCTCAGCCCCAGAAATAGGCGAGTCCACCCCAAATTCCCCAGGCACTGCTTCTTCATAGGAAGACGTGTTGGTGGGATTGAGGAGGTCTTCGAAGTATTCCTTCCACCTATCCACAACATCCGCAGTTGAGGGCAGCAGAACACCATCCGCACCATACACGGTGTTGACAGTGCACTGCTTCCCCTTCCTGAGGCGGCGGATGGTGGTCCAGAATCGCTTCGAAGCCATCCGGAAGTCATTTTCCATGGCTTCCCCAAACTCTTCCCATGTCCGAGTTTTTGCCTCTGTGACCGCTGAAGCTGCACACCGCTTGGCCTGTCGGTACCTGTCCACTGCCTCTGGAGTCCTATGAGCCAAAAGAACCCGATAGGACTCCTTCTTCAGCTTGACGGCATCCCTCACCGCTGGTGTGCACCAGCGGGTTCTAGGATTACCGCCACGACAAGCACCAACTACCTTGCGGCCACAGCTCCGATCAGAAGTTATGTTTAAATAATTGTCATATTGAGTGTTACAGTATACAGTCATATGGGGAAAACGTTTTTTTTTTGTGTTTGCAAACCATAGAAAAACAACTGTTTCTAGTATAACTCACATGGATTCAATTCACAGGCATTTTTAGACATTTGCCTGTTTGGATTAGGAATTTAGTTGGAATACATTTTTATTGCATTTTTCGCATTATCTCAGGATTCTAAGTACATTACTGTCAAATTGGGTAAAAAAAATACTTTTTTTTTTGCAAACCTTACCAAATGTTATTTTCCCGTAAAACTCACAAAGATACATTTCTTCAGGCATTATTAGACATTTTGCATGTGTATTTTTGGAGTTATGTTTCAAAAACTGTCATATTGAGTGTGACCGTATACTGTCATGGTGAGTGAAACCTAATTTTTGTATTTTTTTTAACCTTTCCAGAATACCTGATTCTGGTAAAACTCACAAAAATTCAATTAACAGGCTTTATTAGACAGATTTTAGGTTTGGTTTTGGAGTTATGTTTATAAACCTTTCATATTTGGTATGACAGTAATAGTGTTAAATTGAATTAAAAAAAACTAACATGTGTCTTTGCAAACCTTACAAAATATACATTTTTAGTACATATAACAAAGATAAATATTTCTAGGAATTATTAGCCGTTTTGCATTTTACTTTAGAAGTTATGTTTGAATACATTATTATTGCTTTTTTTGCATTATCTCAGGATTCTAAGAACATTATTGTCATGTTGAGTAAAAAAAATACTTTTTGCATTTGCAAGATTTAATAAAGCATATGTTTCGAGTAAAACTCCCAAAGATGCATTATTTCAGGTATTATTAGCCATTTTTCATGTGTAGTTTAGAAGTTGTGTTTAAATAACTGTCATATTGAGTGTTACAGTATACAGTCATATTAGGTAAAACCTATTTTTTGTGTTTGCAAACCATAGAAAAACAACTGTTTCTAATAAAACTCACATGGATTCAATATCACAGGCATTTTTAGACATTTTGCAAGTTTGGATTAGGAATTATGTTGGAATACATTTGTATTGCTTTTTTTTCGCTTTATTTTAGTATTCTAATTACATTACTGTCAAATTGGGTAAAAAAAAAAAAAAATTTTGTTTTTGCAAACCTTACCAAATATTTTTGGTTTTTTTTGCAGTAAAACTCACAAAGATACTTTTCTTCAGGCATTATTAGACATTTTGCATGTGTATTTTTAGAGCTATGTTTCAAAAACTGTCATACTGAATGTGACCGTATACTGTTATGGTGAGTAAAATACCTGATTCAGGTAAAACTAAAAAAAATTCAATATTACAGGCTTTATTAGGAATATTTTATGTTTGGTTTTGGAGTTATGTTAATAAACTTTTCATATTTAGTATCAAAGTTATACTGTTATATTGAATAAAAAACTAACTTGTGATTTTGCAAACCTTACGGAATATATTTTTTCTAGTAAAACTAACAAATATAATATCTCTAGGAATTATTAGCCAATTTGGATGTGTTGTTTAGAAGTTATGTTTGAATACATTTGTATTGCTTTTTTCGCAATATCTCAGGATTCTAAGAACATTATTGTCATATTGAGTAAAAAAAACTACTGTTTGCATTTGCAAGATTGATAAAAAGCACATGTTTCGAGTAAAACTCCCAAAGATGCGTTATTTCAGGTCTTATTAAGTTAAAGTTAAATTACCAATGATTGTCACACACACACATTAGGTGTGGCAAACTTTGTCGTCTGCATTTGACCCATCCCCTTGATCACCCCGTGGGAGGTGAGGGGGGCAGTGGGCAGCAGCGGTGCTGCACTTATGGTGATTCAACCCCCAATTCCAACCCTTGATGCTAAGTGCCAAGCAGGGAGGTAATGGGTCCCATTTTTATATAGTCATTGGTAGACTCTGCCGGGGTTTGAACTCACAACCTACCGATATCAGGGCGGACACTATAACACCTACCTGAGTAGGTATTAGCCATTTTTCATGTGTGGTTTAGAAGTTATGTTTAAGTAACGGTCATATTGAGTGTTACAGTATACAGTCGTATTGAGTAAAACCTATTTTTCGTGTTTGCAAACAATATAAAAAAAACTGTTTCTAGTAAAACTCACATGGATTCAATATCACAGGCATTTTTAGACATTTTGCACGTTTGGAATACATTTTTATTTGTATTACTTTTTTCGTATCATCCCAGGATTCCAAGTACATTACTGTCAAATTGGGTAAAAAAATAACTTTTTGTTTTTGCAAACCTTACCAAATGTTTTTTTTCCAGTAAAACTCACAAAGATATATTTCTTCAGGCATTATTAGACATTTTGCATGTGTATTTTTGGAGTTATGTTTCAAAAACTGTCATATTGAGTGTGACTGTTTACTGTCATAGTGAGTAAAATCTAATTTTTGTATTTGTAAACCTTTCCAAAATACCTGATTCTGGTAAACCTCATAAAAATTCAATATTACAGGCTTTAGTAGACATATTTTATGTTTGGTTTTGGAGTTTTGTTTTTAAACCTTTCATATTTAGTACGACAGTTAACTGTTATATTGAATAAAAAAACTAACTTGTGTCTTTGCAAACCTTACAAAAGATCATTTTTCTAGTACAACTAACAAAAAAACATATCTCTAGGCATTATCAGCCATTTTGCATGTGTAGTTTAAAAGTTATGTTTGAATACATTTGTGTTGCTTTTTTCGCATTATCTCAGGATTTTAAGAACATTATTGTCATATTGAGGAAAAAACAACTTTTTGCAGTTGCAAGATTTAAAAAAGCATATTTTTCAAGTAAAACTCCCAAAGATGCATGTTTAAGGTATTATTAGCCATTTTTTCACGTGTGGTTTAGAAGTTATGCTTAAATAACTGTCATTTTGAATGTTACAATATACATTCATATTGAGTAAAACTTATTTTTTGTGTTTGCAAACCATAGAAAAACAACTGTTTCTAGTAAAACTCACAAGGAATCAATATCACAGGCATTTTTGACATTTTGCAAGTTGGGATTAGGAATTATGTTGAAATACATTTTTATTGCATTTTTCACATTATCTTATGATTCTAAGTACATTGCTTTCAAATTGGGTAAAACATTCCTTTTTGTTTTTGCAAACCTTACCAAATGTTTTTTTTCCAGTAAAACTCCTTATCGTGGTAGAGGAGTTTGCGTGTCCCAATGATCCTAGGAGCTATGTTGTCTGGGGGCTTTCATGCCCCATGGTAGGGTCTCCCAAGACAAACAGGTAATAGGTGAGGGATCAGACAAAGAGCAGCTCAAAGACTTGTATGGATATGCAGCAAAGTGGACTTAGATATCCCTTGCCTGGACTCGGGTCACCAGGGCCCTGCTCTGGAGCCAGGCCCGGAGGTTGGGGCACGATGGCGAGCGCCTGGTGGCCGGGCCTGTCCCCATGGGGCCCGGCCGGGCACAGCCCAAAGAAGCAATGTGGTTCATCCCTCCAATGGGCTCATCACTCGGGGTCGGGTGCATTGTGAGCAGGGCGGCAGCCGAAGGCAGGGCACTTGGCGGTATGATCCTCCGCTACATAAGTTAGTTCTTGGGACCAACACTTACGCACCAAACAGCAGTTCAGAGTGCCCACCCTTTTTGGATACACCTGAGGGAGTACTGGAAAGTGCCCCCCCCCCCCGGGTGATTCCCTTGTCCTACTGGGGGACTTCAACGCTCATGTTGGCAACGACAGTGAAACCTGGAGAGGCGTGATTGGGTTCTTGAGGGTGCATGGGAGTTTGCCCAACCAGTCTACATGTGCTTTGTGGATATGGAGAAGGCATTTAAGCTTGTCCCTCGGGAAGTCCTGTGGGGAGTGTTTAGAGAGTATGGGGTATCAGACTGTCTGATTGTGGCGGTTTGCTCCCTGTACGATCAGTGTCAGAGCTTCATCCGACTATCCGGCGTAGCCTCCTCTCCAGTACACCTAAATAAACCTAACCGGGAAGGCTGAGGAGTGTGATCCCACGATAGTTGGAACACACCCTTCCCTAAAGAGAGGGACCACCACCCCTGTCTGCCAATCCAGAGGTACCGCCCCCGATTTCCACATGATGCTGCTGAGTCTTGTCAACCAAGACAGCCCCAGAGCATCCAGAGCCTTAAGGAACTCCGGGCGGAACTCTTCCACCCCTGGGGGTCTCGCCACCGAGGAGCTTTTTAACTACCTCAGTAACCTCAGCCCCAGAAATTGGAGAGCCCACCACAGATTCTCCAGGAACTGCGTCCTCATAGAAAGACAAGTTGGTGGGATTAAGGAGGTCTTCGAAGTATTACTTCCACCGATCCACAACATCCGCAGTCGAGGTCAGCACAGTACCATCCACACCATACACGGTGTTGACGGTGCACTGTTTCCCCCTCCTGAGGCGGCGGATGGTGGTCCGGAATTGCTTCGAAGCCGTCCGGAAGTCATTTTCCATGTGACAGTCATGTGTCGCGGGATTCTTCAGGACCGATGGATCACACAGGCAGGTCGTCAAGTTTGCCAATTCGTTCAATGTCTCCTCACACAATATTTCTTCTTTTGTCGTTCACAAATGTCTTTTTGTTTTATTTAGTTTTTTTCAAAACATTTCTTCTTTTAGTCCGTTTCCAAAGTCTTTTCAGTCTTATTTTGCTCACTCACAATATTTCTTCTTTTTGTCCATAAATTCTCTTTCTCCGTCAGCCCCTCGTGCTTTTCAGCCCCGCCCTGCGCTCTTCAACGCTGCTAATAAGAGACAGGTGATTAGATAACTCGTTCCAACTCAGTTATCCACTCACCTGCCATCTGCTTCCAGCCGGCTCCTGTGCATGCCCCGTCCACAGGCGGCGCGTGACCACGCCCTGCCTCCCACAAGCCTCCACCGTCAGACTCAGGCCGGGCACCCGTCCGACCGCGCCGACTCCCCACCACCCCACCCCCCAGGAGGGCGAGAGAGGAAGTCTGCCACGGCCATCTATGCACCCGGCCTGGGGACCACCCGGAAGTTGTATGGCTGTAATGCGAGGTACCACTGGGTGATCCGCGCGTTGGCATCCTTCATCCGGTGGAGCCACTGGAGCAGTTTGTGGTCCGAACAGAGGCTGTAGGCGTGACCCAGCAGGTAGTAGCGGAGTGCCCCGACCGCCCACCGGATGGCGAGGCACTCCCTCTCTACCGTACTGTACCTCGCCTCCCGGTCTGAGAGTGTTTGGCTGATGTACAAAATGGAGCGGTCGACGCCCACCACCCGCTGGGAAAACACCGCCCCCAGTTCCCTGCCTGATGCGTCCGCCTGCAGTTAAAAAGGGATGGTGAAGTCAGGCATGCACAGTACCAGTTCCTCGCAGAGTGCTGTCTTTATCTGCTGGAATGGCCGCTGAAACTGCTCCGTCCACTGGACCAGCTCTGGGGTACCCTTTCGGGTGAGGTCAGTTAGTGGGCTGGTCAAGTCCGCGAACCGGGGAAAGGACAGCCTTTGCGGAGCCCAGCCCTCACTGGAAGCGTGTCCGACTTTCTGCCGGCAATGCAGACCAAGCTCTGACACTGATCGTACAGGGAGCGAACCGCCACAATCAGACAGTCCGATACCCCATACTCTCTGAGCACTCCCCACAGGACATCCCGAGGGCCAGAGTCGAATGCCTTCTCCAAGTCCACAAAGCACATGTAGACTGGTTGGGCAAACTCCCATGCACCCTCAAGAACCCTGCCGAAAGTGTAGAGCTGGTCCACAGTTCCACGACCAGGACGAAAACCACACTGTTCCTCCTGAATCCGAGGTTCGACTATCCGGCGTAGCCTCCTCTCCAGTACACCTGAATAAACCTTACTGGGAAGGCTGAGGAGTGTGATCCCACGATAGTGGGAACACACCCTCCGGTCCCCCTTCTTAAAGAGAGGGACCACCAGCCCGGTCTGCCAATCCAGAGGTCTCGACCCCGATGTCCACGCGATTCTGCAGAGTCTTGTCAACCAAGACAGTCCCACAGCATCCAGAGCCTTAAGGAACTCCGGGCGGGTCTCGTCCACCCCCGGGGGCCTTGCCACCGAGGAGCTTTTTAACTACCTCAGGAACTTCCGCCCCAGAAATTCGAGAGCCCACCACTGAATCCCCCGGGCACTGCGTCCTCATAGGAAGACGTGTTGGTGGGATTAAGGAGGTCTTTGAAGTATTTCTTCGACCGATCCACAACATCCGCAGTCGAGGTCAGCAGAGCAACATCAACTGTGCACTGCTTCCCCTTCCTGAGGCGGCGGATGGTGGTCCAGAATTGCTTCAAAGCCTTCCGGAAGTCTTTTTCCATTGCTTCCCCAACTCCACCCATGTCCCAGTTTTTGCCTCCACGACCTAATTTTTGTATTTGAAAACCATAGAAAAAGAATTGTTTATAATTACACTTACATGAATTCAATATCATTTTTAGACATTTTGCACGTTTGGATTAGGAATTATGTTGAAATACATTTTTATTGCATTTTTCACATTATCTCAGTACATAACTGTCAAATTGGGTAAAAAAAAAAAATTACTTTTTGTTTTTGTAAACCTTACCAAATGTTTTTTTTTTTTTTTCATTAACACTCACAAGGATACATTTTGTTCAGGCATTATTAGACATTTTGTATGTGTATTTTTGGAGTTATGTGTCAAAACTGTCATGTTGAGTGGGACCGTATACTGTCATAGTAAGTAAAACCTCATTTTTGTAATTGTGAAACTTTCCAAAATACCTGGTTCTTGTAAATCTCACAAAAATTCAATATTTCATGCTTTATTAGACATATTTAATGACTGGTTTTGGAGTTATGATTATTAATCTTTTATATTAAGATGACAGTTATGTTATATTGAATAAAAAAACTACCTTGTGTCTTTGCAAACCTTACAAAAGATAATTGTTCTAGTACAACTAACAAATATAAATATATCTTGGCATTATTAGTCATTTTACATGTGTTGATTAGAAGTTATGTTTGAATACATTATTATTGCTTTTTTGCATTATCTCAGGATTCTAAGAACATTATTGTTGTATTGAATAAAAAAAACTACTTTTTGAATTTGCAAGATTTGAAAAGCATATATTTGAAATAAAACTCCCAAAGATGCATTATTTCAGGCAATATTAGCCATTTTTCATGTGTGGTTTAGAAGTTATGTTTAAATAACCTTCATATTGAGTGTTACAGTATAAAGTCAAATAGGGGAAAACCTATTTTTTGTATTTGCAAACCATAGAAAAACAACTGCATCTAGTAAAAACTCACATGCATTCAATATCACAGGCATTTTTAGACATTTTGCACGTTTGGATTAGGAATTATGTTGGTATACATTTTATTGCTTATTTCGCATTACCTCAGGATTCTTAAATACATTACTGTCAAATCGGGTAAAAAAATGCTTTTTGTTTTTTCAAGACTAACTTAATGTTTTTTTCAAGTAAAACTAGCAAATATACATTTCCTCAGGCATTGTTGGAGATTTTGCATGTGTATTTTTGGAGTTGTGTTTATAAACCTTTCATATTTAATATGACATTTATATTGTTATATTGAATACAAAACTAACTTATGGCTTTACAAACCTTACAAAATATATTTTTTCTAGTACAACTAACAAAGATAAATATTTCTAGAAATTATTAGCCATTTTTCATGTGTAGTTTAGAAGTTATGTTTGAATACATTTTTATTGCTTTTTTCGCATTATCTCAGGATTCTAAGAACATTAGTGTCATATTGAGTAAAAAACTACTTTTTGCATTAGCAAGATTTAAAAAGCATATGTTTCGAGTAAAACTCCCAAAGATGCATTATTTCAGGCATTATTAGCCATTTTTCATGTGTGGTTTAGAAGTTATTTTTAAATTACCTTCATATTGAGTTTTACAGAATACAGTCATATTGAGTAAAACCTCATTTTTGTATTTGCAAACCATAGAAAAAAAACTGTTTCTAGTAAAACTCACATGGATTTAATATCACAGGCATTTTTAGACATTTTGCACGTATGGATTAGGAATTATGTTGGAATACATTTTTATTGCTTTTTTCGCATTATCTCAGGATTCTAAGAACATTAGTAATATTGAGTAAAAAATACTTTTTGCATTTGCAAAATTCAAACAGCACATGTTTCGAGTAAAACTCCCATTTCAAGCATTATTAGCTATTTTTCATGTGTGGTTTAGAAGTTATGTTTAAATAACCTTCATATCGAGTGTTACTGTATACAGTCAAATTGGGTAAAACATTTTTTTGAATTTGCAAACCATAGAATAACAACTGTTTCTAGTAAACCTCACATGGATTCAACATCACAGGCCTTTTTAGACATTTTTGCACGTTTGAATTAGGAATTATGTTTGAATAAATTTTATTGCTTTTTTCGAATTTTCTCAGAATTCTAAGTACATTACTGTCAAATTGGGTAAAACATTACTTTTTGTCTTTGCAAACCATACCAAATATTTTTTTTTCCAGCAAAACTCACAAAGATACATTACTTCAGGCATTATTCCATATTTTGCATGTGTATTTTTGGAGTTATAGTTCAAAAACTGTCATATTGAGTGTGACCGTATACTGTCATAGTGAGTAAAACCTCATTTTTGTAATTGTGAACCTTTCCAAAATACCTGATTTTTGTGAAACTCACAAAAATTCAATACTTCAGGCTTTATTAAACAGATTTGATGTTTGGTTTCGGAGTTATGTCTACAAACCTTTCATATTAAGATGACAGTTATACTGTTATATTGAATAAAAAAACTAACTTGTGTCTTTGCAAACCTTAAAAAAGATTTTTTTTCTATTACAACTAACAAAGATAAACCTATCTAGGCATTATTATATAATTTTGCATGTGTTGTTTAGAAGTTATGATTCAATATCACAGTTATTTTTAGACATTTTGCACGTTTGGATTAGGAATTATGTTGGAATACATTTTTATGGCTTTTTTCGCAACATCTCAGAAATTTAAGAACATTATTTTCATATTGAGTAAAAAACTCTTTTTTGCATTTGTGAAATGTTAAAAGCATATGTTTCAAGTGAAACTCCCAAAGATGCATTATTTCAGGCATTATTACCCCTTTTTCATGTGTGGTTTAGAAGTTATGTTTAAATAACCTTCATATTGAGTTTTACAGAATACAGTGAAATTGGGTAAAACCTATTTTTTGTATTTGCTAACCATAGAAAATTAACTGTTTCTAGTAAAACTCACATGGATTCAATGTCATAGGCATTTTTAGACATTTTGCACGTTTGGATTAGGAATTATGTTGGAATACATTTGTATTGCTTTTTTCGCATTATCTCAGGATTCTAAGAACATTAGTGTCATATTGAATAAAAAACTATTTTTGCATTTGCAAGATTCAAACAGCACATGTTTCGAGTAAAACTCCCAAAAATGCATTATTTCAGGCATTATTACCCCTTTTTCATGTGTGGTTTAGAAGTTATGTTTAAATAACCTTCTTATTGAGTTTTACAGAATACAGTCAAATTGGGTGAAACCTATTTTTTGTATTTGCAAACCATAGAAAAAAAACTGTTTCTAGTAAAACTCACATGGATTTAATATCACAGGCCTTTTTAGACATTTTGCACGGTTGGATTAGGAATTATGTTGGGATACATTTATATTGCTTTTTTGCATTATCTCAGAATTGTAAGTACATTAGTATCATATTGAATAAAAAACTATTTTTGCATTTGCAAGATTTAAACAGCACATGTTTCGAGTAAAACTCCCAAAAATGCATTATTTCAGGCATTATTACCCCTTTTTCATGTGTGGTTTAGAAGTTATGTTTAAATAACCTTCATATTGAGTTTTACAGAATACAGTGAAATTGGGTAAAACCTATTTTTTGTATTTGCTAACCATAGAAAATTAACTGTTTCTAGTAAAACTCACATGGATTCAATGTCATAGGCATTTTTAGACATTTTGCACCTTTGGATTAGGAATTATGTTGTAATACATTTGTATTGCTTTTTTCGCATTATCTCAGGATTCTAAGAACATTAGTGTCATATTGAATAAAAAAATATTTTTGCATTTGCAAGATTCAAACAGCACGTTTCGAGTAAAACTCCCAAAAATGCATTATTTCAGGCATTTTTACCCCTTTTTCATGTGTGGTTTAGAAGTTATGTTTAAATAACCTTCATATTGAGTTTTACAGAATACAGTCAAATTGGGTAAAACCTATTTTTTGTATTTGCAAACCATAGAAAAAAAACTGTTTCTAGTAAAACTCACATGGATTTAATATCACAGGCATTTTTAGACATTTTGCACGGTTGGATTAGGAATTATGTTGGGATACATTTATATTGCTTTTTTGCATTATCTCAGAATTGTAAGTACATTACTGTCAAATCGGGTAAAAAAATTACTTTTTTCAAAACTTACTGAATGTTTTTTCTAGTAAAACTCACAAATATACATTTCCTCAGCCATTATTAGACATTTTGCATGTGTATTTTTGGAGTTATAGTTCAAAAACTGTCATATTGAGTGTGACCGTATACTGTCATAGTGAGTAAAACCTCATTTTTGTAATTGTGTACCTCTCCAAAATACCTGATTTTGGTAAAACTCACAAAAATTCAATACTACAGGCTTTATTAAACAGATTTGATGCTCGGTTTTGGAGTTATGATTATAAACCTTATATAACTATTATGAGAGTTATACTGTTATATTGAATAAAAAGAAAACTAATTTGTGTCTTTGCAAACCCTAAAAAATACAATTTTTCGAGTAAAACTAACAACTATATATATCTTTAGGTATTATTAGCCATTTTTCAAGTGTGGTTTAGAAGTTATGTTTAAATAATTGTCATAGTTAGTGTTACAGTATACAGTAATAGTGGGTAAAAACCTATTTTTTGTATTTGCAAACCATAAAAAAACAACTGCTTCTATTCAAACTCACATGGATTCAATATCACAGGCATTTTTATACATTTTGCATGTTTGGATTACGAATTATGTTGGAATACATTTTTATCACTTTTTTGCATCATCTCAGGATTGTAAGTACATTACTGTCAAATTGGGTAAAACAATTACTTTTCGTTTTTGAAAACATTACCAAATTTTTTTCAGTAGAACTTACAAAGAAACATTTTTTCAGGCATTATTAGACATTTTGCATGTGTGTTTTGGGTGTGACCGTATACTCTCATAGTGAGTAAAACTTCATTTTTTTATTTGTTAACCGTTCCAAAATACCTGACTTGATGAAACACAAATAAATTCATTATTACAGGCCTTTTTAAACAGATTTATGTTTGGTTTTGGAGTTATGTTTAAAAACCTTTTTTATCTATTATGACCGTTATACTGTTATATTCAATAAAATAAAAACTAATTTGTGTCTTTGCAAACACAACAAAATATAATTTTTCTCGTAAAACTAACAACTATAAATATCTCCAGGCATTATTAGCCACTTTTCTTGTGTGGTTTAGAAGTTATGTTTAAATAACTGTCATATACAGTCATATTGGGTAAAACCTATTTTTTGTATTTGCAAACCATAGAAAAACAACTGTTTCTAGTCAAATTCACATGGATTCAATATCACAGGCATTTGCACGTTTGGAATAGGAATTATGTTGAAATACATTGGTATTGCTTTTTTTGCAATATCTCAGGATTGTAAGTACATTCCTGTAAAATTTAGTAAAAAATTACCTTTTGTTTTTGCAAACCTTACCAAATGTTTTTTTTTTTTTGCAGTAAAACTTCTCTCTGAGCTGCTACCTTATCCTGGTAGAGGAGTTTGCGTGTCCCAATGATCCTAGGAGCTATGTTGTCTGGGGGCTTTCATGCCCCCTGATAGGATCTCCAAAGACAAACAGGTCCTAGGTGAGGGATCAGACAAAGAGCAACTCGAAGAATATTATGGATGTACAGCAAAGTAGACTTAGATTTCCCTCGCCTGGATGCCAGGCCCGGAGTTGGGGCACGATGGCGAGCGCATGTCCCAATGGGGCCCGGCTGGGCACTTCCTGAAGAGTCAATGTGGGTCATCCCCCCTAATGGGATCACCACTCATAGGAGAGGCCATAGAGGTCGGGTGCATTGTGAGCTGGGCGGTAGCCGAAGGCACGGCACTTGGCGGTCTGATCTTCCGCTACATAAGCTAGCTCTTGGGACTGGGAAACGTCCCCTCACTGGGATGGAAGAAGGCTGAGCTAGTGCGCGAGGTAGAGAAATTCCGGCTGGATTTAGTCGGACTCACCTCGACGCACAGCAAGGGCTCTGCGACCAGTTTTCTCGAGAGGGACTGGACTCTCTTCCACACTGGCGTCCGGAAGTCGTTTTCCATGGCTACCCCAAACTCCTCCCATGCCCGCGTTTTTGCCTCCACGACCGCTGAAACTGCACACATCTTGGCCTGTCGGTACCTGTCCACTGCCTCCAGAGGCCAATGAGCCAAAAGAACGTGATAGGACTACTTCTCCAGCTTGACGGCATCCCTTACCGCTGGTGTCCACCAACGGGTTCTACGATTACCGCCACGACAGGCACCAACTACCTTGCGGCCACAGCTCCAGTCAAACTCGATGTCCAGCACCTCCCTCGTGACATGTTCAAAGTTCTTCCGGAGATGGGAATTGAAACTCCCTCTGACAGGAGGCTCTGCCAGACGTTCCCAGCAGACCCTCACAATATGTTTTGCCTGCCAGGTCTGTCCGGCATCCTCACCCACCATCGCAGCCAACTCTACCGATGTTGGTGATCGGTAGAAAGCTCTGCCCCTCTCTTATCCTGAGTGCTCAAAACATGAAGCCGCAAATCCGATGACACAACTACAAAGTTGATCATGAAACTGAGGCCTAGGGTGTCCTGGTGACAAGTGCACATATGGACACCCTTATGTTTGAACATGGGGTGTGTTATGGACAATCTGTGACGAGCACAGAAGTCCGATAAGCAAACACCACTCGGGTTTAGATCCGGGCCGCCATTCTTCCCAATCACGCCTCTCCAGGTTTCACTGTCGTTGCCAACATGAGCATTGAAGTCCCCCAGTAGGACAATGGAGTCACCCGGGGGAGCGTCGAGTTTAGTCTGACTATATCCAGCCGGAACTTCTCTACCTCGCGTACTAGCTCAGGCTCCTTCCCCCCCAGTGAAGTGATTTTCCATGTCCCAAGAGACAGCTTATGTAGCGGAGGATCAGACCGCCAAGTGCCCTACCTTCGGCTGCCGCCCTACTCACAATGCACCCGACCTCGGGTGGTGAGCCCATTGGAAAGATGACCCACTTTGCCTCTTCAGGCTGTGCCCGGCCGGGCCCCAGCCATCGCGCCCCACCCTCGGGCCTGGCTCCAGAGCAGGGCCCCGGTGACTCGCGTCCGGGCAAGGGAAACCTAAGTCCACTTTGCTGCATATCCATACAAGTCTTTGAGCTGCTCTTTGTCTGATCCCTCACCTAGGACCTGTTTGTCTTGGGAGACCCTACCATGGGGCATGATACAACGTCCGCATTACTGAAGATGCCGCACCGACCCGCCTGTCGATCTCACGATCCACTCTTCCACCACTTGTTTACAAGACTCCTTGGTACTTGAACTCCTCCACGTGGGGAAGGGTCTCCTTCCCAACCCGTAGATAGCACTCCAGCCTTTTCCGGGCAGGAACCATGGACTCGGAATTGGAGGTGCTGATTCCTATGCTGGTCGCATCACACTCGGCTGCAAACTGGTCCAGTGAGAGCTGAAGATCCCGGCTAGATGAAGCCATCAGGACCATATCGTCTGCAAATAGCAGACACCTAATCCCGCAGCCTCCAAACCGGAACCCCTCAACGCATTGACTGCGCCTAGAAATTCTGTCCATAAAAGTTATGAACAGAATCGGTGACAAAGGACAGCCTTGGCGGATCCTAACCCTCACTGGAAACATGTCCGACTTTCTGCCGGCGATGCAGACCAAGCTCTGACACTGATCGTACAGGGAGCGAACCGCCAAAATCAGACAGTCCGATACCCCATACTCTCTGAGCACACCCCACAGGACTTCCCTTGGGACACGGTCGAATGCCTTCTCCAAGGCCACAATGCACATGTAGACTGGTTGGGCAAACTCCCATGCACCCTCAAGAACCCTACCACGAGTATAGAGCTGGTCCACAGTTCCACGACCAGGACGAAAACCACACTGCTTTATCCTGAATCAGAATAGCCTCCTCTCCAATACACCTGAATAAACCTTACCAGGAAGGCTGAGGAGTGTGATCCCACAATAGTTGGAACACCCCCCCCCCGGTCCCAATCCAGAGGCACCGCCCCCGATTTCCACATGATGGTGCAGAGTCTTGTCAACCAAGACAGCCCCACAGCATGCAGAGCCTAAAGGAACTCCGGGCAGATCTCTTCCACCCCTGAAGCCTTGCCACCGAGGAACTTTCCAACTACCTCAGCAACCTCAGCCCTAGAAATTGGAGATCCCACCACAGTTTCCCTTGGCAATGCGTCCTCATAAGAAGACGTGTCAGTGGGATTAAGGAGGTCTTCGAAGTAATCCTTCCACCTATCCACAACATCCGCAGTAAAGGTCAGCAGAGCACCATCCACACCATACACGGTGTTGACAGTGCACTGCTCCCCCTTCCTGAGGCGAAGAATGGTGGTCCAGAATCCCTTTGAAGCCGCCCGGAAGTCGTTTTTGATGGCTTCCCCGAACCCCTCCCATGTCCGAGTTTTTGCCTCCGCGACCGCTGAAGCTGCACACCGCTTGACCTGTGGTTACCTGTCCACTGCCTCTGGAGTCCTATGAGCCAAAAGAACCCGATAGGACTCCTTCTTCAGCTTGACGGCATCCCTTACCACTGGTGTCCACCAACGGGTTCTAGGATTACCGCCACGACAGGCACCAACTACCTTTAGGCCGCAGCGCCAGTCAGCCGCCTCGACAATAGAGGTGCGGAACATGGTCCACTCGGACTCAATGTCCAGCGCCTCCCTCGTGGCATGTTCAAAGTTCTTCGGGAGGTGGGAATTGAAACTCTCTCCGACAGGAGGCTCTGCCAGACGTTCCCAGCAGACCCACACAATGCGTTTGGGCCTGCCAAGTCTGTCCGCCATCCTCCCCCACCATCGCAGCAAACTCACCACTAGGTGCCCCTCTCTTCGCCCGAGTGTCCAAAACATGAAAGTTGATCATGGAATTGCGGCCTAGGGTGTCCTGGTGCCAAGTGCACATATTGACAACCTTATGTTTGAACATGGTGTTTGTTGTTGACAATCTGTGACAGGCATAGAAGTCCAATAACGAGTTGTTCGGATCCGGGTGGCCATTCTTCCGAATCACGCCTTTCCAGGTTTCACTGTCGTTGCCAACATGAGCTTTGAAGTCCCCCAGTAGGACAAGAGAATCACCCAGGGGAGCACTTTCCAGTACTTTCTCGGGTGTATCCAAAAAGGGTGGGTACTCTGAAGTGCTGTTTGGTGTGTAAGCACAAACAACAGTCAGAACCCGTCCCCCCAGCCGAAGGCGGAGGCATGCTACCCTCTTGTCTACTGGGTTGAACTCCAACGTACAGGCTTTGAGCAGGGGGGCTACACGAATTGCCACCCAAGCTCGTCACCTCTCACTGCGTGCAACGCCAGAGTGGAAGAGAGTCCAGTCCCTCTCGAGAGAACTGTTTCCATAGCCCTTGCTGTGCGTCGAGGTGAGTCCGACTAAATCCAGCCGGAATTTCTCTACCTCACGCACCAGCTCAGGCTCCTTCCCTCCCAGACCCAAGAGCTTGCTTATGTAGTGGAGGATCAGACCGTAAAGTGCCGTGCCTTCGGCTGCCGCCCAGCTCACAGTGCACCCGAAGTCTATGGCCCCTCCTAAAAGTGGTGAGCCCATTGGAGGGATGACCCACATTGACTCTTCAGGTTTTACCCAATATGACTGTATACTGTAACACTCAATATGAAGGTTATTTAAACATAACTTCTAAACCACACAAGAAAAATGGCTAATAATGCCTAGAGATATTTATCTTTGTTAGTTTTACTAGAAAAATTATATTTTGTTGGGTGTGCAGGGACCCAAATTATTTTTTTATTCAATATAACGGTATAACTGTCATAATAGATATAAAAGGTTTATAAACATAACTCCAAAACCAAACATACATCTGTTTAAAAAAGCCTGTAATAATGAATTTATGTGAGTTTCATCAAAATCAGGTATTTTGGAAAGGTTAACAAATACAAAAAAAAAGTTTTACTCACTATGACAGTATACAGTCACACTCAATATGACCGTTTTTGAAACATAACTCCAAAAACACACATGCAACATGCAACAATAATGCCTGAAGAAATGTATCTTTGTAAGTTTTACTTGAAAAAAAAAACATTTGGTAAGGTTTGCAATTTGACAAAATGTATGCCAACATAATTCCGAATCCAACTTTGCAAAATGTCTAAAAATGCCTGTGATATTGAAACGATGTGAGTTTGACTAGAAAGAGTTGTTTTTCCTATGGTTTGCAAATACAAAAAATAGGTTTTACCCAATTTGACTGTATACTGTAACACTCAATATGAAGGTTATTTAAACATAACTTCTAAACCACACATGAAAAATGGCTAATAATGCCTGAAATAATGCATTTTTGGGAGTTTTACTCGAAACATATGCTTTTTAAATCTTGCAAATGCAAAAAGTATTTTTTTACTCAAAATGAAATTAATGTTCTTAGAATCCTGAGATATTGCGAAAAAATCAATAATAATGTATTCAACTATAACTTCTAAACAACAAATGCAAAATGGCTAATAATGCCTGGATATGTTTATCTTTGTTAGTTGTACTAGAAAAAATATCTTTTGTAAGGTTTGCAAAGACACAAGTTAGTTTTTTTATTCAATATAACAGTATAACTGTCATCTTAATATGAAAGGTTTATAAACATATCTCCAAAACTGAATATTAAATCAGTCTAATAAAGCCTACAATATTGTTTTTTTGTGAGTTTTACAAGAATCAGGTATTTTGGAAAGGTTCACAATTACAAAAATAATGTTTTACTTAGTATGACAGTATACGGTCACACTCAATATGACAGTTGTTGAACTATAACTCCAAAAATACACATTCAAAATGTCTAATAATGCCTGAAGAAATGTATCTGGAAAAAAAGATTTGGTAAGGTTTGCAAAAACAAAGAGTAATTGTTTACCCAATTTGACAGTAATGTGCTTAGAATCCTGAGATAATGCGAAAAAAGCAATAAAAATGTATTCCAACATAATTCCTAATCCAAACGTGCAAAATGTCTACAAATGCCTGTGATATTGAATCCATGTGAGTTTTACTAGAAAGAGTTGTTTTTCTATGGTTTGCAAATACAAAAAATAGGTTTTACCAAATTTGACTGTATACTGTCACACTCAATATGAAGGTAATTTAAACATACCTTCTAAACCACACATGACAAATGGAAAATAATGCCTGAAATAATGCATCTTTGGGATTTTTACTCGAAATATAAGCTTTTTAATTCTTGCAAATGCAAAAAGTAGTTTTTTTACTCAATATGACAATAATGTTCTTAGAATCCTGAAATAACGCGGAAAAAGCAATTAAAATGTATTCAAACATAACTTCTAAACTACACATGAAAAATGGCTAATAATTTCAAGAAATATTTATCTTTGTTAGTTGTACAAGAACATATATATTTTGTAAGGTTTGTAAAGCCACAAGTTAGTTTTGTGTTCAATATAACAGTATAACTGTCATACTAAATATAAAAGGTTTATTAACATACCTCCAAAAATACACATGCAAAATGTATAATAATGCTACAAATGTATTTTTGTGAGTTTAACTGGAAAAAAAATTTAGTAAGTTTTGCAAAAACAAAAAGTAATTTTTCACCCAATTTAACAGTAATGTACTTAGAATCCTGAGATAATGCGAAAAAGCAATAAAAATGTATTCCAACATAATTCCTAATCCAAACGGGCAAAATGTTTAAAAATGCCTGTGATATTGAATCCATGTGAGTTTTACTAGAAACAGTTAATTTTCTATGGTTTGCAAATACAAAAAAATAGGTTTTACCCAATTTGACTATATACTGTAACACTCAATATGATGGTTATTTAAACATAACTTCTAAACCACACATGAAAAATGGCTAATAATGCCTGAAATAATGCATCTTTGGGAGTTTTACTCAATATGAAAATAATGTGTTTAGAATCCTGAGATATTGCGAAAAAAGCAATAAAAATGTATTTAAACATAATTTATATACTACACATGAAAAAGGGCTAATAATTTCAAAAATGTTTTGTTAGTTGTACTAGAAAAATTATATTTTGTAAGGTTTGCAAAGACACAAGGTAGTTTTTTTCTTCAATATAACAGTATAACTGTCATCTTAATATGAAAGGTTTATAAACATAACTCCAAAACCAAACATCAAATCTGAATTTTTGTGAGTTTTGTCAAAATCAGGTATTTGGAAAGGTTCACAATTACAAAAATGAGGTTTTACTCACTATGACAGTATACGGTCACACTCAATATGACAGTTTTTTAACTATAACTCAAAAAATACACTTGCAAAATGTCCAATAATGCCTGAAGAAATGTATCTTTGTTAGTTTTACTGGAAAAAAATATTTGGTAAGGTTTGCGAAAACAAAAAGTAATGTTTTACCCAATTGCACAGTAATGTACTTAAAATCTTGAGATAATGCGAAAAAAGCTAAACAAATGTATTCCAACATTATTCCTAATCCAAACGTGCAAATTATCTAAAAATGCCTGTGATGTTGAATCCATGTGATTTTACTAGAAACAGTTGTTTTTCTATGGTTTGCAAATACAAAAAATAGGTTTTACCCAATTTGACTGTTTAGTGTGACACCAAATATGAAGGTTATTTAAACATAACTTCTAATCCTTTCATGAAAAATGGAGTGATGGTTTAATAACTTAAAAACGCATGCTTACCTTAGCTAAAGCTAAATATTACTCAAATCTCATCCACCGTAATAAAAACGACCCTAAATTTTTGTTTAGTACGGTAGCATCGCTAACCCAACAAGGGACCCCTTCCAGTAGCTCAACCCACTCAGCTGATGACTTTATGCAATTCTTTAGTAAGAAAATTGAAGTCATTAGAAAGGAGATTAAAGACAATGCGTCCCAGCTACAACGGGGTTCTATTAACACTGACACGATTGTATATACGGCGAATACTGCTCTCCAAAATAGTTTTTCTCGTTTTGAGGAAATAACATTAGAGGAATTGTTACAACGTGTAAATGGAATAAAACAGACAACATGTTTACTTGACCCTCTTCCTGGGAAACTGATCAAGGAGCTATTTGTATTATTAGGTCCATCAGTGCTAAATATTATAAATTTATCACTCTCCTCGGGCACTGTTCCCCTAGCATTCAAAAAAGCGGTTATTCATCCTCTTCTTAAAAGACCTAACCTCATAGTAAATTACCGACCGGTGTCTCACCTTCCCTTTATTTCAAAAATCCTTGAAAAAATTGTTGCGGAGCAGTTAAATGAACACTTAGCGTCTAACAATCTATGTGAAACCTTTCAATCCGGTTTCAGGGCAAATCACTCCACGGAGACAGCCCTCGCAAAAATGACTAATGATCTATTGCTAACGATGGATTCTGATGCGTCATCTATGTTGCTGCTCCTCGATCTTAGCGCTGCTTTCGATACCGTCGATCATAATATTTTATTAGAACGTATCAAAACACGAATTGGTATGTCAGACTTAGCCCTGTCTTGGTTTAACTCTTATCTTACTGATAGGATGCAGTGTGTCTCCCATAACAATGTGACCTCGGACTACGTTAAGGTAACGTGTGGAGTTCCCCAGGGTTCGGTCCTTGGCCCTGCACTCTTCAGCATCTACATGCTGCCGCTAGGTGACATCATACGCAAATACGGTATTAGCTTTCACTGTTATGCTGATGACACCCAACTCTACATGCCCCTAAAGCTGACCAACACGCCGGATTGTAGTCAGCTGGAGGCGTGTCTTAATGAAATTAAACAATTGATGTCCGCTAACTTTTTGCAACTCAACGCCAAACAAACGGAAATGCTGATTATCGGTCCTGCTAGACACCGAACTCTATTTAATAATACAACTCTAACATTTGACAACCAAACAATTATACAAGGCGACACGGTAAAGAATCTGGGTATTATCTTCGACCCAACTCTCTCCTTTGAGGCACACATTAAAAGCGTTACTAAAACGGCCTTCTTTCATCTCCGTAACATCGCTAAAATTCGCTCCATTCTGTCCACTAAAGACGCTGAGATCATTATCCATGCGTTTGTTACGTCTCGCCTCGACTACTGTAACGTATTATTTTCGGGTCTCCCCATGTCTAGCATTAAAAGATTACAGTTGGTACAAAATGCGGCTGCTAGACTTTTGACAAGAACAAGAAAGTTTGATCACATTACACCTGTACTGGCTCACCTGCCCTGGCTTCCTGTGCACTTAAGATGTGACTTTAAGGTTTTACTACTTACGTATAAAATACTACACGGTCTAGCTCCATCCTATCTTGCCGATTGTATTGTACCATATGTCCCGGCAAGAAATCTGCGTTCAAAGGACTCCGGCTTATTAGTGATTCCCAAAGCCCAAAAAAAGTCTGCGGGCTATAGAGCGTTTTCCGTTCGGGCTCCAGTACTCTGGAATACCCTCCCGGTAACAGTTCGCGATGCCACCTCAGTAGAAGCATTTAAGTCTCACCTTAAAACTCATTTGTATACTCTAGCCTTTAAATAGACTCCCTTTTTAGACCAGTTGATCTGCCGTTTCTTTTCTTTTATTTCTATGTCCCACTCTCCCTTGTGGAGGGGGTCCGGTCCGATCCGGTGGCCATGTATCGGCTGGGGACATCTCTGCGCTGCTCGTCCGCCTCCGCTTGGGATGGTTTCCTGCTGGCTCCGCTGTGAACGGGACTCTCGCTGCTGTGTTGGATCCGCTTTGGACTGGACTCTCGCGACTGTATTGGATCCATTGTGGATTGAACTTTCACAGTATCATGTTAGACCCGCTCAACATCCATTGCTTTCCTCCTCTCTAAGGTTCTCATAGTCATCATTGTCACCGACGTCCCACTGGGTCATTATTGTCATCGATGTCCCACTGGGTGTGAGTTTTCCTTGCCCTTATGTGGGCCTACCGAGGATGTCGTGGTGGTCTGTGCAGCCCTTTGAGACACTAGTGATTTAGAGCTATATAAGTAAACATTGATTGATTGATTGATAATAAAGCCTGAAATAATGCCTTTGGGAGTTTTACTCGAAAAATATGCTTTTTCAAATCTTGCAAATGCAAAAAGTAGATTTTTTTTACTTAATATCACAATGATGTTCTTAGAATCCTGAGATAATGCGAAAAAAGCAATACAAATGTATTCAAACAGAACTTCTAAACTACACATGAAAACTGGCTAATAATTTCTAGAAATATGTATCTTTGTCAGTGGTACTAGAACAAATATATTTGGTAAGGTATTTAAAGCCACAAATTAGTTTTGTATTCAATATAACAGTATAAATGTCATACTAAATATGAAAGGTTTATAAACATAACTCCAAAAATCCCCATACAAAATGTCTAATAATGCCTGAGGAAATGTATATTTGTGAGTTTTACTGGAAAAAAAACATTTAGTAAGTTTTGCAAAAACAAAAAGGAATATGTTTACCCAATTTGACAGTTATGTACTTACAACCCTGAGATAATGGGAAAAAAGCAATACAAATGTATTCCAACATAATTCCTAATCCAAACGTGCAAAATGTCTAATAATGCCTGTGATATTGAATCCATGTGAGTTTTACTGAAAACTGTTTTTTTTTTATGGTTTGCAAATACAAAAAATTGGTTTTACCCAATATAACTGTATACTGTAACACTCAAAATGACATTTATTTAAACATAACTTCTAAACCACACATTAAAAATGGCTAATAATAACTGAAATAATGCATTTTTGGGAGTTTTACTCGAAACATATGCTTTTTTAAATCTTGCAAATGCAAAAAGTATTTTTTTACTCATTATGACAATAATGTTCTTAGAATCCTGAGATAATACAAAAAAAGCAATAATATTGTATTCAAACATAACTTCTAAACAACACATGTAAAATTACTAATTATGCCTGGATATATATATCTTTGTTAGTTGCACTAGAAATAATATATTTTTTAAGGTTTGCAAAGAGACAAGTTAGTTTTTTTTATACAATATAACATAACTGTCATGTTAATATAAAAGGTTCATAAACATAACTCCAAAACCAGACATAAAATATGTCTAATAAAGCCTGCAATTTTGAATTTTTGTGAGTTTTACCAGAATCAGGTATTTTGGAAAGGTTCACCATTACAAAATGAGGTTTTACTAAGTAAAACCTCATTTTTAAGTAAAATTTACTTACCATGACAGTATACGGTCACACTCAATATGACAGTTTTTGAAACATAACTCCATAAATACGCATGCAAAATGTCTAATATTGCCTGAAGAAATGTATCAATGTGAAATTTACTGGAAAGAACATTTCGTAAGGTTTGCAAAAACAAAAAGTATTTTTTACCCAATTTGACGGTAATGTACTTAGAATCCTGAGATAATGCGAAAAAAGCAATAAAGTGTATTCCAACATAATTCCTAATCCAAAAGTGCAAAATGTCTAAAAATGCCTGTGATATTGAATCCATGTGAGTTTTACTAGAAACAGTTGTTTTTCTATGGTTTGCAAATACAAAAAATAGTTTTACCCGTTATGACTGTATATTGTAAAACTCAAGTGGAGGAGTTCAAGTACCTAAGAGTCTTGTTCACGAGCGAAGGAAGAGTGGATCGTGAGATCGACAGGCGTTGTATGGGTCTGTTGTGGTGAAGAAGGAGCTGAGCCGGAAGGTTAGGGAGGTGTTTAGGGCACGTCCACCGGGAAGACTCAGGACACATTGGGAAGACTATGTTTCCCGGCTGGCCTGGGAACGCCTCAGGATCCCCCGGGAAGAGCTGGACAAAGTGGCTGGGGAGAGGGAAGACTGGGCTTCCCTGCTTAGGCTGTTGCCCCCACGACCCGATTTCGGATTAGCGGAAGAAGATTGATGGATGGGTAAAACTCTCAAAGATAAATTTCTTCAGGCATTATTAGACATTTTGATGTGTACTTTTGGAGTTAGGTTTCAAAATCTGTCAAATTGAGTGAGACTGTATCCTGTCATAGTGAGTAAAACCAAATTTTTGTATTTGTGAACCTTTCCAAAATACCTGATTCTGGTAAAATTCACAAAAATTCAATATTACAGGCTTTTTTAGACGGATATTATGTTTGGTTTTGGAGTTATGTTTTTAAACCTTTCATATTTAGTATGATAATTATACCTTACAAAATATCATTTTACTAGTACAACTAACAAAGATAATAGGAAATATTAGCAATTTTGCATGTGTAGTTTGGAAGTATGTTTGAATACGTTTTTATTGCTTTTTTCGCATTATCTCAGGATTCTATGAACATTTTTGTTATATTGATTAAAATAACATTTTTTGCATTTGCAATATTTAAAAAAGCATTAATTTCGAGTAAATTTCCCATAGAGGCAATATTTCAGTCATTATTAGCCATTTTTATTTTCTGTTTTAGAAGTTATATTTAAATAACTGTCATATTGAGTGTTACAGTATACAGTCATATTGAGTAAAACCTATTTTTTGTATTTGCAAACCATAAAAAAAATGACTGTTTCTCGTAAAACTCGAAAGAATTCAATATCGCAGTTAGTTTTAGACATTTTGCATGTTTAGATTAGGAATTATGTTAGAATACATTTTTATTGCTTTTTTCGCAAAATATTAGTATTGTAAGTACATTCCTGTCAAATTGAGTAAAACATTACTTTTTTGTTTTTGCAAACCTTACTAAATGTTTTTTTTCCAGTAAAAATTACAAAAATATATTTACTCAGGCATTATTGGACATTTTGCATGTGTATTTTTGGAGCTATGTTTCAAAAATAGTCATATTGAGTGTGACCGTATACTGTCATAGTGAGTAAAACATCATTTTTGGATTTGTGAACCTTTCCAAAATAGCTGATTCTGGTAAAACTCACAAAGTTCAATATTACAGGCTTTATTAGACAGATTTTATGTTTGGTTTTGGAGTTCTGCTAATAAACCTTTCTTGTTTAGTATGAAAGTTAAACTTTTTTATTGAATAAAAAACTCACTTGTGTCTTTGCAAACCTTACACAATATAATTTTTCCAGTAAAACTAAAACAGATAAATATCTCCAGGCATTATTAGCCATTTTGGATGTGTTGTTTAGAAGTTATGTTTGAATAAAATTGTATTGCTTTTTTTGCAATATCTCAGGATTCTAACAAGTGTGACCAATATGAGGCCAGTAAAACCTAATTTTTGTATTTGTCATTCTTTCCAAAATACCTGATTCTGCTACAACTCACATAAATTCAATATTACAGGCTTTTTTAGACAAGTGTCACGTTTGGTTTTGGAGTTATGATAATAAACCTTTCATATTTATTATGACAGTTACACTGTTATATTGAATAAAAAAACTAACTTGTGTCTTTGCAAACCTTACAAAAGATCATTTTTCGAGTACAAGTAACAAAAATACATATCTCTAGGCATTATCAGCCATTTTTCATGTGTTGTTTAGAAGTTATGTTTGAATACAATTTTATTGCTTTTTTCGCATTATCTCAGGATTTTAATAACATTATAGTCATATTGAGTAAAAAACTACTTTTTTCATTTTCAAGATTTAAAAAAGCATATGTTTCGAGTAAAACTCCCAAAGATGCATTAATTCAGGCATTATTAGCCATTTTTCATGTGTGGTGTAGGAGTTATGTTTAAATAACTGTCATATTGAGTGTTACAGTATACAGTCATATTGAGTAAAATCTAATTTTTGTATTTGCAAACCATAGAAAAACACCGGTATCTAGTAAAACTCACAAGTATTCAATATCACAGGCATTTTTAGACATTTTGCACGTTTGGATTAGGAATTTTGTTGGAATACATTGTTATTGCTTTTTTCGCATTATCTCAGGATTCAAAGTAAAATACTGTCGAATTGAGTAACAAATTAAAATTTGTTTTTGCAAACCTTACCAAATGTTTTTTTTTTTCAGGAAAACTCTCAAAGATGCATTTCTTCAGGCATTATTAGACATTTTGCATGTGTATTTTTGGAGTTATGTTTCAAAAACTATCATTTTGAGTGTGACCAAAATGAGGCCAGTAAAACCTTCCATCCATTTTCTACCGCTTATTCCCTTTCGGGGTCGCTGGCGCCTATCTCAGCTACAATCAGGCGGAAGGCAGTGTACACCCTGGACAAGTCGCCAACCCGTCGCAGGGCCAACACAGATAGACAGACAACATTCACACTCACATTCACACACTAGGGCCAATTTAGTGTTGCCAATTAACCTATCCCCAGGTGCATGTCTTTGTAAGTGGGAGGAAGTACCAAGAGGGGACCCAAGCATTCACGGGGAGAACATGCAAACTCCACATAGAAAGATCCCGAGCCTGGATTTGAACCCAGGACTGCAGGAACTTCGTATTGTGAGGCAGACGCACTAACCCCTCTTCCACCGTGAAGCCCGCCGGTAAAACCTAATTTTTGTATTTGTGAACCTTTCCAAAATACCTTATTCTGCTAAAACTCACAAAAATTCAATATCACAGGGTTTTTTAGACAAATTTCATGTTTGGTTTTGGAGTTGTGATTATAAACCTTTCATATTTAGTATGACAGTTACACTGTTATATTGAATAAAAAAACGAACTTGTGTCTTTGCAAACCTTACAAAAGATAATTTTTCGAGTACAACTAACAAAAATACATATCTCTAGAAATTATCAGCCATTTTTCATGTGTTGTTTAGAAGTTATGTTTGAATACAATTTTATTGCTTTTTTCGCATTATCTCAGATTCTAAGAACATTATAGTCATAATGAGTAAAAAAACTACGTTTTGCATTTGCAAGATTTAAAAAAGCATATATTTCGCGTAAAACTCCCAAAGATGCATTATTTCAGGCATTATTAGCCATTTTTCATGTGTGGTGTAGGAGTTATGTTTAAATAACTGTCATATTGAGTAAAACCTCATTTTTGTATTTGCAAACCATAGAAAAACATCTGTATCTAGTAAAACTCACAAGTATTCAATATCACAGGCATTTTTAGACATTTTGCACATTTGGATTAGGAATTATGTTGGAATACATTTTTATTGTTTTTTTTCGCATTATCTCAGGATTCTAAGTACATTACTGTCCAATTGAGAAACAAATTAAGTTTTGTTTTTGCAAACCTTACCAAATTTTTTTTTTTTCAGGAAAACTCTCAAAGATGCATTTCTTCAGGCATTATTAGACATTTTGCATTTGTTGTTTAGAAGTTATGTTTGAATACAATTTGATTGCTTTTTTCGCATTATCTCATGATTTTAAGAACATTATAGTCATATTGAGTAAAAAACTACTTCTTGCATTTGCAAGATTTAAAAAAGCATATGTTTCGAGTAAAACTTCCAAAGATGCATTATTTCAGGCATTATTAGCCATTTTTCATGTGTGGTGTAGGAGTTATGTTTAAATAACTGTCATATTGAGTGTTACAGTACACAGTCATATTGAGTAAAAACTCATTTTTGTATTTGCAAACCATGGAAAAAAAATTGTTTCTGGTAAAATTCACATGAATTCAATATCACAGGCATTTTTAGACATTTTGCACGTTTGGATTAGGAATTTTGTTGGAATACATTTTTATTGCTTTTTTCGCATTATCTCAGGATTCTAATTACATTACTGTCAAATTGAGTAACAAATTAAATTTTGTTTTTGCAAACCTCACCAAATGTTATTTTTTTTTCCAGGAGAACTCTCAAAGATGCATTTCTTCAGGTATTATTAGACATTTTGCATGTGTATTTTTGGAGTTATGTTTCAAAAACTGTCATTTTGAGTGTGACCAATATGAAGCCAGTAAAACCAAATTTTTGTATTTATGAACCTTTCCAAAATACCTGATTCTGCTAAAACTCAAATGAATTCAATATTACAGGCTTTTTTAGACAAATTTCATGTTTCGTTTTGGAGTTATAATCATAAACCTTTCATATTTATTATGACAGTTACACTGTTATATTGAATAAAAAAAACCTAAATTGTGTCTTTGCAAACCTTACAAAAGATAATTTTTCGAGTACAACTAACAAAAATACAAATTTCTAGGCATTTGTAGCCATTTTTCATGTGTTGTTCACGGTGGCAGAGGGGTTAGTGCGTCTGCCTCACAATACGAAGGTCCTGCAGTCCTGGGTTCAAATCCAGGCTCGGGATCTTTCTGTGTGGAGTTTGCATGTTCTCCCCGTGAATGCGTGGGTTCCCTCCGGGTACTCCGGCTTCCTCCCACTTCCAAAGACATGCACCTGGGGATAGGTTGATTGGCAACACTAAAAATTGGCCCTAGTGTGTGAATGTGAGTGTAAATGTTGTCTGTCTATCTGTGTTGGCCCTGCGATGAGGTGGCGACTTGTCCAGGATGTACCCCGCCTTCCGCCCGATTGTAGCTGAGATAGGCGCCAGCGCCCCCCGCGACCCCGAAAGGGAATAAGCGGTAGAAAATGGATGGATGGATGGATGTTTAGAAGTAATGTTTGAATACAATTTTATTGCTTTTTTCGCATTATCTCAGGATTATAAGAACATTGTAGTCATATTGAGTAAAAAAACTACTTTTTGCATTTGCAAGATTTAAAAAAGCAAACATTTCGCGTAAAACTCCCAAAGATGCATTATTTCAGGCATTATTAGCCATTTTTCATGTGTTGTGTAGGAGTTATGTTTAAATAACTGTCATAATGAGTGTTACAGTATACAGTCATATTGAGTAAAAACTCATTTTTGTATTTGCAAACCATAGAAAAACAACTGTATGTAGTAAAACTCACCAGTATTCAATATCACAGACATTTTTAGACATTTTGCACGTTTGGATTAGGAATTATGCTGAAATACATTTTTATTGCTTTTTTCGCATTATCTCAGGATCCTATGTACATTACTGTCAAATTGAGTAACAAATTAACTTTTGTTTTTGCAAACCTTACCAAATGTTTTTTTTTTCAGGAAAACTCTCAAAGATGCATTTCTTCAGGCATTATTAGACATTTTGCATGTGTATTTTTGGAGTTATGTTTCAAAAACTGTCATTTTGAGTGTGACCAATATGAGGCCAGTAAAACCTAATTTTTGTATTTGTGATTCTTTCCAAAATACCTGATTCTGATAAAACTCACATAAATTCAATATTACAGGCTTTTTTAGACAAATTTCACGTTTGGTTTTGGAGTTATGATTATAAACCTTTCATATTTAGTACGACAGTTACACTGTTATATTGAATAAAAAAAATAACTTGTGTCTTTGCAAACCTTACAAAAGATCATTTTTCGAGTACAACTAACAAAAATACATATCTCTAGGCATTATTAGCCATTTTGCATGTGTTGTTTAGAAGTTATGTTTGAATACATTTTTATTGCTTTTTTCAAATTATCTCAGGATTCTAAGAACATTATAGTCATATTGAGTAAAAAACTACTTTCTGCATTTGCAAGATTTGAAAAAGCATATGTTTCGAGTAAAACTCCCAAAGATGCATTGTTTCAGGCATTATTAGCCATTTTTCATGTGTGGTGTAGGAGTTATGTTTAAATAACTGTCATATTGAGTGTTACAGTATACAGTCATATTGAGTAAAACCTCATTTTTGTATTTGCAAACCATTGAAAAACAACTGTATCTAGTAAAACTCACATGAATTCAATATCACAGGCATTTTTAGACATTTTGCACATTTGGATTAGGAATTTTGTTGGAATACATTTGTATTGCTTTTTTCGCATTATCTCAGGATTCTAAGTACATTAGTCAAATTGAGTAACAAATTAACTTTTGCTTTTGGAAACCTTACCAAATGTTTTTTTTTTTCAGGAAAACTCTCGAAGATGCATTTCTTCAGGCATTATTAGACATTTTGCATGTGTATTTTTGGAGTTATGTTTCAAAAACTGTCATTTTGAGTGTGACCAATATGAGGCCAGTAAAATCTAACATTTGTATTTCTGATTCTTTCCAAAATACCTGATTCTGCTAAAACTTACATAAATTCAATATTAAGGGCTTTTTAAGACACATTTCATATTTGGTTTTGGAGTTATGATTATAAACCTTTCATATTTAGTATCACAGTTACACTGTTATATTGATTAAAAAAAACTAACTTGTGTTTTTGCAAACCTTACAAAAGATCATTTTTCGAGTACAACTAACCAAAATACATATTTCTAGGCATTATTAGCCATTTTGCATGTGTTGTTTAGAAGTTATGTTTGAATACATTTGTATTGCTTTTTTCGCATTATCTCAGGATTGTAAGACCATTATAGTCACATTGAGTAAAAAACTACTTTTTTGCACATGCAAGATTTAAAAAAGCATATGTTTCAAGTAAAACTCGCAAAGATGCATTATTTCAGGCATTATTAGCTATTTATCATGTGTGGTGTAGGAGTTATGTTTAAATAACTGTCATATTGAGTGTTACAGTATACAGTCATATTGAGTAAAACCTCATTTTTGTATTTGCAAACCATTGAAAAACAACTGTATCTAGTAAAACTCACATGTATTCAATATCACAGGCATTTTTAGACATTTTGCACGTTTGGATTAGGAATTATGTTGGAATACATTTGTATTGTTTTTTTTGCATTATCTCAGGATTCTAAGTACATTACTGTCAAATTGAGTAACAAATCAAATTTGGTTTTTGCAAACCTTACCAAATGTTTTTTTTTTCAGGAAAACTCTCGAAGATGCATTTCTTCAGGCATTATTAGACATTTTGCATGTGTATTTTTGGAGTTATGTTTCAAAAACTGTCATTTTGAGTGTGACCAATATGAGGCCAGTAAAATCTAATATTTGTATTTGTGATTCTTTCCAAAATACCTGATTCTGCTAAAACTTACATAAATTCAATATTAAAGGCTTTTTAAGACAAATTTCATATTTGGTTTTGGAGTTATGATTATAAACCTTTCATATTTAGTATGACAGTTTCACTGTTATATTGAATAAAAAAACTAACTTGTGTCTTTGCAAACATTACAAAATATCATTTTTCTAGTACAACTAACAAAAAAACATATCTCTAGGCATTATTAGCTATTTTGCATGTGTTGTTTAGAAGTTATGTTGGAATACATTTTTATTGCTTTTTTCGCATTATCTCAGGATTCTAAGTACATTACTGTCAAATTGAGTAACAAATCAAATTTTGTTTTTGCAAACCTTACCAAATGGTTTTTTTTTCAGGAAAACTCTCAAAGATGCATTTCTTCAGGCATTATTAGACATTTTGCATGTGTATTTTTGGAGTTATGTTTCAAAAACTGTCATTTTGAGTGTGACCAATATGAGGCCAGTAAAATCTAATATTTGTATTTCTGATTCTTTCCAAAATACCTGATTCTGCTAAAACTTACATAAATTCAATATTAAAGGCTTTTTAAGACAAATTTCATATTTGGTTTTGGAGTTATGATTATAAACCTTTCATATTTAGTATGACAGTTACACTGTTATATTGAATAAAAAAACTAACTTGTGTCTTTGCAAACCTTACAAAAGATCATTTTTCTAGTACAACTAGCAAAAATACATATCTCTAGCTATTATTAGCCATTTTGCATGTGTTGTTTAGAAGTTATGTTTGAATACATTTTTATTGCTTTTTTCGCATTATCTCAGGATTCTAAGACTATTATAGTCATATTGAGTAAAAAACTACTTTTTGCATTTGCAAGATTTAAAAAAGCATATGTTTCGAGTAAAACTCCCAAAGATGCATTATTTCAGGCATTATTAGCCATTTTTCATGTGTGGTGTAGGAGTTATGTTTAAAAAACTGTCATATTGAGTGTTACAGTATACAGTCATATTGAGTAAAATCTCATTTTTGTATTTGCAAACTATAGAAAAACAACTGTATCTAGTAAAACTCACATGGATTCAATATCACAGGCATTTTTAGACAATTTGCACGTTTGGATTAGGAATTATGTTGGAATACATTTTTATTGCTCTTTTTGCATTATCTCACGATTTTAAGTACATTACTGTCAAATTGGGTAAAAAAAATATTTTTGTGTTTGCAAACCTTACAAAATGTTTTTTTTCCAGTAAAACTCACCAATATACATTTTTTCAGGCATTTTTTTGTAATTTTGCATGTGTATTTTTGGAGATATGGTTCAAAAACCGTCTTATTGAGTGTGACCAATGTGAGGCCAGTAAAACCAAATTTTTGTATTTGAAAACCTTTCCAAAATACCTCATTCAGGTAAGACTCACATAAAGTCAATATTACAGGCTTTTTTAGACAGATTTCATGTTTGGTTTTGGAGTTATGTTTATGAACCTTTCATATTTAGTATGACAGTAATACTGTTATAACGAATAAAAAAAAAAAACTTGTATCTTTGAAAACACTGTAAAAATAAATTCTGTAAAAAAACGGTCATTTACTGGCAGCTACGGCTGCCAAACAAAAACCATAAAATTAAACTAAAACATTGTAAACCAAATAATGATCAAAAACATTATATTTACAGAAATTTTCATGAAATGTTTTGGGGAGAAATATCGTTATTTTACAGATTTTTACAAAATTATTAAGATCAACCACCTTTAATAAAGTGACGATGCAAACAGTTCTGCAGAAAAATACCTTTATTCTAAAGAGTTTTTCCAAATTATTACGATCAATCACCTTTAGTGAAGTGACAATGCTGGCGGTTCCACAGAAAAATACAATTTTTTAACAGATTTTTTCTGAATTGTTAGGATCAGGGGTGTCTCATTCACTTTACCGGTGGGCCACTGGATGCAGGAAATTGATACAAAGTTGGTTAACCTTGCATGAATCGCTATACCAACCTAGCAACGTACTTACCAATCCCACCATTTCACCCCGAGAATTTTACTACCCTCATATAGGATTGACTCAAAGCTTGGCCGGGCGAATATGACAAGTAGTACCGCGGTGGGCTTTTTTGTACACTCATTCACCAACTCATCAGCGTGCCAATTGAGGCATGTGATGTGCACGGTATTGTTGTGCATATGATAGTGACTGCAAGATATACTTGGTCAACAGCCACACAGGTCAGACTGACGGTGGCTGCACAAACAACTTTAACACTGTTACAAATATGCACCACACTGTGAACCCACATTGAACAAGAATGATAAACACATTTCAGGAAAACATCCTCACTGTAATAAAACATAAACACAACATAACAAATACCCACAAAACCATGCAGCGCTATCTCTTCCGGGCTACATCCCCGCTACCACCCAACACCGGCACCCAAAACATCACCGCCCCCCTCCGTGCGTTGGTTGAGGTGGGCGGGTTTAGGTGGTGGGGGTGTGTATTGTAACACATGGAATTCTGGGTATTGTTTCTGTTGTGTTAATGTTGTGTTACGGTGAAGATGTTCTCCTGAAATGTGTTTGTCATTCTTGTTTGATGTGGCTCTAGAGTGTGGCTAATGCTTTTTTCGCATTATCTCAGGATTCCAAGAACATTATTGTCATATGGAGTAAAACAACAATTTTTTGAATTGCAAAGATTTAAAAAAGCAATCGTTTCGAGTAAAACTCCCAAAGATGCATTATTTCAGGCATTATTAGCCATGTGTGGTGTAGGAGTTATGTTTAAATAACTGTCATATTGAGTGTTACAGTATACAGTCATATTGAGTAAAACCTAATTTTTGTATTTGCAAACCATAGAAAATCAACTATAACTAGTAAAACTCCCATGGAATCAATATCACAGGCATTTTTAGACATTTTGCATGTTTGGATTAGGAATTATGTTGGACTACATTTTTATTGCTCTTTTTGCATTATCTCAGGATTTTAAGTACATTACTGTCAAATTGGGTAAAACATTTCTTTTTGTTTCTGCAAACCTTACAAAATGTTGTTTTTATCCAGTAAAACTCACAAAGATACATTTCTTCAGGCATTTTTTTGTAATATTGCATGTGTATTTTTGGAGATAGGGTTCAAAAACTGTCTTATTGAGTGTGACCAATGTGAGGCCAGTATAACCAAATTTTTGTATTTGTGAACCTTTCAAAAATACCTAATTCAGGTAAAACTCACATAAAGTCAATATTACAGGCTTTTTCAGACAGATTTCATGTTTGGTTTTGGAGTTATGTTTATTAACCTTTCATATTTAGTATGACAGTGTTACTGTTATATTGAATAAAAAAACTAACTTTTATCTTTGCAAACACTGTAAAAATAAATTTTGTAAAAACAAAAACCATAAAACTAAAGTAAAACATTGTAAACCAAAAATGATCAAAAATATTACATTTACAGACATGTAAATGTAAAATTACAGTAATTAACTTTAATTAAATATGTAGCTTGTTATATAAAAGTATTTGTCCATACTAACAATCTAAAAGTTTTATATGTAATTTTAAGGTAAATCAAATTTTTTAAATATTTATGTGTATTTTCACATTCAAGGCGAAAAATATATGTAGCCTCTTATAAAAGGTTTATGCTCAAACTAACTATTACATTTTTTTCCCTGTAATATGACATACATGAATGACTGCAAGACATACTTAATCAACAGTCAACAGCCTTACAGATCACACTGACGGTGGCCGTACAAACGACTTTAACAATGTTACAAATATGCGCCACACTGTGGAGCCACATCAAACAAGACTGACAAACACATTTCAGGAGAACATCGTCACCGTTACACAACATTAACACAACAGAAACAATTCCTAGAATTCCATGTGTTACAATATACACCCCCACCACCTAACCCCGCCCAGCTCAACCAACGCACGAGGGGGGCGGTGATGTTTTGGGGCACAGGGTTGGGCGGTAGCGGGATTGTAGCCCGGAAGAGTCAGCGCTGCTTGGGCTTCTGGGTATTTGTTATGTTGTGTTTATGTTTTATTACAGTGAGGATGTTTTCCTGAAATGTGTTTATCATTCTTGTTCGATGTGGGTTCACAGCAGTGTGGTGCATATTTGTAACAGTGTTAAAGTTGTTTGTACAGCCACCGTCAGTGTGACCTGTGTGGCTGTTGACCAAGTATATCTTGCAGTCACTTTTCAAATGAACGACAAAACCGTGCTCATCACATGCCTCAATTGGCACGCTGATGATTTGATGAATGAGCGTTCAATAAAACCCACCACGGTATTACGTGTCATATTCGCCCGGCCAAACTTTGAGTCAACCCTACATGAGGGTCAGTGGAATTCTCGTGGTGAAATGATAGGAATGGCAAGTATGTAGCTAGGGTTGGGTAGCCATTCATGCAAGGTTAACCCACTTTGTATCAATTTCCTGCATCCAGTGGCCCCCTGCTAAAGTCAATGAGACACCCCTGATCCTAACAATTCAGAAAAATCTGTTAAACAATAGTATTTTTCTGTGGAACCGCCAGCATTGTCACTTCACTAAAGGTGGTTGATCGTAATTATTTGGAAAAACTCTGAAGAATAAAGGTTTTTTTTTTCTGCGGAACTGTTTGCATCGTCACTTTATTAAAGGTGGTTGATCTTAATAATTTAGTAAAAATCTGTAAAATTACGATATTTCTCCCCGAAACGTTTCATGAAAATTTCTGTAAATATAATGTTTTTGATCATTATTTGGTTTACAATGTTTTACTTTAATTTTATGGTTTTTGTTTGGCAGCCGTAGCTGCCAGTAAATGCCCGTTTTTTTACAGAATTTATTTTTACAGTGTTTGGAAAGATACCATTTTTTTTTATTTAATATAACAGTATAACTGTCATACTAAATATGAAAGGTTCATAAACATAACTCCAAAACCAAACATGAAATCTGTCTAAAAAAGCCTGTAATATTGACTTTATGTGAGTTTTACCTGAATTAAGTATTTTGGAAAGGTTCACAAATACAACAATTTGGTTTTACTGGCCACACATTGGTCACACTGAATAAGACAGTTTTTGAACCATATCTCCAAAAATACACATGCAAAATTACAAAAAAATGCCTGAAGAAATGTATCTTTGTGAGTTTTACTGGAAAAAAAAAACATTTTGTAAGGTTTGCAAAAACAAAAAGAAATGTTTTGTAATGTTGATGTAATTTTAAGGTAAATTATTTTTTTTTAATATTTATGTGTATTTTCACATTCAAGGCGAAAAATATATGTAGCCTCTTATAAAAGGTTTATGCTCAAACTAACATTTACATTTCTTTCCCTGTAATATGACATACATGAGTGACTGCAAGACATACTTAATCAACAGTCAACAGCCTTACAAATCACACTGACGTTGGCCGTACAAACAACTTTAACAATGTTACAAATATGCGCCACATTGTGGAGCCACATCAAACAAGAATGACAAACACATTTCAGGAGAACATCTTCACCGTAACACAACATTAACGTAACAGAAACAAAACCCAGAATTCCATGTGTTACAATATACACCCCCCCCACCTAACCCCGCCCACCTCAACCAATGCATGGTGGGGGGCGGTGATGTTTTGGGGCGGGGGGTTGGGTGGTAGCAGGGGTGTAGCCCGGAAGAGTCAGCGCTGCATGGGCTTGTGGGTATTTGTTATGTTATGTTGTGTTTATGTTTTGTTACAGTGAGGATGTTTTCCTGAAATGTGTTTATCATTCTTGTTCGATGTGGATTCACAGTGTGGTGCATATTTTGTAACAGTGTTAAAGTTGTTTGTACAGCCACCAGCAGTGTGACCTGTGTGGCTGTTGACCAAGTATGTTTTGCAGTCACTATCACGTGCATGACAATACCATGCACATCACACTCATCAGTAGGCATGCTGATGATTTGGTGAAGGAGCGTATAAAAAGTCAACCGGCCAGACTTTGGGTCAATCCTACATGAGGGTCAGTAAAATCCTCACAGTGAAATGGTAGGATCGGTAAGTATGTTGCTAGGGTGGGGTAGCCATTCATGCAAGGTGAATCCACTTTGCATCAAGTTCCTGCATCCAGTGGCCCCCCGCTAAAGTCAATGAGACACCCCTGATCCCAACAATTCAGAAAAAATCTCTAAAACAATGGTATTTTTCTGTGGAACCGCCAGCATTGTCACTTCACTAAAAGTGGTTGGTCATAATAATCTGGAAAAACTCTTTAGCATAAAGGTATTTTTCTGCAGAACTGTTTGCATCGTTACTTTATTAAAGGTGGTTGATCTTAATAATTTAGTAAAAATCTGTAAAATTACGATATTTCACCCCAAAACATTTCATGAAAATGTCTGTAAATGTAATATTTTTGATCATTATTTGGTTTACAATGTTTTACTTTAGTTTTATGGTTTTTGTTTGGCAGCCGTAGCTGCCAGTAAATGACCGTTTTTTTACCAAATTTATTTTTACAATGTTTGCAAAGAAAAAAGTTAGTTTTTTTATTCAATATAACAGTAAAACTGTCATACTAAATATGAAAGGTTAATAAACATAACTCCAAAACCAAACATGAAATCTGTCTAAAAAAAGCCTGTAATATTGACTTTATGTGAGTTTTACCTGAATTAGGTATTTTGGAAAGGTTCACAAATACAAAAATTTGGTTTTACTGGCCTCACATTGGTCACACTCAATAAGACGGTTTTTGAACCATATCTCCAAAAATACACATGCAAAATTACAAAAAAATGCCTGAAGAAATTTATCTTTGTGAGTTTTACTGGATAAAAAAAAAACATTTTGTAAGGTTTGCAAAAACAAAAAGAAATGTTTTACCCAATTTGACAGTAATGTACTTAAAATCCTGAGATAATGCAAAAAGAGCAATAAAAATGTATTCCAACATAATTCCTAATCCAAATGTGCAAAATGTCTAAAAATGCCTGTGATATTGAATCCATGTGAGTTTAACTAGATATAGTTGATTTTCTATGGTTTGCAAATACAAAAATTTGGTTTTACTCAATATGACTGTATACTGTAACACTCTATATGACAGTTATTTAAACATAACTCCTACACCACACATCGCTAATAATGCCTGTAATAATGCATCTTTGGGAGTTTTACTCGAAACGATTGCTTTTTTAAATCTTTGCAGTGCAAAAAATTGTTGTTTTACTCAATATGACAATAATGTTCTTGGAATCCTGAGATAATGCGAAAAAAGCAATAAAAAAGTTTTCAAACACAACTTTTAAACAACACATGCAAAAGGGCTAATAATGCCTAAAGATGTATATCTTTGTTAGTTGTAGTAGAAAAATGATCTTTTGTAGGGTTCACTGTAAAAAAAAAAAAAAAAAATCAAATTTTTATGGTTTAGTTTACTCTAAATTTCTACTGTAATTTTTCAATTTTTTTAGATAAGTTATAAAACTGTAGAATTCAAGACATTATCTGTAAATAAACAAACCGCCTGTTATTTTCAATAATATACCAGTAATGACGAACTATGTATATTCCTATTTTTTTTACAAAAAAATACCAAATCAATTATACATATTATTTTGTGTTTTCTCAAATTACTTTCAATTTCATGTAAAATTACAGTAATTAACTTTAATTAAATATGTAGCTTGTTATTTAAAAGTATTTGTCCATACTAACAATCCAAAAATTTTATATGTAATTTTAAGGTAAATCTAATTTTTTTAATATTTATGTGTATTTTCACATTCAAGGCGAAAAATATATAAAAGGTTTATGCTCAAACTAACTATTAAATTTTTTTCGCTGTAATATGACATACATGAATGACTGCAAGACATACTTAATCAACAGTCAACAGCCTTACAGATCACACTGACAGTGGCCGTACAAACGACTTTAACAATGTTACAAATATGCGCCACACTCTAGACCCACATCAAACAAGAATGACAAACACATTTCAGGAGAACATCTTCACCGTAACACAACATTAACACAACAGAAACAATACCCAGAATTCCATGTGTTACAATACACACCCCCACCACCTACACCCGCCCACCTCAACCAACGCACGGAGGGGGGCGGTGATGTTTTGGGGCGCGGGGTTGGGTGGTAGCGGGGATGTAGCCCGGAAGAGATAGCGCTGCATGGTTTTGTGGGTATTTGTTATGTTGGATTTATGTTTTATTACAGTGAAGATGTTTTCCTGATATGTGTTTATCATTCTTGTTCAATGTGGGTTCACAGTGTGGTGCATATTTGTAACAGTGTTAAAGTTGTTTGTGCAGCCACCGTCAGTGTGACCTGTGTGGCTGTTGACCAAGTATATCTTGCAGTCACTATCATATGCACAACAATACCGTGCACATCACATGCCTCAATTGGCACACTTATGATTTGGTGAATGAGCGTACAAAAAAGCCCACCGCGGTACTACTTGTCGTATTCGCCCGGCCAAGCTTTGAGTCAATCTTATATGAGGGTAGTTAAATTCTTGGGGTGAAATGGTGGGATTGGTAAGTACGTTGCTAGGTTGGGATAGCGATTCATGCAAGGTTAACCAACTTTGTATCAATTTCCTGCATCCAGTGGCCCCCCCGCTAAAGTCAATGAGACACCCCTGATCCTAACAATTCAGAAAAAATCTGTTAAAAAAATTTATTTTTCTGTGGAACCGCCAGCATTGTCACTTCACTAAAGGTGATTGATCGTAATAATTTGGAAAAACTCTTTAGAATAAAGGTATTTTTCTGCAGAACTGTTTGCATCATCACTTTATTAAAGGTGGTTGATCTTAATAATATTGTAAAAATCTGTAAAATAACGATATTTCTCCCCAAAACATTTCATGAAAATTTCTGTAAATATATTGTTTTTGATCATTATTTGGTTTACAATGTTTTAGTTTAATTTTATGGTTTTTGTTTGGCAGCCGTAGCTGCCAGTAAATGACCGTTTTTTTACAGAATTTATTTTTACAGTGTTTTCAAAGATACAAGTTTGTTTTTTTTATTCGATATAACAGTATTACTGTCATACTAAATATGAAAGGCTCATAAACATAACTCCAAAACCAAACATGAAATCTGTCTAAAAAAGCCTGTAATATTGACTTTATGTGAGTTTTACCTGAATTAGGTATTTTGGAAAGGTTTTCAAATACAAAAATTTGGTTTTACTGGCCTCACATTGGTCACACTCAATAAGACAGTTTTTGAACCATATCTCCAAAAATACACATGCACAATTACAAAAATATGCCTGAAGAAATGTATATTTGTGAGTTTTACTGAAAAAAAACAACATTTTTTAAGGTTTGCAAAAACAAAAATAAATTTTTTACCCAATTTGACAGTAATGTACTTAAAATCCTGAGATAATGCAAAAAGTGCAATACAAATGTATTCCAACATAATTCCTAATCAAAACGTGCAAATTGTCTAAAAATGCCTGTGATATTGAATCCATGTGAGTTTTACTAGATACAGTTGCTTTTCTATGGTTTGCAAATACAAAAATTAGGTTTTATTCAATATGACTGTATACTGTAACACTCAATATGACAGTTACTTAAACATAACTCCTACACCACACAGGAAAAATGGCTAATAGTGCCTGAAATAATGCATCTTTGGGCGTTTTACTCGAAACGATTGCTTTTTTAAATCTTTGCAATGCCAAAAATTGTTGTTCTACTCAATATGACTATAATGATCTTTGAATTCTGAGATAATGCGAAAAAAAGCAATAAAATTGTATTCAAACATAACTTCCAAACAACACATGCAAAATGGCTAATAATGACTAGAGATATGAATTTTCGTTAGTTGTACTAGAGAAATTATCTTTTGTAAGGTTAACAAAGACACAAGTTATTTTTTTTTATTCAATATAACAGTATAATTGTCATACTAAATATGAAAGGTTTAAAATCATAACTCCAAAACCAAACATTAAATCTTCCTAAAAAAAAGCCTGTAATATTGAATTTATGTTAGTTTTAGCAGAATCAGGTATTTTGGAAAGGTTCACAATTACAAAATTTGCGTTTTACCGTTTTTCCTGAAAAAAAAAAAAACATTTGGTAAGGTTTGCAAAAACTAAATTTGATTTGTTACTCAATTTTACAGTAATGTACTTAGAATCCTGAGATAATGCGAAAAAAGCAATGAAAATGTATTCCAACTTAATTCTAAATCCAAACGTGCAAAATGTCTAAAAATGTCTGTGATACATATCTCTAGGCATTATTAGCCATTTTGCATGTGTTGTTTAGAAGTTATGTTTGAATACAATTTTATTGCTTTTTTCAAATTATCTCAGGATTCTAAGAACATTATAGTCTTATTGAGTAAAAAACTACTTTTTGCATTTGCAAGATTTAAAAAAGCATATATGTTTCGAGTAAAACTCCCAAAGATGCATTATTTCAGGCACTATTAGCTATTTTTCATGTGTGGTGTAGGAGTTATGTTTAAAAAACTGTCATATTGAGTGTTACAGAATACAGTCATATTGAGTAAAACCAGTTTTTTGTATTTGCAAACCATAGAAAAACATCTGTATCTAGTAAAACTCACAAGTATTCAATATCACAGGCATTTATAGACATTTTGCATGTTTGGATTAGGAATTATGCTGGAATACATTTTTATTGCTTTTTTTGCATTATCTCAGGATCCTATGTACATTTCCGTCAAATTGAGTAAAAAATAAAAACAGTTTTTTGCAAACGTCACCAAATGTTTTTTTTTTTTCAGGAAAACTCTCAAAGATGTATTTCTTCAGGCATTATTAGACATTTTGCATGTGTATTTTTGGAGTTATGTTTCAAAAACTGTCATTTTGAGTGTGACCAATATGAGGCCAGTAAAACCTAATTTTTGTATTTGTGAACCTTTCCAAAATACCTGATTCTGCTAAAATTCACATAAATTCAATATTACAGGCTTTTTTAAACAAAGTTCATGTTCGGTTTTGGAGTTATGATTATAAACCTTTCATATTTATTATGACAGTTACACTGTTATATTGAATAAAAACACCAATTTGTGTCTTTGAAAACCTTACAAAAGATAATTTTTCGAGTACAACTAAAAAAAATACATATCCCTGGGCATTATTAGCCATTTTTCATGTGTTGTTTAGAAGTTATGTTTGAATACAATTGTATTGCTTTATTCGCATTATCTCAGGATTCTAAGAACATTATAGTCATATTGAGTAAAAAAAAACTACTTTTTGCATTTGCAAGATTTAAAAAAGCATATGGTTCGAGTAAAACTCCCAAAAATGCATTATTTCAGGCATTATTAGCTATTTATCATGTGTGGTGTAGGAGTTATGTTTAAATAACTGTCATATTGAATCTTACAGTATACAGTCATATTGAGTAAAACCTCATTTTTGTATTTGCAAACCATAGAAAAACAACTGTATCTAGTAAAACTCGCAAGTATTCAATATCACAGCCATTTTTAGACATTTTGCACGTTTGGATTTAGAATTATGTTGGAATACATTTTCATTGCTTTTTTCGCATTATCTCAGGATTCTAAGTACATTACTGTAAAATTGAGTAACAAATCAAATTTTGTTTTTGCAAACCTTACCAAATGTTTTTTTTTTTCAGGAAAACTCTCAAATATGCATTTCTTTGGGCATTATTAGACATTTTGCATGTGTATTTTTGGAGTTATTTTTCAAAAACTGTCATTTTGAGTGTGACCTATATGAGGCCAGTAAATTCAAATATTTTTATTTGTGATTCTTTCCAAAATACCTGATTCTGGTAAAACTTACATATATTCAATATTAAAGGCTTTTAAAGACAAATTTCATATTTGGTTTTGGAGTTATGATTATAAACCTTTCATATTCATATGGATATACCAAGATGGCGGCGCCCGGACGGGCTGCGCTCTCGAGGAGCTCCTGCTAAAGATGGAACATTTGGCAGAAATACCGGACAATTCCACAAACTTTATGGCTGGCTCACATCGTGGTCACTCCGTGATCACGTACGACCGCCAGACACTTCTGGATGTGGACGAATCGGGCCGTTTTGGACTGATAGACACTTGCGTGCTAGACTTGCTAACTAGCATGGGAATTCATCGGCGGCTACATCCAGCGGCCTGTGAAGCAGCGGAGTCTAGTAGCAGCGGGGGCCGTCTACGGAGCAGACGCCAGCGGTGTGATCGGAAACGCGGATGCCGAGCGGGGCTAAAAACAAAGCAGAAGGCTAATCCCCACAGAACACCACTTTCCTCCATCCCGAAGACGGATTTAGATGGAAAATGCGAGACTACTGGTCTGGGTAAGGAGTCTGTTAAATTAGAACAAGTTTTTTCTGCTTTGAGTGTTTCAGAGTTGGACATGTGTTCTACTGAGGTGGCTAACTATGATGCGTGCAGTTTATCAAAGCAACAAACAAACAATCGGAAAATCCCCGTTACTGAGGTGGCTAACCATGATGTGTGCAGCTTATCAAAGCAACAAACAAACAATCGGAAAATCCCCGTTACTGAGGTGGCTAACCATGATGCGTGCAGTTTATCAAAGCAACAATCAAACAATCGGAAAATTCCTGTCGTATCAATTCCTAGATATGGTCGTAACTATACTAAATGCACTGGGCATAATAAACACAACATTATTAATATTGCTACTACGGATAATTTGATCAAAAACTCCCTAAAACAGCCCACTACCTATAATATAGGTTTTTTAAACATAAGATCATTGTCTCCTAAAATGTTGTTAGTTAATGATATTATCAGAGACAACAATCTTAACGTCATCGGTCTCAGCGAAACCTGGCTTAAACCAAACGACTTTTTTGCGCTAAATGAGGCATGTCCTCCTAACTTTACACATGCGCATATTGCCCGTCCGCTCAAAAGGGGTGGGGGGGTCGCACTAATATACAACGAAAACTTTAACCTTAGTCCTAACATAAATAATAAATATAAATCGTTTGAGGTGCTTACTATGAGGTCTGTCACACCGCTGCCTCTACACCTGGCTGTTATCTACCGCCCCCCAGGGCCCTATTCGGACTTTATTAATGAATTCTCAGAGTTCGTTGCTGATCTAGTGACACACGCCGATAATATAATCATAATGGGGGACTTTAATATCCATATGAATACCCCATCGGACCCACCGTGCGTAGCGCTCCAGACTGTAATTGATAGCTGTGGTCTCACACAAATAATAAATGAACCCACGCATCGCAACGGTAATACGATAGACCTAGTGCTTGTCAGGGGCATCACCGTTTCCAAAGTTACGATACTCCCGTATACTAAAGTATTGTCCGATCATTACCTTATAAAATTCGAGGTTCAGACGCATGATCGTCAAACTAATAATAGTAATACCTGCTATAGCAGCCGCAACATTAATACAGCCACAACGACAACTCTTGCAGACCTACTGCCCTCGGTAATGGCACCATTCCCAAAGTATGTGGGCTCTATTGATAACCTCGCTAACAACTTTAACGACGCCCTGCGCGAAACCATTGATAACATAGCACCGCTAAAGTTAAAAAAGGCTCCAAAAAAGCGCACCCCGTGGTTTACAGAAGAAACTAGAGCTCAGAAATTATTATGTAGAAAGCTGGAACGCAAATGGCGCACGACTAAACTTGAGGTGCACCATCAAGCATTTAGTGATGGTTTAATAACTTATAAACGCATGCTTACCTTAGCTAAAGCTAAATATTACTCAAATCTCATCCACCGTAATAAAAACGATCCTAAATTTTTGTTTAGTACGGTAGCATCGCTAACCCAACAAGGGACTCCTTCCAGTAGCTCAACCCACTCAGCTGATGACTTTATGCAATTCTTTAGTAAGAAAATTGAAGTCATTAGAAAGGAGATTAAAGACAATGCGTCCCAGCTACAACGGGGTTCTATTAACACTGACACGATGGTATATACGGCGGATACTGCCCTCCAAAATAGTTTCTCCCGTTTTGAGGAAATAACATTAGAGGAATTGTTACAACGTGTAAATGGAATAAAACAGACAACATGTTTACTTGACCCTCTTCCTGGGAAACTGATCAAGGAGCTCTTTGAATTATTAGGTCCATCAGTGCTAAATATTATAAACTTATCACTCTCCTCGGGCACTGTTCCCCTAGCATTCAAAAAAGCGGTTATTCATCCTCTTCTTAAAAGACCTAACCTCGATCCTGACCTCATGGTAAATTACCGACCGGTGTCTCACCTTCCCTTTATTTAAAAAATCCTTGAAAAAATTATTGCGGAGCAGTTAAATGAACACTTAGCGTCTAACAGTCTATGTGAAACCTTTCAATTCCGGTTTCAGGGCAAATCACTCCACGGAGACAGCCCTCGCAAAAATGACTAATGATCTATTGCTAACGATGGATTCTGATGCGTCATCTATGTTGCTGTTCCTCGATCTTAGCGCTGCTTTCGATACCGTCGATCATAATATTTTATTAGAACGTATCAAAACACGAATTGGTATGTCAGACTTAGCCCTGTCTTGGTTTAACTCTTATCTTACTGATAGGATGCAGTGTGTCTCCCATAACAATGTGACCTCGGACTACGTTAAGGTAACGTGTGGAGTTCCCCAGGGTTCGGTCCTTGGCCCTGCACTCTTCAGCATCTACATGCTGCCGCTAGGTGACATCATACGCAAATACGGTATTAGCTTTCACTGTTATGCTGATGACACCCAACTCTACATGCCCCTAAAGCTGACCAACACGCCGGATTGTAGTCAGCTGGAGGCGTGTCTTAATGAAATTAAACAATGGATGTCCGCTAACTTTTTGCAACTCAACGCCAAACAAACGGAAATGCTGATTATCGGTCCTGCTAGACACCGAACTCTATTTAATAATACAACTCTAACATTTGACAACCAAACAATTAAACAAGGCGACACGGTAAAGAATCTGGGTATTATCTTCGACCCAACTCTCTCCTTTGAGGCACACATTAAAAGCGTTACTAAAACGGCCTTCTTTTATCTCCGTAACATCGCTAAAATTCGCTCCATTCTGTCCACTAAAGACGCTGAGATCATTATCCATGCGTTTGTTACGTCTCGCCTCGACTACTGTAACGTATTATTTTCGGGTCTCCCCATGTCTAGCATTAAAAGATTACAGTTGGTACAAAATGCGGCTGCTAGACTTTTGACAAGAACAAGAAAGTTTGATCACATTACGCCTGTACTGGCTCACCTGCACTGGCTTCCTGTGCACTTAAGATGTGACTTTAAGGTTTTACTACTTACGTATAAAATACTACACGGTCTAGCTCCATCTTATCTTGCCGATTGTATTGTACCATATGTCCCGGCAAGAAATCTGCGTTCAAAGGACTCCGGCTTATTAGTGATTCCCAAAGCCCAAAAAAAGTCTGCGGGCTATAGAGCATTTTCCGTTCGGGCTCCAGTACTCTGGAATACCCTCCCGGTAACAGTTCGCGATGCCACCTCAGTAGAAGCATTTAAGTCTCACCTTAAAACTCATTTGTATACTCTAGCCTTTAAATAGACTCCCTTTTTAGACCAGTTGATCTGCCGTTTCTTTTCTTTTTCTTCTATGTCCCACTCTCCCGTGTGGAGGGGGTCCGGTCCGATCCGGTGGCCATGTACTGCTCGCCTGTGTATCGGCTGGGGACATCTCTGCGCTGCTGGTCCGCCTATGCTTGGGATGGTTTCCTGCTGGCTCCGCTGTGAACGGGACTCTCGCTGCTGTGTCTTGGATCCTCTTTGGACTGGACTCTCGCGACTGTGTTGTATCCATTGTGGATTGAACTTTCACAGTATCATGTTAGATCCGCTCGACATCCATTGCTTTCCTCCTCTCTAAGGTTCTCATAGTCATCATTGTCACTGACGTCCCACTGGGTCATTATTGTCACCAATGTCCCACTGGGTGTGAGTTTTCCTTTCCCTTATGTGGGCCTACCGAGGATGTCGTGGTGGTTTGTGCAGCCCTTTGAGACACTAGTGATTTAGGGCTATAAGAGTAAACATTGATTGATTGATTGATTGAAGTTATGTTTGAATACAATTTTATTGCTTTTTTCAAATTATCTCAGGATTCTAAGACTATAATAGTCACATTGAGTAAAAAAATACTTTTTGCACTTGCAAGATTTAAAAAAGCATATGTTTCGAGTAAAACTCCCAAAGATGCATTATTTCAGGCATTATTAGCTATTTATCATGTGTGGTGTAGGAGTTATGTTTAAATAACTGTCATATTGAATGTTACAGTTTACAGTCATGTTGAGTAAAAACTCATTTTTTTATTTGCAAACCATAGAAAAACATCTGTATCTAGTAAAACTCACAAGTATACAATATCACAGGCATTTTTAGACATTTTGCACGTTTGGATTTAGAATTATGTTGGAATACATTTTTATAGCTTTTTTCGCATTATCTCAGGATTCTAAGTACATTACTGTCAAATTGAGTAACAAATCAAATTTTGTTTTTGCAAACCTTACCAAATGTTTTTTTTTTTCAGGAAAACTCTCGAAGATGCATTTCTTCGGGCATTATAAGACATTTTGCATGTGTATTTTTGGAGTTATTTTTCAAAAACTGTCATTTTGAGTGTGACCAATATGAGGCCACTAAAATCTAATATTTGTATTTGTGATTCTTTCCAAAATACCTGATTTTTGTAAAATTTACATAAATTCAATATTAAAGGCTTTTAAGACAAATTTCATATTTGGTTTTGGAGTTATGATTATAAACCTTTCATATTTAGTATGACAGTTACACTGTTATATTGAATAAAAAAACTAACTTGTGTCTTTGCAAACCTTACAAAAGATAATTTTTCTAGTACAACTAGCAAAAAAACATATCTCTAGCTATTATCAGCCATTTTGCATGTGTTGTTTAGAAGTTATGTTTGAATACATTTTTATTGCTTTTTTCGCATTATCTCAGGATTGTAAGACTATTATAGTCATATTGAGTAAAAAACTACTTTTTCAATTGCAAGATTTAAAAAAGCATATGTTTCGAGTAAAACTCCCAAAGATGCATTATTTCAGGCATTATCAGCCATTTTTCATGTGTGGTGTACGAGTTATGTTTAAATAACTGTCATATTGAGTGTTACAGTATACAGTCATATTGAGTAAAACCTAATTTTTGTATTTACAAACCATAGAAAAACAACTGTATCTAGTAAAACTCACATGTATTCAATATCACAGGCATTTTTAGACATTTTGCACGTTTGGATTAGGAATTATGTTGGAATACATTTTTATTGCTTTGTTCGCATTATCTCAGGATTCTAAGTACATTACTGTCAAATTGAGTAACAAATCAAATTTTGTTTTTGCAAACCTTACCAAATGTTTTTTTTCAGGAAAACTCTCGAAGATGCATTTTTTCAGGCATTATTAGACATTTTGCATGTGTATTTTTGGAGTTATGCTTCAAAAACTGTCATTTTGAGTGTGACCAATATGAGGCCAGTAAAATCTAATATTTGTATTTGTGATTCTTTCCAAAATACCTGATTCTGCTAAAACTTACATAAATTCAATATTAAAGGCTTTTTAAGACAAATTTCATATTTGGTTTTGGAGTTATGATTATAAACCTTTCATATTTAGTATGACATTTACACTGTTATATTGAATAAAAAAACTAACTTGTGTCTTTGCAAACCTTACAAAAGACCATTTTTCGAGTACAACTAACCAAAATACATATCTCAAGGCATTATTAGCCATTTTGCATGTGTTGTTTAGAAGTTATGTTTGAATACATTTTTATTGACTTTTTCGTATTATCTCAGGATTCTAAGAACATTATTGTCATATTGAGTAAAAAATAACTTTTTGCATTTGCAAGATTTAAAAAAGCATATGTTTCGAGTACAACTCCAAAAGATGCATTATTTCAGGCATTATTAGCTATTTTTCATGTGTGGTGTAGGAATTGTGTTCAAATAACTGTCATATTGAGTGTTACAGTATACAGTCATATTGAGTAAAACCTCATTTTTGTATTTGTAAACCATAGAAAAACAACTGTATCTAGTAAAACTCACAAGTATTCAATATCATAGGCATTTTTAGTCATTTTGCACGTTTGGATTAGGAATTATGCTGGAATACATTTTTATTGCTTTTTTTGCATTATCTCAGGATTCTAAGTACATTACCGTCACATTGAGTAAAAAATAAAATTTTGTTTTTGCAAACCTCACCAAATGCTTTTTTTTTTACAGGAAAACTCTCAAAGTGGCATTTCTTCAGGCATTATTAGACATTTTGCATGTGTATTTTTGGAGTTATGTTTCAAAAACTGTCATTTTGAGTGTAAACAATATGAGGCCAGTAAAACCTCATTTTTGTATTTGTGATTCTTTCCAAAATACCTGAATCTGCTAAAACTCACATAAATTCAATATTACAGGCTTTTTTTGACAAATTTATTGTTTTGTGTTGGAGTTATAATTATAAACCGTTCATATTTAGTATGACAGTTACACTGTTATATTGAATAAAAAAACTAATTTGTGTCTTTGCAAACCTTTCAAAAGATAATTTTTCGAGTACAACTAACAAAAATACATATCTCTAGGCATTATTAGCATTTTTTCATGTGTTGTTTAGAAGTTATTTTTGAATACAATTTTATTGCCTTTTTCGCATTATCTCAGGATTCTAAGAACATTATTGTCATATCGAGTAAAAAACTACTTTTTGCATTTGCAAGATTTAAAAAAACATATGTTTCGAGTAAAACTCCCAAAGATGCATTATTTCAGGCATTATTAGCCATTTTTCATGTGTGGTGTAGGAGTTATGTTTAAAAAACGGTCATATTGAGTGTTACAGTATACAGTCATATTGAGTAAAACCTCATTTTTGTATTTGCAAACCATAGAAAAACAACTGTATCTAGTAAAACTCACAAGTATTCAATATCACAGGCATTTTTAGACATTATGCACGTTTGGATTAGGAATTATGCTGGAATACATTTTTGTTGCTTTGTTCGCATTATCTCAGGATTCTAAGTACATCGCCGTCAAACTGAGTAAAAAATAAAATTTTGTTTTTGCAAACCTCACCAAATGTTTTTTTTTTTTTCAGGAAAACTCTCAAAGATGCAATTCGTCAGGCATTATTAGACATTTTGCATGTGTATTTTTGGAGTTATGTTTCAAAAACTCTCATTTTGAGTGTGACCAATATGAGGCCATCCATCCATTCATCCATCCATCCATCCATCATCTTCCGCTTATCCGAGGTCGGGTCGCGGGGGCAGCAGCCTAAGCAGGGAAGCCCAGACTTCCTTATCTCCAGCCACTTCGTCTAGCTCTTCCCGGGGGATCCCGAGGCGTTCCCAGGCCAGCCGGGAGACATAGTCTTCTCAACGTGTCCTGGGTCTTCCCCGTGGCCTCCTACCAGCTGGACGTGCCCTAAACACATCCCTAGGGAGGCGTTCGGGTGGCATCCTGACCAGATGCCCGAACCACTTCATCTGGCTCCTCTCGATGTGGAGGAGCAGCGGCTTTACGTTGAGCTCCTCCCGGATGGCAGAGCTTCTCACCCTATCTCTAAGGGAGAGCCCCACCACACGGCGGAGGAAACTCATTTCGGCTGCTTGTACCCGTGATCTTATCCTTTCGGTCATGACCCAAAGCTCATGACCATAGGTGAGGATGGGAACGTAGATCGACCGGTAAATTGAGAGCTTTGCCTTCCGGCTCAGCTCCTTCTTCACCACAACGGATCGATACAACGTCCGCATTACTGAAGACGCCGCACCGATCCGCCTGTCGATCTCACGATCCACTCTTCCCCCACTCGTGAACAAGACTCCTAGGTACTTGAACTCCTCCACTTGGGGCAGGGTCTCCTCCCCAACCCGGAGATGGCACTCCACCCTTTTCCGGGCGAGAACCATGGACTCGGACTTGGAGGTGCTGATTCTCATTCCGGTCGCTTCACACTTGGCTGCGAACCGATCCAGTGAGAGCTGAAGATCCCGGCCAGATGAAGCCATCAGGACCACATCATCTGCAAAAAGCAGAGACCTAATCCCGTGGCCACCAAACCGGAACCCATCAACGCCTTGGCTGCGCCTGGAAATTCTGTCCATAAAAGTTATGAACAGAATCGGTGACAAAGGACAGCCTTGGCGGAGTCCAACCCTCACTGGAAACGTGTCCGACTTACTGCCAGCAATGCGGACCAAGCTCTGACACTGATCATACAGGGAGCGGACTGCCACAATAAGACATTCCGATACCCCATACTCTCTGAGCACTCCCCACAGGACTTCCCGAGGGACACGGTCGAATGCCTTCTCCAAGTCCACAAAGTACATGTAGACTGGTTGGGCAAACTCCCATGCACCCTCAAGAACCCTGCCGAGAGTATAGAGCTGGTCCACAGTTCCACGACCAGGACGAAAACCACACTGTTCCTCCTGAATCCGAGGTTCGACTATCCGGCGGAGCCTCCTCTCCAGTACACCTGAATAAACCTTACCGGGAAGGCTGAGGAGTGTGATCCCACGATAGTTGGAACACACCCTGCGGTCCCCCTTCTTAAAGAGAGGGACCACCACCCCGGTCTGCCAATCCAGAGGTACCGCCCCCGATGACCACGCGATGCTGCAGAGTCTTGTCAACCAAGACAGCCCCACAGCATCCAGAGCCTTAAGGAACTCCGGGCGGATATCATCCACCCCCGGGGCCTTGCCGCCGAGGAGCTTTTTAACTACCTCAGCGACCTCAGCCCCAGAAATAGGAGAGTCCACTACAGATTCCCCAGGCACCGCTTCCTCAAAGAAAGACGTGTTGGTGGGATTGAGGAGGTCTTCGAAGTATTCCCTCCACCGATCCACAACATCCGCAGTCGAAGTCAGCAGAACACCATCCGCTCCATACACGGTGTTGATAGTGCACTGCTTCCCCTTCCTGAGGCGCCGTATGGTGGTCCAGAATCGCTTCGAAGCCGTCCGGAAGTTGTTTTCCATGGCTTCCCCAAACTCTTCCCATGTCCGAGTTTTTGCCTCCGCGACCGCTAAAGCTGCACACCGCTTGGCCCGTCGGTACCCGTCCACTGCCTCCGGAGTCCTATGAGCCAAAAGAACCCGATAGGACTCCTTCTTCAGCTTGACGGCATCCCTCACTGCTGGTGTCCACCAACGGGTTCTGGGATTAACGCCACGACAGGCACCAACAGCCTTGCGGCCACAGCGCCAATCAGCCGCCTCGACAATAGAGGTTCGGAACATGGTCCACTCGGACTCAATATCCCGCACCTCCCTCGTGACATGTTCAAAGTTCTCCCGGAGGTGTGAATTGAAACTCTCTCTGACAGGAGACTCTGCCAGACGTTCCCAGCAGACCCTCACAATGCGCTTGGGCTTGCCAGGTCTGTCCGGCATCCTCCCCCACCATCGCAGCCAACTCACCACCAGGTGGTGATCGGTAGAAAGCTCCGCCCCTCTCTTCACCCGAGTGTCCAAAACATAAGGCCGCAAATCCGATGACACAACTACAAAGTCGATCATGGAACTGCGGCCTAGGGTGTCCTGGTGCCAAGTGCACATATGGACACCCTTATGTTTGAACATGGTGTTTGTTATGGACAATCCGTGACGAGCACAAAAGTCCAATAACAAAACACCACTCGGGTTTAGATCCGGGCGACCATTCTTCCCAATCACGCCTCTCCAGGTTTCACTGTCGTTGCCAACATGAGCGTTGAAGTCTCCCAGTAGGACAAGGGAATCACCCGGAGGAGCACTTTCCAGTACTCCCTCGAGTGTACCCAAAAAGGGTGGGTATTCTGAACTGCTGTTTGGTGCGTAAGCACAAACAACACTCAGGACCCGTCCCCCCACCCGAAGGCGAAGGGAAGCTACCCTCTTGTCCACTGGGTTGAACTCAAACGTGCAGGCTTTGAGCCGGGGGGCAACGAGAATTGCCACCCCAGCCCGTCGCCTCTCACTGCCGGCAACGCCAGAGTGGAAGAGGGTCCAGTCCCTCTCGAGAGAATTGGTTCCAGAGCCCTTGCTGTGCGTCGAGGTGAGTCCGACTATATCCAGCCGGAACTTCTCTACCTCGCGCACTAGCTCAGGCTCCTTCCCCCCCAGTGAGGTGACGTTCCACGTCCCAAGAGCTAGCTTCTGTAGCCGAGGATAGGACCGCCAAGTGCCCTGCCTTCGGCTGCCGCCCAGCTCACAATGCACCCGACCTCTATGGCCCCTCCTATGAGTGGTGAGCCCATTAGAGGGATGAACCACGTTGCCTCTTCGGGCTGTGCCCGGCCGGGCCCCATGGGGACAGGCCCGACCACCAGGCGCTCGCCATCGTGCCCCAACTCCGGGCCTGGCTCCAGAGCGGGGCCCCGGTGACCCACGTCCGGGCGAGGGAAATCTGGGTTCATTTTGTTGTAATTCCATAGAAGTCTTTGAGCTGCTCTTTGTCTGATCACTCACCTAGGACCTGTTTGTCTTGGGAGACCCTACCAGGGGGCATGAAAGCCCCCAGACAACATAGCTCCTAGGATCATTGGGACACGCACACTCCTCTACCACGGTAAGGTAGCAGCTCAGAGAGGAGCAATATGAGGCCAATAAAACCAGGAAAACTCTCAAAAAAGCATATGTTTCGAGTAAAACTCCCAAAGATGCATTATTTCAGGCATTATTAGCCAGTTTTCATGTGTGGTGTAGGAGTTATGTTTAAATAACTGTCATATTGAGTGTTACAGTATACAGTCATATTGAGTAAAACCTCATTTTTGTATTTGCAAACCATTGAAAAACAAATGTATCTAATAAAACTCACATGTATTCAATATCACTGGCATTTTTAGACATTTTGCACGTTTGGATTAGGAATTATGTTGGAATACATTTTTATTGCTTTTTTCGCATTATCTCAGGATTCTAAGTACATTACTGTCAAATTGAGTAACCAATCAAATTTTGTTTTTGCAAACCTTACCAAATGTTTTTTTTCCGGAAAACTCTCGAAGATGCATTTCTTCAGGCATTATTAGACATTTTGCATGTGTATTTTTTGGAGTTATGTTTCAAAAACTGTCATTTTGAGTGTGACCAATATGAGGCCAGTAAAATCTAATATTTGTATTTGTGATTCTTTCCAAAATACCTGATTCTGGTAAAACTTACATGAATTCAATATTAAAGGCTTTTTAAGACAAATTTCATATTTGGTTTTGGAGTTATGATTATAAACCTTTCATATTTAGTATGACAGTTACACTGTTATATTGAATTAAAAAAACACATTTTTGTCTTTGCAAACCTTACAAAAGATCATTTTTGTAGTACAACTAACAAAAAAACATATCTCTGGCCATTTTGCATGTGTTGTTTAGAAGTTATGATTGAATACATTTGTACTGCTTTTTTCGCATTATCTCAGGATTGTAAGACTATTATTGTCGTATTGAGTAAAAAACTACTTTTTGCATTTGCAAAATTTAAAAAAGCATATGTTTCGAGTAAAACTCCCTTAAGATGCATTATTTCAGGCATTATTAGCCATTTTTCATGTGTGGTGTAGGAGTTATGTTTAAATAACTGTCATATTGAGTGTTACGGTATACAGTCATATTGAGTAAAACCTCATTTTTGTATTTGCAAACCATAGAAAAACATCTGTATCTAGTAAACTCACATGTATTCAATATCACAGGCATTTTTAGACATTTTGCACGTTTGGATTAGGAATTATGTTGGAATACATTTGTATTGCTTTTTTCGCATTATCTCAGGATTCTAAGTACATTACTGTCAAATTGAGTAACAAATCAAATTTTGTTTTTGCAAACCTTACCAAATGTTTTCTTTCTGGAAAACTCTCGAAGATGCATTTCTTCAGGCATTATTAGACATTTTGCATGTGTATTTTTGGAGTTATGTTTCAAAAACTGTCATTTTGAGTGTGACCAATATGAGGCCAGTAAAATCTAATATTTGTATTTGTGATTCTTTCCAAAGAACCTGATTCTGGTAAAACTTACATAAATTCAATATTAAAGGCTTTTTAAGACAAATTTCATATTTGGTTTTGGAGTTATGATTATAAAACTTTCATATGTAGTATGACAGTTACACTGTTATATTGAATAAAAAAACTAATTTGTGTCTTTGCAAACCTTACAAAAGATATTTTTTCTAGTACAACTAACAAAAAAACATATCTCCGGGCATTATTAGCCATTTTGCATGTGTTGTTTAGAAGTTATGTTTGAATACATTTTTATTGCTTTTTTCGCATTATCTCAGGATTGTAAGACTATTATAGTCATATTGAGTAAAAAACTACTTTTTGCATTTGCAAGATTTAAAAAAGCATATGTTTCGAGTAAAACTCCCAAAGATGCATTATTTCAGGCATTATTAGCCAGTTTTCATGTGTGGTGTAGGAGTTATGTTTAAATAACTGTCATATTGAGTGTTACAGTATACAGTCATATTGAGTAAAACCTCATTTTTGTATTTGCAAACCATAGAAAAACAACTGTATCTAGTAAAACTCACATGTATTCAATATCACAGGCATTTTTAGACATTTTGCACGTTTGGATTAGGAATTATGTTGGAATACATTTTTATTGCTTTTTTCGCATTATCTCAGGATTCTAAGTACATTACTGTAAAATTGAGTAACAAATCAAATTTTGTTTTTGCAAACCTTACCAAATGTTTTTTTTTTTTCAGGAAAACTCTCGAAGATGCATTTCTTCAGGCATTATTAGACATGTTGCATGTGTTTTTTTGGAGTTATGTTTCAAAAACTGTCATTTTGAGTGTGACCAATATGAGGCCAGTAAAATCTAATATTTGTATTTGTGATTCTTTCCAAAATACCTGATTCTGCTAAAACTTACATAAATTCAATATTAAAGGCTTTTTAAGACAAATTTCATATTTGGTTTTGGAGTTATGATTATAAACCTTTCATATTTAGTATGACAGTTACACTGTTATATTGAATAAAAAACTAACTTGTGTCCTTGCAAACCTTACAAAAGATCATTTTTTCGAGTACAACTAACCAAAAAACATATCTCTAGGCATTATTAGCCATTTTGCATGTGTTGTTTAGAAGTTATGTTTGAATACATTTTCATTGCTTTTTTCGATTTATCTCAGGATTGTAAGACTATCATAGTCGCATTGACTAAAAAACTACTTTTTGCTCTTTCAAGATTTAAAAAAGCATATGTTTCAAGTAAAACTCCCAAAGATGCATTATTTCAGGCATTATTAGGTATTTATCATGTGTGGTGTAGAGTTATGTTTAAATAACTGTCATATTGAGTGTTACAGCATACAGTCATATTGAGTAAAACCTCATTTTTGTATTTGCAAACCATAGAAAAACATCTGTATCTAGTAAAACTCACATGTATTCAATATCACAGGCATTTTTAGACATTTTGCACGTTTGGATTACGAATTATGTTGGAATACATTTGTATTGCTTTTTTCGCATTATCTCAGGATTCTAAGTACATTACTGTCAAATTGAGTAACAAATCAAATTTTGTTTTTGCAAACCTTACCAAATGTTTTCTTTCTGGAAAACTCTCGAAGATGCATTTCTTCAGGCATTATTAGACATTTTGCATGTGTATTTTTGGAGTTATGTTTCAAAAACTGTCATTTTGAGTGTGACCAATATGAGGCCAGTAAAATCTAATATTTGTATTTGTGATTCTTTCCAAAGAACCTGATTCTGGTAAAACTTACATAAATTCAATATTAAAGGCTTTTTAAGACAAATTTCATATTTGGTTTTGGAGTTATGATTATATAACTTTCATATTTAGTATGACAGTTACACTGTTATATTGAATAAAAAAACTAATTTGTGTCTTTGCAAACCTTACAAAAGATATTTTTTCTAGTACAACTAACAAAAAAACATATCTCCGGGCATTATTAGCCATTTTGCATGTGTTGTTTAGAAGTTATGTTTGAATACATTTTTATTGCTTTTTTCGCATTATCTCAGGATTCTAAGACAATTATAGTCATATTGAGTAAAAAACTACTTTTTGCATTTGCAAGATTTAAAAAAGCATATGTTTCGAGTAAAACTCCCAAAGATGCATTATTTCAGGCATTATTAGCCAGTTTTCATGTGTGGTGTAGGAGTTATGTTTAAATAACTGTCATATTGAGTGTTACAGCATACAGTCATATTGAGTAAAACCTCATTTTTGTATTTGCAAACCATAGAAAAACAACTGTATCTAGTAAAACTTACATGTATTCAATATCACAGGCATTTTTAGACATTTTGCACGTTTGGATTAGGAATTATATTGGAATACATTTTTATTGCTTTTTTCGCATTATCTCAGGATTCTAAGTAAATTACTGTCAAATTGAGTAACAAATCAAATTTTGTTTTTGCAAACCTTACCAAATGTTTTTTTTCAGGAAAACTCTCGAAGATGCATTTCTTCAGGCATTATTAGACATTTTGCATGTGTATTTTTGGAGTTATGTTTCAAAAACTGTCATTTTGAGTGTGACCAATATGAGGCCAGTAAAATCTAATATTTGTATTTGTGATTCTTTCCAAAATACCTGATTCTGCTAAAACTTACATAAATTCAATATTGAAGGCTTTTTAAGACAAATTTCATATTTGGTTTTGGAGTTATGATTATAAACCTTTCATATTTAGTATGACAGTTACACTGTTATATTGAATAAAAAAACTAACTTGTGTCTTTGCAAACCTTACAAAAGCTCATTTTTCTAGTACAACCAACAAAAAAACATATCTCCGGGCATTATTAGCCATTTTGCATGTGTTGTTTAGAAGTTATGTTTGAATACATTTTTATTGCTTTTTTCGCATTATCTCAGGATTCTAAGACTATTATAGTCATATTGAGTAAAAAACTACTTTTTGCATTTGCAAGATTTAAAAAAGCATATGTTTCGAGTAAAACTCCCAAAGATGCATTATTTCAGGCATTATTAGCCAGTTTTCATGTGTGGTGTAGGAGTTATGTTTAAATAACTGTCATATTGAGTGTTACAGTATACAGTCATATTGAGTAAAACCTCATTTTTGTATTTGCAAACCATAGAAAAACAACTGTATCTAGTAAAACTCACATGTATTCAATATCACAGGCATTTTTAGACATTTTGCAAGTTTGTTTTAGGAATTATGTTGGAATACATTTTTATTGCTTTTTTCGCATTATCTCAGGATTCTAAGTACATTACTGTCAAATTGAGTAACAAATCAAATTTTGTTTTTGCAAACCTTACCAAATGTTTTTTTTTTTTCAGGAAAACTCTCGAAGATGCATTTCTTCAGGCATTATTAGACATGTTGCATGTGTATTTTTGGAGTTATGTTTCAAAAACTGTCATTTTGAGTGTGACCAATATGAGGCCAGTAAAATCTAATATTTGTATTTGTGATTCTTTCCAAAATACCTGATTTTGGTAAAACTTAAATAAATTCAATATTAAAGGCTTTTTAAGACAAATTTCATATTTGGTTTTGGAGTTATGATTATAAACCTTTCATATTTAGTATGACAGTTACACTGTTATATTGAATAAAAAAACTAACTTGTGTCCTTGCAAACCTTACAAAAGATCATTTTTTCGAGTACAACTAACCAAAAAACATATCTCTAGGCATTATTAGCCATTTTGCATGTGTTGTTTAGAAGTTATGTTTGAATACATTTTCATTGCTTTTTTCGATTTATCTCAGGATTGTAAGACTATTATAGTCATATTGACTAAAAAACTACTTTTTGCTCTTTCAAGATTTAAAAAAGCATATGTTTCAAGTAAAACTCCCAAAGATGCATTATTTCAGGCATTATTAGGTATTTATCATGTGTGGTGTAGGAGTTATGTTTAAATAACTGTCATATTGAGTGTTACAGCATACAGTCATATTGAGTAAAACCTCATTTTTGTATTTGCAAACCATAGAAAAACATCTGTATCTAGTAAAACTCAAATGTATTCAATATCACAGGCATTTTTAGACATTTTGCACGTTTGGATTAGGAATTATGTTGGAATACATTTGTATTGCTTTTTTCCCATTATCTCAGGATTCTAAGTACATTACTGTCAAATTGAGTAACAAATCAAATTTTGTTTTTGCAAACCTTACCAAATGTTTTCTTTCTGGAAAACTCTCGAAGATGCATTTCTTCAGGCATTATTAGACATTTTGCATGTGTATTTTTGGAGTTATGTTTCAAAAACTGTCATTTTGAGTGTGACCAATATGAGGCCAGTAAAATCTAATATTTGTATTTGTGATTCTTTCCAAAGAACCTGATTCTGGTAAAATTTACATAAATTCAATATTAAAGGGTTTTTAAGACAAATTTCATATTTGGTTTTGGAGTTATGATTATAAAACTTTCATATTTAGTATGACAGTTACACTGTTATATTGAATAAAAAAACTAATTTGTGTCTTTGCAAACCTTACAAAATATATTTTTTCTAGTACAACTAACAAAAAAACATATCTCCGGGCAATATTAGCCATTTTGCATGTGTTGTTTAGAAGTTATGTTGGAATTCATTTTTATTGCTTTTTTCGCCTTATCTCAGGATTCTAAGTACATTACTGTCAAATTTAGTAACAAATCAAATTTTGTTTTTGCAAACCTTACCAAATGTTTTTTTTTTCAGGAAAACTCTCGAAGATGCATTTCTTCAGGCATTATTAGACATTTTGCATGTGTATTTTTGGAGTTATGTTTCAAAAACTGTCATTTTGAGTGTGACCAATATGAGGCCAGTAAAATCTAATATTTGTATTTGTGATTCTTTCCAAAATACCTGATTCTGCTAAAACTTACATAAATTCAATATTAAAGGCTTTTTAAGACAAATTTCATATTTGGTTTTGGAGTTATGATTATAAACCTTTCATATTTAGTATGACAGTTACACTGTTATATTGAATAAAAAAACTACTTTTTGTCTTTGCAAACCTTACAAAAGATCATTTTTCTAGTACAACTAACCAAAAAACATATCTCTAGGCATTATTAGCCATTTTGCATGTGTTGTTTAGAAGTTATGTTTGAATACATTTTTATTGCTTTTTTCGCATTATCTCAGGATTCTAAGACTATTATAGTCACATTGAGTAAAAAACTACTTTTTGCACTTGCAAGATTTAAAAAAGCATATATTTCGAGTAAAACTCCCAAAGATGCATTATTTCAGGCATTATTAGCCATTTTTCATGTGTGGTGTAGGAGTTATGTTTAAATAACTGTCATATTGAGTGTTACAGTATACAGTCATATTGAGTAAAACCTCATTTATGTATTTGCAAACCACAGAAAAACAACTATATCTAGTAAAACTCACATGTATTCAATATCACAGGCATTTTTAGACATTTTGCACGTTTGGAATAGGAATTATGTTTGAATACATTTGTATTGCTTTTTTTGGCATTATCTCAGGATTCTAAGTACATTACTGTCAAATTGAGTAACAAATCAAATTTTGTTTTTGCAAACCTTACCAAATGGGTTTTTTCAGGAAAACTCTCTAAAATGCATTTCTTCAGGCATTATCAGACATTTTGCATGTGTATTTTTGGAGTTATGTTTCAAAAACTGTCATTTTGAGTGTGACCAATATGAGGCCAGTAAAATCTAATATTTGTATTTGTGATTCTTTCCAAAATACCTGATTCTGCTAAAACTTACATAAATTCAATATTAAAGGCTTTTTAAGACAAATTTCATATTTGGTTTTGGAGTTATGATTATAAACCTTTCATATTTAGTATGACAGTTACACTGTTATATTGAATAAAAAACTAACTTGTGTCCTTGCAAACCTTACAAAAGATCATTTTTTCGAGTACAACTAACCAAAAAACATATCTCTAGGCATTATTAGCCATTTTGCATGTGTTGTTTAGAAGTTATGTTTGAATACATTTTCATTGCTTTTTTCGATTTATCTCAGGATTGTAAGACTATCATAGTCGCATTGACTAAAAAACTACTTTTTGCTCTTTCAAGATTTAAAAAAGCATATGTTTCAAGTAAAACTCCCAAAGATGCATTATTTCAGGCATTATTAGGTATTTATCATGTGTGGTGTAGAGTTATGTTTAAATAACTGTCATATTGAGTGTTACAGCATACAGTCATATTGAGTAAAACCTCATTTTTGTATTTGCAAACCATAGAAAAACATCTGTATCTAGTAAAACTCACATGTATTCAATATCACAGGCATTTTTAGACATTTTGCACGTTTGGATTACGAATTATGTTGGAATACATTTGTATTGCTTTTTTCGCATTATCTCAGGATTCTAAGTACATTACTGTCAAATTGAGTAACAAATCAAATTTTGTTTTTGCAAACCTTACCAAATGTTTTCTTTCTGGAAAACTCTCGAAGATGCATTTCTTCAGGCATTATTAGACATTTTGCATGTGTATTTTTGGAGTTATGTTTCAAAAACTGTCATTTTGAGTGTGACCAATATGAGGCCAGTAAAATCTAATATTTGTATTTGTGATTCTTTCCAAAGAACCTGATTCTGGTAAAACTTACATAAATTCAATATTAAAGGCTTTTTAAGACAAATTTCATATTTGGTTTTGGAGTTATGATTATATAACTTTCATATTTAGTATGACAGTTACACTGTTATATTGAATAAAAAAACTAATTTGTGTCTTTGCAAACCTTACAAAAGATATTTTTTCTAGTACAACTAACAAAAAAACATATCTCCGGGCATTATTAGCCATTTTGCATGTGTTGTTTAGAAGTTATGTTTGAATACATTTTTATTGCTTTTTTCGCATTATCTCAGGATTCTAAGACAATTATAGTCATATTGAGTAAAAAACTACTTTTTGCATTTGCAAGATTTAAAAAAGCATATGTTTCGAGTAAAACTCCCAAAGATGCATTATTTCAGGCATTATTAGCCAGTTTTCATGTGTGGTGTAGGAGTTATGTTTAAATAACTGTCATATTGAGTGTTACAGCATACAGTCATATTGAGTAAAACCTCATTTTTGTATTTGCAAACCATAGAAAAACAACTGTATCTAGTAAAACTTACATGTATTCAATATCACAGGCATTTTTAGACATTTTGCACGTTTGGATTAGGAATTATATTGGAATACATTTTTATTGCTTTTTTCGCATTATCTCAGGATTCTAAGTAAATTACTGTCAAATTGAGTAACAAATCAAATTTTGTTTTTGCAAACCTTACCAAATGTTTTTTTTCAGGAAAACTCTCGAAGATGCATTTCTTCAGGCATTATTAGACATTTTGCATGTGTATTTTTGGAGTTATGTTTCAAAAACTGTCATTTTGAGTGTGACCAATATGAGGCCAGTAAAATCTAATATTTGTATTTGTGATTCTTTCCAAAATACCTGATTCTGCTAAAACTTACATAAATTCAATATTGAAGGCTTTTTAAGACAAATTTCATATTTGGTTTTGGAGTTATGATTATAAACCTTTCATATTTAGTATGACAGTTACACTGTTATATTGAATAAAAAAACTAACTTGTGTCTTTGCAAACCTTACAAAAGCTCATTTTTCTAGTACAACCAACAAAAAAACATATCTCCGGGCATTATTAGCCATTTTGCATGTGTTGTTTAGAAGTTATGTTTGAATACATTTTTATTGCTTTTTTCGCATTATCTCAGGATTCTAAGACTATTATAGTCATATTGAGTAAAAAACTACTTTTTGCATTTGCAAGATTTAAAAAAGCATATGTTTCGAGTAAAACTCCCAAAGATGCATTATTTCAGGCATTATTAGCCAGTTTTCATGTGTGGTGTAGGAGTTATGTTTAAATAACTGTCATATTGAGTGTTACAGTATACAGTCATATTGAGTAAAACCTCATTTTTGTATTTGCAAACCATAGAAAAACAACTGTATCTAGTAAAACTCACATGTATTCAATATCACAGGCATTTTTAGACATTTTGCAAGTTTGTTTTAGGAATTATGTTGGAATACATTTTTATTGCTTTTTTCGCATTATCTCAGGATTCTAAGTACATTACTGTCAAATTGAGTAACAAATCAAATTTTGTTTTTGCAAACCTTACCAAATGTTTTTTTTTTTTCAGGAAAACTCTCGAAGATGCATTTCTTCAGGCATTATTAGACATGTTGCATGTGTATTTTTGGAGTTATGTTTCAAAAACTGTCATTTTGAGTGTGACCAATATGAGGCCAGTAAAATCTAATATTTGTATTTGTGATTCTTTCCAAAATACCTGATTTTGGTAAAACTTAAATAAATTCAATATTAAAGGCTTTTTAAGACAAATTTCATATTTGGTTTTGGAGTTATGATTATAAACCTTTCATATTTAGTATGACAGTTACACTGTTATATTGAATAAAAAAACTAACTTGTGTCCTTGCAAACCTTACAAAAGATCATTTTTTCGAGTACAACTAACCAAAAAACATATCTCTAGGCATTATTAGCCATTTTGCATGTGTTGTTTAGAAGTTATGTTTGAATACATTTTCATTGCTTTTTTCGATTTATCTCAGGATTGTAAGACTATTATAGTCATATTGACTAAAAAACTACTTTTTGCTCTTTCAAGATTTAAAAAAGCATATGTTTCAAGTAAAACTCCCAAAGATGCATTATTTCAGGCATTATTAGGTATTTATCATGTGTGGTGTAGGAGTTATGTTTAAATAACTGTCATATTGAGTGTTACAGCATACAGTCATATTGAGTAAAACCTCATTTTTGTATTTGCAAACCATAGAAAAACATCTGTATCTAGTAAAACTCAAATGTATTCAATATCACAGGCATTTTTAGACATTTTGCACGTTTGGATTAGGAATTATGTTGGAATACATTTGTATTGCTTTTTTCCCATTATCTCAGGATTCTAAGTACATTACTGTCAAATTGAGTAACAAATCAAATTTTGTTTTTGCAAACCTTACCAAATGTTTTCTTTCTGGAAAACTCTCGAAGATGCATTTCTTCAGGCATTATTAGACATTTTGCATGTGTATTTTTGGAGTTATGTTTCAAAAACTGTCATTTTGAGTGTGACCAATATGAGGCCAGTAAAATCTAATATTTGTATTTGTGATTCTTTCCAAAGAACCTGATTCTGGTAAAATTTACATAAATTCAATATTAAAGGGTTTTTAAGACAAATTTCATATTTGGTTTTGGAGTTATGATTATAAAACTTTCATATTTAGTATGACAGTTACACTGTTATATTGAATAAAAAAACTAATTTGTGTCTTTGCAAACCTTACAAAATATATTTTTTCTAGTACAACTAACAAAAAAACATATCTCCGGGCAATATTAGCCATTTTGCATGTGTTGTTTAGAAGTTATGTTGGAATTCATTTTTATTGCTTTTTTCGCCTTATCTCAGGATTCTAAGTACATTACTGTCAAATTTAGTAACAAATCAAATTTTGTTTTTGCAAACCTTACCAAATGTTTTTTTTTTCAGGAAAACTCTCGAAGATGCATTTCTTCAGGCATTATTAGACATTTTGCATGTGTATTTTTGGAGTTATGTTTCAAAAACTGTCATTTTGAGTGTGACCAATATGAGGCCAGTAAAATCTAATATTTGTATTTGTGATTCTTTCCAAAATACCTGATTCTGCTAAAACTTACATAAATTCAATATTAAAGGCTTTTTAAGACAAATTTCATATTTGGTTTTGGAGTTATGATTATAAACCTTTCATATTTAGTATGACAGTTACACTGTTATATTGAATAAAAAAACTACTTTTTGTCTTTGCAAACCTTACAAAAGATCATTTTTCTAGTACAACTAACCAAAAAACATATCTCTAGGCATTATTAGCCATTTTGCATGTGTTGTTTAGAAGTTATGTTTGAATACATTTTTATTGCTTTTTTCGCATTATCTCAGGATTCTAAGACTATTATAGTCACATTGAGTAAAAAACTACTTTTTGCACTTGCAAGATTTAAAAAAGCATATATTTCGAGTAAAACTCCCAAAGATGCATTATTTCAGGCATTATTAGCCATTTTTCATGTGTGGTGTAGGAGTTATGTTTAAATAACTGTCATATTGAGTGTTACAGTATACAGTCATATTGAGTAAAACCTCATTTATGTATTTGCAAACCACAGAAAAACAACTATATCTAGTAAAACTCACATGTATTCAATATCACAGGCATTTTTAGACATTTTGCACGTTTGGAATAGGAATTATGTTTGAATACATTTGTATTGCTTTTTTTGGCATTATCTCAGGATTCTAAGTACATTACTGTCAAATTGAGTAACAAATCAAATTTTGTTTTTGCAAACCTTACCAAATGGGTTTTTTCAGGAAAACTCTCTAAAATGCATTTCTTCAGGCATTATCAGACATTTTGCATGTGTATTTTTGGAGTTATGTTTCAAAAACTGTCATTTTGAGTGTGACCAATATGAGGCCAGTAAAATCTAATATTTGTATTTGTGATTCTTTCCAAAATACCTGATTCTGCTAAAACTTACATAAATTCAATATTAAAGGCTTTTTAAGACAAATTTCATATTTGGTTTTGGAGTTATGATTATAAACCTTTCATATTTAGTATGACAGTTACACTGTTATATTGAATAAAAAAACTAACTTGTGTCTTTGCAAACCTTACAAAAACTCATTTTTCTAGTACAACCAACAAAAAAACATATCTCTAGGCATTATTAGCCATTTTGCATGTGTTGTTTAGAAGTTATGTTGGAATACATTTTTATTGCTTTTTTCGCAATATCTCAGGATTCTAAGACTATTATAGACATATTGAGTAAAAAACTACTTTTTGCATTTGCAAGATTTAAAAAAGCATATGTTTCGAGTAAAACTCCCAAAGATGCATTATTTCAGGCATTATTAGCCAGTTTTCATGTGTGGTGTAGGAGTTATGTTTAAATAACTGTCATATTGAGTGTTACAGTATACAGTCATATTGAGCAAAACCTCATTTATGTATTTGCAAACCATAGAAAAACATCTGTATCTAGTAAAACTCACTATTATTCAATATCACAGGCATTTTTAGACATGTTGCACATTTGGAATAGGAATTATGTTTGAATACATTTGTATTGCTTTTTTTCGCATTATCTCAGGATTCTAAGTGCATTACTGTCAAATTGAGTAACAAATCAAATTTTGTTTTTGCAAACCTTACCAAATGTTTTTTTTCAGGAAAAGTCTCGAAGATGCATTTCTTCAGGCATTATTAGACATTTTGCATGTGTATTTTTGGAGTTATGTTTCAAAAACTGTCATTTTGAGTGTGACCAATATGAGGCCAGTAAAATCTAATATTTTTATTTGTGAACCATTCCAAAATACCTGATTCTGCTAAAACTTACATAAATTCAATATGAAAGGCTTTTTAAGACAAATTTCACATTTGGTTTTAGAGTTATGATTATAAAACTTTCATATTTAGTATGGCAGTTACACTTTTATATTGAATAAAAAAACTAACTTGTGTCTTTGCAAACCTTACAAAAGATCATTTTTCTAGTACAACCAACAAAAAACATATCTCTAGCTATTATTAGCCATTTTGCATGTGTTGTTTAGAAGTTATATTTGAATACATTTTCATTGCTTTTTTCGATTTATCTCAGGATTGTAAGACTATTATAGTCGCATTGACTAAAAAACTACTTTTTGCACTTGCAAGATTTAAAAAAGCATATGTTTCGAGTAAAACTCCCAAAGATGCATTATTTCAGGCATTATTAGCTATTTATCATGTGTGGTGTAGGAGTTATGTTTAAATAACTGTCATATTGTGTGTTACAGTATACAGTCATATTGAGTAAAACCTCATTTATGTATTTGCAAACCACAGAAAAACATCTGTATCTAGTAAAACTCACAAGTATTCAATATCACAGGCATTTTTAGGCATTTTGCACGTTTGGATTAGGAATTATGTTTGAATACATTTGTATTGCTTTTTTTCGCATTATCTCAGGATTCTAAGTACATTACTGTCAAATTGAGTAACAAATCAAATTTTGTTTTTGCAAACCTTACCAAATGGTTTTTTTCAGGAAAACTCTCTAAAATGCATTTCTTCAGGCATTATCAGACATTTTGCATGTGTATTTTTGGAGTTATGTTTCAAAAACTGTCATTTTGAGTGTGACCAATATGAGGCCAGTAAAATCTAATATTTGTATTTGTGAACCTTTCCAAAATACCTGATTCTCCTAAAACTTACATAAATTCAATATTAAAGGCTTTTTAAGACAAATTTCATATTTGGTTTTGGAGTTATGATTATAAACCTTTCATATTTAGTATGACAGTTACACTGTTATATTGAATAAAAAAACTACTTTGTGTCTTTGCAAACCTTACAAAAGATCATTTTTCGAGTAGAAACAAACAAAAAAACATACATGTAGGCATTATTAGCCATTTTGCATGTGTCGTTTAGAAGTTATGTTTGAATACATTTTTATTGCTTTTTTCGCATTATCTCAGGATTCTAAGACTATTATAGTCATATTGAGTAAAAAACTACTTTTTGCATTTGCAAGATTTAAAAAAGCATGTTTCGAGTAAAACTCCCAAAGATGCATTATTTCAGGCATTATTAGCCATTTTTCATGTGTGTTTGTAGGAGTTATGTTTAAATAACTGTCATATTGAGTGTTGCAGTAAACAGTCATATTGAGTAAAACCTCATTTTTGTATTTGCAAACCATAGAAAAACAACTGTATCTAGTAAAACTCACATGTATTCAATATCACAGGCATTTTTAGACATTTTGCACGTTTGGATTAGGAATTATGTTGGAATACATTTTTATTGCTTTTTTCGCATTATCTCAGGATTCTAAGTACATTACTGTCAAATTGAGTAACAAATCAAATTTTGTTTTTGCAAACCTTACCAATTTTGTTTTTCTGGAAAACTCTCGAAGATGCATTTCTTCAGGAATTATTAGACATTTTGCATGTGTATTTTTGGAATTGTGTTTCAAAAACTGTCATTTTGAGTGTGACCAATATGAGGCCAGTAAAATCTAATATTTGTATTTGTGATTCTTTCCAAAATACCTGATTCTGCTAAAACTTGGTTTTGGAGTTATGATTATAAACCTTTCATATTTAGTATGACTGTTACACTGTTATATTGAATAAAAAAACTAACTTGTGTCTTTGCAAACCTTACAAAAGATCATTTTTCTAGTACAACTAACAAAAAAACATATCTCTAGGCATTATTAGCCATTTTGCATGTGTTGTTTAGAAGTTATGTTGGAATACATTTGTATTGCTTTTTTCGCAATATCTCTGGATTCTAAGACTATTATAGTCATGTTAAGTAAAAAACTACTTTTTGCATTTTCAATATTTAAAAAAAGCATATGTTTCGAGTAAAACTCCCAAAGATGCATTATTTCAGGCATTATTAGCCATTTTTCATGTGTGGTGTAGGAGTTATGTTTAAATAACGGTAATATTGAGTGTTACATTATACAGTCATATTGAGTAAAACCTCATTTTTGTATTTGCAAACCATAGAAAAACAACTGTATCTAGTAAAACTCACATGTATTCAATATCACAGGCATTTTTAGACATTTTGCACGTTTGGATTAGGAATTATATTGGAATACATTTTTATTGCTTTTTTCGCATTATCTCAGGATTCTAAGTAAATTACTGTCAAATTGAGTAACAAATCAAATTTTGTTTTTGCAAACCTTACCAAATGTTTTTTGTTCAGGAAAACTCTCGAAGATGCATTTCTTCAGGCATTATTAGACATTTTGCATGTGTATTTTTGGAGTTATGTTTCAAAAACTGTCATTTTGAGTGTGACCAATATGAGGCCAGTAAAATCTAATATTTGTATTTGTGATTCTTTCCAAAATACCTGATTCTGCTAAAACTTACATAAATTCAATATTAAAGGCTTTTTAAGACAAATTTCATATTTGGTTTTGGAGTTCTGATTATAAACCTTTCATATTTAGTATGACAGTTACACTGTTATATTGAATAAAAAAACTAACTTGTGTCTTTGCAAACCTTACAAAAGCTCATTTTTCTAGTACAACCAACAAAAAAAACATATCTCTAGGCATTATTAGCCATTTTGCATGTGTTGTTTAGAAGTTATGTTGGAATTCATTTTTATTGCTTTTTTCGCCTTATCTCAGGATTCTAAGTACATTACTGTCAAATTTAGTAACAAATCAAGTTTTTTTTTTGCAAACCTTACCAAATGTTTTTTTTTTCAGGAAAACTCTCGAAGATGCATTTCTTCAGGCGTTATTAGACATTTTGCATGTGTATTTTTGGAGTTATGTTTCAAAAACTGTCATTTTGAGTGTGACCAATATGAGGCCAGTAAAATCTAATATTTGTATTTGTGATTCTTTCCAAAATACCTGATTCTGCTAAAACTTACATAAATTCAATATTAAATGTTTTTTAAGACAAATGTCATATTTGGTATTGGAGTTATGATTATAAACCTTTCATATTTAGTATGACAGTTACACTGTTATATTGAATGAAAAAACTAACTTGTGTCTTTGCAAACCTTACAAAAGATCATTTTTCTAGTACAACTAACAAAAAAACATATCTCTAGGCATTATTAGCCATTTTGCATGTGTTGTTTAGAAGTTATGTTTGAATACATTTTTATTGCTTTTTTCGCAATATCTCAGGATTCTAAGACAATTATAGACATATTGAGTAAAAAACTACTTTTTGCATTTGCAAGATTTAAAAAAGCATATGTTTCGAGTAACCTCCCAAAGATGCATTATTTCAGGCATTATTAGCCATTTATCATGTGTGGTGTAGGAGTTATGTTTAAATAACTGTCATATTGAGTGTTACAGTATACAGTCATATTGAGTGAAACCTCATTTTTGTATTTGCAAACCATTGAAAAACAACTGTATCTAGTAAAACTCACATGTATTCAATATCACAGGCATTTTTAGACATTTTGCAAGTTTGGAATAGGAATTATATTTGGATACATTTGTATTGCTTTTTTTCCCATTATCTCAGGATTCTAAGTACATTACTGTCAAATTGAGTAACACATCAAATTTTGTTTTTGCAAACCTTACCAAATGGGTTTTTTCAGGAAAACTCTCTAAAATGCATTTCTTCAGGCATTATCAGACATTTATTATGTGTATTTTTGGAGTTATGTTTCAAAAACTGTCATTTTGAGTGTGACCAATATGAGGCCAGTAAAATCTAATATTTGTATTTGTGAACCTTTCCAAAATACCTGATTCTCCTAAAACTTACATAAATTCAATATTAAAGGCTTTTTAAGACAAATTTCATATTTGGTTTTGGAGTTATGATTATAAACCTTTCATATTTAGTATGACAGTTACACTGTTATATTGAATAAAAAAACTAACTTGTGTCCTTGCAAACCTTACAAAACATAATTTTTCGAGTACAACTAACCAAAAAACATATCTCTAGGCATTATTAGCCATTTTGCATGTGTTGTTTAGAAGTTATGTTTGAATACATTTTTATTCCTATTTTCGCATTATCTCAGGATTGTAAGACTATTATAGTCACATTCAGTAAAAATCTACTTTTTGCACTTGCAAGATTTAAAAAAGCATATGTTTCGAGTAAAACTCCCAAAGATGCATTATTTCAGGCATTATTAGCTATTTATCATGTGTGGTGTAGGAGTTATGTTTAAATAACTGTCATATTGAGTGTTACAGTATACAGTCATATTGAGTAAAACCTCATTTATGTATTTGCAAACCATAGAAAAACATCTGTATCTAGTAAAACTCACAAGTATTCAATATCACAGGCATTTTTAGACATTTTGCACGTTTGGATTAGGATTTATGTTGGAATATATTTTTATTTTGTTTTTTTCGCATTATCTCAGGATTCTAAGTACATTACTGTCAAATTGAGTAACAAATCAAATTTTGTTTTAGCAAACCTTACCAAATGTTTTTTTTCAGGAAAACTCTCGAAGATGCATTTCTTCAGGCATTATCAGACATTTTGCATGTGTATTTTTGGAGTTATGTTTCAAAAACTGTCATTTTGATTGTGACCCATATGAGGCCAGTCAAATATAATATTTTTATTTGTGAACCATTCCAAAATACCTGATTCTGCTAAAACTTACATAAATTCAATATGAAAGGCTTTTTAAGACACATTTCATATTTGGTATTGGAGTTATGATTATAAACCTTTCATATTTAGTATGACAGTTACACTGTTATATTGAATAAAAAAAACAAACTTGTGTCTTTGCAAACCTTACAAAAGATCATTTTCTAGTACAACCAACAAAAAACATATCTCTAGGCATTATTAGCCATTTTGCCTGTGTTGTTTAGAAGTTATGTTTGAATACATTTTTATTGCTTTTTTCGCATTATCTCAGGATTCTAAGACTATTATAGTCATATTGAGTAAAAAACTACTTTTTGCATTTGCAAGATTTAAAAAAGCATATGTTTCGAGTAAAACTCCCAAAGATGCATTATTTCAGGCATTATTAGCTATTTTTCATGTGTGGTGTAGGAGTTATGTTTAAATAACTGTCATATTGAGTGTTACAGTATACAGTCATATTGAGTAAAAAACCTCATTATTGTATTTGCAAACCATTGAAAAACAACTGTATCTAGTAAAACTCACATGTATTCAATATCACAGGCATTTTTAAACATTTTGCACGTTTTGAATAGGAATTATGTTTGAATACATTTGTATTGCTTTTTTTGGCATTATCTCAGGATTCTAAGTACATTACTGTCAAATTGAGTAACAAATCAAATTTTGTTTTAGCAAACCTTACCAAATGGGTTTTTTCAGGAAAACTCTCTAAAATGCATTTCTTCAGGCATTATCAGACATTTTGCATGTGTATTTTTGGAGTTATGTTTCAAAAACTGTCATTTTGAGTGTGACCAATATGAGGCCAGTAAAATCTAATATTTGTATTTGTGAACCTTTCCAAAATACCTGATTCTCCTAAAACTTACATAAATTCAATATTAAAGGCTTTTTAAGACAAATTTCATATTTGGTTTTGGAGTTATGATTATAAACCTTTCATATTTAGTATGACAGTTACACTGTTATATTGAATAAAAAAACTACTTTTTGTCTTTGCAAACCTTACAAAAGATCATTTTTCTAGTACAACTAACCAAAAAACATATCTCTAGGCATTATTAGCCATTTTGCATGTGTTGTTTAGAAGTTATGTTTGAATACATTTGTATTGCTTTTTTCGCATTATCTCAGGATTGTAAGACTATTATAGTCATATTGAGTAAAAAACTACTTTTTGCATTTGCAAGATTTAAAAAAGCATATTTTTCGAGTAAAACTCCCAAAGATGCATTATTTCAGGCATTATTAGCTATTTTTCATGTGTGGTGTAGGAGTTATGTTTAAATAACTGTCATATTGAGTGTTACTTATACAGTCATATTGAGTAAAACCTCATTTTTGTATTTGCAAACCATTGAAAAACAACTGTATCTAGTAAAACTCACATGTATTCAATATCACAGGCATTTTTAGACATTTTGCACGTTTGGATTAGGAATTATGTTGGAATACATTTTTATTGCTTTTTTCGCATTATCTCAGGATTCTAAGTACATTACTGTCAAATTGAGTAACAAATCAAATTTTGTTTTTGCAAACCTTACCAATTTTGTTTTTCTGGAAAACTCTCGAAGATGCATTTCTTCAGGAATTATTAGACATTTTGCATGTGTATTTTTGGAATTGTGTTTCAAAAACTGTCATTTTGAGTGTGACCAATATGAGGCCAGTAAAATCTAATATTTGTATTTGTGATTCTTTCCAAAATACCTGATTCTGCTAAAACTTGGTTTTGGAGTTATGATTATAAACCTTTCATATTTAGTATGACTGTTACACTGTTATATTGAATAAAAAAACTAACTTGTGTCTTTGCAAACCTTACAAAAGATCATTTTTCTAGTACAACTAACAAAAAAACATATCTCTAGGCATTATTAGCCATTTTGCATGTGTTGTTTAGAAGTTATGTTGGAATACATTTGTATTGCTTTTTTCGCAATATCTCTGGATTCTAAGACTATTATAGTCATGTTAAGTAAAAAACTACTTTTTGCATTTTCAATATTTAAAAAAAGCATATGTTTCGAGTAAAACTCCCAAAGATGCATTATTTCAGGCATTATTAGCCATTTTTCATGTGTGGTGTAGGAGTTATGTTTAAATAACGGTAATATTGAGTGTTACATTATACAGTCATATTGAGTAAAACCTCATTTTTGTATTTGCAAACCATAGAAAAACAACTGTATCTAGTAAAACTCACATGTATTCAATATCACAGGCATTTTTAGACATTTTGCACGTTTGGATTAGGAATTATATTGGAATACATTTTTATTGCTTTTTTCGCATTATCTCAGGATTCTAAGTAAATTACTGTCAAATTGAGTAACAAATCAAATTTTGTTTTTGCAAACCTTACCAAATGTTTTTTGTTCAGGAAAACTCTCGAAGATGCATTTCTTCAGGCATTATTAGACATTTTGCATGTGTATTTTTGGAGTTATGTTTCAAAAACTGTCATTTTGAGTGTGACCAATATGAGGCCAGTAAAATCTAATATTTGTATTTGTGATTCTTTCCAAAATACCTGATTCTGCTAAAACTTACATAAATTCAATATTAAAGGCTTTTTAAGACAAATTTCATATTTGGTTTTGGAGTTCTGATTATAAACCTTTCATATTTAGTATGACAGTTACACTGTTATATTGAATAAAAAAACTAACTTGTGTCTTTGCAAACCTTACAAAAGCTCATTTTTCTAGTACAACCAACAAAAAAAACATATCTCTAGGCATTATTAGCCATTTTGCATGTGTTGTTTAGAAGTTATGTTGGAATTCATTTTTATTGCTTTTTTCGCCTTATCTCAGGATTCTAAGTACATTACTGTCAAATTTAGTAACAAATCAAGTTTTTTTTTTGCAAACCTTACCAAATGTTTTTTTTTTCAGGAAAACTCTCGAAGATGCATTTCTTCAGGCGTTATTAGACATTTTGCATGTGTATTTTTGGAGTTATGTTTCAAAAACTGTCATTTTGAGTGTGACCAATATGAGGCCAGTAAAATCTAATATTTGTATTTGTGATTCTTTCCAAAATACCTGATTCTGCTAAAACTTACATAAATTCAATATTAAATGTTTTTTAAGACAAATGTCATATTTGGTATTGGAGTTATGATTATAAACCTTTCATATTTAGTATGACAGTTACACTGTTATATTGAATGAAAAAACTAACTTGTGTCTTTGCAAACCTTACAAAAGATCATTTTTCTAGTACAACTAACAAAAAAACATATCTCTAGGCATTATTAGCCATTTTGCATGTGTTGTTTAGAAGTTATGTTTGAATACATTTTTATTGCTTTTTTCGCAATATCTCAGGATTCTAAGACTATTATAGACATATTGAGTAAAAAACTACTTTTTGCATTTGCAAGATTTAAAAAAGCATATGTTTCGAGTAACCTCCCAAAGATGCATTATTTCAGGCATTATTAGCCATTTATCATGTGTGGTGTAGGAGTTATGTTTAAATAACTGTCATATTGAGTGTTACAGTATACAGTCATATTGAGTGAAACCTCATTTTTGTATTTGCAAACCATTGAAAAACAACTGTATCTAGTAAAACTCACATGTATTCAATATCACAGGCATTTTTAGACATTTTGCAAGTTTGGAATAGGAATTATATTTGGATACATTTGTATTGCTTTTTTTCCCATTATCTCAGGATTCTAAGTACATTACTGTCAAATTGAGTAACACATCAAATTTTGTTTTTGCAAACCTTACCAAATGGGTTTTTTCAGGAAAACTCTCTAAAATGCATTTCTTCAGGCATTATCAGACATTTATTATGTGTATTTTTGGAGTTATGTTTCAAAAACTGTCATTTTGAGTGTGACCAATATGAGGCCAGTAAAATCTAATATTTGTATTTGTGAACCTTTCCAAAATACCTGATTCTCCTAAAACTTACATAAATTCAATATTAAAGGCTTTTTAAGACAAATTTCATATTTGGTTTTGGAGTTATGATTATAAACCTTTCATATTTAGTATGACAGTTACACTGTTATATTGAATAAAAAAACTAACTTGTGTCCTTGCAAACCTTACAAAACATAATTTTTCGAGTACAACTAACCAAAAAACATATCTCTAGGCATTATTAGCCATTTTGCATGTGTTGTTTAGAAGTTATGTTTGAATACATTTTTATTCCTATTTTCGCATTATCTCAGGATTGTAAGACTATTATAGTCACATTCAGTAAAAATCTACTTTTTGCACTTGCAAGATTTAAAAAAGCATATGTTTCGAGTAAAACTCCCAAAGATGCATTATTTCAGGCATTATTAGCTATTTATCATGTGTGGTGTAGGAGTTATGTTTAAATAACTGTCATATTGAGTGTTACAGTATACAGTCATATTGAGTAAAACCTCATTTATGTATTTGCAAACCATAGAAAAACATCTGTATCTAGTAAAACTCACAAGTATTCAATATCACAGGCATTTTTAGACATTTTGCACGTTTGGATTAGGATTTATGTTGGAATATATTTTTATTTTGTTTTTTTCGCATTATCTCAGGATTCTAAGTACATTACTGTCAAATTGAGTAACAAATCAAATTTTGTTTTAGCAAACCTTACCAAATGTTTTTTTTCAGGAAAACTCTCGAAGATGCATTTCTTCAGGCATTATCAGACATTTTGCATGTGTATTTTTGGAGTTATGTTTCAAAAACTGTCATTTTGATTGTGACCCATATGAGGCCAGTCAAATATAATATTTTTATTTGTGAACCATTCCAAAATACCTGATTCTGCTAAAACTTACATAAATTCAATATGAAAGGCTTTTTAAGACACATTTCATATTTGGTATTGGAGTTATGATTATAAACCTTTCATATTTAGTATGACAGTTACACTGTTATATTGAATAAAAAAAACAAACTTGTGTCTTTGCAAACCTTACAAAAGATCATTTTCTAGTACAACCAACAAAAAACATATCTCTAGGCATTATTAGCCATTTTGCCTGTGTTGTTTAGAAGTTATGTTTGAATACATTTTTATTGCTTTTTTCGCATTATCTCAGGATTCTAAGACTATTATAGTCATATTGAGTAAAAAACTACTTTTTGCATTTGCAAGATTTAAAAAAGCATATGTTTCGAGTAAAACTCCCAAAGATGCATTATTTCAGGCATTATTAGCTATTTTTCATGTGTGGTGTAGGAGTTATGTTTAAATAACTGTCATATTGAGTGTTACAGTATACAGTCATATTGAGTAAAAAACCTCATTATTGTATTTGCAAACCATTGAAAAACAACTGTATCTAGTAAAACTCACATGTATTCAATATCACAGGCATTTTTAAACATTTTGCACGTTTTGAATAGGAATTATGTTTGAATACATTTGTATTGCTTTTTTTGGCATTATCTCAGGATTCTAAGTACATTACTGTCAAATTGAGTAACAAATCAAATTTTGTTTTAGCAAACCTTACCAAATGGGTTTTTTCAGGAAAACTCTCTAAAATGCATTTCTTCAGGCATTATCAGACATTTTGCATGTGTATTTTTGGAGTTATGTTTCAAAAACTGTCATTTTGAGTGTGACCAATATGAGGCCAGTAAAATCTAATATTTGTATTTGTGAACCTTTCCAAAATACCTGATTCTCCTAAAACTTACATAAATTCAATATTAAAGGCTTTTTAAGACAAATTTCATATTTGGTTTTGGAGTTATGATTATAAACCTTTCATATTTAGTATGACAGTTACACTGTTATATTGAATAAAAAAACTACTTTTTGTCTTTGCAAACCTTACAAAAGATCATTTTTCTAGTACAACTAACCAAAAAACATATCTCTAGGCATTATTAGCCATTTTGCATGTGTTGTTTAGAAGTTATGTTTGAATACATTTGTATTGCTTTTTTCGCATTATCTCAGGATTGTAAGACTATTATAGTCATATTGAGTAAAAAACTACTTTTTGCATTTGCAAGATTTAAAAAAGCATATTTTTCGAGTAAAACTCCCAAAGATGCATTATTTCAGGCATTATTAGCTATTTTTCATGTGTGGTGTAGGAGTTATGTTTAAATAACTGTCATATTGAGTGTTACTTATACAGTCATATTGAGTAAAACCTCATTTTTGTATTTGCAAACCATTGAAAAACAACTGTATCTAGTAAAACTCACATGTATTCAATATCACAGGCATTTTTAGACATTTTGCACGTTTGGATTAGGAATTATGTTGGAGTATATTTTTATTGCTTTTTTCGCATTATCTCAGGATTCTAAGTACATTTCTGTCAAATTGAGTAACAAATCAAATTTTGTTTTTGCAAACCTTACCAAATGGGTTTTTTCAGGAAAACTCTCTAAAATGCATTTCTTCAGGCATTCTCAGACATTTTGCATGTGTATTTTTGGAGTTATGTTTCAAAAACTGTCATTTTGAGTGTAACCAATATGAGGCCAGTAAAATCTAATATTTGTATTTGTGAACCTTTCCAAATTACCTGATTCTCCTAAAACTTACATAAATTCAATATTAAAGGCTTTTTAAGACAAATTTCATATTTGGTTTTGGAGTTATGATTATAAACCTTTCATATTTAGTATGACAGTTACACTGTTATATTGAATAAAAAAACTAACTTGTGTCCTTGCAAACCTTACAAAAGATCATTTTTTGAGTACAACAAACCAAAAAACATATATGTAGGCATTATTAGCCATTTTGCATGTGTTGTTTAGAAGTTATGTTTGAATACATTTTTATTGCTTTTTTCGCATTATCTCAGGATTGTAAGACTATTATAGTCACATTGAGTAAAAAACTACTTTTTGCACTTGCAAGATTTAAAAAAGCATATGTTTCGAGTAAAACTCCCAACGATGCATTATTTCAGGCATTTTTAGCTATCCATCATGTGTGGTGTAGGAGTTATGTTTAAATAACTGTCATATTGAGTGTTAAAGTATACAGTCATATTGAGTAAAACCTCATTTATGTATCTGCAAACCATAGAAAAACATCTGTATCTAGTAAAACTCACAAGTATTCAATACCACAGGAATTTTTAGACATTTTGCACGTTTGGATTAGGAATTATGTTGGAATATATTTTTATTGCTTTTTTCGCATTATCTCAGGATTCTAAGTACATTTCTGTCAAATTGAGTAACAAATCAAATTTTGTTTTTGCAAACCTTACCAAATGGGTTTTTTCAGGAAAACTCTCTAAAATGCATTTCTTCAGGCATTATCAGACATTTTGCATGTGTATTTTTGGAGTTATGTTTCAAAAACTGTCATTTTGAGTGTGAACAATATGAGGCCAGTAAAATCTAATATTTGTATTTGTGAACCTTTCCAAAATACCTGATTCTCCTAAAACTTACATAAATTCAATATTAAAGGCTTTTTAAGACACATTTCATATTTGGTTTTGGAGTTATGATTATAAACCTTTCATATTTAGTATGACAGTTACACTGTTATATTGAATAAAAAAACTACTTTTTGTCTTTGCAAACTTTACAAAAGATCATTTTTCTAGTACAACTAACCAAAAAACATATATGTAGGCATTATTAGCCATTTTGCATGTGTTGTTTAGAAGTTATGTTTGAATACATTTGTATTGCTTTTTTCGCATTATCTCAGGATTGTAAGACTATTATAGTCATATTGAGTAAAAAACTACTTTTTGCATTTGCAAGATTTAAAAAAGCATATGTTTCGAGTAAAACTCCCAAAGATGCATTATTTCAGGCATTATTAGCTATTTTTCATGTGTGGTGTAGGAGTTATGTTTAAATAACTGTCATATTGAGTGTTACAGTATACAGTCATATTGAGTAAAACCTCATTTTTGTATTTGCAAACCAATGAAAAACAACTGTATCTAGTAAAACTCACATGTATTCAATATCACAGGCGTTTTTAGACATTTTGCACGTTTGGAATAGGAATTATGTTTGAATACATTTGTATTGCTTTTTTTGGCATTATCTCAGGATTCTAAGTAAATTACTGTCAAATTGAGTAACAAATCAAATTTTGTTTTTGCAAACCTTACCAAATGGGTTTTTTCAGGAAAACTCTCTAAAATGCATTTCTTCAGGCATTATCAGACATTTTGCATGTGTGTTTTTGGAGTTATGTTTCAAAAACTGTCATTTTGAGTGTGACCAATATGAGGCCAGTAAAATCTAATATTTGTATTTGTGAACATTTCCAAAATACCTGATTCTCCTAAAACTTACAAAAATTCAATATTAAAGGCTTTTTAAGACAAATTTCATATTTGGTTTTGGAGTTATGATTAAAAACCTTTCATATTTAGTATGACAGTTACACTGTTATATTGAATAAAAAAACTAACTTGTGTCCTTGCAAACCTTACAAAAGATCATTTTTTGAGTACAACAAACCAAAAAACATATATGTAGGCATTATTAGCCATTTTGCATGTGTTGTTTAGAAGTTATGTTTGAATACATTTTTATTGCTTTTTTCGCATTATCTCAGGATTGTAAGACTATTATAGTCACATTGAGTAAAAAACTACTTTTTGCACTTGCAAGATTTAAAAAAGCATATGTTTCGAGTAAAACTCCCAACGATGCATTATTTCAGGCATTTTTAGCTATCCATCATGTGTGGTGTAGGAGTTATGTTTAAATAACTGTCATATTGAGTGTTAAAGTATACAGTCATATTGAGTAAAACCTCATTTATGTATCTGCAAACCATAGAAAAACATCTGTATCTAGTAAAACTCACAAGTATTCAATACCACAGGAATTTTTAGACATTTTGCACGTTTGGATTAGGAATTATGTTGGAATATATTTTTATTGCTTTTTTCGCATTATCTCAGGATTCTAAGTACATTTCTGTCAAATTGAGTAACAAATCAAATTTTGTTTTTGCAAACCTTACCAAATGGGTTTTTTCAGGAAAACTCTCTAAAATGCATTTCTTCAGGCATTATCAGACATTTTGCATGTGTATTTTTGGAGTTATGTTTCAAAAACTGTCATTTTGAGTGTGAACAATATGAGGCCAGTAAAATCTAATATTTGTATTTGTGAACCTTTCCAAAATACCTGATTCTCCTAAAACTTACATAAATTCAATATTAAAGGCTTTTTAAGACACATTTCATATTTGGTTTTGGAGTTATGATTATAAACCTTTCATATTTAGTATGACAGTTACACTGTTATATTGAATAAAAAAACTACTTTTTGTCTTTGCAAACTTTACAAAAGATCATTTTTCTAGTACAACTAACCAAAAAACATATATGTAGGCATTATTAGCCATTTTGCATGTGTTGTTTAGAAGTTATGTTTGAATACATTTGTATTGCTTTTTTCGCATTATCTCAGGATTGTAAGACTATTATAGTCATATTGAGTAAAAAACTACTTTTTGCATTTGCAAGATTTAAAAAAGCATATGTTTCGAGTAAAACTCCCAAAGATGCATTATTTCAGGCATTATTAGCTATTTTTCATGTGTGGTGTAGGAGTTATGTTTAAATAACTGTCATATTGAGTGTTACAGTATACAGTCATATTGAGTAAAACCTCATTTTTGTATTTGCAAACCAATGAAAAACAACTGTATCTAGTAAAACTCACATGTATTCAATATCACAGGCGTTTTTAGACATTTTGCACGTTTGGAATAGGAATTATGTTTGAATACATTTGTATTGCTTTTTTTGGCATTATCTCAGGATTCTAAGTAAATTACTGTCAAATTGAGTAACAAATCAAATTTTGTTTTTGCAAACCTTACCAAATGGGTTTTTTCAGGAAAACTCTCTAAAATGCATTTCTTCAGGCATTATCAGACATTTTGCATGTGTGTTTTTGGAGTTATGTTTCAAAAACTGTCATTTTGAGTGTGACCAATATGAGGCCAGTAAAATCTAATATTTGTATTTGTGAACATTTCCAAAATACCTGATTCTCCTAAAACTTACAAAAATTCAATATTAAAGGCTTTTTAAGACAAATTTCATATTTGGTTTTGGAGTTATGATTAAAAACCTTTCATATTTAGTATGACAGTTACACTGTTATATTGAATAAAAAAAACTAACTTGTGTCCTTGCAAACCTTACAAAAGATCATTTTTCGAGTACAACAAACCAAAAAACATATATGTAGGCATTATTAGCCATTTTGCATGTGTTGTTTAGAAGTTATGTTTGAATACATTTTTATTGCTTTTTTCGCATTATAAACAGGATTGTAAGACTATTATAGTCACATTGAGTAAAAAACTACTTTTTGCACTTGCAAGATTTAAAAAAGCATATGTTTCGAGTAAAACTCCCAACGATGCATTATTTCAGGCATTATTAGCTATTCATCATGTGTGGTGTAGGAGTTATGTTTAAATAACTGTCATATTGAGTGTTACAGTATACAGTCATATTGAGTAAAACCTCATTTATGTATCTGCAAACCATAGAAAAACATCTGTATCTAGTAAAACTCACAAGTATTCAATATCACAGGAATTTTTGGACATTTTGCACGTTTGGATTAGGAATTATGTTGGAATATATTTGTATTGCTTTTTTCGCATTATCTCAGGATTCTAAGTACATTTCTGTCAAATTGAGTAACAAATCAAATTTTGTTTTTGCAAACCTTACCAAATGGGTTTTTTCAGGAAAACTCTCTAAAATGCATTTCTTCAGGCATTATCAGACATTTTGCATGTGTATTTTTGGAGTTATGTTTCAAAAACTGTCATTTTGAGTGTGACCAATATGAGGCCAGTAAAATCTAATATTTGTATTTGTGAACCTTTCCAAAATACCTGATTCTCCTAAAACTTACATAAATTCAATATTAAAGGCTTTTTAAGACAAATTTCATATTTGGTTTTGGAGTTATGATTATAAACCTTTCATATTTAGTATGACAGTTACACTGTTATATTGAATAAAAAAACTACTTTTTGTCTTTGCAAACCTTACAAAAGATCATTTTTCTAGTACAACTAACCAAAAAACATATCTCTAGGCATTATTAGCCATTTTGCATGTGTTGTTTAGAAGTTATGTTTGAATACATTTGTATTGCTTTTTTCGCATTATCTCAGGATTGTAAGACTATTATAGTCATATTGAGTAAAAAACTACTTTTTGCATTTGCAAGATTTAAAAAAGCATATGTTTCGAGTAAAACTCCCAAAGATGCATTATTTCAGGCATTATTAGCTATTTTTCATGTGTGGTGTAGGAGTTATGTTTAAATAACTGTCATATTGAGTGTTACTTATACAGTCATATTGAGTAAAACCTCATTTTTGTATTTGCAAACCATTGAAAAACAACTGTATCTAGTAAAACTCACATGCATTCAATATCACAGGCATTTTTAGACATTTTTCACGTTTGGATTAGGAATTATGTTGGAATACATTTTTATTGCTTTTTTCGCGTTATCTCAGGATTCTAAGTACATTTCTGTCAAATTGAGTAACAAATCAAATTTTGTTTTTGCAAACCTTACCAAATGGGTTTTTTCAGGAAAACTCTCTAAAATGCATTTCTTCAGGCATTCTCAGTCTTTTTGCATGTGTATTTTGGGAGTTATGTTTCAAAAACTGTCATTTTGAGTGTGACCAATATGAGGCCAGTAAAATCTAATATTTGTATTTGTGAACCTTTCCAAAATACCTGATTCTCCTAAAACTTACATAAATTCAATATTAAAGGCTTTTTAAGACAAATTTCATATTTGGTTTTGGAGTTATGATTATAAACCTTTCATATTTAGTATGACAGTTACACTGTTATATTGAATAAAAAAACTACTTTTTGTCTTTGCAAACCTTACAAAAGATCATTTTTCTAGTACAACTAACCAAAAAACATATATGTAGGCATTATTAGCCATTTTGCATGTGTTGTTTAGAAGTTATGTTTGAATACATTTGTATTGCTTTTTTCGCATTATCTCAGGATTGTAAGACTATTATAGTCATATTGAGTAAAAAACTACTTTTTGCATTTGCAAGATTTAAAAAAGCATATGTTTCGAGTAAAACTCCCAAAGATGCATTATTTCAGGCATTATTAGCTATTTTTCATGTGTGGTGTAGGAGTTATGTTTAAATAACTGTCATATTGAGTGTTACAGTATACAGTCATATTGAGTAAAACCTCATTTTTGTATTTGCAAACCATTGAAAAACAACTGTATCTAGTAAAACTCACATGTATTCAATATAACAGGAATTTTTAGACATTTTGCACGTTTGGATTAGGAATTATGTTGGAATATATTTTTATTGCTTTTTTCGCATTATCTCAGGATTCTAAGTACATTTCTGTCAAATTGAGTAACAAATCAAATTTTGTTTTTGCAAACCTTACCAAATGGGTTTTTTCAGGAAAACTCTCTAAAATGCATTTCTTCAGGCATTATCAGACATTTTGCATATGTATTTTTGGAGTTATGTTTCAAAAACTGTCATTTTGAGTGTGACCAATATGAGGCCAGTAAAATCTAATATTTGTATTTGTGAACCTTTCCAAAATACCTGATTCTCCTAAAACGTACATAAATTCAATATTAAAGGCTTTTTAAGACAAATTTCATATTTGGTTTTGGAGTTATGATTATAAACCTTTCATATTTAGTATGACAGTTACACTGTTATATTGAATAAAAAAACTAACTTGTGTCCTTGCAAACCTTACAAAAGATCATTTTTCGAGTACAACCAACCAAAAAACATATATGTAGGCATTATTAGCCATTTTGCATGTGTTGTTTAGAAGTTATGTTTGAATACATTTTTATTGCTTTTTTCGCATTATCTCAGGATTGTAAGACTATTATAGTCATATTGAGTAAAAAACTACTTTTTGCACTTGCAAGATTTAAAAAAGCATATGTTTCGAGTAAAACTCCCAACGATGCATTATTTCAGGCATTATTAGCTATTCATCATGTGTGGTGTAGGAGTTATGTTTAAATAACTGTCATATTGAGTGTTACAGTATACAGTCATATTGAGTAAAACCTCATTTATGTATCTGCAAACCATAGAAAAACATCTGTATCTAGTAAAACTCACAAGTATTCAATATAACAGGAATTTTTAGACATTTTGCACGTTTGGATTAGGAATTATGTTGGAATATATTTTTATTGCTTTTTTCGCATTATCTCAGGATTCTAAGTACATTTCTGTCAAATTGAGTAACAAATCAAATTTTGTTTTTGCAAACCTTACCAAATGGGTTTTTTCAGGAAAACTCTCTAAAATGCATTTCTTCAGGCATTATCAGACATTTTGCATGTGTATTTTTTGAGTTATGTTTCAAAAACTGTCATTTTGAGTGTGACCAATATGAGGCCAGTAAAATCTAATATTTGTATTTGTGAACCTTTCCAAAATACCTGATTCTCCTAAAACTTACATAAATTCAATATTAAAGGCTTTTTAAGACAAATTTCATATTTGGTTTTGGAGTTATGATTATAAACCTTTCATATTTAGTATGACAGTTACACTGTTATATTGAATAAAAAAACTACTTTTTGTCATTGCAAACCTTACAAAAGATCATTTTTCTAGTACAACTAACCAAAAAACATATCTCTAGGCATTATTAGCCATTTTGCATGTGTTGTTTAGAAGTTATGTTTGAATACATTTGTATTGCTTTTTTCGCATTATCTCAGGATTGTAAGACTATTATAGTCATATTGAGTAAAAAACTACTTTTTGCATTTGCAAGATTTAAAAAAGCATATGTTTCGAGTAAAACTCCCAAAGATGCATTATTTCAGGCATTATTAGCTATTTTTCATGTGTGGTGTAGGAGTTATGTTTAAATAACTGTCATATTGAGTGTTACAGTATACAGTCATATTGAGTAAAAAACCTCATTTTTGTATTTGCAAACCATTGAAAAACAACTGTATCTAGTAAAACTCACATGTATTCAATATCACAGGCATTTTTAGACATTTTGCACGTTTGGAATAGGAATTATGTTTGAATACATTTGTATTGCTTTTTTTGGCATTATCTCAGGATTCTAAGTACATTACTGTCAAATTGAGTAACAAATCAAATTTTGTTTTTGCAAACCTTACCAAATGGGTTTTTTCAGGAAAACTCTCTAAAATGCATTTCTTCAGGCATTATCAGACATTTTGCATGTGTATTTTTGGAGTTATGTTTCAAAAACTGTCATTTTGAGTGTGACCAATATGAGGCCAGTAAAATCTAATATTTGTATTTGTGAACCTTTCCAAAATACCTGATTCTCCTAAAACTTACATAAATTCAATATTAAAGGCTTTTTAAGACAAATTTCATATTTGGTTTTGGAGTTATGATTATAAACCTTTCATATTTAGTATGACAGTTACACTGTTATATTGAATAAAAAAACTACTTTTTGTCTTTGCAAACCTTACAAAAGATCATTTTTCTAGTACAACTAACCAAAAAACATATCTCTAGGCATTATTAGCCATTTTGCATGTGTTGTTTAGAAGTTATGTTTGAATACATTTGTATTGCTTTTTTCGCATTATCTCAGGATTGTAAGACTATTATAGTCATATTGAGTAAAAAACTACTTTTTGCATTTGCAAGATTTAAAAAAGCATATTTTTCGAGTAAAACTCCCAAAGATGCATTATTTCAGGCATTATTAGCTATTTTTCATGTGTGGTGTAGGAGTTATGTTTAAATAACTGTCATATTGAGTGTTACTTATACAGTCATATTGAGTAAAACCTCATTTTTGTATTTGCAAACCATTGAAAAACAACTGTATCTAGTAAAACTCACATGTATTCAATATCACAGGCATTTTTAGACATTTTTCACGTTTGGATTAGGAATTATGTTGGAATACATTTTTATTGCTTTTTTCGCGTTATCTCAGGATTCTAAGTACATTTCTGTCAAATTGAGTAACAAATCAAATTTTGTTTTTGCAAACCTTACCAAATGGGTTTTTTCAGGAAAACTCTCTAAAATGCATTTCTTCAGGCATTCTCAGACATTTTGCATGTGTATTTTTGGAGTTATGTTTCAAAAACTGTCATTTTGAGTGTGACCAATATGAGGCCAGTAAAATCTAATATTTGTATTTGTGAACCTTTCCAAAATACCTGATTCTCCTAAAACTTACATAAATTCAATATTAAAGGCTTTTTAAGACAAATTTCATATTTGGTTTTGGAGTTATAATTATAAACCTTTCATATTTAGTATGACAGTTACACTGTTATATTGAATAAAAAAACTACTTTTTGTCTTTGCAAACCTTACAAAAGATCATTTTTCTAGTACAACTAACCAAAAAACATATATGTAGGCATTATTAGCCATTTTGCATGTGTTGTTTAGAAGTTATGTTTGAATACATTTGTATTGCTTTTTTCGCATTATCTCAGGATTGTAAGACTATTATAGTCATATTGAGTAAAAAACTACTTTTTGCATTTGCAAGATTTAAAAAAGCATATGTTTCGAGTAAAACTCCCAAAGATGCATTATTTCAGGCATTATTAGCTATTTTTCATGTGTGGTGTAGGAGTTATGTTTAAATAACTGTCATATTGAGTGTTACAGTATACAGTCATATTGAGTAAAACCTCATTTTTGTATTTGCAAACCATTGAAAAACAACTGTATCTAGTAAAACTCACATGTATTCAATATCACAGGCATTTTTAGACATTTTGCACGTTTGGATTAGGAATAATGTTGGAATATATTTGTATTGCTTTTTTCGCATTATCTCAGGATTCTAAGTACATTTCTGTCAAATTGAGTAACAAATCAAATTTTGTTTTTGCAAACCTTACCAAATGGGTTTTTTCAGGAAAACTCTCTAAAATGCATTTCTTCAGGCATTATCAGACATTTTGCATATGTATTTTTGGAGTTATGTTTCAAAAACTGTCATTTTGAGTGTGACCAATATGAGGCCAGTAAAATCTAATATTTGTATTTGTGAACCTTTCCAAAATACCTGATTCTCCTAAAACGTACATAAATTCAATATTAAAGGCTTTTTAAGACAAATTTCATATTTGGTTTTGGAGTTATGATTATAAACCTTTCATATTTAGTATGACAGTTACACTGTTATATTGAATAAAAAAACTAACTTGTGTCCTTGCAAACCTTACAAAAGATCATTTTTCGAGTACAACCAACCAAAAAACATATATGTAGGCATTATTAGCCATTTTGCATGTGTTGTTTAGAAGTTATGTTTGAATACATTTTTATTGCTTTTTTCGCATTATCTCAGGATTGTAAGACTATTATAGTCATATTGAGTAAAAAACTACTTTTTGCACTTGCAAGATTTAAAAAAGCATATGTTTCGAGTAAAACTCCCAACGATGCATTATTTCAGGCATTATTAGCTATTCATCATGTGTGGTGTAGGAGTTATGTTTAAATAACTGTCATATTGAGTGTTACAGTATACAGTCATATTGAGTAAAACCTCATTTATGTATCTGCAAACCATAGAAAAACATCTGTATCTAGTAAAACTCACAAGTATTCAATATCACAGGAATTTTTAGACATTTTGCACGTTTGGATTAGGAATTATGTTGGAATATATTTTTATTGCTTTTTTCGCATTATCTCAGGATTCTAAGTACATTTCTGTCAAATTGAGTAACAAATCAAATTTTGTTTTTGCAAACCTTACCAAATGGGTTTTTTCAGGAAAACTCTCTAAAATGCATTTCTTCAGGCATTATCAGACATTTTGCATGTGTATTTTTTGAGTTATGTTTCAAAAACTGTCATTTTGAGTGTGACCAATATGAGGCCAGTAAAATCTAATATTTGTATTTGTGAACCTTTCCAAAATACCTGATTCTCCTAAAACTTACATAAATTCAATATTAAAGGCTTTTTAAGACAAATTTCATATTTGGTTTTGGAGTTATGATTATAAACCTTTCATATTTAGTATGACAGTTACACTGTTATATTGAATAAAAAAACTACTTTTTGTCATTGCAAACCTTACAAAAGATCATTTTTCTAGTACAACTAACCAAAAAACATATCTCTAGGCATTATTAGCCATTTTGCATGTGTTGTTTAGAAGTTATGTTTGAATACATTTGTATTGCTTTTTTCGCATTATCTCAGGATTGTAAGACTATTATAGTCATATTGAGTAAAAAACTACTTTTTGCATTTGCAAGATTTAAAAAAGCATATGTTTCGAGTAAAACTCCCAAAGATGCATTATTTCAGGCATTATTAGCTATTTTTCATGTGTGGTGTAGGAGTTATGTTTAAATAACTGTCATATTGAGTGTTACTTATACAGTCATATTGAGTAAAACCTCATTTTTGTATTTGCAAACCATTGAAAAACAACTGTATCTAGTAAAACTCACATGTATTCAATATCACAGGCATTTTTAGACATTTTGCACGTTTGGAATAGGAATTATGTTTGAATACATTTGTATTGCTTTTTTTGGCATTATCTCAGGATTCTAAGTACATTACTGTCAAATTGAGTAACAAATCAAATTTTGTTTTTGCAAACCTTACCAAATGGGTTTTTTCAGGAAAACTCTCTAAAATGCATTTCTTCAGGCATTATCAGACATTTTGCATGTGTATTTTTGGAGTTATGTTTCAAAAACTGTCATTTTGAGTGTGACCAATATGAGGCCAGTAAAATCTAATATTTGTATTTGTGAACCTTTCCAAAATACCTGATTCTCCTAAAACTTACATAAATTCAATATTAAAGGCTTTTTAAGACACATTTCATATTTGGTTTTGGAGTTATGATTATAAACCTTTCATATTTAGTATGACAGTTACACTGTTATATTGAATAAAAAAACTACTTTTTGTCTTTGCAAACCTTACAAAAGATCATTTTTCTAGTACAACTAACCAAAAAACATATCTCTAGGCATTATTAGCCATTTTGCATGTGTTGTTTAGAAGTTATGTTTGAATACATTTTTATTGCTTTGTTCGCATTATCTCAGGATTGTAAGACTATTATAGTCACATTGAGTAAAAAACTACTTTTTGCACTTGCAAGATTTAAAAAAGCATATGTTTCGAGTAAAACTCCCAACGATGCATTATTTCAGGGATTATTAGCTATTCATCATGTGTGGTGTAGGAGTTATGTTTAAATAACTGTCATATTGAGTGTTACAGTATACAGTCATATTGAGTAAAACCTCATTTATGTATCTGCAAACCATAGAAAAACATCTGTATCTAGTAAAACTCACAAGTATTCAATATCACAGGAATTTATAGACATTTTGCACGTTTGGATTAGGAATTATGTTGGAATATATTTTTATTGCTTTTTTCGCATTATCTCAGGATTCTAAGTACATTTCTGTCAAATTGAGTAACAAATCAAATTTTGTTTTTGCAAACCTTACCAAATGGTTTTTTTCAGGAAAACTCTCTAAAATGCATTTCTTCAGGCATTATCAGACATTTTGCATGTGTATTTTTGGAGTTATGTTTCAAAAACTGTCATTTTGAGTGTGACCAATATGAGGCCAGTAAAATCTAATATTTGTATTTGTGAACCTTTCCAAAATACCTGATTCTCCTAAAACTTACATAAATTCAATATTAAAGGCTTTTTAAGACAAATTTCATATTTGGTTTTGGAGTTATGATTATAAACCTTTCATATTTAGTATGACAGTTACACTGTTATATTGAATAAAAAAACTACTTTTTGTCTTTGCAAACCTTACAAAAGATCATTTTTCTAGTACAACTAATCAAAAAACATATCTCTAGGCATTATTAGCCATTTTGCATGTGTTGTTTCGAAGTTATGTTTGAATACATTTGTATTGCTTTTTTCGCATTATCTCAGGATTGTAAGACTATTATTGTCACATTGAGTAAAAAACTACTTTTTGCACTTGCAAGATTTAAAAAAGCATATGTTTCGAGTAAAACTCCCAAAGATGCATTATTTCAGGCATTATTAGCTATTTATCATGTGTGGTGTAGGAGTTATGTTTAAATAACTGTCCAATTGAGTGTTACAGTATACAGTCATATTGAGTAAAACCTCATTTATGTATTTGCAAACCATAGAAAAACATCTGTATCTAGTAAAACTCACAAGTATTCAATATCACAGGCATTTTTAGACATTTTGCACGTTTGGATTTAGAATTATGTTGAAATACATTTTTATTGCTTTTTTCGCATTATCTCAGGATTCTAAGTACATTACTGTCAAATTGAGTAACAAATCAAATTTTGTTTTTGCAAACCTTACCAAATGTTTTTTTTTTCAGGAAAATCCTCGAAGATGCATTTCTTCAGGCATTATTAGACATTTTGCATGTGTATTTTTGGAGTTATGTTTCAAAAACTGTCATTTTGACTGTGACCCATATGAGGCCAGTCAAATCTAATATTTTTTTTTGTGAACCATTCCAAAATACCTGATTCTGCTAAAACTTACATAAATTCAATATGAAAGGCTTTTTAAGACAAATTTCATATTTGGTTTTGGAGTTATGATTATAAACCTTTCATATTTAGTATGACAGTTACACTGTTATATTGAATAAAAAAACTACTTTGTGTCTTTGCAAACCTTACAAAAGATAATTTTTCTAGTACAACTAACCAAAAAACATATCTCTAGGCATTATTAGCCATTTTGCATGTGTTGTTTAGAAGTTATGTTTGAATACATTTGTATTGCTTTTTTCGCATTATCTCAGGATTGTAAGACTATTATAGTCATATTGAGTAAAAAACTACTTTTTGCATTTGCAAGATTTAAAAAAGCATATGTTTCGAGTAAAACTCCCAAAGATGCATTATTTCAGGCATTATTAGCTATTTTTCATGTGTGGTGTAGGAGTTATGTTTAAATAACTGTCATATTGAGTGTTACAGTATACAGTCATATTGAGTAAAACCTCATTTTTGTATTTGCAAACCATTGAAAAACAACTGTATCTAGTAAAACTCACATGTATTCAATATCACAGGCATTTTTAGACATTTTGCACGTTTGGATTAGGAATAATGTTGGAATATATTTGTATTGCTTTTTTCGCATTATCTCAGGATTCTAAGTACATTTCTGTCAAATTGAGTAACAAATCAAATTTTGTTTTTGCAAACCTTACCAAATGGGTTTTTTCAGGAAAACTCTCTAAAATGCATTTCTTCAGGCATTATCAGACATTTTGCATATGTATTTTTGGAGTTATGTTTCAAAAACTGTCATTTTGAGTGTGACCAATATGAGGCCAGTAAAATCTAATATTTGTATTTGTGAACCTTTCCAAAATACCTGATTCTCCTAAAACGTACATAAATTCAATATTAAAGGCTTTTTAAGACAAATTTCATATTTGGTTTTGGAGTTATGATTATAAACCTTTCATATTTAGTATGACAGTTACACTGTTATATTGAATAAAAAAACTAACTTGTGTCCTTGCAAACCTTACAAAAGATCATTTTTCGAGTACAACCAACCAAAAAACATATATGTAGGCATTATTAGCCATTTTGCATGTGTTGTTTAGAAGTTATGTTTGAATACATTTTCATTGCTTTTTTCGCATTATCTCAGGATTGTAAGACTATTATAGTCATATTGAGTAAAAAACTACTTTTTGCACTTGCAAGATTTAAAAAAGCATATGTTTCGAGTAAAACTCCCAACGATGCATTATTTCAGGCATTATTAGCTATTCATCATGTGTGGTGTAGGAGTTATGTTTAAATAACTGTCATATTGAGTGTTACAGTATACAGTCATATTGAGTAAAACCTCATTTATGTATCTGCAAACCATAGAAAAACATCTGTATCTAGTAAAACTCACAAGTATTCAATATCACAGGAATTTTTAGACATTTTGCACGTTTGGATTAGGAATTATGTTGGAATATATTTTTATTGCTTTTTTCGCATTATCTCAGGATTCTAAGTACATTTCTGTCAAATTGAGTAACAAATCAAATTTTGTTTTTGCAAACTTTACCAAATGGGTTTTTTCAGGAAAACTCTCTAAAATGCATTTCTTCAGGCATTATCAGACATTTTGCATGTGTATTTTTTGAGTTATGTTTCAAAAACTGTCATTTTGAGTGTGACCAATATGAGGCCAGTAAAATCTAATATTTGTATTTGTGAACCTTTCCAAAATACCTGATTCTCCTAAAACTTACATAAATTCAATATTAAAGGCTTTTTAAGACAAATTTCATATTTGGTTTTGGAGTTATGATTATAAACCTTTCATATTTAGTATGACAGTTACACTGTTATATTGAATAAAAAAACTACTTTTTGTCATTGCAAACCTTACAAAAGATCATTTTTCTAGTACAACTAACCAAAAAACATATCTCTAGGCATTATTAGCCATTTTGCATGTGTTGTTTAGAAGTTATGTTTGAATACATTTGTATTGCTTTTTTCGCATTATCTCAGGATTGTAAGACTATTATAGTCATATTGAGTAAAAAACTACTTTTTGCATTTGCAAGATTTAAAAAAGCATATGTTTCGAGTAAAACTCCCAAAGATGCATTATTTCAGGCATTATTAGCTATTTTTCATGTGTGGTGTAGGAGTTATGTTTAAATAACTGTCATATTGAGTGTTACTTATACAGTCATATTGAGTAAAACCTCATTTTTGTATTTGCAAACCATTGAAAAACAACTGTATCTAGTAAAACTCACATGTATTCAATATCACAGGCATTTTTAGACATTTTGCACGTTTGGAAAAGGAATTATGTTTGAATACATTTGTATTGCTTTTTTTGGCATTATCTCAGGATTCTAAGTACATTACTGTCAAATTGAGTAACAAATCAAATTTTGTTTTTGCAAACCTTACCAAATGGGTTTTTTCAGGAAAACTCTCTAAAATGCATTTCTTCAGGCATTATCAGACATTTTGCATGTGTATTTTTGGAGTTATGTTTCAAAAACTGTCATTTTGAGTGTGACCAATATGAGGCCAGTAAAATCTAATATTTGTATTTGTGAACCTTTCCAAAATACCTGATTCTCCTAAAACTTACATAAATTCAATATTAAAGGCTTTTTAAGACACATTTCATATTTGGTTTTGGAGTTATGATTATAAACCTTTCATATTTAGTATGACAGTTACACTGTTATATTGAATAAAAAAACTACTTTTTGTCTTTGCAAACCTTACAAAAGATCATTTTTCTAGTACAACTAACCAAAAAACATATCTCTAGGCATTATTAGCCATTTTGCATGTGTTGTTTAGAAGTTATGTTTGAATACATTTTTATTGCTTTGTTCGCATTATCTCAGGATTGTAAGACTATTATAGTCACATTGAGTAAAAAACTACTTTTTGCACTTGCAAGATTTAAAAAAGCATATGTTTCGAGTAAAACTCCCAACGATGCATTATTTCAGGGATTATTAGCTATTCATCATGTGTGGTGTAGGAGTTATGTTTAAATAACTGTCATATTGAGTGTTACAGTATACAGTCATATTGAGTAAAACCTCATTTATGTATCTGCAAACCATAGAAAAACATCTGTATCTAGTAAAACTCACAAGTATTCAATATCACAGGAATTTTTAGACATTTTGCACGTTTGGATTAGGAATTATGTTGGAATATATTTTTATTGCTTTTTTCGCATTATCTCAGGATTCTAAGTACATTTCTGTCAAATTGAGTAACAAATCAAATTTTGTTTTTGCAAACCTTACCAAATGGTTTTTTTCAGGAAAACTCTCTAAAATGCATTTCTTCAGGCATTATCAGACATTTTGCATGTGTATTTTTGGAGTTATGTTTCAAAAACTGTCATTTTGAGTGTGACCAATATGAGGCCAGTAAAATCTAATATTTGTATTTGTGAACCTTTCCAAAATACCTGATTCTCCTAAAACTTACATAAATTCAATATTAAAGGCTTTTTAAGACAAATTTCATATTTGGTTTTGGAGTTATGATTATAAACCTTTCATATTTAGTATGACAGTTACACTGTTATATTGAATAAAAAAACTACTTTTTGTCTTTGCAAACCTTACAAAAGATCATTTTTCTAGTACAACTAATCAAAAAACATATCTCTAGGCATTATTAGCCATTTTGCATGTGTTGTTTCGAAGTTATGTTTGAATACATTTGTATTGCTTTTTTCGCATTATCTCAGGATTGTAAGACTATTATTGTCACATTGAGTAAAAAACTACTTTTTGCACTTGCAAGATTTAAAAAAGCATATGTTTCGAGTAAAACTCCCAAAGATGCATTATTTCAGGCATTATTAGCTATTTATCATGTGTGGTGTAGGAGTTATGTTTAAATAACTGTCCAATTGAGTGTTACAGTATACAGTCATATTGAGTAAAACCTCATTTATGTATTTGCAAACCATAGAAAAACATCTGTATCTAGTAAAACTCACAAGTATTCAATATCACAGGCATTTTTAGACATTTTGCACGTTTGGATTTAGAATTATGTTGAAATACATTTTTATTGCTTTTTTCGCATTATCTCAGGATTCTAAGTACATTACTGTCAAATTGAGTAACAAATCAAATTTTGTTTTTGCAAACCTTACCAAATGTTTTTTTTTTCAGGAAAATCCTCGAAGATGCATTTCTTCAGGCATTATTAGACATTTTGCATGTGTATTTTTGGAGTTATGTTTCAAAAACTGTCATTTTGACTGTGACCCATATGAGGCCAGTCAAATCTAATATTTTTATTTGTGAACCATTCCAAAATACCTGATTCTGCTAAAACTTACATAAATTCAATATGAAAGGCTTTTTAAGACAAATTTCATATTTGGTTTTGGAGTTATGATTATAAACCTTTCATATTTAGTATGACAGTTACACTGTTATATTGAATAAAAAAACTACTTTGTGTCTTTGCAAACCTTACAAAAGATAATTTTTCTAGTACAACTAACCAAAAAACATATCTCTAGGCATTATTAGCCATTTTGCATGTGTTGTTTAGAAGTTATGTTTGAATACATTTTTATTGCTTTTTTCGCATTATCTCAGGATTCTTAGACTATTAAAGTCACATTGAGTAAAAAACTACTTTTTGCACTTGCAAGATTTAAAAAGCATATGTTTCGAGTAAAACTCCCAAAGATGCATTATTTCAGGCATTATTAGCTATTTAACATGTGTGGTGTAGGAGTTATGTTTAAATAACTGTCATATTGAGTGTTACAGTATACAATCATATTGAGTAAAACCTCATTTATGTATTTGCAAACCATAGAAAAACATCTGTATCCAGTAAAACTCACAAGTATTCAATATCACAGGCATTTTTAGACATTTTGCACGTTTGGATTAGGAATTATGTTGGAATATATTTTTATTTTGTTTTTTTCGCATTATCCCAGGATTCTAAGTACATTACTGTCAAATTGAGTAACAAATCAAATTTTATTTTTGCAAACCTTACCAAATGTTTTTTTTTCCAGGAAAACTCTCTAAAATGCATTTCTTCAGGCATTCTCAGACATTTTGCATGTGTATTTTTGGAGTTATGTTTAAAAAACTGTCATTTTGATTGTGACCAATATGAGGCCAGTAAAATCTAATATTTGTATTTGTGAACCTTTCCAAAATACCTGATTCTCCTAAAACTTACATAAATTCAATATGAAAGGCTTTTAAAGACAAATTTCATATTTGGTTTTGGAGTTATGATTATAAACCTTTCAAATTTAGTATGACAGTTACACTGTTATATTGAATAAAAAAACTACTTTGTGTCTTTGCAAACCTTACAAAAGATAATTTTTCTAGTACAACTAACAAAAAAACATATATGGAGGCATTATTAGCCATTTTGCATGTGTTGTTTAGAAGTTATGTTTGAATACATTTTTATTGCTTTTTTCGCATTATCTCAGGATTCTAAGACTATTATAGTCATATTGAGTAAAAAACTACTTTTTGCATTTGCAAGATTTAAAAAAGCATATGTTTCGAGTAAAACTCCCAAAGATGCATTATTTCAGGCATTATTAGCTATTTAACATGTGTGGTGTAGGAGTTATGTTTAAATAACTGTCATATTGAGTGTTACAGTATACAGTCATATTGAGTAAAACCTCATTTATGTATTTGCAAACCATATAAAAACATCTGTATCTAGTAAAACTCACTATTATTCAATATCACAGGCATTTTTAGACATTTTGCACGTTTGGAATAGGAATTATGTTTGAATACATTTGCATTGCTTTTTTTCACATTATCTCAGGATTCTAAGTACATTACTGTCAAATTGAGTAACAAATCAAATTTTATTTTTGCAAACCTTACCAAATGTTTTTTTTTCCAGGAAAACTCTCTAAAATGCATTTCTTCAGGCATTCTCAGACATTTTGCATGTGTATTTTTGGAGTTATGTTTAAAAAACTGTCATTTTGATTGTGACCAATATGAGGCCAGTTAAATCTAATATTTGTATTTGTGAACCTTTCCAAAATACCTGATTCTCCTAAAACTTACATAAATTCAATATGAAAGGCTTTTAAAGACAAATTTCATATTTGGTTTTGGAGTTATGATTATAAACCTTTCAAATTTAGTATGACAGTTACACTGTTATATTGAATAAAAAAACTACTTTGTGTCTTTGCAAACCTTACAAAAGATAATTTTTCTAGTACAACTAACAAAAAAACATATATGGAGGCATTATTAGCCATTTTGCATGTGTTGTTTAGAAGTTATGTTTGAATACATTTTTATTGCTTTTTTCGCATTATCTCAGGATTCTAAGACTATTATAGTCACATTGAGTAAAAAACTAATTTTTGCACTTGCAAGATTTAAAAAAGCATATGTTTCGAGTAAAACTCCCAAAGATGCATTATATCAGGCATTATTAGCTATTTAACATGTGTGGTGTAGGAGTTATGTTTAAATAACTGTCATATTGAGTGTTACAGTATACAGTCATATTGAGTAAAACCTCATTTATGTATTTGCAAACCATAGAAAAACATCTGTATCTAGTAAAACTCACAAGTATTCAATATCATATGCATTTTTAGACATTTTGCACGTTTGGATTAGGAATTATGTTGGAATATATTTTTATTTTGTTTTTTTCGCATTATCTCAGGATTCTAAGTACATTTCTGTCAAATTGAGTAACAAATCAAATTTGGTTTTTGCAAACCTTACCAAATGGGTTTTTTCAGGAAAACTCTCTAAAATGCATTTCTTCAGGCATTATCAGACATTTTGCACGTGTATTTTTGGAGTTACTGTATGTTTCAAAAACTGTCATTTTGAGTGTGACCAATATGAGGCCAGTAAAATCTAATATTTGTATTTGTGAACCTTTCCAAAATACCTGATTCTCCTAAAACTTACATAAATTCAATATTAAAGGCTTTTTAAGACAAATTTCATATTTGATTTTGGAGTTATGATTATAAACCTTTCAAATTTAGTATGACAGTTACACTGTTATATTGAAGAAAAAAACTACTTTGTGTCTTTGCAAACCTTACAAAAGATCATTTTTCTAGTACAACTAACCAAAAAACATATCTCTAGGCATTATTAGCCATTTTGCATGTGTTGTTTAGAAGTTATGTTTGAATACATTTGTATTGCTTTTTTCGCATTATCTCAGGATTCTAAGACTATTATAGCCACATTGAGTAAAAAACTACTTTTTGCACTTGCAAGATTTAAAAAAGCATATGTTTCGAGTAAAACTCCAGAGGTGCATTATTTCAGGCATTATTAGCTATTTATCATGTGTGGTGTAGGAGTTATGTTTAAATAACTGTCATATTGAGTGTTACAGTATACAGTCATATTGAGTAAAACCTCATTTATGTATTTGCAAACCATATAAAAACATCTGTATCTAGTAAAACTCACAAGTATTCAATATCACAGGAATTTTTAGACATTTTGCACGTTTGGATTAGGAATTATGTTGGAATATATTTTTATTTTGTTTTTTTCGCATTATCTCAGGATTCTAAGTACATTTCTGTCAAATTGAGTAACATATCAAATTTTGATTTTGCAAACCTTACCAAATGGGTTTTTTCAGGAAAACTCTCTAAAATGCATTTCTTCAGGCATTATCAGACATTTTGCACGTGTATTTTTGGAGTTATGTTTCAAAAACTGTCATTTTGAGTGTGACCAATATGAGGCCAGTAAAATCAAATATTTGTATTCGTGAACCTTTCCAAAATACCTGATTCTCCTAAAACTTACATAAATTCAATATTAAAGGCTTTTTAAGACAAATTTCATATTTGGTTTTGGAGTTATGATTATAAACCTTTCATATTTAGTATGACAGTTACACTGTTATATTGAATAAAAAAACTACTTTTTGTCATTGCAAACCTTACAAAAGATCATTTTTCTAGTACAACTAACCAAAAAACATATCTCTAGGCATTATTAGCCATTGTGCATGTGTTGTTTAGAAGTTATGTTTGAATACATTTGTATTGCTTTTTTCGCATTATCTCAGGATTCTAAGACTATTATAGTCATATTGAGTAAAAAACTACTTTTTGCATTTGCAAGATTTAAAAAAGCATATGTTTCGAGTAAAACTCCCAAAGATGCATTATTTCAGGCATTATTAGATATTTTTCATGTGTGGTGTAGGAGTTATGTTTAAATAACTGTCATATTGAGTGTTACAGTATACAGTCATATTGAGTAAAACCTCATTTTTGTATTTGCAAACCATTGAAAAACATCTGTATCTAGTAAAACTCACTATTATTCAATATCACAGGCATTTTTAGACATTTTGCACGTTTGGAATAGGAATTATGTTTGAATACATTTGTATTGCTTTTTTTTCGCATTATCTCAGAATTCTAAGTACATTACTGTCAAATTGAGTTACAAATCAAATTTTGTTTTTGCAAACCTTACCAAATGTTTTTTTTCCTTGAAAACTCTCGAAGATGCTTTTCTTCGGGCATTATTAGACATTTTGCATCTGTATTTTTGGAGTTATGTTTCAAAAACTGTCATTTTGATTGTGACCAATATGAGGCCAGTCTAATATAATATTTTTATTTGTGATTCTTTCCAAAATACCTGATTCCGCTAAAACTTACATAAATTCAATATTAAAGGTTTTTTAAGACAAATTTCATATTTGGTTTTGGAGTTATGATTATAAACCTTTCATATTTAGTATGACAGTTACACTGTTATATTGAATAAAAAACTAACTCGTGTCCTTGCAAAACTTACAAAAGATCATTTTTCGAGTACAACTAACCAAAATACATATCTCTAGGCATTATTAGCCATTTTGCATGTGTTGTTTAGAAGTTATGTTTGAATACATTTTTATTGCTTTTTTCGCATTATCTCAGGATTCTAAGACTATTATAGTCACATTGAGTAAAAAACTACTTTTTGCACTTGCAAGATTTAAAAAAGCATATGTTTCGAGTAAAACTCCCAAAGATGCATTATTTCAGGCATTATTAGCTATTTAACATGTGTGGTGTAGGAGTTATGTTTAAATAACTGTCATATTGAGTGTTACAGTATACAATCATATTGAGTAAAACCTCATTTATGTATTTGCAAACCATAGAAAAACATCTGTATCTAGTAAAACTCACAAGTATTCAATATCACAGGCATTTTTAGACATTTTGCACGTTTGGATTAGGAATTATGTTGGAATATATTTTTATTTTGTTTTTTTCGCATTATCTCAGGATTCTAAGTACATTAAATGATAAATGGGTTGTAATAATGGGTTGTACTTGTATAGCGCTTTTCTACCTTCAAGGTACTCAAAGCGCTTTGACACTACTTCCACATTTACCCATTCACACACACATTCACACACTGATGGAGGGAGCTGCCATGCAAGGCGCCAACCAGCACCCATCAGGAGCAAGGGTGAAGTGTCTTGCTCAGGACACAACGGACGTGACGAGGTTGGTTCTAGGTGGGATTTGAACCAATGACCCTCGGGTTGCGCACGGCCACTCTCCCATTGCGCCACACCGTATTTTTTGCACGTTTGGAATAAGAATTATGTTTGAATACATTTGTATTGCTTTTTTTCGCATTATCTCAGGATTCTAAGTACATTACTGTCAAATTGAGTAACAAATCAAATTTTGTTTTTGCAAACCTTACCAAATGTTTTTTTTCCTTGAAAACTCTCGAAGATGCTTTTCTTCGGGCATTATTAGACATTTTGCATCTGTATTTTTGGAGTTATGTTTCAAAAACTGTCCTTTTGATTGTGACCAATATGAGGCCAGTCTAATCTAATATTTTTATTTGTGATTCTTTCCAAAATACCTGATTCCGCTAAAACTTACATAAATTCAATATGAAAGGTTTTTTAAGACAAATTTCATATTTGGTTTTGGAGTTATGATTATAAACCTTTCATATTTAGTATGACAGTTACACTGTTATATTGAATGAATAAAAAACTAACTTGTGTCCTTGCAAAACTTACAAAAGATAATTTTTCGAGTACAACTAACCAAAATACATATCTCTAGGCATTATTAGCCATTTTGCATGTGTTGTTTAGAAGTTATGTTTGAATACATTTTTATTGCTTTTTTCGCATTATCTCAGGATTGTAAGACTATTATAGTTACATTGAGTAAAAAACTACTTTTTGCATTTGCAAGATTTAAAAAAGCATATGTTTCGAGTAAAACTCCCAAAGATGCATTATTTCAGGCATTATTAGCCATTTTTCATGTGTGGTGTAGGAGTTATGTTTAAATAACTGTCATATTGAGTGTTACAGTATACAGTCATATTGAGTAAAACCTCATTTATGTATTTGCAAACCATAGGAAAACATCTGTATCTAGTAAAACTCACAAGTATTCAATATCACAGGAATTTTTAGACATTTTGCACGTTTGGATTAGGAATTATGTTGGAATATATTTTTATTGCTTTTTTCGCATGATCTCAGGATTCAAAGTACATTTCTGTCAAATTGAGTAACAAATCAAATTTTGTTTTTGCAAACCTTACCAAATGGTTTTTTCAGGAAAACTCTCTAAAATGCATTTCTTCAGGCATTATCAGACATTTTGCATGTGTATTTTTGGAGTTATGTTTCAAAAACAGTCATTTTGAGTCCGACCAATATGAAGCCAGTAAAATCTAATATTTGTATTTGTGAACCTTTCCAAAATACCTGATTCTCCTAAAACTTACATAAATTCAATATGAAAGGCTTTTTAAGACAAATTTCATATTTGGTTTTGGAGTTATGATTATAAACCTTTCAAATTTAGTATGACAGTTACACTGTTATATTGAATAAAAAAACTACTTTGTGTCTTTGCAAACCTTACAAAAGATCATTTTTCGAGTACAACTAACAAAAAAACATATCTCTAGGCATTATTAGACATTTTGCATGTGTTGTTTTGAAGTTACGTTTGAATACATTTTTATTGCTCTTTTTCCATTATCTCAGGATTTTAAGTACATTACTGTCAAAATGGGTAAAACATTTGTTTTTGTTTTTGCAAACCTTACACAATGTTTTTTTTCCAGTAAAACTCACAAATATACATTTCTTCAGGCATTTTTTTGTAATTTCGCATGTGTATTTCTGGAGATATGCTTCAAAAACTGTCTGATTCAGTGTGACCAATGCGAGGCCAGTAAAACCACATTTTTGTTATTGTGAACCCTTCCAAAATACCCAATTCAGGTAAAACTCACATAAAGTCAATAATACAGGCTTTTTTAGACAGATTTCATGTTTGGTTTTGGAATTATGTTTATGAACCTTTCATATTTAGTATGACAGTAATACTGTTATATCGAATAAAAAAAAAAAACTTGTATCTTTGAAAACACTGTAAAAAAAAATTCTGTAAAAAAAAATTCTGTAAAAAAAAATTCTGTAAAAAAACGGTCATTTACTGGTAGCTATGGCTGCCAAACAAAAACCATAAAATTAAACTAAAATATTGTAAACCAAATAATGATCAAAAACATTATATTTACAGAAATTTTCATGAAATGTTTTGGGGAGAAATATCGTAATTTTACAGATTTTTACAAAATTATTAAGATCAACCACCTTTAATAAAGTGACGATGCAAACAGTTCTGCAGAAAAATACCTTTATTCTAAAGAGTTTTTCCAAATTATTACGATCAATCACCTTTAGTGAAGTGACAATGCTGGCGGTTCCACAGAAAAATACCATTGTTTAACAGATTTTTTCTGAATTGTTAGGATCAGGGGTGTCTCATTCACTTTACCGGTGGGCCACTGGATGCAGGAAATTGACACAAAGTGGGTTAACCTTGCATGAATCGCTATCCCAACCTAGCAATCCCACCATTTCACCCCGAGAATTCCACTACCCTCATATAGGATTGACTCAAAGCTTGGCCGGGCGAATATGACAAATAGTACCGCGGTGGGCTTTTTTGTACGCTCATTCACAAAATCATCAGCGTGCCAATTGAGGCATGTGATGTGCACGGTATTGTTGTGCATATAATAGTGACTGCAAGATATACTTGGTCATCTGCCACACAGGTCACACTGACGGTGGCTGCACAAACAACTTTAACACTGTTACAAATATGCACCACACTGTGAACCCACATTGAACAAGAATGATAAACACATATCAGGAAAACATCTTCACTGTAATAAAACATAAATACAACATAACAAATACCCACAAAACCATGCAGCGCTATCTCTTCCGGGCTACATCCCCGCTACCACCCAACCCCGCGCCCCAAAACATCACCGCCCCCTTCCGTGCGTTGGTTGAGGTGGGCGGGTTTAGGTGGTAGGGGTGTGTATTGTAACACATGGAATTCTGGGTATTGTTTCTGTTGTGTTAATGTTGTGTTACGGTGAAGATGTTCTCCTGAAATGTGTTTGTCATTCTTGTTTGATGTGGCTCTACAGTGTGGCGCATATTTGTAACATTGTTAAAGTCGTTTGTACGGCCACCGTCAGTGTGATCTGTAAGGCTGTTGACTGTTGATTAAGTATGTCTTGCAGTCATTCATGTATGTCATATTACAGGGAAAAAAATGTAATTGTTAGTTTGAGCATAGACCTTTTATAAGAGGCTACATATATTTTTCGCCTTGAATGTGAAAATACACATAAATATTTAAAAAAATAGATTTACCTTAAAATTACATATAAAACTTTTAGATTGTTAGTATGGACAAATACTTTTATATAACAAGCTACATATTTAATTAAAGTTAATTACTGTAATTTTACATGAAATTGAAAGTAATTTGAGAAAACAGAAAATAATATGTATAATTAATTTGGTATTTTTCTGTAAAAAAATAGGAATATACATAGTTCGTCATTACTGGTATATTATTCAAAATAACAGGCGGTTTGTTTATTTACAGATAATGTTTTCAATTCTACAGTTTTATAACCTATCTAAAAAAATTGAAAAATTACAGTAGAAATTTAGAGTAAACTAACCATAAAAATTGGATTTTTTTTTTTTTTTACAGTGAACCCTACAAATGATCATTTTTCTACTACAACTAACAAAAATACATATCTCCAGGCATTATTAGCCATTTTGCATGTGTTGTTTAGAAGTTATGTTTGAATACAATTTTATTGCTTTTTTCGCATTATCTCAGGATTCTAAGAACATTATAGTCATATTGAGTAAAAAACAACTTTTTGCATTTGCAAGATTTAAAAAAGCATATGTTTCGAGTAAAACTCCCAAAGATGCATTATTTCCGGCATTATTAGCCATTTTTCATGTGTGGTGTAGGAGTTATGTTTAAATAACTGTCATATTGAGTGTTACAGTATACAGTCATATTGAGTAAAACTTCATTTTTGTATGTGCAAACCATTGAAAAACAAATGTATCTAGTAAAACTCACATGTATTCAATATCACAGGCATTTTTAAACATTTTGCACGTTTTGATTAAGAATTATGTTGGAATACATTTTTATTGCTTTTTTCGCATTATCTCAGGATTCTAAGTACATTACTGTCAAATTGAGTAACAAATCAAATTTTGTTTTTTCAAACCTTACCAAACGTTTTTTTTTCAGGAAAACTCTCAAAGATGCATTTCTTCAGGCATTATTAGATATTTTGCATGTGTATTTTTGGAGTTATGTTTCAAAAACTGTCATTTTGAGTGTGACCAATATGAGGCCAGTAAAACCTAATTTTTGTATTTGTCATTCTTTCCAAAATACCTGATTCTGCCAAAACTCACATAAAATCAATATTGCAGGCTTTTTTAGACAAATTGCACGTTTGGATTAGGAATTATGTTGAAATACATTTTTATTGCTCTTTTTGCATTATCTCAGGATTTTAAGTACCTTACTGTCAAATTGGGTAAAACATTTGTTTTTGTTTTTGCAAACCTTACAAAATGTTTTTTTTCCAGTAAAACTCACAAAGGTACATTTCTTCAGGCATTTTTTTGTAATTTCGCATGTGTATTTCTGGAGATATGGTTCAAAAACTGTCTGATTCAGTGTGACCAATGCGAGGCCAGTAAAACCACATTTTTGTTATTGTGAACCCTTCCAAAATACCTAATTCAGGTAAAACTCACATAAAGTCAATAATACAGGCTTTTTTAGACAGATTTCATGTTTGGTTTTGGAGTTATGTTTATGAACCTTTCATATTTAGTATGACAGTAATACTGTTATATCGAATAAAAAAAAGAAACTTGTATCTTTGAAAACACTGTAAAAAAAAATTCTGTAAAAAAAAATTCTGTAAAAAAAAGGTCATTTACTGGTAGCTACGGCTGCCAAACAAAAACCATAAAATTTAACTAAAATATTGTAAACCAAATAATGATCAAAAACATTATATTTACAGAAATTTTCATGAAATTTTTTGGGGAGAAATATCGTAATTTTACAGATTTTTACAAAATTATTAAGATCAACCACCTTTAATAAAGTGACGATGCAAACAGTTCTGCAGAAAAATACCTTTATTCTAAAGAGTTTTTCCAAATTATTACGATCAATCACCTTTAGTGAAGTGACAATGCTGGCGGTTCCACAGAAAAATACCATTGTTTAACAGATTTTTTCTGAATTGTTAGGATCAGGGGTGTCTCATTCACTTTACCGGTGGGCCACTGGATGCAGGAAATTGACACAAAGTGGGTTAACCTAGCAATCCCACCATTTCACCCCGAGAATTTCACTACCCTCATATAGGATTGACTCAAAGCTTGGCCGGGCGAATATGACAAATAGTACCGCGGTGGGCTTTTTTGTACGCTCATTCACCAAATCATCAGCGTGCCAATTGAGGCATGTGATGTGCACGGTATTGTTGTGCATATGATAGTGACTGCAAGATATACTTGGTCATCTGCCACACAGGTCACACTGACGGTGGCTGCACAAACAACTTTAACACTGTTACAAATATGCACCACACTGTGAACCCACATTGAACAAGAATGATAAACACATATCAGGAAAACATCTTCACTGTAATAAAACATAAATCCAACATAACAAATACCCACAAAACCATGCAGCGCTATCTCTTCCGGGCTACATCCCCGCTACCACCCAACCCCGCGCCCCAAAACATCACCGCCCCCCTCCGTGCGTTGGTTGAGGTGGGCGGGTGTGTGTATTGTAACACATGGAATTCTGGGTATTGTTTCTGTTGTGTTAATGTTGTGTTACGGTGAAGATGTTCTCCTGAAATGTGTTTGTCATTCTTGTTTGATGTGGCTCTAGAGTGTGGCTCATATTTGTAACATTGTTAAAGTCGTTTGTACGGCCACTGTCAGTGTGATCTGTAAGGCTGTTGACTGTTGATTAAGTATGTCTTGCAGTCATTCATGTATGTCATATTACAGCGAAATAAATGTAATAATTAGTTTGAGCATAAACCTTTTATAAGAGGCTACATATATTTTTCGCCTTGAATGTGAAAATACACATAAATATTTAAAAAATTTGATTTACCTTAAAATTACATATAAAACTTTTAGATTGTTAGTATGGACAAATACTTTTAAATAACAAGCTACATATTTAATTAAAGTTAATTACTGTAATTTTACATGAAACCGAAAGTAATTTGAGAAAACAGAAAATAATATGTATAATTGATTTGGTATTTTTCTGTAAAAAAATAGGAATATACATAGTTCGTCATTACTGGTATATTATTCAAAATAACAGGCAGTTTGTTTATTTACAGATAATGTCTTTAAATCTACAGTTTTATAACCTATCTAAAACAATTGAAAAATTACAGTAGAAATTTAGAGTAAACTAAACCATAAAAATTAGATTTTTTTTTTTTACAGTGAACCCTACAAAAGATCATTTTTCTACTACAACTAACAAAGATACACATCTCTAGGCATTATTAGCCCTTTTGCATGTGTTGTTTAAAAGTTGTGTTTGAAAACTTTTTTATTGCTTTTTTCGCATTATCTCAGGATTCCAAGAACATTATTGTCATATGGAGTAAAACAACAATTTTTTGAATTGCAAAGATTTAAAAAAGCAATCGTTTCGAGTAAAACTCCCAAAGATGCATTATTTCAGGCATTATTAGCCATGTGTGGTGTAGGAGTTATGTTTAAATAACTGTCATATTGAGTGTTACAGTATACAGTCATATTGAGTAAAACCAAATTTTTGTATTTGCAAACCATAGAAAATCAACTATAACTAGTAAAACTCCCATGGAATCAATATCACAGGCATTTTTAGACATTTTGCATGTTTGGATTAGGAATTATGTTGGACTACATTTTTATTGCTCTTTTTGCATTATCTCAGGATTTTAAGTACATTACTGTCAAATTGGGTAAAACATTTCTTTTTGTTTCTGCAAACCTTACAAAATGTTGTTTTTATCCAGTAAAACTCACAAAGATACATTTCTTCAGGCATTTTTTTGTAATATTGCATGTGTATTTTTGGAGATAGGGTTCAAAAACTGTCTTATTGAGTGTGACCAATGTGAGGCCAGTATAACCAAATTTTTGTATTTGTGAACCTTTCAAAAATACCTAATTCAGGTAAAACTCACATAAAGTCAATATTACAGGCTTTTTCAGACAGATTTCATGTTTGGTTTTGGAGTTATGTTTATTAACCTTTCATATTTAGTATGACAGTGTTACTGTTATATTGAATAAAAAAACTAACTTTTATCTTTGCAAACACTGTAAAAATAAATTTTGTAAAAAAACGGTCATTTACTGGCAGCTACGGTTGCCAAACAAAAACCATAAAACTAAAAACGGCGTGGCGCAGTGGGAGAGTGGCCGTGCGCAACCCGAGGGTCACTGGTTCAAATCCCACCTAGAACCAACTTCGTCACGTCCGTTGTGTCCTGAGCAAGACACTTCGCCCTTGCTCCTGATGGGTGCTGGGGAGCGCCTTGCATGGCAGCTCCCTCCATCAGTGTGTGAATGTGTGTGTGAATGGGTAAATGTGGAAGTAGTGTCAAAGCGCTTTGAGTACCTTGAAGGTAGAAAAGCGCTATACAAGTACAACCCATTTATCATTTTATATAAAGTAAAACATTGTAAACCAAATAATGATCAAAAATATTATATTTACAGAAATTTTCATGAAATGTTTTGGGGTGAAATATCATAATTTTACAGATTTTTACAAAATTATTAAGATCAACCACCTTTAATAAAGTGACGATGCAAACGGTTCTGCAGAAAAATACCTTTATTCTAAAGAGTTTTTCCAAATTATTACGATCAACCACCTTTAGTTAAGTGACAATGCTGGCGGTTCCTCAGAAAAATACCATTGTTTTACAGATTTTTTCTGAATAGTTAGGATCAGGTGTGTCTTATTGACTTTAGTGGGGGGCCACTGGATGCAGGAACTTGATGCAAAGTGGATTCACCTTGCATGAATGGCTACCCCACCCTAGCAACATACTTACTGATCCTACCATTTCACTGTGAGAATTTTACTGACCCTCATGTAGGATTGACCCAAAGTCTGGCCGGGTGACTTTTATAAGTTCATTCAGCAAATCATCAGCATGCCTACTGATGAGTGTGATGTGCATGGTATTGTCATGCACGTGATAGTGACTGCAAAACATACTTGGTCAACAGCCACACAGGTCACACTGCTTGTGGCTGTACAACACAACTTTAACACTGTTACAAAATATGCACCACACTGTGAATCCACATCGAACAAGAATGATAAACACATTTCAGGAAAACATCCTCACTGTAACAAAACATAAACACAACATGACATAACAAATACCCACAAGCCCATGCAGCGCTGACTCTTCCGGGCTACACCCCTGCTACCACCCAACCCCGCGCCCCAAAACATCACCGCCCCCCTCCATGCGTTGGTTGAGGTGGGCGGGGTTAGGTGGTGGGGGTGTATATTGTAACACATGGAATTCTGGGTTTTGTTTCTGTTGTGTTAATGTTGTGTTACGGTGAAGATGTTGTCCTGAAATGTCTTTGTCATTCTTGTTTGATGTGGCTCCACAATGTGGCGCATATTTGTAACATTGTTAAAGTTGTTTGTACGGCCACCGTCAGTGTGATTTGTAAGGCTGTTGACTGTTGATTAAGTATGTCTTGCAGTCACTCATGTATGTCATATTACAGGGAAAGAAATGTAAATGTAAGTTTAAGCATAAACCTTTTATAAGAGGCTACATATATTTTTCGCCTTGAATGTGAAAATACACATAAATATTTAAAAAAAATAATTTACCTTAAAATTACATCAACATTACAAAACATTTCTTTTTGTTTTTGCAAACCTTACAAAATGTTTTTTTTTTCCAGTAAAACTCACAAAGGTACATTTCTTCAGGCATTTTTTTGTAATTTTGCATGTGTATTTTTGGAGACATGGTTCAAAAACGGTCTTATTCAGTGTGACCAATGTGTGGCCAGTAAAACCAAATTGTTGTATTTGTGAACCTTTCCAAAATACTTAATTCAGGTAAAACTCACATAAAGTCAATATTACAGGCTTTTTTAGACAGATTTCATGTTTGGTTTTGGAGTTATGTTTATGAACCTTTCATATTTAGTATGACAGTTATACTGTTATATTAAATAAAAAAAAAATGTATCCTTGCAAACACTGTAAAAATAAATTCTGTAAAAAAACAGGCATTTACTGGCAGCTACGGCTGCCAAACAAAAACCATAAAATTAAAGTAAAACATTGTAAACCAAATAATGATCAAAAACATTATATTTACAGAAATTTTCATGAAACGTTTTGGGGAGAAATATCGTAATTTTACAGATTTTTACTAAATTATTAAGATCAACCACCTTTAATAAAGTGACGATGCAAACAGTTCCTCAGAAAAAAAAAAACTTTATTCTTCAGAGTTTTTCCAAATTATTACAATCAACCACCTTTAGTGAAGTGACAATGCTGGCGGTTTCACAGAAAAATACCATTGTTTAACAGATTTTTTCTGAATTGTTAGGATCAGGGGTGTCTCATTGACTTTAGCAGGGGGCCACTGGATGCAGGAAATTGATAAAAGGTGGGTTAACCTTGCATGAATGGCTATCCAACCCTTGCTACATACTTACCATTCCTATCATTTCACCACGATAATTTCACTGACCCTCATGTAGGGTTGACTCAAAGTTTGGCCGGGCGAATATGACACGTAATACCGTGGTGGGTTTTATTGAACGCTCATTCACCAAATCATCAGCGTACCAATTGAGGCATGTGATGAGCACGGTTTTGTCGTTCATTTGAAAAGTGACTGCAAGATATACTTTGTCAACAGCCACACAGGTCACACTGACGGTGGCTGTACAAACAACTTTAACACTGTTACAAATATGCACCACACTGTGAACCCACATCGAACAAGAATGATAAACACATTTCAGGAAAACATCTTCACTGTAATAAAACATAAACACAACATAACAAATACCCAGAAGCCCAAGCAGCGCTGACTCTTCCGGGCTACAATCCCGCTACCGCCCAACCCCGTGCCCCAAAACATCACCGACCCCCTCCGTGCGTTGGTTGAGCTGGGCGGGGTTAGGTGGTGGGGGTGTATATTGTAACACATGGAATTCTAGGAATTGTTTCTGTTGTGTTAATGTTGTGTTACGGTGACAATGTTCTCCTGAAATGTGTTTGTCAGTCTTGTTTGATGTGGCTCCACAGTTTGGCGCATATTTGTAACATTGTTAAAGTCGTTTGTACGGCCACTGTCAGTGTGATCTGTATGGCTGTTGACTGTTGGTTAAGAATCTCTTGCAGTATTTCATGTACGTCATATTACAGTTTGAGCATACACCTTTTATAAGAGGCTACATATATTTTTCGACTTGAATGTGAAAATACACATAAATATTGAAAACATTTGATTTACCTTAAAATTACATATAAAACCGTTAGATTGTTAGTATGAACAAATACTTTTTTAAAACAAGCTACATATTTAATTAAAGTTAATTACTGTAATTTTACATGAAATTGAAGGTAATTTGAAAAAACTGAAAATAATATGTATAAATAATTTGGTATTTTTCTGTAAAAAAAAATAGGAATAAACATAGTTTGTCTACTGGCATATTACTTAAAATAACAGGCGTTTTTTTTTATTTACAGATAATGTCTTCAATTCTACAGATTTATAACCTATTTAAAGAAATTGAAAACTTACAGTAGAAATTTAGAGTAAACTAACCATACAAATAGGATTTTGTTTTCCCAGTGAACCCTACAAAAGATAATTTTTCTACTACAACTATCTAAGATACACATCTCTAGGAATTATTAGCCGTTTTGCATGTGGTGTTTAAAAGTTATGTTTGAAAACTTTTGTATTGCTTTTTCGCATTATCTCAGGATTCTAAGAACATTATACTCCTATTGAGTAAAAAATACTTTTTGCATTTGCAAGATTTAAAAAAGCATATGTTCCGAGTAAAACTCCCAAAGATGCATTATTTCAGGCATTATTAGCCATTTTTCATGTGTGGTGTAGGAGTTATGTATAAATAACTGTCATATTTAGTGTTACAGTATAGAGTCATATTGAGTAAAACCAAAATTTTGTATTTGCAAACCATAGAAAAACAACTGTACTATCGTAAAACTCACATGTATTCAATATCACAGGCATTTTTAGACATTTTGCACTTTTGGATTAGGAATTATGTTGGAATACATTTTTATTGCTTTTTTCGCATTATCTCAGGATTCTAAGTACATTACTGTCAAATTGAGTAAAACATTCCTTTTTATTTTTGCAAACCCTACCAATTTTTTTTTTCAGGAAAACTCTAAAAGATGCATTTTTTCAGGCATTATTAGACATTTTACATTTCTACTTTTGGAGTTATGTTTCAAAAACGGTCATTATGAGTATCACCAATATGAGGCCAGTAAAACCTAATTTTTGTATTTGTGAACCTTTCCGAAATACCTGAATCTGGTAAAACTCACATACATTCAATTTTACAGGCTTTTTTTTCAGAAACAAACCGTGTTTAGTTTTGGAGTTATGATTATAAACCTTTCATATTTAGTATGACAGTTATAATGTTATATTGAATAAAAAAAAATGTGTCTTTGCAAACCTTACAAAAGATAATTTTTCTACTACAACTAACAAAAATACATATCTCTAGTCATTATTAGCCATTTTGCATGTGTTGTTTAGAAGTTATGTTTGAATACATTTTTATTGCTTTTTTTCGGATTGTCAGGATTGTAAGACTATTATAGTAATATTGAGTAAAAAAATACTTTTTGCATTTGCAAAATTTAAAAAAGCATATGTTTCGTATAAAACTCCCAAAGATAAATTTATTCAGTCATTATTAGCCATTTTTCATGTGTGGTGTAGGAGTTATGTTTAAATAACTTTCATTTTGTGTGTTACAGTATGCAGTCATATTGAGTAAAACCTAAATTGTGTATTTGCAAACCATAGAAAAACAACTGTATTTAGTAAGACTCACATGTATTCAACATCACAGGCATTTTTAGACATTTTGCAAGTTTGGATTAGGAATTATGTTGGAATACATTTTTATTGCTTTTTTCGCATTATCTCAGGATTCTAAGTACATTACCGTCAAATTGAGTAAAAAAAATAATTTTTGTTTTTGAAAACGCTACTAATTTTTTTTTTTTTTCAGGAAAACTCTCAAAGATGCATTTCTTCAGGCATTATTAGACATTCTGCATGTGTATTTTTGGAGTTATGTTTCAAAAACTGACATTTTGGTTTTGACCAATAAGAGGCCAATAAAACCTGATATTTGTATTTGTGAACCTTTCCAAAATACCTGATTCCGGTAAAACTCACATAAATTCAATATTACAGGCTTTTTAAGTCAAATTTCATATTTGGTTTTGGAGTTATGATTATAAACCTTTCATATTTAGTATGACAGTTACACTGTTATATTGAATAAAAAAACTAACTTGTGTCTTTGTGAACCTCACATCAGATAATTTTTCTAGTACAACTAACAAAAATACATATCTCTAGGCATTATTAGCCGTTTTGTATGTGTTGTTTAGAAGTTATGTTTGAATACATTTTTATTGCTTTTTTCGCATTATTTACGGATTCTAAGAACATTATAGTCATATTGAGTAAAAAACTACTTTTTGCATATGCAAGATTTAAAAAAGCATATGTTTCGAGTAAAACTCCCAATGATGAATTATTTCAGGCATTATTAGCCATTTTTCATGTGTGGTGTAGGAGTTATGTTTAAATAACTGTCATATTGAGTGTTACAGTATACAGTCATATTGACTAATACCTCATTTTTCGTATCTGCAAACCATAGAAAAACATCTGTATCTAGTAAAACTCACATGTATTCAACATCACAGGTATTTTTAGACATTTTGCACGTTTGGATTAGGAATTATTTTCGAATCCATTTTTATTGCTTGTTTTGCCTTATCTCAGGATTCTAAGTACATTACTGTCAAATTAAGTAAAAAATTACTTTTTGTTTTTGCAAACCCTACCAAATTTTTTTTTTCTGGAAAACTCTCAAACACACATTTTTTCAGGCATTATTAGACATTTTGCATGTCTATTTTTGGAGTTATGTTTCAAAAACTGACATTTTGAGTTTGACCAATATGAGGCCAGTAAAACCTGATATTTGTATTTGTGAACCTTTCCAAAATACCTGATTCCGGTAAAACTCACACAAATTCAATATTACAGGCTTTTTAAGTCAAATTTCATATTTAGTTTTGGAGTTATGATTATAAACCTTTCATATATAGTATGACAGTTACACTGTTATATTGAATAAAAAAACTAACTTGTGTCTTTGCAAACCTTACAAAAGATCATTTTTCTAGTACAACCAACAAAAAAACATATCTCTAGCTGTTATTAGCCATTTTGCATGTGTTGTTTAGAAGTTATGTTTGAATACATTTTTATTGCTTTTTTCGCATTATCTCAGGATAGTAAGACTATTATAGTTAAATTGAGTAAAAAACTACTTTTTTCACTTGCAAGATTTAAAAAAGCATATGTTTCGAGTTAAACTTCCAAAGATGCATTATTTCAGGCATTATTAGCTATTTTTCATGTGTGGTGTAGGAGTTATATTTAAATAACTGTCATATTGAGTGTTACAGTATACAGTCATAGTGAGTAAAACCTCATTTTTGTATTTGCAAACCATAGAAAAACATCTGTATCTAGTAAAACTCACATGTATTCAATATCACAGGCATTTTTTGACATTTTGCACGTTTGGATTAGGAATTATGTTGGAATACATTTTTATTGCTTTTTTCGCATTATCTCAGGATTCTAAGTACATTGTCGTCAAATTGTGTAAAAAATAAAATTTTGTTTTTGCAAACCTCACCAATTCTTTTTTTTTTTCAGGAAAATTCTCAAAGATGCATTTCTTCAGGGATTATTAGAAATTCTGCATGTGTATTTTTGGAGTTATGTTTCAAAAACTGTCATTTTGAGTGTTACCAATATGAGGCCAGTAAAACCTAATTTTTGTATTTGTGATTTTTTCCAAAATACCTGATTCTGCTAAAACTCACATAAATTCAATATTACAGGCTTTTTAAGACAAATTTCATGTTTGGTTTTGGCGTTATGATTATAAACCTTTCATATTTAGTATGACGGTTACACTGTTATATTGAATAAAAAAAAACAACGTGTGTCTTTGCAAACCTTACAAAAGATCATTTTTCGAGTACAACTAACCAAAATACATATCTCTAGGCATTATTAGCCATTTTGCATGTGTTATTTAGAAGTTATGTTTGAATAGATTTGTATTGCTTTTTTCGCATTATCTCAGGATTCTAAGAACATTATTGTCATATTGAGTAAAAAACGACTTTTTGCATTCGCAAGATTTAAAAAAGCATATGTTTCGAGTAAAACTCCCAAAGATGCATTATTTCAGGCATTATTAGCCATTGTTCATGTGTGGTGTAGGAGTTATGTTTAAAAAACTTTCATATTGAATGTTACAGTATACAGTCATATTGAGTAAAAAATAAAAAAAGTTTTTTTTCAAACATATCAATTTTTTTTTTTTTCAGGAAAACTCTCAAAGATGCATTTCTTCAGGCATTATTAGACATTTTGCATGTGTATTTTTGGAGTTATGTTTCAAAAACCTTCATTTTGAGTGTGACCAATATGAGGCCAGTAAAATCTAATATTTGTATTTGTGATTCTTTCCAAAATACCTGATTCTGGTAAAACTTACATAAATTAAATAAAAAGGCTTTTAAAGACAGATTTCATATTTGGTTTTTGAGTTATGATTATAAACCTTTCATATTTAGTATGACAGTTACACTGTTATATTGAATAAAAAAACTAACTTGTGTCTTTGCAAACCGTACAAAATATAATTTTTCTAGTAAAACTAACCAAAAAACATATCTCTAGGCATTATTAGCCATTTTGCCTGTGTTGTTTAGAAGTTATGTTTGAATACAATTTTATTGTTTTTTTCAAATTATCTCAGGATTCTAAGAACATTATAGTCATATTGAGTAAAAAACTACTTTTTGCATTTGCAAGATTTAAAAAAGCATATATGTTTCGAGTAAAACTCCCAAAGATGCATTATTTCAGGCATTATTAGCTATTTATCATGTGTGGTGTAGGAGTTATGTTTAAATAACTGTCATATTGAGTGTTACAGTATACAGTCATATTGAGTAAAACCTCATTTATGTATTTGCAAACCATAGAAAAACATCTGTATCTAGTAAAACTCACAAGTATTCAATATCACAGGCATTTTTAGACATTTTGCACGTTTGGATTTAGAATTATGTTGGAACACATTTTTATTGCTTTTTTCGCATTATCTCAGGATTCTAAGTACATCACTGTCAAATTGAGTAACAAATCAAATTTTGTTTTTGCAAACCTTACCAAATGTTTTTTTTCAGGAAAACTCTCGAAGATGCATTTCTTCAGGCATTATTAGACATTTTGCATGTGTATTTTTGGAGTTATGTTTCAAAAAATGGCATTTTGATTGTGACCAATATGAGGCCAGTCAAATCTAATATTTTTATTTGTGAACCTTTCCAAAATACCTGATTCTGCTAAAACTTACATAAATTCAATATTAAAGGCTTTTTAAGACAAATTTCATATTTGGTTTTGGAGTTATGATTATAAACCTTTCATATTTAGTATGACAGTTACACTGTTATATTGAATTAAAAAAAATAACTTGTGTCTTTGCAAACCTTACAAAATATCATTTTTCTAGTACAACCAACAAACAAACATATCTCTAGCTATTATTAGCCATTTTGCATGTGTTGTTTAGAAGTTATGTTTGAATACATTTTTATTGCTTTTTTCGATTTATCTCAGGATTGTAAGACTATTATAGTCACATTGACTAAAAAACTACTTTTTGCACTTGCAAGATTTAAAAAAGCATATGTTTCGAGTAAAACTCCTTAAGATGCATTATTTCAGGCATTATTAGCTATTTTTCATGTGTGGTGTAGGAGTTATGTTTAAATAACTGTCATATTGAGTGTTACAGTATACAGTCATAATGAATAAAACCTCATTTTAGTATTTGCAAACCATAGAAAAACATCTGTATCTAGTAAAACTCACAAGTATTCAATATCACAGGCATTTTTAGACATTTTGCACGTTTGGATTAGGAATTATGTTGGAATATATTTTTATTGCTTTTTTCGCATTATCTCAGGATTCTAAGTACATTTTTGTCAAATTTAGTAACAAATCAAATTTTGTTTTTGCAAACCTTACCAAATGGGTTTTTTCAGGAAAACACTCTTAAATGCATTTCTTCAGGCATTATCAGACATTTCGCATGTGTATTTTTGGAGTTATGTTTCAAAAACTGTCATTTTGAGTGAGACCAATATGAGGCCAGTAAAATATAATATTTGTATTTGTGAACCTTTCCAAAATACCTGATTCTCCTAAAACTTACATAAATTCAATATTAAAGGCTTTTGAAGAAAAATGTCATATTTGGTTTTGGAGTTATGATTATATACCTTTCATATTCATTATAAACATTTCATATTCAATGCGTCCCAGCTACAACGGGGTTCTATTAACACTGACACGATTGTATATACGGCGGATACTGCTCTCCAAAATAGTTTCTCTCGTTTTGAGGAAATAATATTAGAGGAATTGTTACAATGTGTAAATGGAATAAAACAGACAACATGTTTACTTGACCCTCTTCCTGGGAAACTGATCAAGGAGCTCTTTGTATTATTAGGTCCATCAGTGCTAAATATTATAAACGTATCACTCTCCTCGGGCACTGTTCCCCTACCATTCAAAAAAGCGGTTATTCATCCTCTTCTTAAAAGACCTAACCTCGATCCTGACCTCATGGTAAATTACCGACCGGTGTCTCACCTTCCCTTTATTTCAAAAATCCTTGAAAAAATTGTTGCGGAGCAGTTAAATGAACACTTAGCGTCTAACAATCTATGTGAAACCTTTCAATCCGGTTTCAGGGCAAATCACTCCACGGAGACAGCCCTCGCAAAAATGACTAATGATCTATTGCTAACGATGGATTCTGATGCGTCATCTATGTTGCTGCTCCTCGATCTTAGCGCTGCTTTCGATACCGTCGATCATAATATTTTATTAGAACGTATCAAAACACGAATTGGTATGTCAGACCTAGCCCTGTCTTGGTTTAACTCTTATCTTACCGATAGGATGCAGTGTGTCTCCCATAACAATGTGACCTCGGACTACGTTAAGGTAACGTGTGGAGTTCCCCAGGGTTCGGTCCTTGGCCCTGCACTCTTCATCATCTACATGCTGCCGCTAGGTGACATCATACGCAAATACGGTATTAGCTTTCACTGTTATGCTGATGACACCCAACTCTACATGCCCCTAAAGCTGACCAACACGCCGGATTGTAGTCAGCTGGAGGCGTGTCTTAATGAAATTAAACAATGGATGTCCGCTAACTTTTTGCAACTCAACGCCAAAAAAACGGAAATGCTGATTATCGGTCCTGCTAGACACGGAACTCTATTTAATAATACAACTCTAACATTTGACAACCAAACAATTATACAAGGCGACACGGTAAAGAATCTGGGTATTATCTTCGACCCAACTCTCTCCTTTGAGGCACACATTAAAAGCGTTACTAAAACGGCCTTCTTTCATCTCCGTAACATCGCTAAAATTCGCTCCATTCTGTCCACTAAAGACGCTGGGATCATTATCCATGCGTTTGTTACGTCTCACCTCGACTACTGTAACGTATTATTTTCGGGTCTCCCCATGTCTAGCATTAAAAGATTACAGTTGGTACAAAATGCGGCTGCTAGACTTTTGACAAGAACAAGAAAGTTTGATCACATTACGCCTGTACTGGCTCACCTGCACTGGCTTCCTGTGCACTTAAGATGTGACTTTAAGGTTTTACTACTTACGTATAAAATACTACACGGTCTAGCTCCATCCTATCTTGCCGATTGTATTGTACCATATGTCCCGGCAAGAAATCTGCGTTCAAAGGACTCCGGCTTATTAGTGATTCCCAAAGCCCAAAAAAAGTATGCGTGCTATAGAGCGTTTTCCGTTCGGGCTCCAGTACTCTGGAATACCCTCCCGGTAACAGTTCGCGATGCCACCTCAGTAGAAGCATTTAAGTCTCACCTTAAAACTCATTTGTATACTCTAGCCTTTAAATAGACTCCCTTTTTAGACCAGTTGATCTGCCGTTTCTTTTCTTTTTCTTCTATGTCCCACTCTCCCTTGTGGAGGGGGTCCGGTCCGATCCGGTGGCCATGTACTGCTCGCCTGTGTATCGGCTGGGGACATCTCTGCGCTGCTGGTCGCCTGTATCGGCTGGGGACATCTCTGCGCTGCTGGTCCGCCTCCGCTTGGGATGGTTTCCTGCTGGCTCCGCTGTGAACGGGACTCTCGCTGCTGTGTTGGATCCGCTTTGGACTGGACTCTCGCGACTGTGTTGGATCCATTGTGGATTGAACTTTCACAGTATCATGTTAGACCCGCTCGACATCCATTGCTTTCCTCCTCTCTAAGGTTCTCATAGTCATCATTGTCACCGACGTCCCACTGGGTCATTATTGTCACCGATGTCCCACTGGGTGTGAGTTTTCCTTGCCCTTATGTGGGCCTACCGAGGATGTCGTGGTGGTCTGTGCAGCCCTTTGAGACACTAGTGATTTAGGGCTATATAAGTAAACATTGATTGATTGATTGATTGATATTTAGTATGACAGTTACACTGTTATATTGAATAAAAAAAACTACTTTGTGTCTTTGCAAACCTTACAAAAGATCATTTTTCAAGTACAAGTAACAAAAAAACATATATGTAGGCATTATTAGCCATTTTGCATGTGTTGTTTAGAAGTTATGTTTGAATAAATTTTTATTGCTTTTTTCGCATTATCTCAGGATTGTAAGACTATTATAGTCACATTGAGTAAAAAACTACTTTTTGCACTTGCAAGATTTAAAAAAAGCATACGTTTCGAGTAAAACTCCCAAAGATGCATTATTTCAGGCATTATAAGCTATTTATCATGTGTGGTGTAGGAGTTATGTTTAAATAACTGTCATATTGAGTGTTACAGTATACAGTCATATTGAGTAAAACCTCATTTATGTATTTGCAAACCATAGAAAAACATCTGTATCTAGTAAAACTCACAAGTATTCAATATCACAGGCATTTTTAGACATTTTGCACGTTTGGATTAGGAATTATGTTGGAATATATTTTTATTGCTTTTTTCGCATTATCTTAGGATTCTAAGTACATTTCTGTCAAATTGAGTAACAAATCAAATTTTGTTTTTGCAAACCTTACCAAATGGGTTTTTTTCAGGAAAACTCTCTAAAATGCATTTCTTCAGGCATTATCAGACATTTTGCATGTGTATTTTTGGAGTTATGTTTCAAAAACTGTCATTTTGAGTGTGACCAACATGAGGCCAGTAAAATCTAATATTTGTATTTGTGAACCTTTCCAAAATACCTGATTCTGGTAAAACTTACATAAATTCAATATTAAAGGCTTTTTAAGACAAATTTCATATTTGGTTTTGGAGTTATGATTATAAACCTTTCATATTTAGTATGACAGTTACACTGTTATATTGAATAAAATAACTACTTTGTGTCTTTGCAAACCTTACAAAAGATCATTTTTCTAGTACAACTAACAAAAAAACATATAAGTAGGCATTATTAGCCATTTTGCATGTGTTGTTTAGAAGTTATGTTTGAATACATTTGTATTGCTTTTTTTGCATTATCTCAGGATTGTAATACTCTTATAGTCACATTGAGTAAAAAACTACTTTTTGCACTTGCAAGATTTAAAAAAGCATATGTTTCGAGTAAAACTCCCAAAGATGCATTATTTCAGGCATTATTAGCTATTTATCATGTGTGGTGTAGGAGTTATGTTTAAATAACTGTCATATTGAGTGTTACAGTTTACAGTCATGTTGAGTAAAAACTCATTTTTGTATTTGCAAACCATAGAAAAACATCTGTATCTAGTAAAACTCACAAGTATTCAATATCACAGGCATTTTTAGAGATTTTGCACTTTTGGATTAGGAATTATGTTGGAATACATTTTTATTGCTTTTTTCGCATTATCTCAGGATTCTAAGTACATTACTGTCAAATTTAGTAAAAAAAATTTTTTTTTGTAAACCTTACCAAATATTTTTTTTTTCAGGAAAACTCTCAGAGATACATTTCTTCAGGCATTATTAGACATTTTGCATTTCTACTTTTGGAGTTATGTTTCAAAATTGTCATGAGTGTGACCAATAGGAGGCCGGTAAAGCCCAATTTTTGTATGTGTGAACCTTTCCAAAATACCTGATTCTGCTAAAACTAACATAAATTCAATATTACAGGCTTTTGTTAGGAAGATTTAATGTTAGGTTTTGGAGTTATGATTTTAAACCTTTCATATTTAGTATGACAGTTATACTGTTATATTGAATAAAACAACTAACTTGTGTCTTTGTTGACCTTACAAAAGATAATTTATCTAGTACAACTAACGAAAATTCATATCTCTAGTCATTATTAGCCATTTTGCATGTGTTGTTTGGAAGTTATGTTTGAATACAATTGTATTGCTTTTTTTCGCATTATCTCAGAATTCAAAGAACATTATAGTCATATTGAGTAGAACAACAATTTTTGGCATTGCAAAGATTTAAAAAAGCAATCGTTTCGAGTAAAACTCCCAAAGATGCATTATTTCAGGCATTATTAGCCATTTTTCATGTGTGGTGTAGGAGTTATGTTTAAGTAACTGTCATATTGAGTGTTACAGTATACAGTCATATTAAATAAAACCTATTTTTTGTATTTGCAAACCATAGAAAAGCAACTGTATCTAGTAAAACTCGCATGGATTCAATATCACAGGCATTTTTAGACAATTTGCACGTTTGGATTAGGAATTATGTTGGAATACATTTTTATTGCTATTTTTGCATTATCTCAGGATTTTAAGTGCATTACTGTCAAATTGGGTAAAACATGTATTTTTGTTTTTGCAAACCTTACAAAATGTTTTTTTTTCCAGTAAAACTCACAAAGATACATTTCTTCAGGCGTTTTTTTGTAATTTTGCATGTGCATTTTTGGAGATATGGTTCAAAAACCGTCTTATTGAGTGTGACCAATGTGAGGCCAGTAAAACCAAATTTTTGTATTTGAAAACCTTTCCAAAATACCTAATTCAGGTAAAACTCACATAAAGTCAATATTACAGGATTTTTTAGACAGATTTCATGTTTGGTTTTGGAGTTATGTTTATGAACCTCTCATATTTAGTATGACAGTGTTACTGTTATATTGAATAAAAAAACTAACTTTTATCTTTGCAAACACTGTAAAAATAAATTTTGTAAAAAAACGGTCATTTACTGGCAGCTACGGCTGCCAAACAAAAACCATAAATTTAAACTAAAACATTGTAAACCAAATAATGATCAAAAACATTATATTTACAGAAATTTTCATGAAATGTTTTGGGGAGAAATATCGTTATTTTACAGATTTTTACAAAATTATTAAGATCAACCACCTTTAATAAAGTGACGATGCAAACAGTTCTGCAGAAAAATACCTTTATTCTAAAGAGTTTTTCCAAATTATTACGATCAACCACCTTTAGTGAAGTGACAATGCTGGCGGTTCCACAGAAAAATACCATTTTTTAACAGATTTTTTCTGAATTGTTAGGATTAGGGGTGTCTCATTCACTTTACCGGTGGGCCACTGGATGCAGGAAATTGATACAAAGTTGGTTAACCTTGCATGAATCGCTATCCACACCTAGCAATGTACTTACCAATCCCACCATTTCACCCCGAGAATTTAACTACCCTCATATAGGATTGACACAAAGCTTGGCCGGGCGAATATGACAAGTAGTACCGCGGTAGGCTTTTTTGTACACTCATTCACCAAATCATCAGCGTGCCAATTGAGGCATGTGATGTGCACGGTATTGTTGTGCATATGATAGTGACTGCAAGATATACTTGGTCATCTGCCACACATGTCACACTGACAGTGGCTGCACAAACAACTTTAACACTGTTACAAATATGCACCACACTGTGAACCCACATTGAACAAGAATGACAAACACATTTCAGGAAAACATCCTCACTGTAATAAAACATAAACACAACATAACAAATACCCACAAAACCATGCAGCGCTATCTCTTCCGGGCTACATCCCCGCTACCACCCAACACCGCGCCCCAAAACATCACCGCCCCCCTCCGTGCGTTGGTTGAGGTGGGCGGGTTTAGGTGGTGGGGGTGTGTATTGTAACACATGGAATTCTGGGTATTGTTTCTGTTGTGTTAATGTTGTGTTACGGTGAAGATGTTCTCCTGAAATGTGTTTGTCATTCTTGTTTGATGTGGCTCTAGAGTTTGGCTCATATTTGTAACATAGTTAAAGTCGTTTGTACGGCCACTGTCAGTTTGATCTGTAAGGCTGTTGACTGTTGATTAAGTATGTCTTGCAGTCATTCATGTATGTCATATTACAGCGAAAAAAATGTAATAGTTAGTTTGAGCATAAACCTTTTATAAGAGGCTACATATATTTTTCGCCTTGAATGTGAAAATAGACATAAATATTTAAAAAATTTGATTTACCTAAAAATTACATATAAAACTTTTAGATTGTTAGTATGGACAAATACTTTTAAATAACAAGCTACATATTTAATTAAAGTTAATTAGTGTAATTTTACATTTACATGTCTGTAAATGTAATATTTTTGATCATTATTTGGTTTGCAATGTTTTACTTTAGTTTCATGGTTTTTGTTTTTACAAAATTTATTTTTACAGTGTTTGCAAAGATAAAAGTTAGTTTTTTTATTCAATATAACAGTAAAACTGTCATACTAAATGTGAAAGGTTAATAAACATAACTCCAAAACCAAACATGAAATATGTCTAAAAAAGTTTGGTTTTACTGGCCTCACATTGGTCACACTCAATAAGACGGTTTTTGAACCATATCTCCAAAAATACACATGCAAAATTACAAAAAAATGCCTGAAGAAATGTATATTTGTGAGTTTTACTGAAAAAAAAACATTTTGTAAGGTTTGCAAAAACAAAAATACATTTTTTACCCAATTTGACAGTAATGTACTTAAAATCCTGAGATAATGCAAAAATAGCAATAAAAATGTATTCCAACATAATTCCTAATCCAAACGTGCAAATTGTCTAAAAATGCCTGTGATATTGAATCCATGTGAGTTTTACTAGATACAGTTGCTTTTCTATGGTTTGCAAATACATAAATTAGGTTTTATTCAATATGACTGTATACTGTAACACTCAATATGACAGTTATTCAAACATAACTCCTACACCACACATGAAAAATGGCTAATAATGCCTGAAATAATGCATCTTTGGGAGTTTTACTTGAAACGATTGCTTTTTTAAATCTTTGCAATGCCAAAAATTGTTGTTCTACTCAATATGACTATAATGTTCTCTGAATTCTGAGATAATGCGAGAAAAAGCAAAAAAATTGTATTCAAACATAACTTCCAAACAACACATGCAAAATGGCTAATAATGACTAGAGATATGAATTTTCGTTAGTTGTACTAGAGAAATTATCTTTTGTAAGGTTAACAAAGACACAAGTTAGTTCTTTTTATTCAATATAACAGTATAACTGTCCTACTAAATATGAAAGGTTTAAAATCATAACTCCAAAACCAAACATTAAATCTTCCTAAAAAAAAGCCTGTAATATTGAATTTATGTTAGTTTTAGCAGAATCAGGTATTTTGGAAAGGTTCACACATACAAAAATTGGGTTTTACCGGCCTCATATTGGTCACACTCATAATGACAATTTGGAAACATAACTCCAAAAGTAGAAGTGCAAAATGTCTAATAATGCCTGAAGAAATGTATCTTTGAGAGTTTTCCTGAAAAAAAATATTTGGGAAGGTTTGCAAAAAAAAAAAAAAAATTTTAATAAATTTGACAGTAATGTACTTAGAATCCTGAGATAATGCGAAAAAAGCAATACAAATGTATTCCAACATAATTCCTAATCTAAACGGGCAAAATGTCTAAAAATGCCTGTGGTAATGACACGTGAGTTTTTTTTCTATAGTTTGCAAATACAAAAATGAGATTTTACTCAATATGACTGTATACTATAACACTCAATATGACAGTTTTTTAAACATAACTCCTACACCACACATGAAAAATGGCTAATAATGCCTGAAATAATGAATCTTTGGGAGTTTTACTCGAAACACATGATTTTTTAAATCTTGCAAATGCAAAAAGTAGTTGTTTACTCAATATGACTATAATGTTCTTAGAATCCTGAGATAATGCAAAAAAAGCAATTAAATTGTATTCCAACATAATTCCTAATCCAAACGTGCAAAATGTCTAAAAATGCCTGTGATATTGAATAAATGTGAGTTTTACTAGATACAGTTGTTTTTCAATGGTTTGCAAATAAAAAATCAGGTTTTACTCGATATGACTGTATACTGTAACTCTCAATATGACAGTTTTTTAAACATAACTCCTACACCACACATGAAAAATAGCTAATAATGCCTGAAATAATGCATCTTTCGGAGTTTTACTCGAAACATATGCTTTTTTAAATCTTGCAAATGCAAAAAGTTGTTTTTTACTCAATACGACTATAATAGTCTTACAATCCTGAGATAATGCGAAAAAAACAATAAAAATGTATTCAAACATAACTTCTAAACAACACATGCAAAATGGCTAAAAAATCCCCAGAGATATGTTTTTTTGTTAGTTGTACTAGAAAAATTATCTTTTGTAAGGTTTGCAAAGACACAAATTGTTTTTTTTATTCAATATAACAGTGTAACTGTCATACTAAATATGAAAGGTTTATAATCATAACTCCAAAACCAAATGTGAAATTTGTCTTAAAAAGCCTTTAATATTGAATTTATGTAAGTTTTACCAGAATCAGGTATTTTGGAAAGAATCAAAAATACAAATATTAGATTTTACTGGACTCATATTGGTCACACTCAAAATGACAGTTTTTGAAACATAACTCAAAAAATACACATGCAAAATGTCTAATAATGCCTGAAGAAATGCATCTTCGAGAGTTTTCCAGAAAAAAAAACATTTGGTAAGGTTTGCAAATACAAAATTTGATTTGTTACTCAATTTGACAGTAATGTACTTAGAATCCTGAGATAATGCAAAAAAAGCAATAAAAATGTATTCCAACATAATTCCTAATCCAAATGTTCAAAATGTCTAAAAATGCCTGTGATATTGAATACATGTGAGTTTTACTAGATACAGTTGTTTTTCAATGGTTTACAAATACAAAAATGAGGTTTTACTCAATATGACTGTATACTGTAACACTCAAAATGACAGTTATTTAAACATAACTCCTACACCACAAATGAAAAATGGCTAATAATGCCTGAAATAATGCATCTTTGGGAGTTTTACTCGAAACATATGCTTTTTTAAATCTTGCAAATGCAAAAAGTAGTTTTTTACTCAATACGACTATAATAGTCTTACAATCCTGAGATAATGCAAAAAAAGCAATAAAAATGTATTCAAACATAACTTCTAAACAACACATGCAAAATGGCTAATAATGCCTAGAGATATGTTTTTTTGTTAGTTGTACTAGAAAAAATATCTTTTGTAAGGTTTGCAAAGACACAAGTTAGTTTTTTTATTCAATATAACAGTGTAACTGTCATACTAAATATGAAAGGTTTATAATCATAACTCCAAAACCAAATATGAAATGTGTCTTAAAAAGCCTTTAATATTGAATTTATGTAAGTTTTACTAGAATCAGGTATTTTGGAAAGGTTCAGAAATACAAATATTAGATTTTACTGGCCTCATATTGGTCACACTCAAAATGACAGTTTTTGAAACATAACTCCAAAAAATACACATGCAAAATGTCTAATAATGTCCGAAGAAAAGCATCTTCGAGAGTTTTCCAGAAAAAAAAAACATTTGGTAAGGTTTGCAAAAACAAAATTTGATTTGTTACTCAATTTGACAGTAATGTACTTAGAATGCTGAGATAATGCGAAAAAAGCAATAAAAATGTATTCCAACATAATTCTAAATCCAAAAGTGCAAAATGTCTAAAAATGCCTGTGATATTGAATACTTGTGAGTTTTATTAGATACACATGTTTTTCTATGGTTTGCAAATACAAAAATGAGGTTTTACTCAATATGACTGTATACTGTAACACTCAATATGACAGTTATTTAAACATAACTCCTACACCACACATGAAAAATGGCTAATAATGCCTGAAATAATGCATCTTTGGGAGTTTTACTCGAAACATATGCTTTTTTAAATCTTGCAAATGCAAAAAGTAGTTTTTTACTCAATATGAATATAATAGTCTTAGAATCCTGAGATAATGCGAAAAAAGCAATAAAAATGTATACAAACATAACTTCTAAACAACACATGCAAAATGGCTAATAATGCCTAGAGATATGTTTTTTTGTTAGTTGTACTTGAAAATTGATCTTTTGTAAGGTTTGCAAGGACACAAATTAGTTTTTTTTTATTCAATATAACAGTGTAATTGTCATATTAAATATGAAAGGTTTATAATCATAACTCCAAACCAAACATGAAATTTGTCTAAAAAAGCCTGTAATATTGAATTTATGTGCGTTTTAGAAGAATCAGGTATTTTGGAAAGAATCACAAATACAAAAATTAGGTTTTACTGGCCTCATATTGGTCACACTCAAAATGACAGTTTTTGAAACATAACTCCAAAAATACACATGCAAAATGTCTAATAATGCCTGAAGAAATGCATCTTTGAGAGTTTTCCTGAAAAAAAACAACATTTGGTGACGTTTGCAAAAAACTTTTTTTATTTTTTACTCAATTTGACGGCAATGTACATAGGATCCTGAGATAATGCGAAAAAAGCAATAAAAATGTATTCCAGCATAATTCCTAATCCAAACATGCAAAATGACTATAAATGCCTGTGATATTGAATACTTGTGAGTTTTACTAGATACAGATGTTTTTCTATGGTTTGCAAATACAAAAATGAGGTTTTACTCAATATGACTGTACTCTGTAACACTCAATATGACAGTTTTTTAAACATAACTCCTACACCACACATGAAAAATAGCTAATAATGCCTGAAATAATGCATCTTTGGGAGCTTTACTCGAAACATATGCTTTTTTAAATCTTGCAAATGCAAAAAGTAGTTTTTTACTCAATATGACTATAATGTTCTTAGAATCCTGAGATAATTTGAAAAAAGCAATGCAATTGTATTCAAACATAACTTCTAAAAAACACATGCAAAATGGCTAATAATGCCTATAGATATGTTTTTTGGTTTGTTGTACTCGAAAAATGATGTTTTGTAAGGTTTGCAAGGACACAAGTTAGTTTTTTTATTCAATATAACAGTGTAACTGTCATACTAAATATGAAAGGTTTATAATCATAACTCCAAAACCAAATATGAAAGTTGTCTTAAAAAGCCTTTAATATTGAATTTATGTAAGTTTTACCAGAATCAGGTATTTTGGAAAGGTTCACAAATACAAATATTAGATTTTACTTGCCTCATATTGGTCACACTCAAAATGACAGTTTTTGAAACATAACTCCAAAAATACACATGCAAAATGTCTAATAATGCCTGAAGAAACACATCTTCGAGAGTTTTCCAGAAAGAAAACATTTGGTAATGTTTGCAAAAACAAAATTTGATTTTTTTACTCAATTTGACAGTAATGTACTTAGAATCCTGAGATATTGCGAAAAAAGCAATAAAAATGTATTCCAACATAATTCCTAATCCAAACGTGCAAAATGTCTAAAAATGCCTGTGATATTGAATACATGTGAGTTTTACTAGATACAGATGTTTTTCTATGGTTTGCAAATACAAAAATGAGGTTTTACTCAATATGACTGTATACTGTAACACTCGATATGACAGTTATTTAAACATAGCTCCTACACCACACATGAAAAATGGCTAATAATGCCTGAAATAATGCATCTTTGGGTGTTTTACTCGAAACATATGCTTTTTTAAATCTTGCAAATGCAAAAAGTAGTTTTTTTACTCAATACGACTATAATAGTCTTACAATCCTGAGATAATGCGAAAAAAGCAATAAAAATGTATTCAAACATAACTTCTAAACAACACATGCAAAATGGCCAATAATGCCCATAGATATATTTTTTTGTTAGTTGTACTCGAAAAATCATCTTTTGTAAGGTTTGCAAAGACACAAATTAGTTTTTTTATTCAATATAACAGTGTAACTGTCATACTAAATATGAAAGGTTTATAATCATAACTCCAAAACCAAATATGAAATTTGTCTTAAAAAGCCTTTAATATTGAATTCATGTAAGTTTTACCAGAATCAGGTATTTTGGTAAGAATCACAAATAAAAATATTGGATTTTACTGGCCTCATATTGGTCACACTCAAAATGACAGTTTTTGAAACATAACTCCAAAAATACACATGCAAAATGTCTAATAATGCCCGAAGAAAAGCATCTTCGAGAGTTTTCCAGAAAAAAAAACATTTGGTAAGGTTTGCAAAAACAAAATTTGATGTGTTACTCAATTTGACAGTAATGTACTTAGAATGCTGAGATAATGCGAAAAAAGCAATAAAAATGTATTCCAACATAATTCTAAATCCAAACGTGCAAAATGTATAAAAATGCCTGTGATATTGAATACTTGTGAGTTTTATTAGATACAGATGTTTTTCTATGGTTTGCAAATACAAAAATGAGGTTTTACTCAATTAGACTGTATACTGTAACACTCAATATGACAGTTATTTAAACATAACTCCTACACCACACATGTTAAATAGCTAATAATGCCTGAAATAATGCATCTTTGCGAGTTTTACTTGAAACATATGATCAAAGGTTGACGACACATGGCAATGGTAACACGACGACGACTATGGAATGCATATGTGGGAAGGTATGCAAGAACCGACATGGCCTGCGGATCCACCAGGCCAGGATGAAGTGTATGCAGAAGGTGGTAGAATCACAGCGCACAGGAACTACGCCTGGTGAGACGCAGGAGGAGCCAGGCCCGGAGTCACCCCACAGTGCCCGGAGCCTCCAGGTGATGCAACCACCAGAAGCACACAGGACATCAGAACATCGTCGGGTAAAGTGGCCCCAAGCTAGCAAGGAGAAAGAGTGGCTCCAGTTTGATGAAGATGCTGATACCATCTTGGAAACAACAGCCAAAGGGGACGCTGATCGACGCCTCAAGACGATGACCACGATCATCATCAGCCTCGCTGCAGAGAGGTTTGGACTTGAGTAGAAGCGGGCAGCGAAGCCCCCCTACATCATGAACAATAGAGCGAGTAAAATCCATCAGCTCAGGCAGGAACTGAAGTGTTTAAGACAGCAGTTCAAGGTTGCACGTGAAGAGGATAGGGGGCCTCTTGCGGAACTACGTTGTATAATCCGCAAGAAGCTAATAACCTTGAGGAGAGCGAAGTGGCATAGGAGGAGGAGGAAGGAAAGGTCCAGGAGGAGAGCTGCCTTTCTGGCGAATCCCTTTGGAGTCACAAAACAGCTGCTAGGACAGAAGCGAAGCGGTAGACTGGCCTGCTCCAAATTCGAGGTCGACCACCACCTCAAGCAAATTTACAGCGATGGATGCAGAGAACAAGACCTAGGCCCCTGCAGGTCCTTGATCAATCCACCAACACCAACGCTTGACTTCGATGGGAAAGAGCCCGGCTGGAAGGAAATCCAGGAGGTGGTCCGCAGGGCAAGGACGAGCTCTGCTCCAGGGCCCAGTGGAGTACCTTATAAGGTCTATAAGAACTGTCCAAGACTACTCCACAGACTCTGGAGAATCTTGAAGGTGATCTGGAGGAGGGGCAAGGTAGCAGACCAGTGGAGACAGGCAGAGGGTGTGTGGATCCCAAAGGAGGAGAAGTCTAAGAACATCAATCAGTTCCGAACCATCTCGTTGCTGAGTGTTGAAGGGAAGATCTTCTTCAGCCTCATGGCCAGGCGACTGACAGACTACCTCCTGAAGAACTCCTACATTGATACATCGGTCCAGAAAGGAGGGATCCCAGAGGTATCTGGATGTCTGGAGCACACAGGCGTGGTCACTCAGCTCATCAGGGAAGCCAGGGAGAATAAGGGGGACCTGGCTGTTCTGTGGCTGGACCTCAAAAATGCCTATGGATCCATACCCCACAAGCTGGTCGAAGAGGCACTGAATCGGCATCACATTCCAAAGAAGTTCAGAGACCTCATTCTGGACTACTATGCCAACTTCCATCTAAGAGTCTCCTCCGGAAAAACAACCTCCGACTGGCACAGGCTTGAAAAGGGGATCATCACTGGCTGTACGATCTCAGTCATCCTCTTTGCGCTCGCCATGAACATGCTGGTGAAGTCTGCGGAAGTTCAGTGCAGAGGTCCCCTCTCCAGGTCTGGAGTCCGGCAGCCACCCATCCGAGCCTTCATGGACGACCTGACAGTGACCACTACATCCGTCCCAGGTTGCAGGTGGATCTTGAATGGCCTTCAGGAGGTGATTTCCTGGGCTCGCATGAACTTCAAGCCGGCCAAGTCGAGGGTCCTAGTGCTAAAGAAAGGAAAGGTTACTGGCAAGTTCTGCTTCTCACTTGGCACCACCAAAATACCATCACTCACCGAGGAACCTGTGAAGAGCTTGGGAAAGGTGTTTAATTGCAGCCTGAGAGACGCAGCCTCCACAAGACCGACCAACCAAGACCTGGAGACCTGGCTGACCGTGGTGGATAAGTCTGGCCTTCCTGGCAAGTTCAAGGCCTGGATTTACCAGCACGGGATTCTCCCTCGGATCCTCTGGCCCCTCATGGTGTACGAAGTCCCCATTTCAACGGTGGAAGGCTTTGAGATGAGGGTCAGTAGGTTCCTGCGCAGGTGGCTAGGACTGCCGCGAAGCCTGAGCAGCATTGCTCTATACGGGCATAACAACAAACTGAAGCTCCCCATCAGCAGCCTGAGCAAGGAGTTCATGGTGACACGGTCCAGGGAGCTCCTACAGTATCGGGAGTCCAGTGACTCAAAGGTTGCACAGGCTGGGATTGAAGTCAGGACGGGGCGGAAGTGGAGAGCTGTCGAGGCTGTGGATGTTGCAGAGGCAAGGCTACGGCAAAAGGTTTTGGTGGGAACAGTGGCGCAGGGGAGATCTGGCTTAGGTAGCAGAAGAACACCTCGCTATGATAAGGCGCAGGGGAAAGAGAAGAGGTCACTGATCCTCGAGGAAGTGCGAGCAGGAGTTGAGGAAAGGCGAGCCTGCCAGATGGCGGGAATGCGGCAACAGGGCGCCTGGACGAGATGGGAACAAGTATCAGAGCGTAAGGTCACATGGACCGAGCTCTGGAAAGCCGAACCCCATCGAATAAAGTTCTTGATCCAGGCGGTCTACAATGTGCTGCCAAGTCCATCCAACCTCTTCACCTGGGGAAAGGTGGAGACACCAGGGTGCCCCCTCTGCCAGAGGAGAGGAACCTTGGAGCACATCCTAAGCTGTTGTCCAAAAGCCCTGGGTGAAGGGCGGTACCGCTGGCGACATGACCAGGTCCTGAAGGCCATAGCTGATGCCATCTGCAGGGGAGTCAGTCACAGCAAGAGCCTCCGCCCAGTGAAGAGTACTGCTTTCATCAGAGCTGGGGAGAAGTCAACACCGGCTGCCCGGAACACCTCGTCTGGCCTGTTGGCAACAGCACGCGACTGGGAGCTGTCAGTTGATCTGGGAAAGCAGTTGAAGTTCCCTGACGTGGTTGCTAAAACAACACTAAGGCCAGATATTGTGCTCACCTCAGTGGCCTCCAAGCAGGTAATCCTCTTGGAGCTCACAGTGCCTTGGGAGGACCGTATGGAGGAGGCCAATGAGAGGAAGAGTGCAAAGTACTCTCAGCTTGTGGAGGAGTGTCGGAGCAATGGGTGGCGAGCGATGTGCCGGCCGGTTGAAGTGGGGTGTCGAGGGTTTGTGGGCAAATCTCTCTGCAGGGCCTACAGAATGCTTGGCATCACAGGGGCCAGCCAGCAAAGGGCCATGAAGTTAGTCACAGATGCAGCAGAAGTGGCATCAAGGTGGCTGTGGATCAGGAGGGGAGAGTCGTGGCATGTAGGGCAGTAGCGCTACGTGGACACAGGCTGGGGCCTGATCAACCCCGGCTGGGTCGCCTAGGGGAGGGGGTCTGATTGTTGAAAGACCCGAAACCCCCTGTGATCCTAGGTTACATCACTGAGGATGTGTCCAGTTGCACCATTGGTGTATTTAAAAAGTTTTAAATCTTGCATGTGCAAAAAGTAGTTTTTTACTCAATGTGACTATAATAGTCTTACTGAGATAATGCGAAAAAAGCAATAAAAATGTATTCAAACATAACTTCTAAATAACACATGCAAAATGGCTAATAATGCCTAGAGATATGTTTTTTGGTTAGTTGTACTCGAAAAATGATCTTTTGTAAGGTTTGCAAGGACACAAGTTAGTTTTTTTATTCAATATAACAGTGTAACTGTCATACTAATTATGAAAGGTTTATAATCATAACTCCAAAACCAAATATGAAAGTCGTCTTAAAAAGCCTTTAATATTGAATTTATGTTAGTTTTACCAGAATCAGGTATTTTGGAAAGAATCACAAACACAAATATTAAGTTTTACTGGCCTCATATTGGTCACACTTAAAATGACAGTTTTTGAAACATAACTCCAAAAATACACATGCAAAATGTCTAATAAAACCCGAAGAAATGCATCTTCGAGAGTTTTCCTGAAAAAAAAACATTTGGTAAGGTTTGCAAAAACAAAATTTAATTTGTTACTCAATTTGACAGTAATGTACTTAGAATCCTGAGATAATGCGAAAAAAGCTATAAAAATGTATTCCAACATAATTCTAAATCCAAACGTGCAAAATGTCTAAAAATGCCTGTGATATTGAATACTTGTGAGTTTTATTAGATACAGATGTTTTTCTATGGTTTGCAAATACAAAAATGAGGTTTTACTCGATTAGACTGTATACTGTAACACTCAATATGACAGTTATTTAAACATAACTCCTACACGACACATGATAAATAGCTATTAATGCCTGAAATAATGCATCTTTGCGAGTTTCACTTGAAAAAAAAGCTTTTTTAAATCTTGCATGTGCAAAAAGTAGTTCTTTACTCAATGTGACTATAATAGTCTTACAATCTGAGATAATGCGAAAAAAGCAATAAAATTGTATTCAAACATGACTTCTAAACAACACATGCAAAATGGCTAATAATGCCTAGAGATATGTTTTTTGGTTAGTTGTACTCGAAAAAATTATCTTTTGTAAGGTTTGCAAAGACACAAGTTAGTTTTTTTATTCAATATAACAGTGTAACTGTCATACTAAATATGAAAGGTTTATAATCATAACTCCAAAACCAAATATGAAAGTCGTCTTAAAAAGCATTTAATATTGAATTTATGTAAGTTTTACCAGAATCAGGTATTTTGGAAAGAATCACAAATATAAATATTAGATTTTACTGGCCTCATATTGGTCACACTCAAAATGACATTTTTTGAAACATAACTCCAAAAATACACATGCAAAATGTCTAATAATGCCCGAAGAAATGCATCTTCGAGAGTTTTCCTGAAAAAAAAAAACATTTGGTAATGTTTGCAAAAACAAAATTTGATTTGTTACTCAATTTGACAGTAATGTACTTAGAATCCTAAGATAATGCAAAAAAAGCTATAAAAATGTATTCCAACATAATTCTAAATCCAAACGTGCAAAATGTCTAAAAATGCCTGTGATATTGAATACTTGTGAGTTTTACTAGATACAGATGTTTTTCTATGGTTTGCAAATACAAAAATGAGTTTTTACTCAACATGACTGTAAACTGTAACACTCAATATGACAGTTATTTAAACATAACTCCTACACCACACATGAAAAAAGGCTAATAATGCCTGAAATAATGCATCTTTGGGAGTTGTACTCGAAACATATGCTTTTTTAAATCTTGCAAATGAAAAAGTAGTTTTTTACTCAATATGACTATAATAGTCTTAGAATCCTGAGATAATGCGAAAAAAGCAAAAAAAATGTATTCAAACATAACTTCTAAACAACACATGCAAAATGGCTAATAATGCCTAGAGATATGTTTTTTTGTTAGTTGTACTAGAAAAATGATCTTTTGTAAGGTTTGCAAAGACACAAGTTAGTTTTTTATTCAATATAACAGTGTAACTGTCGTACTAAATCTGAAAGGTTTATAATCATAACTCCAAAACCCAATATGAAATTTGTCTTAAAAAGCCTTTAATATTGAATTTATGTCAGTTTTAGCAGAATCAGGTATTTTGGAAAGAATCACAAATACAAATATTAGATTTTACTGGCCTCATATTGGTCACACTCAAAATGACAGTTTTTGAAACATAACTCCAAAAATACACATGCAAAATGTCTAATAATACCCGAAGAAATGCATCTTCGAGAGTTTTCCTGAAAAAAAAAACATTTGGTAAGGTTTGCAAAAACAAAATTTGATTTGTTACTAAATCTGACAGTAATGTACTTAGAATCCTGAGATAATGCGAAAAAAGCAATAAAAATGTATTCCAACATAATTCTATATCCAAACGTGCAAAATGTCTAAAAATGCCTGTGATATTGAATACTTTTGAGTTTTACTAGATACAGATGATTTTCTATGGTTTGCAAATAAAAAAATGAGTTTTTACACAATTTGACTGTATACTGTAACACTCAATATGACAGTTATTTAAACATAACTCCAACACCACACATGAAAAATGGCTAATAATGCCTGAAATAATGCATCTTTGGGAGTTTTACTCGAAACATATGCTTTTTTAAATCTTGCAAATGCAAAAAGTAGTTTTTTACTCAATATGACTATAATAGTCTTACAATCCTGAGATAATGCGAAAAAAGCAATAAAAATGTATTCAAACATAACTTCTAAACAACACATGCAAAATGGCTAATAATAGCTATAGATATGTTTTTTTGTTAGTTGTACTAGAAAAATTATCTTTTGTAAGGTTTGCAAAGACATGAGTTAGTTTTTTTATTCAATATAACAGTGTAACTGTCATAATAAATATGAAAGGTTTAAAATCATAACTCCAAAACCCAATATGAAATTTGTCTTAAAACGCCTTTAATATTGAATTTATGTAAGTTTTACCAAAATCAGGTATTTTGGAAAGAATCACAAATACAAATATTAGATTTTACTGGCCTCATATTGGTCACACTCAAAATGACAGTTTTTGAAACATAATTCCAAAAATACACATGCAAAATGTCTAATAATGCCTGAAGAAATGCATCTTCGAAAGTTTTCCTGAAAAAAAAAACATTTGGTAAGGTTTGCAAAAACTAAATTTGATTTGTTACTAAATTTGACAGTAATGTACTTAGAATCCTGAGATAATGCGAAAAAAGCAATAAAAATGTATTCCAACATAATTTCTATACAACACATGCAAAATGGCTAATAATGCCTAGAGATATGTTTTTTTGTTAGTTGTACTAGAAAAATGATCTTCTGTAAGGTTTGCAAAGACACAAGTTAGTTTTTTTATTCAATATAACAGTGTAACTGTCATACTAAATATGAAAGGTTTATAATCATAACTCCAAAACCAAATATGAAATTTGTCTTAAAACGCCTTTAATATTGAATTTATGTAAGTTTTAGCAGAATCAGGTATTTTGGAAAGAATCACAAATACAAATATTAGATTTTACTGGCCTCATATTGGTCACACTCAAAATGACAGTTTTTGAAACATAACTCCAAAAATACACATGCAAAATGTCTAATAATGCCTGAAGAAATGCATCTTCGAGAGTTTTCCTGAAAAAAAAAACATTTGGTGAGGTTAACAAAAACCAAATTTGATTTGTTACTCAATTTGACAGTAATGTACTTAGAATCCTGAGATAATGCGAAAAAAGCAACAAAAATGTATTCCAACATAATTCCTAATCCAAACGTACAAAAAGTCTAAAAATGCCTGTGATATTGAATACATGTGAGTTTTACTATATACAGTTGTTTTTCTATGGTTTGCAAATACAAAAATGAGGTTTTACTCAATATGACTGTATACTGTAACACTCAATATGACAGTTATTTAAACATAACTCCTACACCACACATGAAAAATGGCTAATAATGCCTGAAATAATGCATCTTTGGGAGTTTTACTCGAAACATATGCTTTTTTAAATCTTGCAAATGCCAAAAGTAGTTTTTTACTCAATATGACTATAATAGTCTGAGAATCCTGAGATAATGCGAAAAAAGCAATAAAAATGTATTCAAACATAACTTCTAAACAACACATGCAAAATGGCTAATAATAGCCAGAGATATGTTTTTTTGTTAGTTGTACTAGAAAAATGATCTTTTGTAAGGTTTGCAAAGACACAAGTTAGTTTTTTTATTCAATATAACAGTGTAACTGTCATACTAAATATGAAAGGTTTATGATCATAACTCCAAAACCAAATATGAAATTTGTCTTAAAAAGCCTTTAATATTGAATTTGTGTAAGTTTTAGCAGAATCAGGTATTTTGGAAATAATCACAAATACAAATAATAGATTTTACTGGCCTCATATTGGTCACACTCAAAATGACAGTTTTTGAAGCATAACTCCAAAAATACACATGCAAAATGTCTAATAATGCCTGAAAAAATGCATCTTCGAGAGTTTTCCTGAAAAAAAAACATTTGGTAAGATTTGTAAAAACAAAATTTGATTTGTTACTCAATTTGACAGTAATGTACTTAGAATCCTGAGATAATGCGAAAAAAGCAATAAAAATGTAGTCCAACATAATTCCTAATCCAAACGTGCAAAATGTCTAAAAATGCCTGTGATATTGAATACATGTGAGTTTTACTAGATGCAGTTGTTTTTCTATGGTTTGCAAATACAAAAATGAGGTTTTACTCAATATGACTGTATACTGTAACACTCAATATGACAGTTATTTAAACATAACTCCTGCACCACACATGAAAAATGGCTAATAATGCCTGAAAAAATGCATCTTTGGGAGTTTTACTCGAAACATATGCTTTTTTAATCTTGCAAATGGAAAAAGTAGTTTTTTACTCAATGTGACTATAATAGTCTTACAATCCTGAGATAATGCGAAAAAAGCAATACAAATGTATTCAAACATAACTTCTAAACAACACATGCAAAATGGCTAATAATGCCTAGAGATATGTTTGTTGGTTAGTTGTACTAGAAAAATGATATTTTGTAAGGTTTGCAAAGACACAAGTTAGTTTTTTTATTCAATATAACAGTGTAACTGTCATACTAAATATGAAAGGTTTATAATCATAACTCCAAAACCAAATAAGAAATTTGTCTTAAAAAGCCTTTAATATTGAATTTGTGTAAGTTTTAGCAGAATAAGGTATTTTGGAAAGAATCACAAATACAAATATTAGATTTTACTGGCCTCATATTGGTCACACTCAAAATGACAGTTTTTGAAACATAATTCCAAAAATACACATGCAAAATGTCTAATAATGCCTGAAGAAATGCATCTTCGAGAGTTTTCCTGAAAAAAAAACATTTGGTAAGGTTTGCAAAAACAAAATTTGATTTGTTACTAAATTTGACAGTAATGTACTTAGAATCGTGAGATAATGCGAAAAAAGCAATAAAAATGTATTCCAACACAACTTCTATACACAACACATGCAAAATGGCTAATAATGCCTAAAGATATGTTTTTTTGTTAGTTGTACTAGAAAAATGATCTTTTGTAAGGTTTGCAAAGACACAAGTTAGTTTTTTTATTCAATATAACAGTGTAACTGTCATACTAAATATGAAAGGTTTATAATCATAACTCCAAAACCAAATATGAAATTTGTCTTAAAAAGCCTTTAATACTGAATTTGTGTAAGTTTTAGCAGAATCAGGTATTTTGGAAAGAATCACAAATACAAATATTAGATTTTACTGGCCTCATATTGGTCACACTCAAAATGACAGTTTTTGAAGCATAACTCCAAAAATACACATGCAAAATGTCTAATAATGCCTGAAAAAATGCATCTTCGAGAGTTTTCCTGAAAAAAAAACATTTGGTAAGGTTTGCAAAAACAAAATTTGATTTGTTACTCAATTTGACAGTAATGTACTTAGAATCCTGAGATAATGCGAAAAAAGCAATAAAAATGTAGTCCAACATAATTCCTAATCCAAACGTGCAAAATGTCTAAAAATGCCTGTGATATTGAATACATGTGAGTTTTACTAGATGCAGTTGTTTTTCTATGGTTTGCAAATACAAAAATGAGGTTTTACTCAATATGACTGTATACTGTAACACTCAATATGACAGTTATTTAAACATAACTCCTGCACCACACATGAAAAATGGCTAATAATGCCTGAAAAAATGCATCTTTGGGAGTTTTACTCGAAACATATGCTTTTTTAAATCTTGCAAATGGAAAAAGTAGTTTTTTACTCAATGTGACTATAATAGTCTTACAATCCTGAGAAAATGCGAAAAAAGCAATACAAATGTATTCAAACATAACTTCTAAACAACACATGCAAAATGGCTAATAATAGCTAGAAATATATTTTTTTGTTAGTTGTACTAGAAAAATGATCTTTTGTAAGGTTTGCAAAGACACAAGTTAGTTTTTTTATTCAATATAACAGTGTAACTGTCATAATAAATATGAAAGGTTTATAATCATAACTCCAAAACCAAATATGAAATTTGTCTTAAAACGCCTTTAATATTGAATTTATGTAAGTTTTACCAAAATCAGGTATTTTGGAAAGAATCACAAATACAAATATTAGATTTTACTGGCCTCATATTGGTCACACTCAAAATGACAGTTTTTGAAACATAACTCCAAAAATACACATGCAAAATGTCTAATAATGCCCGAAGAAATGCATCTTTGAGAGTATTCCTGAAAAAAAAACATTTGGTAAGGTTTTCAAAAACAACATTTGATTTGTTACTCAATTTGACAGTAATGTACTTAGAATCCTGAGATAATGCGAAAAAAGCAATAAAAATGTATTCCAACATAATTCCTAATCCAAACGTGCAAAATGTCTAAAAATGCCTGTGATATTGAATACTTTTGAGTTTTACTAGATACAGATGATTTTCTATGGTTTGCAAATTAAAAAATGAGGTTTTACTCAATATGACTGTATACTGTAACACTCAATATGACAGTTATTTAAACATAACTCCTACACCACACATGAAAAATGGCTAATAATGCCTGAAATAATGCATCTTTGGGAGTTTTACTCGAAACATATGCTTTTTTAAATCTTACAAGTGCAAAAAGTAGTTTTTTACTCAATATAACTATAATAGTCTTACAATCCTGAGATAATGCGAAAAAAGCAATAAAAATGTATTCGAACATAACTTCTAAACAACACATGCAAAATGGCTAATAATAGCTAGAGATATATTTTTTTGTTAGTTGTACTAGAAACATGATCTTTTGTAAGGTTTGCAAAGACACAAGTTAGTTTTTTTAATCAATATAACAGTGTAACTGTCATAATAAATATGAAAGGTTTATAATCATAACTCCAAAACCAAATATGAAATTTGTCTTAAAACGCCTTTAATATTGAATTTATGTAAGTTTTACCAAAATCAGGTATTTTGGAAAGAATCACAAATACAAATATTAGATTTTACTGGCCTCATATTGGTCACACTCAAAATGACATTTTTTGAAACATAACTCCAAAAATACACATGCAAAATGTCTAATAATGCCTGATAAAATGCATCTTCGAGAGTTTTCCTGAAAAAAAACATTTGGTAAGGTTTGCAAAAACCAAATTTGATTTGTTACTCAATTTGACAGTAATTTACTTAGAATCCTGAGATAATGCGAAAAAAGCAATAAAAATGTATTCCAACATAATTCCTAATCCAAACGTGCAAAATGTCTAAAAATGCCTGTGATATTGAATACATGTGAGTTTTACTAGATGCAGTTGTTTTTCTATGGTTTGCAAATACAAAAATGAGGTTTTACTCAATATGACTGTATACTGTAACACTCAATATGACAGTTATTTAAACATAACTCCTACACCACACATGAAAAATGGCTAATAATGCCTGAAATAATGCATCTTTGGGAGTTTTACTCGAAACATATGCTTTTTTAAATCTTGCAAATGCCAAAAGTAGTTTTTTACTCAATATGACTATAATAGTCTTAGAATCCTGAGATAATGCGAAAAAAGCAATACAAATTTATTCAAACATAACTTCTAAACAACACTTGCAAAATGGCTAATAATAGCCAGAGATATGTTTTTTTGTTAGTTGTACTAGAAAAATGATCTTTTGTAAGGTTTGCAAAGACACAAGTTAGTTTTTTTATTCAATATATCAGTGTAACTTTCATACTAAATATGAAAGGTTTATAATCATAACTCCAAAACCAAATATGAAATGTGTCTTAAAAAGCCTTTAATATTGAATTTATTTAAGTTTTACCAAAATCAGGTATTTTGGAAAGAATCACAAATACAAATATTAGATTTTACTGGCCTCATATTGGTCACACTCAAAATGACAGTTTTTGAAACATAACTCCAAAAATACACATGCAAAATGTCCAATAATGCCCGAAGAAATGCATCTTTGAGAGTTTTCCTGAAAAAAAAAAAACATTTGGTAAGGTTTGCAAAAACAAAATTTGATTTGTTACTCAATTTGACAGTAATGTACTTAGAATCCTGAGATAATGCGAAAAAAGCAATAAAAATGTATTCCAACATAATTCCTAATCCAAACGTGCAAAATGTCTAAAAATGCCTGTGATATTGAATATTTTTGAGTTTTACTAGATACAGATGATTTTCTATGGTTTGTAAATACAAAAATGAGGTTTTACTCAATATGACTGTATACTGTAACACTCAATATGACAGTTATTTAAACATAACTCCTACACCACACATGAAAAATGGCTAATAATGCCTGAAAAAATGCATCTTTGGGAGTTTTACTCGAAACATATGCTTTTTTAAATCTTGCAAATGCAAAAAGTAGTTTTTTACTCAATATGACTATAATAGACTTACAATCCTGAGATAATGCAAAAAAAGCAATAAAAATGTATTCAAACATAACTTGTAAACAACACATGCAAAATGGCTAATAATAGCTAGAGATATGTTTTTTTGTTAGTTGTACTCGAAAAATGATCTTTTGTAAGGTTTGCAAAGACACAAGTTAGTTTTTTTATTCAATATAACAGTGTAACTGTCATACTAAATATGAAAGGTTTATAATCATAACTCCAAAACCAAATATGAAATGTGTCTTAAAAAGCCTTTAATATTGAATTTATTTAAGTTTTACCAAAATCAGGTATTTTGGAAAGAATCACAAATACAAATATTAAATTTTACTGGCCTCATATTGGTCACACTCAAAATGACAGTTTTTGAAACATAACTCCAAAAATACACATGCAAAATGTCTAATAATGCCCGAAGAAATGCATCTTTGAGAGTTTTCCTGAAAAAACAAAACATTTGGTAAGGTTTGCAAAAACAAAATTTGATTTGTTACTCAATTTGACAGTAATGTACTTAGAATCCTGAGATAATGCGAAAAAAGCAATAAAAATGTATTCCAACATAATTCCTAATCCAAACGTGCAAAATGTCTAAAAATGCCTGTGATATTGAATATTTTTGAGTTTTACTAGATACAGATGATTTTGTATGGTTTGTAAATACAAAAATGAGGTTTTACTCAATATGACTGTATACCGTAACACTCAATATGACAGTTATTTAAACATAACTCCTACACCACACATGAAAAATGGCTAATAATGCCTGAAAAAATGCATCATTGGGAGTTTTACTCGAAACATATGCTTTTTTAAATCTTGCAAATGCAAAAAGTAGTTTTTTACTCAATATGACTATAATAGTCTTACAATCCTGAGATAATGCGAACAAAGCAATAAAAATGTATTCAAACATAACTTCTAAACAACACATGCAAAATGGCTAATAATAGCTAGAGATATGTTTTTTTGTTAGTTGTACTAGAAAAATTATCTTTTGTAAGGTTTGCAAATACACAAGTTAGTTTTTTTATTCAATATAACAGTGTAACTGTCATACTAAATATGAAAGGTTTATAATCATAACTCCAAAACCAAATATGAAATTTGTCTTAAAAAGCCTTTAATATTGAATTTGTGTAAGTTTTAGCAGAATCAGGTATTTTGGAAAGAATCACAAATACAAATATTAGATTTTACTGGCCTCATATTGGTCACACTCAAAATGACAGTTTTTGAAGCATAACTCCAAAAATACACATGCAAAATGTCTAATAATGCCTGAAAAAATGCATCTTCGAGAGTTTTCCTGAAAAAAAACATTTGGTAAGGTTTGCAAAAACAACATTTGATTTGTTACTCAATTTGACAGTAATGCACTTAGAATCCTGAGATAATGCGAAAAAAGCAATAAAAATGTAGTCCAACATAATTCCTAATGCAAACGTGCAAAATGTCTAAAAATGCCTGTGATATTGAATACATGTGAGTTTTACTAGATGCAGTTGTTTTTCTATGGTTTGCAAATACAAAAATGAGGTTTTACTCAATATGACTGTATACTGTAACACTCAATATGACAGTTATTTAAACATAACTCCTGCACCACACATGAAAAATGGCTAATAATGCCTGAAATAATGCATCTTTGGGAGTTTTACTCGAAACATATGCTTTTTTATATCTTGCAAATGCAAAAAGTAGTGTTTTACTCCGTAAGACTATAATAGTCTTACAATCCTAAAATAATGCGAAAAAAGCAATAAAAATGTATTCAAACATATTTTCTAAACGACACATGCAAAATGGCTAATAATGCCTAGAGATATGTTTTTTTGTTAGTTGTACTAGAAAAATGATCTTTTGTAAGGTTTGCAAAGACATAAGTTAGTTTTTTTAATTCAGTATAACAGTATAACTGTCATACTAAATATGAAAGGTTTATAATCATAACTCCAAAACCAAACATGAAATTTGACTTAAAAAGCCTGTAATATTGAATTCATGTGAAACATAACTCCAAAAATACACATGCAAAATTTCTAATAATGCCTGAAGAAATGCATCTTCGAGAGTTTTCCAGAAAGAAAACATTTGGTAAGGTTTGCAAAAACAAAAAGTAATTTTTTACTCAATTTGACAGTAATGTACTTAGAATCCTGAGATAATGTGAAAAAAGCAATAAAAATGTATTCCAACATAATTCCTAATCCAAACGTGCAAAATGTCTAAAAATGCCTGTGATATTGAATACATGTGAGTTTTACTAGATGCAGTTGTTTTTCTATGGTTTGCAAATACAAAAAGGAGGTTTTACTCAATATGACTGTATACTGTAACACTCAATATGACAGTTATTTAAACATAACTCCTACACCACACATGAAAAATGGCTAATAATGCCTGAAATAATACATCTTTGGGAGTTTTACTCGGAACATATGCTTTTTTAAATCTTGCAAATGCAAAAAGTATTTTTTACTCAATATGACTATAATGTTCTTAGATTCCTGAGATAATGCGAAAAAGCAATACAAAAGTTTTCAAACATAACTTTTAAACAACACATGCAAAACGGCTAATAATTCCTAGAGATATGTATCTGTGTTAGTTGTAGTAGAAAAATGATCTTTTTTAGGGTTCACTGGGAAAACAAAATCCTATTTGTATGGTTAGTCTACTTTAAATTTCAACTATAATTTTTCAATTTTTTTAAATAGGTTATAAATCTGTAGAATTGAAGACATTATCTGTAAATTAAAAAAACGCCTGTTATTTTAAGTAATATGCCAGTAATGACAAACTATGTATATTCCTATTTTTTTTTACAGAAAAATACCAAATTATTTATACATATTATTTTCTGTTTTCTCAAATTACTTTCAATTTCATGTAAAATTACAGTATTTAACTTTAATTAAATATGAAGCTTGTTATATAAAAATATTTGTTCTTACTAACAATCTAACAGTTTTATATGTAATTTTAAGGTAAATCACATTTTTTCAATATTTATGTGTATTTTCACATTCAAGTCGAAAAATATATGTAGCCTCTTATAAAAGGTGTATGCTCAAACTGTAATACGACATACATGAAATACTGCAAGAGATTCTTAATCAACAGTCAACAGCCGTACAGATCATACTGACGGTGGCCGTACAAACAACTTTAACAATGTTACAAATATGCGCCACACTGTGGAGCCACATCAATCAAGACTGACAAACACATTTCAGGAGAACATCGTCACCGTAACAAAACATTAACACAACAAAACAATTCCTAGAATTCCATGTGTTATAATATACACCCCCACCACCTAATCCCGCCCAGCTCAACCAACGTACGGAGGGGGTCGGTGATGTTTTGTGGCACGGGGTTGGGCGGTAGCGGGATTGTAGCCCGGAAGAGTCAGCGCTGCTTGGGCTTGTGGGTATTTGTTATGTTGTGTTTATGTTTTATTACAGTGAGGATGTTTTCCTGAAATGTGTTTATCATTCTTGTTCGATGTGGGTTCACAGCAGTGTGGTGCACATTTGTAACAGTGTTAAAGTTGTTTGTACAGCCACCGTCAGTGTGACCTGTGTGGCTGTTGACCAAGTATATCTTGCAGTCACTTTTCTAATGAACGACGAAATCATGCTCATCACATGCCTCAATTGGCACCCTGATGATTTGATGAATGAGCGTTCAATGAAACCCACCACGGTATTATGTGTCATATTCGCCCGGCCAAACTTTGAGTCAACCCTACATGAGGGTCAGTGAAATTCTTGTGGTGAAATGACAGGAATGGTAAGTATGTCGCTAGGGTGGGATAGCCATTCATGCAAGGTTAACCCACTTTGTATCAATTTCCTGCATCCCCCGCTAAAGTCAATGAGACACCCCTGATCCTAACAATTCAGAAAAAATATGTTAAACAATGGTATTTTTCTGTGGAATCGCCAGCATTGTCACTTCACTAAAGGTGGTTGATCGTAATAATTTGGAAAAACTCTTTAGAATAAAGGTATTTTTCTGCAGAACTGTTTGCATCGTCACTTTATTAAAGGGGTTTTATCTTAATAATTTAGTAAAAATCTGTAAAATTACGATATTTCACCCCAAAACGTTTCATGAAAATGTCTGTAAATCGAATATTTTTGATCATTATTTGGTTTACAATGTTTTACTTTAGTTTTATGGTTTTTGTTTGGCAGCCGTCGCTGCCAGTAAATGACCGTTTTTTTACAAAATTTATTTTTACAGTGTTTGCAAAGATAAAAGTTATTTTTTTTTATTCAATATAACAGTAAAACTGTCATACTAAATATGAAAGGTTAATAAACATAACTCCAAAACCAAACATGAAATCTGTCTAAAAAAGCCTGTAATATTGACTTTATGTGAGTTTTACCTGAATTAGGTATTTTGGAAAGGTTCACAAATACAAAAATTTGGTTTTACCGGCCTCACATTGGTCACACTCAATAAGACAGTTTTTGAACCCTATCTCCAAAAATACACCTGCAAAATTACAAAAAAATGCCTGATGAAATGTATCTTTGTGAGTTTTACTGGATAAAAAAAACATTTTGTAAGGGTTGCAATTACAAAAAGAAATGTTTTGTAATGTTAATGTAATTTTAAGGTAAATTAATTTTTTTAAATATGTATGTGTATTTTCACATTCAAGGCGAAAAATATATGTAGCCTCTTATAAAAGGTTTATGCTCAAACTAACATTTACATTTTTTTCCCTGTAATACGACATACTTGAGTGACTGCAAGACATACTTAATCAACAGTCAACAGCCTTACAGATCACACTGACGGTGGCCGTACAAAAAACTTTGACAATGTTACAAATATGCGCCAAATTGTGGAGCCACATCAAACAAGAATGACAAACAAATTTCTGGAGAACATCTTCACCGTAACACAACATTAACACAACAGAAACAAAACCCAGAATTCCATGTGTTACAATATACACCCCCACCACCTAACCCCGCCCACCTCAACCAACGCATGGAGGGGGGCGGTGATGTTTTGGGGTGCGGGGTTGGGTGGTAGCAGGGGTGTAGCCCGGAAGAGTCAGCGCTGCATGGGCTTGTGGGTATTTGTTATGTTATGTTGTGTTTATGTTTTTTTACAGTGAGGATGTTTTCCTGAAATGTGTTTATCATTCTTGTTCGATGTGGATTCACAGTGTGGTGCATATTTTGTAACAGTGTTAAAGTTGTTTGTACAGCCACCAGCAGTGTGACCTGTGTGGCTGTTGACCAAGTATGTCTTGCAGTCACTATCACATGCATGACAATACCGTGCACATCACACTCATCAGTAGGCATGCTGATGATTTGGTGAATGAACGTATAAAAAATCACCCGGCCAGACTTTGGGTCAATCCTACATGAGGGTCAGTAAAATTCTCACAGTGAAATAGTAGGATCAGTAAGTATGTTGCTAGGGTGGGGTAGCCATTCATGCAAGGTGAATCCACTTTGCATCAAGTTCCTGCATCCAGTGGACCCCCACTAAAGTCAATAAGACACCCCTGATCCTAACTATTCAGAAAAAATCTGTAAAACAATGGTATTTTTCTGAGGAACCGCCAGCATTGTCACTTCACTAAAGGTGGTTGGTCGTAATAATTCGGAAAAACTCTTTAGAATAAAGGTATTTTTCTGCAGAACTGTTTGCATCGTCACTTTATTAAAGGTGGTTGATCTTAATAATTTAGTAAAAATCTGTAAAATTATGATATTTCACCCCAAAACGTTTCATGAAAATTTCTGTAAATATAATATTTTTGATCATTATTTGGTTTACAATGTTTTACTTTAGTTTTATGGTTTTTGTTTGGCAGCCGTAGCTGCCAGTAAATGACCGTTTTTTTTTTACAAAATTTATTTTTACAGTGGGGCTTCACGGTGGAAGAGGGGTTAGTGCGTCTGCCTCACAATACGAAGTTCCTGCAGTCCTGGGTTCAAATCCAGGCTCGGGATCTTTCTGTGTGGAGTTTGCATGTTCTCCCCGTGAATGCGTGGGTTCCCTCCGGGTACTCCGGCTTCCTCCCACTTCCAAAGACATGCACCTGGGGATAGGTTGATTGGCAACACTAAAAAATTGGCCCTAGTGTGTGAATGTGAGTGTGAATGTTGTCTGTCTATCTGTGTTGGCCCTGCGATGAGGTGGCGACTTGTCCAGGGTGTACCCTGCCTGTCGCCCGATTGTAGCTGAGATAGGCGCCAGCGCCCCCCGCGACCCCGAAAGGGAATAAGCGGTAGAAAATGGATGGATGGATTTTTACAGTGTTTGCAAAGATAAAAGTTAGTTTTTTTTATTCAATATAACAGTAAAACTGTCATACTAATTATGAAAGGTTAATAAACATAACTCCAAAACCAAACATGAAATCTGTCTGAAAAAGCCCGTAATGTTGACTTTATGTGAGTTTTACCTGAATTAGGTATTTTGGAAAGGTTCACAAATACAAAAATTTGGTTTTACTTGGCTCACATTGGTCACACTCAATAAGACAGTTTTTGAACCCTATCGCCAAAAATACACATGCAAAATTACAAAAAAATGCCTGAAGAAATGTATCTTTGTGAGTTTTACTGGATAAAAAAAACATTTTGTAAGGGTTGCAAAACAAAAAGAAATGTTTTACCCAATTTGACAGTAATGTACTTAAAATCCTGAGACAATGCAAAAAGAGCAATAAAAATGTATTCCAACATAATTCCTAATCCAAATGTGCAAAATGTCTAAAAATGCCTGTGATATTGAATCCATGTGAGTTTTACTAGATACAGTTGATTTCCTATGGTTTGCAAATCCAAAAATTAGGTTTTACTCAATATGACTGTATACAGTAACACTCAATATGACAGTTATTTAAACATAACTCCTACACCACACATGGCTAATAATGCCTGAAATAATGCATCTTTGGGAGTTTTACCCGAAACGATTGCTTTTTTAAATCTTTGCAATGCAAAAAATTGTTGTTTTACTCAATATGACAATAATGTTCTTGGAATCCTGAGATAATGCGAAAAAAGCAATAAAAATGTTTTCAAACACAACTTTTAAACAACACATGCAAAACAGCTAATAATGCCTAGAGATGTGTATCTTTGTTTGTTGTAGTAGAAAAATTATCATTTGTAGGGTTCACTGTAAAAAAAAAAAAAAATCAAATTTTTATGGTTAGTTTACTCTAAATTTCTACTGTAATTTTTCAATTTTTTTTAGATAGGTTGAAAAGCTGTAGAATTGAAAACATTATCTGTAAATAAACAAACCGCCTGTTATTTTGAATAATATACCAGTAATGACGAACTATGTATATTCCTATTTTTTTACAGAAAAATACCAAATTAGTTATACATATTATTTTCTGTTTTCTCAAATTACTTTCAATTTCATGTAAAATTACAGTAATTGACTTCATATAAATATGTAGCTTGTTATATAAAAGTATTTGTCCATACTAACAATCTAAAAGTTTTATATCTAATTTTTTTTAATATGTATGTGTATTTTCACATTCAAGGCGAAAAATATATGTAGCCTCTTATAAAAGGTTTATGCTCAAACTAACAATTACATTTTTTTCCCTGTAATATGACATACATGAATGACTGCAAGACATACTTAATCAACAGTCAACAGCCTTACAGATCACACTGACGGTGGCCGTACAAACGACTTTAACAATGTTACAAATATGCGCCACACTGTAGAGCCACATCAAACAAGAATGACAAACACATTTCAGGAGAACATCTTCACCGTAACACAATATTAACACAACAGAAACAATACCCAGAATTCCATGTGTTACAATACACACCCCCACCACCTACACCCGCCCACCTCAACCAACGCACGGAGAGGGGCGGTGATGTTTTGGGGAGCGGGGTTGGGTGGTAGCGGGATTGTAGCCCGGAAGAGATAGCGCTGCATGGTTTTGTGGGTATTTGTTATGTTGTGTTTATGTTTTATTACAGTGAAGATGTTTTCCTGAAATGTGTTTATCATTCTTGTTCAATGCGGGTTCACAGTGCTGTGCATATTTGTAACAGTGTTAAAGTTGTTTGTGCAGCCACCGTTAGTGTGACCTGTGTGGCTGTTGACCAAGTATATCTTGCAGTCACTATCATATGCACAACAATACCGTACACATCACATGCCTCAATTGGCACGCTGATGATTTGGTGAATGAGCGTACAAAAAAGCCCACCGCGGTACTACTTGTCATATTCGCCCGGCCAAGCTTTGAGTCAATCCTATATGAGGGTAGTGAAATTCTCGGGGTGAAATGGTGGGATTGGTAAGTACGTTGCTAGGTTGGGATAGCGATTCATGCAAGGTTAACCCACTTTGTATCAATTTCCTGCATCCAGTGGCCCACCGGTAAAGTGAATGAGACACCCCTGATCCTAACAATTCAGAAAAAATCTGTTAAACAATGGTATTTTTCTGTGGAACCGCCAGCATTGTCACTTCACTAAAGGTGATTGATCGTAATAATTTGGAAAAACTCTTTAGAATAAAGGTATTTTTCTGCAGAACTGTTTGCATCGTCACTTTATTAAAGGTGGTTGATCTTAATAATTTTGTAAAAATCTGTAAAATTACGATATTTCTCCCCAAAACATTTCATAAAAATTTCTGTAAATATAATGTTTTTGATCATTATTTGGTTTACAATGTTTTACTTTAATTTTATGGTTTTTGTTCGGCAGCCGTAGCTGCCAGTAAATGACCGTTTTTTTACAGAATTTTTTTTTAAAGTGTTTTCAAAGATACAAGTTTGTTTTTTTTATTCGATATAACAGTATTACTGTCATACTAAATATGAAAGGTTCATAAACATAACTCCAAAACCAAACATGAAATCTGTCTAAAAAAGCCTGTATTATTGACTTTATGTGAGTTTTACCTGAATTAGGTATTTTGGAAGGGTTCACAATAACAAAAATTTGGTTTTACTGGCCTCACATTGGTCACACTCAATAAGACAGTTTTTGAACCATATCTCCAAAAATACACATGCGAAATTACAAAAAAATGCCTGAAGAAATGTATATTTGTGAGTTTTACTGAAAAAAAAACATTTTGTAAGGTTTGCAAAAACAAAAAGAAATGTTTTACCCAATTTGACAGTAATGTACTTAAAATCCTGAGATAATGCAAAAAGAGCAATAAAAATGTATTCCAACATAATTCCTAATCCAAACGTGCAATTTGTCTAAAAAAGCCTGTAATATTGATTTTATGTGAGTTTTAGCAGAATCAGGTATTTTGGAAAGAATCACAAATACAAAAATTAGGTTTTTACTGGCCTCATATTGGTCACACTCAAAATGACAGTTTTTGAAACATAACTCCAAAAATACACATGCAAAATGTCTAATAATGCCTGAGTAAATGCCACTTTGAGAGTTTTCCTGTAAAAAAAAAGCATTTGGCGAGGTTTGCAAAAAGAAATTTTATTTTTTACTCAATGTGACGGTAATGTACTTAGAATCCTGAGATAATGCAAAAAAAGCAATTAAAATGTATTCCAGCATAATTCGTAATCCAAACGTGCAAAATGACTAAAAATGCCTATGATATTGAATACTTCTGAGTTTTACTAGTTGGTTTACAAATACAAAAATGAGGTTTTACTCAATATGACTGTATACTGTAACACTCAATATGACAGTTATTTGAACACAATTCCTACACAACACATGAAAAATAGCTAATAATGCCTGAAATAATGCATCTTTTGGAGTTGTACTCGAAACATATGCTTTTTTAAATCTTGCAAATGCAAAAAGTTGTGTTTTACTCAATATGACAATAATGTTCTTGGAATCCTGAGATAATGCGAAAAAAGCAATAAAAATGTTTTCAAACACAACTTTTAAACAACACATGCAAAACGGCTAATAATGCCTAGAGATGTGTATCTTTGTTTGTTGTAGTAGAAAAATTATCATTTGTAGGGTTCACTGTAAAAAAAAAAAAAAAATCTAATTTTTATGGTTAGTTTACTCTAAATTTCTACTGTAACTTTTCAATTTTTTTTAGATAGGTTGAAAAGCTGTAGAATTGAAAACATTATCTGTAAATAAACAAACCGCCTGTTATTTTGAATAATATACCAGTAATGACGAACTATGTATATTCCTATTTTTTACAGAAAAATACCAAATTAATTATACATATTATTTTCTGTTTTCTCAAATTACTTTCAATTTCATGTAAAATTACAGTAATTACCTTCATATAAATATGTAGCTTGTTATATAAAAGTATTTGTCCATACTAACAATCTAAAAGTTTTATATGTAATTTTAAGGTAAATCAATTTTTTTTAATATTTATGTGTATTTTCACATTCAAGGCGAAACATATATGTAGCCTCTTATAAAAGGTTTATGCTCAAACTAACAATTACATTTTTTTTCCCTGTAATATGACATACATGAATGACTGCAAGACATACTTAATCAACAGTCAACAGCCTTACAGATCACACTGACGGTGGCCGTACAAACGACTTTAACAATGTTACAAATATGCGCCACACTGTAGAGCCACAACAAACAAGAATGACGAACACATTTCAGGAGAACATCTTCACCGTAACACAACATTAACACAACAGAAACAATACCCAGAATTCCATGTGTTACAATACACACCCCCACCACCTAAACCCGCCCACCTCAACCAACGCACGGAGGGGGGCGGTGATGTTTTGGGGCGCGGGGTTGGGTGGTAGCGGAGATGTAGCCCGGAAGAGATAGCGCTGCATGGTTTTGTGGGTATTTGTTATGTTGTGTTTATGTTTTATTACAGTGAAGATGTTTTCCTGAAATGTGTTTATCATTCTTGTTCAATGCGGGTTCACAGTGTGGTGCATATTTGTAACAGTGTTAAAGTTGTTTGTGCAGCCAACGTCAGTGTGACCTGTGTGGCTGTTGACCAAGTATATCTTGCAGTCACTATCATATGCACAACAATACCGTGCACATCACATCATTATCCTGAGATAATGCGAAAAAAGCAATAACATTGTATTCAAACATAACTTCTAAACAACACATGCAAAATGGCTAATAATGCCTAGAGATATGTATTTGTGTTAGTTGTACTCGAAAAAAAATATTTTGTAAGGTTTGCAAGGACACAAATTAGTTTTTTTATTCAATATAACAGTGTAATTGTCATACTAAATATGAAAGGTTTATTATCATAACTCCAAAACCAAACATGAAATTTGTCTAAAAAAGCCTGTAACATTGAATTTATGTGCGTTTTAGCAGAATCAGGTATTTTGGAAAGAATCACAAATACAAAAATTTGGTTTTACTGGCCTCATATTGGTCACACTCAAAATGACAGATTTTGAAACATAACTCCAAAAATACACATGCAAAATGTCTAATAATGCCCGAAGAAATGCATCTTCGAGAGTTTTCCTGAAAAAAAACATTTGGTAAGGTTTGCAAAAATAAAATTTGATTTGTTACTCAATTTGACAGTAATGTACTACGAATCCTGAGATAATGCGAAAAAAGCTGTGAAAATGTATTCCAACATAATTCTAAATCCAAACGTGCAAAATGTCTAAAAATGCCTGTGATATTGAATACTTGGGAGTTTTACTATATACAGATGTTTTTCTAAGGTTTGCAAATACAAAAATGAGGTTTTACTCAATATGACTGTATACTGTAACACTCAATATGACAGTTATTTAAACATAACTCCTACACCACACATGAAAAATGGCTAATAATGACTGAAATAATGCATCTTTGGGAGTTTACTCGAAACATGCACTTTTTTAAATCTTGCAAATGCAAAAAGTAGTTTTTTACTCAATATGACTATAATGTTCTTGAAATCCTGAGATAATTTGAAAAAAGGTACAAAATTGTATCAAACATAACTTCTAAACAACACATGCAAAATGGCTAATAATGCCCTAGAGATATGTTTTTTTGTTAGTTGTACTAGAAAAATGATCTTTTGTAAGGTTTGCAAAGACACAAGTTAGTTTTTTTTATTCAATATAACAGTGTAACTGTCATACTAAATATGAAAGGTTTATAATCATAACTCCAAAACCAAACATGAAATTTGTCTTAAAAAGCCTTTAATATTGAATTTATGTAAGTTTTACCAGAATCAGGTATTTTGGAAAGAATCACAAATACAAATATTAGATTTTACTGGCCTCATATTGGTCACACTCAAAATGACAGTTTTTGAAACATAACTCCAAAAATACACATGCAAAATGTCTAATAATGCCCGAAGAAATGCATTTTTGAGAGTTTTCCTGAAAAAAAAAACATTTGGTAAGGTTTGCAAAAACAAAATTTGATTTGTTACTCAATTTTACAGTAATGTACTTAGAATCCTGACATAATGCGAAAAAAGCAATGAAAATGTATTCCAACATAATTCTAAATCCAAACGTGCAAAATGTCTAAAAATGCCTGTGATATTGAATACTTGTGAGTTTTACTTGATACAGATGTTTTTTTTATGGTTTGCATTTACAAAAATGAGGTTTTACTCAATATGACTGTATTCTGTAACACTCAATATGACAGTTTTTTAAACATAACTCCTACACCACACATGAAAAATAGCTAATAATGCCTGAAATAATGCATCTTTGGAGTTTTACTCGAAACATATGCTTTTTTAAATCTTGCAAATGCAAAAAGTAGTTTTTTACTCAATATGACTATAATGTTCTTAGAATCCTGGGATAATTTGAAAAAGCAATACAATTGTATTCAAACATAACTTCTAAACAACACATGCAAAATGGCTAATAATGCCTAGAGATATGTTTTTGGTTAGTTGTCCTAGAAAAATGATCTTTTGTAAGGTTTGCAAAGACACAAGTTAGTTTTTTTATTCAATATAACAGTGTAACTGTCATACTAAATATGAAAGGTTTATAATCATAACTCCAAAACCGAACATGAAATTTGTTTAAAAAAGCCTGTAATATTGAATTTATGTGAATTTTAGCAGAATCAGGTATTTTGGAAAGGTTCACAAATACAAAAATTAGGTTTTACTGGCCTCATATTGGTCACACTCAAAATGACAGTTTTTGAAACATAACTCCAAAATACACATGCAAAATGTCTAATAATGCCTGAAGAAATGCATCTTCGAGAGTTTTCCTGAAAAAAAAAAACATTTGGTAAGGTTAACTAAAAACAAATTTGATTTGTTACTCAATTTGACAGTAATGTACTTAGAATCCTGAGATAATGCAAAAAAAGCAATAAAATGTATTCCAACATAATTCCTAATCCAAACGTGCAAAAAGTCTAAAAATGCCTGTGATATTGAATACATGTGAGTTTTACTATATACAGTCTTTTTTCTATGGTTTGCAAATACAAAAATGAGGTTTTACTCAATATGACTGTATACTGTAACACTCAATATGACAGATATTTAAACCTAACTCCTACACCACACATGAAAAATGGCTAATAATGCCTGAAATAATGCATCTTTGGGAGTTTTACTCGAAACATATGCTTTTTTAAATCTTGCAAATGCAAAAAGTTGTTTTTTACTCAATATGACTATAATGTTCTTAGAATCCTGAGATAATGAGAAAAAAGCAATAAAAATGTATTCAAACATAACTTCTAAACAACACATGCAAAATGGCTAATAATAGGTAGAGATATGTTTTTTTGTTAGTTGTACTAGAAAAATGAACTTTTGTAAGGTTTGCAAAGACACAAGTTAGTTTTTTTATTCAATATAACAGTGTAACTGTCATACTAAATATGAAAGGTTTATAATCATAACTCCAAAACCAAATATGAAATGTGTCTTAAAAAGCCTTTAATATTGAATTTATGTAAGTTTTACCAAAATCAGGTATTTTGGAAAGAATCACAAATACAAATATTAGATTTTACTGGCCTCATATTGGTCACACTCAAAATGACAGTTTTTGAAACATAACTCCAAAAATACACATGCAAAATGTCTAATAATGCCCGAAGAAATGCATCTTGAGAGTTTTCCTGAAAAAAAAAACATTTGGTAAGGTTTGCAAAAACAAAATTTGATTTGTTACTCAATTTGACAGTAATGTACTTAGAATCCTGAGATAATGCGGAAAAAAGCAATAAAAATGTATTCCAACATAATTCTATATCCAAACGTGCAAAATGTCTAAAAATGCCTGTGATATTGAATACTTTTGAGTTTTACTAGATACAGATGATTTTCTATGGTTTGCAAATAAAAAAATGAGGTTTTACACAATATGACTGTATACTGTAACACTCAATATGACAGTTATTTAAACATAACTCCAACACCACACATGAAAAATGGCTAATAATGCCTGAAATAATGCATCTTTGGGAGTTTTACTCGAAACATATGCTTTTTTAAATCTTGCAAATGCAAAAAGTTGTTTTTTACTCAATATGACTATAATGTTCTTAGAATCCTGAGATAATGAGAAAAAAGCAATAAAAATGTATTCAAACATAACTTCTAAACAACACATGCAAAATGGCTAATAATAGCTATAGATATGTTTTTTTGTTAGTTGTACTAGAAAAATGATCTTTTGTAAGGTTTGCAAAGACACAAGTTAGTTTTTTTATTCAATATAACAGTGTAACTGTCATAATAAATATGAAAGGTTTATAATCATAACTCCAAAACCCAATATGAAATTTGTCTTAAAACGCATTTAATATTGAATTTATGTAAGTTTTACCAAAATCAAGTATTTTGGAAAGAATCACAAATACAAATATTAGATTTTACTGGCCTCATATTGGTCACACTCAAAATGACAGTTTTTGAAACATAATTCCAAAAATACACATGCAAAATGTCTAATAATGCCTGAAGAAATGCATCTTCGAGAGTTTTCCTGAAAAAAAAAACATTTGGTAAGGTTTGCAAAAACAAAATTTGATTTGTTACTAAATTTGACAGTAATGTACTTAGAATCCTGAGATAATGCGAAAAAAGCAATAAAAATGTATTCCAACATAACTTCCATACAACACATGCAAAATGGCTAATAATGCCTAGAGATATGTTTTTTTGTTAGTTGTACTAGAACAATGATCTTTTGTAAGGTTTGCAAAGACTCAAGTTAGTTTTTTTATTCAATATAACAGTGTAACTGTCATACTAAATATGAAAGGTTTATAATCATAACTCCAAAACCAAATATGAAATTTGTCTTAAAAAGCCTTTAATATTGAATTTATGTAAGTTTTAGCAGAATCAGGTATTTTGGAAAGAATCACAAATACAAATATTAGATTTTACTGGCCTCATATTGGTCACACTCAAAATGACAGTTTTTGAAACATAACTCCAAAAATACACATGCAAAATGTCTAATAATGCCTGAAGAAATGCATCTTCGAGAGTTTTCCTGAAAAAAAAACATTGGTGAGGTTAACAAAAACCAAATTTGATTTGTTACTCAATTTTACAGTAATGTACTTAGAATCCTGAGATAATGCGAAAAAAGCAATAAAAATGTATTCCAACATAATTCTAATCCAAACGTGCAAAATGTCTAAAAATGCCTGTGATATTGAATACTTGTGAGTTTTACTTGATACAGATGTTTTTTTTATGGTTTGCATTTACAAAAATGAGGTTTTACTCAATATGACTGTATTCTGTAACACTCAATATGACAGTTTTTTAAACATAACTCCTACACCACACATGAAAAATAGCTAATAATGCCTGAAATAATGCATCTTTGGGAGTTTTACTCGAAACATATGCTTTTTTTAATCTTGCAAATGCAAAAAGTAGTTTTTTTACTCAATATGACTATAATGTTCTTAGAATCCTGGGATAATTTGAAAAAAGCAATACAATTGTATTCAAACATAACTTCTAAACAACACATGCAAAATGGCTAATAATGCCTAGAGATATGTTTTTTGGTTAGTTGTCCTAGAAAAATGATCTTTTGTAAGGTTTGCAAAGACACAAGTTAGTTTTTTTATTCAATATAACAGTGTAACTGTCATACTAAATATGAAAGGTTTATAATCATAACTCCAAAACCGAACATGAAATTTATTTAAAAAAGCCTGTAATATTGAATTTATGTGAATTTTAGCAGAATCAGGTATTTTGGAAAGGTTCACAAATACAAAAATTAGGTTTTACTGGCCTCATATTGGTCACACTCAAAATGACAGTTTTTGAAACATAACTCCAAAAATACACGTGCAAAATGTCTAATAATGCCTGAAGAAATGCATCTTTGAGAGTTTTCCTGAAAAAAAAAAACATTTGGTGACGTTTGCAAAAAACTTGTTTTTATTTTTTACTCAATTTGACTGCAATGTACATAGGATCCTGAGATAATGCAAAAAAAGCAATAAAAATGTATTCCAGCATAACTCCTAATCCAAACATGCAAAATGTCTATAAATGCCTGTGATATTGAATACTTGTGAGTTTTACTAGATACAGATGTTTTTCTGTGTTTTCAAATACAAAAATGAGGTTTTACTCAATATGACTGTATTCTGTAACACTCAATATGACAGTTTTACAAACATAACTCCTACACCACACATGAAAAATAGCTAGTAATGCCTGAAATAATGCATCGTTGGGAGTTTTACTCGAAACATATATGCTTTTTTAAATCTTGCAAATGCAAAAAGTAGTTTTTTACTCAATATGACTATAATGTTCTTAGAATCCTGAGATAATTTGAAAAAAGCAATAAAATTGTATTCAAACATAACTTCTAAACAACACATGCAAAATGGCTAATAATGCCTAGAGATATGTTTTTTGGTTAGTTGTACTAGAAAAATGATCTTTTGTAAGGTTTGCAAGGACACAAGTTAGTTTTTTTATTCAATATAACAGTGTAACTGTCATACTAAATATGAAAGGTTTATAATCATAACTCCAAAACCAAATATGAAATTTGTCTTAAAAAGCCTTTAATATTGAATTTATGTAAGTTTTAGCAGAATCTGGTATTTTGGAAGAATCACAAATACAAATATTAGATTTTACTGGCCTCATATTGGTCACACTCAAAATGACAGTTTTTGAAACATAACTCCAAAAATACACATGCAAAATGTCTAATAATGCCTGAAGAAATGCATCTTCGAGAGTTTTCCTGAAAAAAAAAAACATTTGGTAAGGTTAACTAAAAAAAATTTGATTTGTTACTCAATTTGACAGTAATGTACTTAGAATCCTGAGATAATGCGAAAAAAGCAATAAAAATGTATTCCAACATAATTCCTAATCCAAACGTGCAAAAAGTCTAAAAATGCCTGTGATATTGAATACATGTGAGTTTTACTATATACAGTCTTTTTTCTATGGTTTGCAAATACAAAAATGAGGTTTTACTCAATATGACTGTATACTGTAACACTCAATATGACAGATATTTAAACCTAACTCCTACACCACACATGAAAAATGGCTAATAATGCCTGAAATAATGCATCTTTGGGAGTTTTACTCGAAACATATGCTTTTTTAAATCTTGCAAATGCAAAAAGTTGTTTTTTACTCAATATGACTATAATGTTCTTAGAATCCTGAGATAATGAGAAAAAAGCAATAAAAATGTATTCAAACATAACTTCTAAACAACACATGCAAAATGGCTAATAATAGTTAGAGATATGTTTTTTTGTTAGTTGTACTAGAAAAATGAACTTTTGTAAGGTTTGCAAAGACACAAGTTAGTTTTTTTTATTCAATATAACAGTGTATCTGTCATACTAAATATGAAAAGGTTTATAATCATAACTCCAAAACCAAATATGAAATGTGTCTTAAAAAGCCTTTAATATTGAATTTATGTAAGTTTTAGCAAAATCAGGTATTTTAGAAAGAATCACAAATACAAATATTAGATTTTACTGGCCTCATATTGGTCACACTCAAAATGACAGTTTTTGAAACATAACTCCAAAAATACACATGCAAAATGTCTAATAATGCCCGAAGAAATGCATCTTTGAGAGTTTTCCTGAAAAAAAACATTTGGTAAGGTTTGCAAAAACCAAATTTGATTTGTCACTCAATTTGACAGTAATGTACTTAGAATCCTGAGATAATGCGAAAAAAGCCATAAAAATGTATTCCAACATAATTCCTAATCCAAACGTGCAAAATGTCTAAAAATGCCTGTGATATTGAATACTTTTGAGTTTTACTTGATACAGATAATTTTCTATGGTTCGCAAATTAAAAAATGAGGTTTTACTCAATATGACTGTATACTGTAACACTCAATATGACAGTTATTTAAACATAACTCCTACACCACACATGAAAAATGGCTAATAATGCCTGAAATAATGCATCTTTGGGAGTTTTACTCGAAACATATGCTTTTTTAAATCTTGCAAATGCAAAAAGTAGTTTTTTACTCAATGTGAGTATAATAGTCTTACAATCCTGAGATAATGCGAAAAAAGCATTACAAATGTATTCAAACATAACTTCTAAACAACACATGCAAAATGGCTAATAATGCCTAGAGATATGTTTGTTGGTTAGTTGTACTAGAAAAATGAAATTTTGTAAGGTTTGCAAAGACACAAGTTAGTTTTTTTATTCAATGTAACAGTGTAACTGTCATACTAAATATGAAAGGTTTATAATCATAACTCCAAAACCAAATATGAAATTTGTCTTTAAAAGCCTTTAATATTGAATTTATGTAAGTTTTAGCAGAATCAGGTATTTTGGAAAGAATCACAAATACAAATATTAGATTTTACTGGCCTCATATTGGTCACACTCAAAATGACAGTTTTTGAAACATAACTCCAAAAATACACATGCAAAATGTCTAATAATTCCCGAAGAAATGCATCTTTGAGAGTATTCCTGAAAAAAAAACATTTGGTAAGGTTTGCAAAAACAACATTTGATTTGTTACTCAATTTGACAGTAATGTACTTAGAATCCTGAGATAATGCGAAAAAAGCCATAAAAATGTATTCCAACATAATTCCTAATCCAAACGTGCAAAATGTCTAAAAATGCCTGTGATATTGAATACTTTTGAGTTTTACTTGATACAGATGATTTTCTATGGTTTGCAAATTAAAAAATGAGGTTTTACTCAATATGACTGTATACTGTAACACTCAATATGACAGTTATTTAAACATAACTCCTACACCACACATGAAAAATGGCTAATAATGCCTGAAATAATGCATCTTTGGGAGTTTTACTCGAAACATATGCTTTTTTAAATCTTGCAAGTGCAAAAAGTAGTTTTTTACTCAATATGACTATAATAGTCTTACAATCCTGAGATAATGCGAAAAAAGCAATAAAAATGTATTCAAACATAACTTCTAAACAACACATGCAAAATGGCTAATAATAGCTAGAGATATATTTTTTTGTTAGTTGTACTAGAAAAATGATCTTTTGTAAGGTTTGCAAAGACACAAGTTAGTTTTTTTATTCAATATAACAGTGTAACTGTCGTACTAAATATGAAAGGTTTATAATCATAACTCCAAAACCAAATATGAAAGGTGTCTTAAAAAGCCTTTAATATTGAATTTATGTAAGTTTTAGCAAAATCAGGTATTTTGGAAAGAATCACAAATACAAATATTAGATTTTACTGGCCTCATATTGGTCACACTCAAAATGACAGTTTTTGAAATATAACTCCAAAAATACACATGCAAAATGTCTAATAATGCCCGAAGAAATGCATCTTTGAGAGTTTTCCTGAAAAAAAACATTTGGTAAGGTTTGCAAAAACCAAATTTGATTTGTTACTCAATTTGACAGTAATGTACTTAGAATCCTGAGATAATGCGAAAAAAGCCATAAAAATGTATTCCAACATAATTCCTAATCCAAACGTGCAAAATGTCTAAAAATGCCTGTGATATTGAATACATGTGAGTTTTACTAGATGCAGTTGTTTTTCTATGGTTTGCAAATACAAAAATGAGGTTTGACTCAATATGACTGTATACTGTAACACTCAATATGACAGTTATTTAAACATAACTCCTACACCACACATGAAAAATGGCTAATAATGCCTGAAATAATGCATCTTTGGGAGTTTTACTCGAAACATATGCTTTTTTAAATCTTGCAAATGCCAAAAGTAGTTTTTTACTCAATATGACTATAATAGTCTTAGAATCCTGAGATAATGCGAAAAAAGCAATACAAATGTATTCAAACATAACTTCTAAACAACACTTGCAAAATGGCTAATAATAGCCAGAGATATGTTTTTTTGTTAGTTGTACTAGAAAAATGATCTTTTGTAAGGTTTGCAAAGACACAAGTTAGTTTTTTTATTCAATATAACAGTGTAACTGTCATACTAAATATGAAAGGTTTATAATCATAACTCCAAAACCAAATATGAAATGTGTCTTAAAAAGCCTTTAATATTGAATTTATGTAAGTTTTACCAAAATCAGGTATTTTGGAAAGAATCACAAATACAAATATTAGATTTTACTGGCCTCATATTGGTCACACTCAAAATGACAGTTTTTGAAACATAACTCCAAAAATACACATGCAAAATGTCTAATAATGCCCGAAGAAATGCATCTTTGAGAGGTTTCCTGAAAAAAAAACATTTGGTAAGGTTTGCAAAAACAAAATTTGATTTGTTACTCAATTTGACAGTAATGTACTTAGAATCCTGAGATAATGCGAAAAAAGCAATACAAATGTATTCCAACATAATTCCTAATCCAAACGTGCAAAATGTCTAAAAATGCCTGTGATATTGAATATTTTTGAGTTTTACTAGATACAGATGATTTTCTATGGTTTGTAAATACAAAAATGAGGTTTTACTCAATATGACTGTATACTGTAACACTCAATATGACAGTTATTTAAACATAACTCCTACACCACACATGAAAAATGGCTAATAATGCCTGAAAAAATGCATCTTTGGGAGTTTTACTCGAAACATATGCTTTTTTAAATCTTGCAAATGCAAAAAGTAGTTTTTTACTCAATATGACTATAATAGTCTTACAATCCTGAGATAATGCGAAAAAAGCAATAAAAATGTAGTCAAACATAACTTCTAAACAACACATGCAAAATGGCTAATAATAGCTAGAGATATGTTTTTTGGTTAGTTGTACTCGAAAAATGATCTTTTGTAAGGTTTGCAAGGACACAAGTTCGTTTTTTTATTCAATATAACAGTGTAACTGTCATACTAAATATGAAAGGTTTATAATCATAACTCCAAAACCAAATATGAAATGTGTCTTAAAAAGCCTTTAATATTGAATTTATTTAAGTTTTACCAAAATCAGGTATTTTGGAAAGAATCAAAAATACAAATATTAGATTTTACTGGCCTCATATTGGTCACACTCAAAATGACAGTTTTTGAAACATAACTCCAAAAAACACATGCAAAATGTCAAATAATGCCTGAAGAAATGCATCTTCGAGAGTTTTCCTGGAAAAAAAACATTTGGTAAGGTTTGCAAAAACCAAATTTGATTTGTTACTCAATTTGACAGTAATGTACTTAGAATCCTGAGATAATGCGAAAAAAGCCATAAAAATGTATTCCAACATAATTCCAAATCCAAACGTGCAAAATGTCTGAAAATGCCTGTGATATTGAATACATGTGAGTTTGACTAGATACAGTTGTTTTTCTATGGTTTGCAAATACAAAAATTAGGTTTTACTCAATATGACAGTTATTTAAACATAACTCCTACACCACACATGAAAAATAGCTAATAATGCCTGAAATAATGCATCTTTGGGAGTTTTACTCGAAACATATGTTTTTTTAAATCTTGCAAGTGCAAAAAGTAGTTTTTTACTCAATGTGACTATAATAGTCTTACAATCCTGAGATAATGCGAAAAAAGCAATAAAAATGTATTCAAACATAACTTCTAAACAACACATGCAAAATGGCTAATAATGCCTAGAGATATGTTTTTTGGTTAGTTGTACTAGAAAAATTATCTTTTGTAACGTTTGCAAAGACAAAAGTTAGTTTTTTTATTCAATATAACAGTGTAACTGTCATACTAAATATGAAAGGTTTATAATCATAACTCCAAAACCAAAAATGAAATGTGTCTTAAAAAGCCTTTAATATTGAATTTATGTAAGTTTTAGCAGAATCAGGTATTTTGGAAAGAATCACAAATACAAATATTAGATTTTACTGGCCTCATATTGGTCACACTCAAAATGACAGTTTTTGAAACATAACTCCAAAAATACACATGCAAAATGTCTAATAATGCCTGAAGAAATGCATCTTCGAGAGTTTTCCTGAAAAAAAAGAAACATTTGGTAAGGTTAACAAAAAACAAATTTGATTTGTTACTCAATTTGACAGTAATGTACTTAGAATCCTGAGATAATGCGAAAAAAGCAATAAAAATGTATTCCAATATAATTCCTAATCCAAACGTGCAAAAAGTCTAAAAATGCCTGTGATATTGAATACATGTGAGTTTTACTAGATACACTTGTTTTTCTATGGTTTGCAAATACAAAAATGAGGTTTTACTCAATATGACTGTTTACTGTAACACTCAATATGACAGTTATTTAAACATAACTCCTACACCACACATGAAAAATGGCTAATAATGCCTGAAATAATGCATCTTTGGGAGTTTTACTCGAAACATATGCTTTTTTAAGTCTTGCAAATGCCAAAAGTAGTTTTTTACTCAATATGACTATAATAGTCTGAGAATCCTGAGATAATCCGAAAAAAGCAAAAAAATGTATTCAAACATAACTTCTAAACAACAGTTCTAAAATGGCTAATAATAGCCAGAGATATGTTTTTTTGTTAGTTGTACTAGAAAAATGATCTTTTGTAAGGTTTGCAAAGACACATGTTAGTTTTTTTATTCAATATAACAGTGTAACTGTCATACTAAATATGAAAGGTTTATAATCATAACTCCAAAACCAAATATGAAATGTGTCTTAAAAAGCCTTTAATATTGAATTTATGTATGTTTTAGCAGAATCAGGTATTTTGGAAAGAATCACAAATACAAATATTAGATTTTACTGGCCTTATATTGGTCACACTCAAAATGACAGTTTTTGAAACATAACTCCAAAAATACACATGCAAAATGTCTAATAATGCCTGAAGAAATGCATCTTCGAGAGTTTTCCTGAAAAAAAAACATTTGGTAAGGTTTGCAAAAACAAAATTTGATTTGTTACTAAATTTGACAGTAATGCACTTCGAATCCTGAGATAATGCGAAAAAAAGCAATAAAAATGTATTCCAACATAACTTCTAAACAACACATGCAAAATGGCTAATAATGCCTAGAGATATGTTTTTTTGTTATTTGTACTAGAAAAATGATCTTTTGTAAGGTTTGCAAAGACACAAGTTTGTTTTTTTATTCAATATAACAGTGTAACTGTCATACTAAATATGAAAGGTTTATAATCCTAACTCCAAAACAGAATATGAAATTTGTCTTAAAAAGCCTTTAATATTGAATTTATGTAAGTTTTAGCAGAATCAGGTATTTTGGAAAGAATCACAAATACAAATATTGGATTTTACTGGCATCATATTGGTCACACTCAAAATGACAGTTTTTGAAGCATAACTCCAAAAATACACATGCAAAATGTCTAATAATGCCTGAAATAATGCATCTTTGGGAGTTTTACTCGAAACATATGCTTTTTTAAATCTTGCAAATGCAAAAAATAGTTTTTTTACTCAATATGACTATAATAGTCTTAGAATCCTGAGATAATGCGAAAAAAGCAATAAAAATGTATTCCAACATAACTTCTAAACAACACATGCAAAATGGCTAATAATAGCTAGAGATATGATTTTTTGTTAGTTGTACTAGAAAAATTATCTTTTGTAAGGTTTGCAAAGATACAAGTTAGTGTTTTTATTCAATATAACAGTGTAACTGTCATACTAAATATGAAAGGTTTATAATCGTAACTCCAAAACCAAATATGAAATTTGTCTTTAAAAGCCTTTAATATTGAATTTATATAAGTTCTAGCAGAATCAGGTATTTTGGAAAGAATCACAAATACAAATATTAGATTTTACTGGCCTCATATTGGTCACACTCAAAATGACAGTTTTTGAAACATAACTCCCAAAATACACATGCAAAATGTCTAATTATGCCCGAAGAAATGCATCTTCGAGAGTTTTCCTGAAAAAAAAAAACATTTGGTAAGGTTTGCAAAAACAAACTTTGATTTGTTACTCAATTTGACAGTAATGTACTTAGAATCCTGAGATAATGCGAAAAAAGCTATAAAAATGTATTCCAACATAATTCTAAATCCAAACGTGCAAAATGTCTAAAAATACCTGTGATATTGAATACTTGTGAGTTTTACTAGAGACAGATGTTTTTCTATGGTTTGCAAATACAAAAATGAGGTTTTACTCAATATGACTGTATACTGTAACACTCAATATGACAGTTATTTAAACATAACTCCTACACCACACATGATAAATAGCTAATAATGCCTGAAATAATGCATCTTTGGGAGTTTTACTCGAAACATATGCTTTTTTAAATCTTGCAAGTGCAAAAAGTAGTTTTTTACTCAATGTGACTACAATAGTCTTACGATCCTGAGATATTGCGAAAAAATTAATAAAAATGTATTCAAACATAACTTCTAAACAACACATGCAAAATGGCTAATAATGCCTAGAGATATGTTTTTTTGTTAGTTGTACTAGAAAAATGATCTTTTGTAAGGTTTGCAAGGACACAAATTAGTTTTTTTTATTAAATATAACAGTGTAACTGTCATACTAAATATGAAAGGTTTATAATCATAACTCCAAAACCAAATATGAAATTTGTCTTAAAAAGCCTTTAATATTGAATTTATGTAAGTTTTACCAGAATCAGGTATTTTGGAAAGAATCAGAAATACAAATATTAGATTTTACTGGCCTCATATTGGTCACACTCAAAATGAAAGTTTTTGAAACATAACTCCAAAAATACACATGCAAAATGTCTAATAATGCCTGAAGAAATGCATCTTCGAGAGTTCTCCTGAAAAAAAAAATATTTGGTAAGGTTTGCAAAAACAAAATTAGATTTTTTTACTCAATTTGACGGTAATGTACTTAGAATCCTGAGATAATGCGAAAAAAGCAATAAAAATGTATTCCAACATAATTCCTAATCCAAACGTGCAAAAATTCTAAAAATGCCTTTGATATTTAATATTTGTGAGTTTTACTAGATACACTTGTTTTTCTATGGTTTGCAAATACAAAAATGAGGTTTTACTCAATATGACTGTATACTGTAACACTCAATATGACAGTTATTTAAACATAACTCCTACACCACACATGAAAAATGGCTAATAATGCCTGAAATAATGCATCTTTGGGGGTTTTACTCGAAACATATGCTTTTTTAAATCTTGCAAATGCCAAAAGTAGTTTTTTACTCAATATGACTATAATAGTCTTAGAATCCTGAGATAATGCGAAAAAAGCAATACAAATTTATTCAAACATAACTTCTAAACAACACTTGCAAAATGGCTAATAATAGCCAGAGATATGTTTTTTTGTTAGTTGTACTAGAAAAATGATCTTTTGTAAAGTTTGCAAAGACACAAGTTAGTTTTTTTATTCAATATAACAGTGTAACTGTCATACTAAATATGAACGGTTTATAATCATAACTCCAAAACCAAATATGAAATTTGTCTTAAAAAGCCTTTAATATTGAATTCATGTAAGTTTTACCAGAATCAGGTATTTTGGAAAGAATCACAAATACAAATATTAGATTTTACTGGCCTCATATTGGTCACACTCAAAATGACAGTTTTTGAAACATAACTCCAAAAATAGACATGCAAAATGTCTAATAATGCCCGAAGAAATGCATCTTCGAGAGTTTTCCTGAAAAAAAAAAAAACATTTGGTAAGGTTTGCAAAAACAAAATTTGATTTGTTACTCAATTTGACAGTAATGTACTTAGAATCCTGAGATAATGCGAAAAAAGCAATGAAAATGTATTCCAACATAATTCTAAATCCAAACGTGCAAAATGTCTAAAAATGCCTGTGATATTGAATACTTGTGAGTTTTACTAGATACAGATGTTTTTCTATGGTTTGCAAATACAAAAATGAGGTTTTACTCAATATGACTGTATACTGTAACACTCAATATGACAGTTATTTAAACATAACTCCTACACCACACATGAAAAGTGGCTAATAATGAATGAAATAATGCATCTTTGGGAGTTTTACTCGAAACATATGCTTTTTTAAATCTTGCAAATGCAAAAAGTAGTTTTTTTTACTCAATATGACTATAATGTTCTTAGAATCCTGAGATAATGCGAAAAAAGCAATACAATTGTATTCAAACATAACTTCTAAACAACACATGAAAAATGACTGATATTACCTTGAGATATGTATTTTTGTTAGTTGTACTCGAAAAATGATCTTTTATAAGGTTTGCAAAGACACAAGTCAGTGTTTTCATTCAATATAACAGTGTAACTGTCATAATAAATATGAAAGGTTTATAATCATAACTCCAAAACCGAACATGAAATGTGTTAAAAAAAGCCTGTAATATTGAATTTATGTGAGTTTTAGCAGAATCAGGTATTTTGGAAAGGTTCACAAATACAAAAATTAGGTTTTACTGGCCTCATATTGGTCACACTCAAAATGACAGTTTTTGAAACATAACTCCAAAAATACACATTCGAAATGTCTAATAATGCCTGAAGAAATGCATCTTTGAGAGTTTTCCTGAAAAAAAAAACATTTGGTGAGGTTTGCAAATTTTTTTTTTTTTTTTTACTTAATTCGACAGCAATGTATATAGGATCCTGAGATAATGCGAAAAAAGCAATAAAAATGCATTCCAGCATAATTCCTAATTCAAACATGCAAAATGTCTAAAAATGCCTGTGATATTGAATACTTGGGAGTTTTACTAGATACAGATGTTTTTCAATGGTTTGCAAACACAAAAATGAGGTTTTACTCAATATGACTGTATACTGTAACACTCAATATGACAGTTATTTAAACATAACTCCTACACCACACATGAAAAATAGCTAATAATGCCTGAAATAATGCATCTTTGGGAGTTTTACTCAAAACATATGCTTTTTTATATTTTGCAAATGCAAAAAGTAGTTTTTTACTCAGTATGACTATAATAGTCTTACAATCCTAAAATAATGCGAAAAAAGCAATAAAAATGCATTCAAACATATTTTCTAAACGACACATGCAAAATGGCTAATAATGCCTAGAGATATGTTTTTTTGTTAGTTGTACTAGAAAAATGATCTTTTGTAAGGTTTGCAAAGACATAAGTTATTTTTTTTAATTCAGTATAACAGTATAACTGTCATACTAAATATGAAAGGTTTATAATCATAACTCCAAAACTAAACATGAAATTTGACTTAAAAAGCCTGTAATATTGAATTCATGTGAAACATAACTCCAAAAATACACATGCAAAATTTCTAATAATGCCTGAAGAAATGCATCTTCGAGAGTTTTCCAGAAAGAAAACATTTGGTAAGGTTTGCAAAAACAAAAAGTAATTTTTTACTCAATTTGACAGTAATGTACTTAGAATCCTGAGATAATTTGAAAAAAGCAATACAAATGTATTCCAACATAATTCCTAATCTATACGTGCAAAATGTCTAAAAATGCCTGTGATATTGATTACATGTGAGTTTTACTATAGTACAGTTGTTTTTCTATGGTTTGCAAATAGACATTTAGGTTTTACTCAATATGACTGTATACTGTAACACTCAATATGAGAGTTATTTAAACATAACTCCTACACCACACATGAAAAATGGCTAATAATGCCTGAAATAATACATCTTTGGGAGTTTTACTCGGAACATATGCTTTCTTAAATCTTGCAAATGCAAAAAGTATTTTTTACTCAATATGACTATATTGTTCTTAGATTCCTGAGATAATGCGAAAAAGCAATACAAAAGTTTTCAAACATAACTTTTAAACAACACATGCAAAACGGCTAATAATTCCTAGAGATATGTATCTGTGTTAGTTGTAGTAGAAAAATGATCTTTTTTAGGGTTCACTTGGAAAACAAAATCCTATTTGTATGTCTAGTCTACTTTAAATTTCTACTATAATTTTTTATTTTTTTTAAATAGGTTATAAATCTGTAGAATTGAAGACATTATCTGTAAATTAAAAAAACGCCTGTTATTTTAAGTAATATACCAGTAATGACAAACTATGTATATTCCTATTTTTTTTTACAGAAAAATACCAAATTATTTATACATATTATTTTCTGTTTTCTCAAATTACTTTCAATTTCATGTAAAATTACAGTATTTAACTTTAATTAAATATGAAGCTTGTTATATAAAAGTATTTGTTCATACTAACAATCTAACAGTTTTATATGTAATTTTAAGGTAAATCAAATTTTTTCAATATTTATGTGTATTTTCACATTCAAGTCGAAAAATATATGTAGCCTCTTATAAAAGGTGTATGCTCAAACTGTAATATGACGTACATGAAATACTGCAAGAGATTCTTAATCAACAGTCAACAGCCGTACAGATCATACTGACGGTGGCCGTACAAACAACTTTAACAATGTTACAAATATGCGCCACACTGTGGAGCCACATCAATCAAGACTGACAAACACATTTCAGGAGAACATCGTCACCGTAACACAACATTAACACAACAGAAACAATTCCTAGAATTCCATGTGTTATAATATACACCCCCACCACCTAATCCCGCCCAGCTCAACCAACGTACGGAGGGGGTCGGTGATGTTTTGTGGCACGTGGTTGGGCGGTAGCGGGATTGTAGCCCGGAGGAGTCAGCGCTGCTTGGGCTTGTGGGTATTTGTTATGTTGTGTTTATGTTTTATTACAGTGAGGATGTTTTCCTGAAATGTGTTTATCATTCTTGTTCGATGTGGGTTCACAGCAGTGTGGTGCACATTTGTAACAGTGTTAAAGTTGTTTGTACAGCCACCGTCAGTGTGACCTGTGTGGCTGTTGACCAAGTATATCTTGCAGTCACTTTTCTAATGAACGACGAAACCATGCTAATCACATGCCTCAATTGGCACCCTGATGATTTGATGAATGAGCGTTCAATGAAACCCACCACGGTATTATGTGTCATATTCGCCCGGCCAAACTTTGAGTCAACCCTACATGAGGGTCAGTGAAATTCTTGTGGTGAAATGACAGGAATGGTAAGTATGTCGCTAGGGTGGGATAGCCATTCATGCAAGGTTAACCCACTTTGTATCAATTTCCTGCATCCCCCGCTAAAGTCAATGAGACACCCCTGATCTTAACAATTCAGAAAAAATATGTTAAACAATGGTATTTTTCTGTGGAATCGCCAGCATTGTCACTTCACTAAAGGTGGTTGATCGTAATAATTTGGAAAAACTCTTTAGAATAAAGGTATTTTTCTGCAGAACTGTTTGCATCGTCACTTTATTAAAGATGGTTGATCTTAATAATTTAGTAAAAATCTGTAAAATTACGATATTTCACCCCAAAACGTTTCATGAAAATTTCTGTAAATCGAATATTTTTGATCATTATTTGGTTTACAATGTTTTACTTTAGTTTTATGGTTTTTGTTTGGCAGCCGTCGCTGCCAGTAAATGACCGTTTTTTTACAAAATTTATTTTTACAGTGTTTGCAAAGATAAAAGTTATTTTTTTTTATTCAATATAACAGTAAAACTGTCATACTAAATATGAAAGGTTAATAAACATAACTCCAAAACCAAACATGAAATCTGTCTAAAAAAGCCTGTAATATTGACTTTATGTGAGTTTTACCTGAATTAGGTATTTTGGAAAGGTTCACAAATACAAAAATTTGGTTTTACTGGCCTCACATTGGTCACACTCAATAAGACAGTTTTGAACCCTATCTCCAAAAATACACATGCAAAATTACAAAAAAATGCCTGAAGAAATGTATCTTTGTGAGTTTTACTGGATAAAAAAAACATTTTGTAAGGGTTGCAAAAACAAAAAGAAATGTTTTGTAATGTTAATGTAATTTTAAGGTAAATTAATTTTTTTAAATCTTTATGTGTATTTTCACATTCAAGGCGAAAAATATATGTAGCCTCTTATAAAAGGTTTATGCTCAAACTAACATTTACATTTTTTTCCCTGTAATATGACTTACATGAGTGACTGCAAGACATACTTAATCAACAGTCAAGAGCCTTACAGATCACACTGACGGTGGCCGTACAAACAACTTTAACAATGTTACAAATATGCGCCAAATTGTGGAGCCACATCAAACAAGAATGACAAACAAATTTCTGGAGAACATCTTCACCGTAACACAACATTAACACAACAGAAACAAAACCCAGAATTCCATGTGTTACAATATACACCCCCACCACCTAACCCCGCCCACCTCAACCAACGCATGGAGGGGGGCGGTGATGTTTTGGGGTGCGGGGTTGGGTGGTAGCAGGGGTGTAGCCCGGAAGAGTCAGCGCTGCATGGGCTTGTGGGTATTTGTTAGGTTATGTTGTGTTTATGTTTTGTTACAGTGAGGATGTTTTCCTGAAATGTGTTTATCATTCTTGTTCGATGTGGATTCACAGTGTGGTGCATATTTTGTAACAGTGTTAAAGTTGTTTGTACAGCCACCAGCAGTGTGACCTGTGTGGCTGTTGACCAAGTATGTCTTGCAGTCACTATCACATGCAGGACAATACCGTGCACATCACACTCATCAGTAGGCATGCTGATGATTTGGTGAATGAATGTATAAAAAATCACCCGTCCAAACTTTGGGTCAATCGTACATGAGGGTCAGTAAAATTCTCACAGTGAAATGGAAGGATCAGTAAGTATGTTGCTAGGGTGGGGTAGCCATTCATGCAAGGTGAATCCACTTTGCATCAAGTTCCTGCATCCAGTGGCCCCCCACTAAAGTCAATGAGACACCCCTGTTCCTAACTATTCAGAAAAAATCTGTAAAAAAATGGTATTTTTCTGAGGAACCGCCAGCATTGTCACTTCACTAAAGGTGGTTGGTCGTAATAATTTGGAAAAACTCTTTAGAATAAAGGTATTTTTCTGCAGAACTGTTTGCATCGTCACTTTATTAAAGGTGGTTGATCTTAATAATTTAGTAAAAATCTGTAAAATTATGATATTTCACCCCAAAACGTTTCATGAAAATTTCTGTAAATATAATATTTTTGATCATTATTTGGTTTAAAATGTTTTACTTTAGTTTTATGGTTTTTGTTTGGCAGCCACAGCTGCCAGTAAATGACTGTTTTTTTACAAAATTTATTTTTACAGTGTTTGCAAAGATAAAAGTTAGTTTTTTTTATTCAATATAACAGTAAAACTGTCATACTAATTATGAAAGGTTAATAAACATAACTCCAAAACCAAACATGAAATCTGTCTAAAAAAGCCCGTAATGTTGACTTTATGTGAGTTTTACCTGAATTAGGTATTTTGGAAAGGTTCACAAATGCAAAAATTTGGTTTTACTTGCCTCACATTGGTCACACTCAATAAGACAGTTTTTGAACCCTATCGCCAAAAATACACATGCAAAATTACAAAAAAATGTCTGAAGAAATGTATCTTTGTGAGTTTTACTGGATAAAAAAAACATTTTGTAAGGGTTGCAAAAACAAAAAGAAATGTTTTACCCAATTTGACAGTAATGTACTTAAAATCCTGAGACAATGCAAAAAGAGCAATAAAAATGTATTCCAACATAATTCCTAATCCAAATGTGCAAAATGTCCAAAAATGCCTGTGATATTGAATCCATGTGAGTTTTACTAGATACAGTTGATTTCCTATGGTTTGCAAATCCAAAAATTAGGTTTTACTCAATATGACTGTATACTGTAACACTCAATATGACAGTTATTTAAACATAACTCCTACACCACACATGGCTAATAATGCCTGAAATAATGCATCTTTGGGAGTTTTACTCGAAACGATTGCTTTTTTAAATCTTTGCAATCCAAAAAATTGTTGTTTTACTCAATATGACAATAATGTTCTTGGAATCCTGAGATAATGCGAAAAAAGCAATAAAAATGTTTTCAAACACAACTTTTAAACAACACATGCAAAACGGCTAATAATGCCTAGAGATGTCTATCTTTGTTTGTTGTAGTAGAAAAATGATCATTTGTAGGGTTCACTGTAAAAAAAAAAAAAAAATCAAATTTTTATGGTTAGTTTACTCTAAATTTCTACTGTAATTTTTCAATTTTTTTTAGATAGGTTGAAAAGCTGTAGAATTGAAAACATTATCTGTAAATAAACAAACCGCCTGTTATTTTGAATAATATACCAGTAATGATGAACTATGCATATTCCTATTTTTTACGGAAAAATACCAAATTAATTATACATATTATTTTCTGTTTCCTCAAATTACTTTCAATTTCATGTAAAATTACAGTAATTAACTTCATATAAATATGTAGCTTGTTATATAAAAGTATTTGTCCATACTAACAATCTAAAAGTTTTATATGTAATTTTAAGGTAAATCAATGTTTTTTTATATTTATGTGTATTTTCACATTCAAGGCGAAAAATATATGTAGCCTCTTATAAAAGGTTTATGCTCAAACTAACAATTACATTTTTTTCCCTGTAATATGACATACATGAATGACTGCAAGACATACTTAATCAACAGTCAACAGCCTTACAGATCACACTGACGGTGGCCGTAAAAACGACTTTAAAAATGTTACAAATATGCGCAACACTGTAGAGCCACATCAAACAAGAATGACAAACACATTTCAGGAGAACATCTTCACCGTAACACAACATTAACACAACAGAAACAATACCCAGAATTCCATGTGTTACAATACACACCCCCGCCACCTAAACCCGCCCACCTCAACCAACGCACGGAGGGGGGCGGTGATGTTTTGGGGCGCGGGGTTGGGTGGTAGCGGGGATGTAGCCCGGAAGAGATAGCGCTGCATGGTTTTGTGGGTATTTGTTATGTTGTGTTTATGTTTTATTACAGTGAAGATGTTTTCCTGAAATGTGTTTATCATTCTTGTTCAATGCGGGTTCACAGTGTGGTGCATATTTGTAACTGTGTTAAAGTTGTTTGTGCAGCCACCGTCAGTGTGACCTGTGTGGCTGTTCACCAAGTATATCTTGCAGTCACTATCATATGCACAACAATACCGTGCACATCACATGCCTCAATTGGCACGCTGATGATTTGGTGAATGAACGTATAAAAAATCATTATCCTGAGATAATGCGAAAAAAGCAATACAATTGTATTCAAACATAACTTCTAAACAACACATGCAAAATGGCTAATAATGCCTAGAGATATGTATTTGTGTTAGTTGGACTCGAAAAATAATCTTTTTTAAGGTTCGCAAGGACACAAGTTAGTTTTTTTTATTCAATATAACAGTGTAACTGTCATACTAAATATGAAAGGTTTATAATCATAACTCCAAAACCAAACATGAAATTTGTCTAAAAAATCCTGTAACATTGAATTTATGTGCGTTTTAGCAGAATCAGGTATTTTGGAAAGACTCACAAATACAAAAATTAGGTTTTACTGGCCTCATATTGGTCACACTCAAAATGACAGATTTTGAAACATAACTCCAAAAATACACATGCAAAATGTCTAATAATGCCCGAAGAAATGCATCTTCGAGAATTTTCCTGAAAAAAAACATTTGGTAAGGTTTGCAAAAACAAAATTTGATTTGTTACTCAATTTGACAGTAATGTACTAGGAATCCTGAGATAATTTGAAAAAAGCTGTGAAAATGTATTCCAACATAATTCTAAATCCAAACGTGCAAAATGTCTAAAAATGCCTGTGATATTGAATACTTGGGAGTTTTACTATATAAAGATGTTTTTCTAAGGTTTGCAAATACAAAAATGAGGTTTTACTCAATATGACTGTATACTGTAACACTCAATATGACAGTTATTCAAACATAACTCCTACACCACACATGAAAAGTGGCTAATAATGCCTGAAAAAATGCATCTTTGGGAGTTTTACTCGAAACATATGCTTTTTTAAATCTTGCAAATGCAAAAAGTAGTTTTTTTACTCAATGTGACTATAATAGTCTTACAATCCTGAGATAATGCGAAAAAAGCAATACAAATGTATTCAAACATAACTTCTAAACAACACATGCAAAATGGCTAATAATAGCTAGAGATATATTTTTTTGTTAGTTGTAATAGAAAAATGATCTTTTGTAAGGTTTGCAAAGACACAAGTTAGTTTTTTTATTCAATATAACAGTGTAACTGTCATACTAAATATCAAAGGTTTATAATCATAACTCCAAAACCAAATATGAAATGTGTCTTTAAAAGCCTTTAATATTGAATTTATGTAAGTTTTCGCAGAATCACGTATTTTGGAAAGAATCACAAATACAAATATTAGATTTTACTGGCCTCATATTGGTCACACTCAAAATGACAGTTTTTGAAACATAACTCCAAAAATACACATGCAAAATGTCTAATAATGCCCGAAGAAATGCATCTTTGAGAGTATTCCTGAAAAAAAAAACATTTGGTAAGGTTTGCAAAAACAACATTTGATTTGTTACTCAATTTGACAGTAATGTACTTAGAATCCTGAGATAATGCGAAAAAAGCAATAAAAATGTATTCCAACATAATTCCTAATCCAAACGTGCAAAATGTCTAAAAATGCCTGTGATATTGAATACTTTTGAGTTTTACTAGATACAGATGATTTTCTATGGTTTGCAAATACAAAAATGAGGTTTTACTCAATATGACTGTATACTGTTACACTCAATATGACAGTTATTTAAACATAACTCCTACACCACACATGAAAAATGGCTAATAATGCCTGAAAAAATGCATCTTTGGGATTTTTACTCGAAACATATGCTTTTTTAAATCTTGCAAATGCAAAAAGTAGTTTTTTACTCAATGTGACTATAATAGTCTTACAATCCTGAGATAATGCGAAAAAAGCAATACAAATGTATTCAAACATAACTTCTAAACAACACATGCAAAATGGCTAATAATGCCTAGAGATATGTTTGTTGGTTAGTTGTACTAGAAAAATGATATTTTGTAAGGTTTGCAAAGACACAAGTTAGTTTTTTTATTCAATGTAACAGTGTAACTGTCATACTAAATATGAAAGGTTTATAATCATAACTCCAAAACCAAATATGAAATGTGTCTTTAAAAGCCTTTAATATTGAATTTATGTAAGTTTTAGCAGAATCAGGTATTTTGGAAAGAATCACAAATACAAATATTAGATTTTACTGGCCTCATATTGGTCACACTCAAAATGACAGTTTTTGAAACATAACTCCAAAAATACACATGCAAAATGTCTAATAATGCCCGAAGAAATGCATCTTTGAGAGTATTCCTGAAAAAAAAACATTTGGTAAGGTTTGCAAAAACAACATTTGATTTGTTACTCAATTTGACAGTAATGTACTTAGAATCCTGAGATAATGCGAAAAAAGCAATAAAAATGTATTCCAACATAATTCCTAATCCAAACGTGCAAAATGTCTAAAAATGCCTGTGATATTGAATACTTTTGAGTTTTACTAGATACAGATGAGATTCTATGGTTTGCAAATACAAAAATGAGGTTTTACTCAATATGACTGTATACTGTAACACTCAATATGACAGTTATTTAAACATAACTCCTACACCACACATGAAAAATGGCTAATAATGCTCGAAAAAATGCATCTTTGGGAGTTTTACTCGAAACATATGCTTTTTTAAATCTTGCAAATGCAAAAAGTAGTTTTTTACTCAATATGACTATAATAGTCTTACAATCCTGAGATAATGCGAAGAAAGCAATACAAATGTATTCAAACATAACTTCTAAACAACACATGCAAAATGGCTAATAATGCCTAGAGATATGTTTGTTGGTTAGTTGTACTAGAAAAATGATATTTTGTAAGGTTTGCAAAGACACAAGTTAGTTTTTTTATTCAATATAACAGTGTAACTGTCATACTAAATATGAAAGGTTTATAATCATAACTCCAAAACCAAGTATGAAATTTGTCTTTAAAAGCCTTTAATATTGAATTTATGTAAGTTTTAGCAGAATCAGGTATTTTGGAAAGAATCACAAATACAAATATTAGATTTTACTGGCCTCATATTGGTCACACTCAAAATGACAGTTTTTGAAACATAACTCCAAAAATACACATGTAAAATGTCTAATAATGCCCGAAGAAATGCATCTTTTAGAGTATTCCTGAAAAAAAAACATTTGGTAAGGTTTGCAAAAACAAAATTTGATTTGTTACTCAATTTGACAGTAATGCACTTAGAATCCTGAGATAATGCGAAAAAAGCAATAAAAATGTATTCCAACATAATTCCTAATGCAAACGTGCAAAATGTCTAAAAATGCCTGTGATATTGAATACATGTGAGTTTTACTAGATGCAGTTGTTTTTCTATGGTTTGCAAATACAAAAATGAGGTTTTACTCAATATGACTGTATACTGTAACACTCAATATGACAGTTATTTAAACATAACTCCTGCACCACACATGAAAAATGGCTAATAATGCCTGAAAAAATGCATCTTTGGGAGTTTTACTCGAAACATATGCTTTTTTAAATCTTGCAAATGCAAAAAGTAGTTTTTTAATCAATGTGACTATAATAGTCTTACAATCCTGAGATAATGCGAAAAAAGCATTACAAATGTATTCAAACATAACTTCTAAACAACACATGCAAAATGGCTAATAATGCCTAGAGATATGTTTGTTGGTTAGTTGTACTAGAAAAATGATATTTTGTAAGGTTTGCAAAGACACAAGTTAGTTTTTTTATTCAATATAACAGTGTAACTGTCATACTAAATATGAAAGGTTTATAATCATAACTCCAAAACCAAATATGAAATTTGTCTTTAAAAGCCTTTAATATTGAATTTATGTAAGTTTTAGCATAATCAGGTATTTTGGAAAGAATCACAAATACAAATATTAGATTTTACTGGCCTCATATTGGTCACACTCAAAATGACAGTTTTTGAAACATAACTCCAAAAATACACATGCAAAATGTCTAATAATGCCCGAAGAAATGCATCTTTGAGAGTATTCCTGAAAAAAAAACATTTGGTAAGGTTTGCAAAAACAACATTTGATTTGTTACTCAATTTGACAGTAATGTACTTAGAATCCTGAGATAATGCGAAAAAAGCAATAAAAATGTATTCCAACATAATTCCTAATCCAAACGTGCAAAATGTCTAAAAATGCCTGTGATATTGAATACATGTGAGTTTTACTAGATACAGTTATTTTTATATGGTTTGCAAATACAAAAATGAGGTTTTACTCAATATGACTGTATACTGTAACACTCAATATGACAGTTATTTAAACATAACTCCTACACCACACATGAAAAATGGCTAATAATGCCTGAAATAATGCATCTTTGGGAGTTTTACTCGAAACATATGCTTTTTTAAATCTTGCAAGTGCCAAAAGTAGTTTTTTACTCAATATGACTATAATAGTCTTACAATCCTGAGATAATGCGAAAAAAGCAATAAAAATGTATTCAAACATAACTTCTAAACAACACATGCAAAATGGCTAATAATAGCTAGAGATATATTTTTTTGTTAGTTGTACTAGAAAAATTTTCTTTTGTAAGGTTTGCAAAGACACAAGTTAGTTTTTTTATTCAATATAACAGTGTAACTGTCATAATAAATATGAAAGGTTTATAATCATAACACCAAAACCAAATATGAAATTTGTCTTAAAACGCCTTTAATATTGAATTTATGTAAGTTTTACCAAAATCAGGTATTTTGGAAAGAATCACAAATTCAAATATTAGATTTTACTGGCCTCATATTGGTCACACTCAAAATGACAGTTTTTGAAACATAACTCCAAAAATACACATGCAAAATGTCTAATAATGCCTGATAAAATGCATCTTCGAGAGTTTTCCTGAAAAAAAACATTTGGTAAGGTTTGCAAAAACCAAATTTGATTTGTTACTCAATTTGACAGTAATGTACTTAGAATCCTGAGATAATGCGAAAAAAGCAATAAAAATGTATTCCAACATAATTCCTAATCCAAACGTGCAAAATGTCTAAAAATGCCTGTGATATTGAATACATGTGAGTTTTACTAGATGCAGTTGTTTTTCTATGGTTTGCAAATACAAAATGAGGTTTTACTCAATATGACTGTATACTGTAACACTCAATATGACAGTTATTTAAACATAACTCCTACACCACACATGAAAAATGGCTAATAATGCCTGAAAAAATGCATCTTTGGGAGTTTTCCTCGAAACATATGCTTTTTTAAATCTTGCAAATGCAAAAAGTAGTTTTTTACTCAATATGACTATAATAGTCTTACAATCCTGAGATAATGCGAAAAAAGCAATAAAAATGTATTCAAACATAACTTCTAAACAACACATACAAAATGGCTAATAATAGCTAGAGATATGTTTTTTTGTTAGTTGTACTAGAAAAATGATCTTTTGTAAGGTTTGCAAAGACACAAGTTAGTTTTTTTATTCAATATAACAGTGTAACTGTCGTACTAAATATGAAAGGTTTATAATCATAACTCCAAAACCAAATATGAAATGTGTCTTAAAAAGCCTTTAATATTGAATTTATGTAAGTTTTAGCAAAATCAGGTATTTTGGAAAGAATCACAAATACAAATATTAGATTTTACTGGCCTCATATTGGTCACACTCAAAATGACAGTTTTTGAAACATAACTCCAAAAATACACATGCAAAATGTCTAATAATGCCCGAAGAAATGCATCTTTGAGAGTTTTCCTGAAAAAAAAAAATTTGGTAAGGTTTGCAAAAACAAAATTTGATTTGTTACTCAATTTGACAGTAATGTACTTAGAATCCTGTGATAATGCGAAAAAAGCAATAAAAATGTATTCCAACATAATTCCTAATCCAAACGTGCAAAATATCTAAATATGCCTGTGGTATTAAATATTTTTGAGTTTTACTAGATACAGATGATTTTCTATGGTTTGCAAATACAAAAATGAGGTTTTACTCAATATGACTGTATACTGTAACACTCAATATGACAGTTATTTAAACATAACTCCTACACCACACATGAAAAATGGCTAATAATGCCTGAAAAAATGCATCTTTGGGAGTTTTACTCGAAACATATGCTTTTTTAAATCTTGCAAATGCAAAAAGTAGTTTTTTACTCAATATGACTATAATAGTCTTACAATCCTGAGATAATGCGAAAAAAGCAATAAAAATGTATTCAAACATAACTTCTAAACAACACATGCAAAATGGCTAATAATAGCTAGAGATATGTTTTTTTGTTAGTTGTACTAGAAAAATGATCTTTTGTAAGGTTTGCAAAGACACAAGTTAGTTTTTTTATTCAATATAACAGTGTAACTGTCATACTAAATATGAAAGGTTTATAATCATAACTCCAAAACAAAATATGAAATGTGTCTTAAAAAGCCTTTAATATTGAATTTATTTAAGTTTTACTAAAATCAGGTATTTTGGAAAGAATCACAAATACAAATATTAGATTTTACTGGCCTCATATTGGTCACACTCAAAATGACAGTTTTTGAAGCATAACTCCAAAAATACACATGCAAAATGTCTAATACTGCCTGAAAAAATGCATCTTCGAGAGTTTCCCTGAAAAAAAAACATTTGGTAAGGTTTGCAAAAACAAAATTTGATTTGTTACTCAATTTGACAGTAATGCACTTAGAATCCTGAGATAATGCGAAAAAAGCAATAAAAATGTAGTCCAACATATTTCCTAATGCAAACGTGCAAAATGTCTAAAAATGCCTGTGATATTGAATACATGTGAGTTTTACTAGATGCAGTTGTTTTTCTATGGTTTGCAAATACAAAAATGAGGTTTTAATCAATATGACTGTATACTGTAACACTCAATATGACAGTTATTTAAACATAACTCCTGCACCACACATGAAAAATGGCTAATAATGCCTGAAAAAATGCATCTTTGGGAGTTTTACTCGAAACATATGCTTTTTTAAATCTTGCAAATGCAAAAAGTAGTTTTTTACTCAATGTGACTATAATAGTCTTACAATCCTGAGATAATGCGAAAAAAGCATTACAAATGTATTCAAACATAACTTCCAAACAACACATGTAAAATGGCTAATAATGCCTAGAGATATGTTTGTTGGTTAGTTGTACTAGAAAAATGATATTTTGTAAGGTTTGCAAAGACACAAGTTAGTTTTTTTATTCAATATAACAGTGTAACTGTCATACTAAATATGAAAGGTTTATAATCATAACTCCAAAACCAAATATGAAATTTGTCTTTAAAAGCCTTTAATATTGAATTTATGTAAGTTTTAGCAGAATCAGGTATTTTGGAAAAGAATCACAAATACAAATATTAGATTTTACTGGCCTCATATTGGTCACACTCAAAATGACAGTTTTTGAAACATAACTCCAAAAATACACATGCAAAATGTCTAATAATGCCCGAAGAAATGCATCTTTGAGAGTATTCCTGAAAAAAAAACATTTGGTAAGGTTTGCAAAAACAACATTTGATTTGTTACTCAATTTGACAGTAATGTACTTAGAATCCTGAGATAATGCGAAAAAAGCAATAAAAATGTATTCCAACATAATTCCTAATCCAAACGTGCAAAATGTCTAAAAATGCCTGTGATATTGAATACTTTTGAGTTTTACTTGATACAGATGATTTTCTATGGTTTGCAAATTAAAAAATGAGGTTTTACTCAATATGACTGTATACTGTAACACTCAATATGACAGTTATTTAAACATAACTCCTACACCACACATGAAAAATGGCTAATAATGCCTGAAATAATGCATCTTTGGGAGTTTTACTCGAAACATATGCTTTTTTAAATCTTGCAAGTGCAAAAAGTAGTTTTTTACTCAATATGACTATAATAGTCTTACAATCCTGAGATAATGCGAAAAAAGCAATAAAAATGTATTCAAACATAACTTCTAAACAACACATGCAAAATGGCTAATAATAGCTAGAGATATATTTTTTTGTTAGTTGTACTAGAAAAATTATCTTTTGTAAGGTTTGCAAAGACACAAGTTAGTTTTTTTATTCAATATAACAGTGTAACTGTCATAATAAATATGAAAGGTTTATAATCATAACTCCAAAACCAAATATGAAATTTGTCTTAAAACGCCTTTAATATTGAATTTATGTAAGTTTTACCAAAATCAGGTATTTTGGAAAGAATCACAAATACAAATATTAGATTTTACTGGCCTCATATTGGTCACACTCAAAATGACAGTTTTTGAAACATAACTCCAAAAATACACATGCAAAATGTCTAATAATGCCTGATAAAATGCATCTTCGAGAGTTTTCCTGAAAAAAACATTTGGTAAGGTTTGCAAAAACCAAATTTGATTTGTTACTCAATTTGACAGTAATGTACTTAGAATCCTGAGATAATGCGAAAAAAAGCCATAAAAATGTATTCCAACATAATTCCTAATCCAAACGTGCAAAATGTCTAAAAATGCCTGTGATATTGAATACTTTTGAGTTTTACTAGATACAGATGATTTTCTATGGTTTGCAAATACAAAAATGAGGTTTTACTCAATATGACTGTATACTGTAACACTCAATATGACAGTTATTTAAACATAACTCCTACACCACACATGAAAAATGGCTAATAATGCCTGAAAAAATGCATCTTTGGGAGTTTTACTCGAAACATATGCTTTTTTAAATCTTGCAAATGCAAAAAGTAGTTTTTTTACTCAATATGACTATAATAGTCTTACAATCCTGAGATAATTCGAAAAAAGCAATAAAAATGTATTCAAACATAACTTCTAAACAACAGATGCAAAATGGCTAATAATAGCTAGAGATATGTTTTTTTGTTAGTTGTACTAGAAAAATGATCTTTTGTAAGGTTTGCAAAGACACAAGTTAGTTTTTTTATTCAATATAACAGTGTAACTGTCGTACTAAATATGAAAGGTTTATAATCATAACTCCAAAACCAAATATGAAATGTGTCTTAAAAAGCCTTTAATATTGAATTTATGTAAGTTTTAGCAAAATCAGGTATTTTGGAAAGAATCACAAATACAAATATGAGATTTTACTGGCCTCATATTGGTCACACTCAAAATGACAGTTTTTGAAACATAACTCCAAAAATACACATGCAAAATGTCTAATAATTCCCAAAGAAATATATCTTTGAGAGTTTTCCTGAAAAAAAAAACATTTGGTAAGATTTGCCTAAACAAAATTTGATTTGTTACTCAATTTGACAGTAATGTACCAAGAATCCTGTGATAATGCGAAAAAAGCAATAAAAATGTATTCCAACATAATTCCTAAACCAAACGTGCAAAATGTCTAAAAATGCCTGTGATATTGAATACATGTGAGTTTTACTAGATGCAGTTGTTTTTCTATGGTTTGCAAATACAAAAATGAGGTTTTACTCAATATGACTGTATACTGTAACACTCAATGTGACAGTTATTTAAACATAACTCCTGCACCACACATGAAAAATGGCTAATAATGCCTGAAAAAATGCATCTTTGGGAGTTTTACTCGAAACATATGCTTTTTTAAATCTTGCAAATGCCAAAAGTAGTTTTTTACTCAATATGACTATAATAGTCTTAGAATCCTGAGATAATGCGAAAAAAGCAATAAAAATTTATTCAAACATAACTTCTAAACAACACTTGCAAAATGGCTAATAATAGCCAGAGATATGTTTTTTTGTTAGTTGTACTAGAAAAATGATCTTTTGTAAGGTTTGCAAAGACACAAGTTAGTTTTTTTATTCAATATAACAGTGTAACTGTCATACTAAATATGAAAGGTTTATAATCATAACTCCAAAACCAAATATGAAATGTGTCTTAAAAAGCCTTTAATATTGAATTTATGTAAGTTTTAGCAAAATCAGGTATTTTGGAAAGAATCACAAATACAAATGTTAGATTTTACTGGCCTCATATTGGTCACACTCAAAATGACAGTTTTTGAAATATAACTCCAAACATACACATGCAAAATGTCTAATAATGCCTGAAGAAATGCATCTTTGAGAGTTTTCCTGAAAAAAAAAAACATTTGGTAAGGTTTGCAAAAACAAAATTTGATTTGTTACTCAATTTGACAGTAATGTACTTAGAATCCTGAGATAATGCGAAAAAAGCCATAAAAATGTATTCCAACATAATTCCTAATCCAAACGTGCAAAATGTCTAAAAATGCCTGTGATATTGAATATTTTTGAGTTTTACTAGATACAGATGATTTTCTATGGTTTGTAAATACAAAAATGAGGTTTTACTCAATATGACTGTATACTGTAACACTCAATATGACAGTTATTTAAACATAACTCCTACACCACACATGAAAAATGGCTAATAATGCCTGAAAAAATGCATCTTTGGGAGTTTTACTCGAAACATATGCTTTTTTAAATCTTGCAAATGCAAAAAGTAGTTTTTTACTCAATATGACTATAATAGTCTTACAATCCTGAGATAATGCGAAAAAAGCAATAAAAATGTATTCAAACATAACTTCCAAACAACACATGCAAAATGGCTAATAATAGCTAGAGATATGTTTTTTTGTTAGTTGTACTAGAAAAATGATCTTTTGTAAGGTTTGCAAAGACACAAGTTAGTTTTTTTATTCAATATAACAGTGTAACTGTCATACTAAATATGAAAGGTTTATAATCATAACTCCAAAACCAAATATGAGATGTGTCTTAAAAAGCCTTTAATATTGAATTTGTGTAAGTTTTAGCAGAATCAGGTATTTTGGAAAGAATCACAAATACAAATATTAGATTTTACTGGCCTCATATTGGTCACACTCAAAATGACAGTTTATGAAGCATAACTCCAAAAATACACATGCAAAATGTCTAATAATGCCTGAAAAAATGCATCTTCGAGAGTTTTCCTGAAAAAAACCATTTGGTAAGGTTTGCAAAAACAAAATTTGATTTGTTACTCAATTTGACAGTAATGCACTTAGAATCCTGAGATAATGCGAAAAAAGCAATAAAAATGTAGTCCAACATAATTCCTAATGCAAACGTGCAAAATGTCTAAAAATGCCTGTGATATTAAATACATGTGAGTTTTACTAGATGCAGTTGTTTTTCTATGGTTTGCAAATACAAAAATGAGGTTTTACTCAGTATGACTGTATACTGTAACACTCAATATGACAGTTATTTAAACATAACTCCTGCACCACACATGAAAAATGGCTAATAATGCCTGAAAAAATGCATCTTTGGGAGTTTTACTCGAAACATATGCTTTTTTAAATCTTGCAAATGCAAAAAGTAGTTTTTTAATCAATGTGACTATAATAGTCTTACAATCCTGAGATAATGCGAAAAAAGCATTACAAATGTATTCAAACATAACTTCTAAACAACACATGCAAAATGGCTAATAATGCCTAGAGATATGTTTGTTGGTTAGTTGTACTAGAAAAATGATATTTTGTAAGGTTTGCAAAGACACAAGTTAGTTTTTTTATTCAATATAACAGTGTAACTGTCATACTAAATATGAAAGGTTTATAATCATAACTCCAAAACCAAACATGAAATTTGTCTTTAAAAGCCTTTAATATTGAATTTATGTAAGTTTTAGCAGAATCAGGTATTTTGGAAAGAATCACAAATACAAATATTACATTTTACTGGCCTCATATTGGTCACACTCAAAATGACAGTTTTTGAAACATAACTCCAAAAATACACATGCAAAATGTCCAATAATGCCCGAAGAAATGCATCTTTGAGAGTATTCCTGAAAAAAAAACATTTGGTAAGGTTTGCAAAAACAACATTTGATTTGTTACTCAATTTGACGGTAATGTACTTAGAATCCTGAGATAATGCGAAAAAAGCAATAAAAATGTATTCCAGCATAATTCCTAATCCAAACGTGCAAAATGTCTAAAAATGCCTGTGATATTGAATACTTTTGAGTTTTACTTGATACAGATGATTTTCTATGGTTTGCAAATTAAAAAATGAGGTTTTACTCAATATGACTGTATACTGTAACACTCAATATGACAGTTATTTAAACATAACTCCTACACCACACATGAAAAATGGCTAATAATGCCTGAAATAATGCATCTTTGGGAGTTTTACTCGAAATATATGCTTTTTTAAATCTTGCAAGTGCAAAAAGTAGTTTTTTACTCAATATGACTATAATAGTCTTACAATCCTGAGATAATGCGAAAAAATCAATAAAAATGTATTCAAACATAACTTCTAAACAACACATGCAAAATGGCTAATAATAGCTAGAGATATTTTTTTTTGTTAGTTGTACTAGAAAAATTATCTTTTGTAAGGTTTGCAAAGACACAAGTTAGTTTTTTTATTCAATATAACAGTGTAACTGTCATAATAAATATGAAAGGTTTATAATCATAACTCCAAAACCAAATATGAAATTTGTCTTAAAACGCCTTTAATATTGAATTTATGTAAGTTTTAGCAAAATCAGGTATTTTGGAAAGAATCACAAATACAAATATTAGATTTTACTGGCCTCATATTGGTCACACTCAAAATGACAATTTTTGAAACATAACTCCAAAAATACACATGCAAAATGTCTAATAATGCCCGAAGAAATGCATCTTTGAGAGTTTTCCTGAAAAAAAAAAACATTTGGTAAGGTTTGCAAAAACAAAATTTGATTTGTTACTCAATTTGACAGTAATGTACTTAGAATCCTGAGATAATGCGAAAAAAGCAATAAAAATGTATTCCAACATAATTCCTAATCCAAACGTGCAAAATGTCTAAAAATGCCTGTGATATTGAATACTTTTGAGTTTTACTAGATACAGATGATTTTCTATGGTTTGCAAATAAAAAAATGAGGTTTTACTCAATATGACTGTATACTGTAACACTCAATATGACAGTTATTTAAACATAACTCCTACACCACACATGAAAAATGGCTAATAATGCCTGAAAAAATGCATCTTTGGGAGTTTTACTCGAAACATATGCTTTTTTAAATCTTGCAAATGCAAAAAGTAGTTTTTTACTCAATATGACTATAATAGTCTTACAATCCTGAGATAATGCGAAAAAAGCAATACAAATGTATTCAAACATAACTTCTAAACAACACATGCAAAATGGCTAATAATAGCTAGAGATATGTTTTTTTGTTAGTTGTACTAGAAAAATGATCTTTTGTGAGGTTTGCAAAGACACAAGTTAGTTTTTTTATTCAATATAACAGTGTAACTGTCATACTAAATATGAAAGGTTTATAATCATAACTCCAAAACCAAATATGAAATTTGTCTTAAAAAGCCTTTAATATTGAATTTGTGTAAGTTTTAGCAGAATCAGGTATTTTGGAAAGAATCACAAATACAAATATTAGATTTTACTGGCCTCATATTGGTCACACTCAAAATGACAGTTTTTGAAACATAACTCCAAAAATACACATGCAAAATGTCTAATAATGCCCGAAGAAATGCATCTTTGAGAGTATTCCTGAAAAAAAAAACATTTGGTAAGGTTTGCAAAAACAACATTTGATTTGTTACTCAATTTGACAGTAATGTACTTAGAATCCTGAGATAATGCGAAAAAAGCAATAAAAATGTATTCCAACATAATTCCTAATCCAAACGTGCAAAATGTCTAAAAATGCCTGTGATATTGAATACATGTGAGTTTTACTAGATGCAGTTGTTTTTCTATGGTTTGCAGATACAAAAAGGAGGTTTTACTCGATATGACTGTATACTGTAACACTCAATATGACAGTTATTTAAACATAACACCTACACCACACATGAAAAATGGCTAATAATGCCTGAAATAATGCATCTTTGGGAGTTTTACTCGAAACGTATGCTTTTTTAAATCTTGCAAATGCAAAAAGTAGTTTTTTACTCAATATGACTATAATAGTCTTAGAATCCTGAGATAATGCGAAAAAAGAAATAAAAATTTATTCAAACATAACTTCTAAACAACACATGCAAAATGGCTAATAATGCCTAGATATATGTTTGTTGGTTAGTTGTACTAGAAAAATGATATTTTGTAAGGTTTGCAAAGACACAAGTTAGTTTTTTTATTCAATATAACAGTGTAACTGTCATACTAAATATGAAAGGTTTATAATCATAACTCCAAAACCAAATATGAAATTTGTCTTTAAAAGCCTTTAATATTGAATTTATGTAAGTTTTAGCAGAATCAGGTATTTTGGAAAGAATCACAAATGAAATATTAGATTTTACTGGCCTCATATTGGTCACACTCAAAATGACAGTTTTTGAAGCATAACTCCAAAAATACACATGCAAAATGTCTAATAATGCCTGAAAAAATGCATCTTCGAGAGTTTTCCTGAAAAAAAACATTTGGTAAGGTTTGCAAAAACAAAATTTGATTTGTTACTCAATTAGACAGTAATGTACTTAAATCCTGAGATAATGCGAAAAAAGCAATAAAAATGTATTCCAACATAATTCCTAATCCAAACGTGCAAAATGTCTAAAAATGCCTGTGATATTGAATACATGTGAGTTTTACTAGATGCAGTTGTTTTTCTATGGTTTGCAGATACAAAAAGGAGGTTTTACTCGATATGACTGTATACTGTAACACTCAATATGACAGTTATTTAAACATAACACCTACACCACACATGAAAAATGGCTAATAATGCCTGAAATAATGCATCTTTGGGAGTTTTACTCGAAACGTATGCTTTTTTAAATCTTGCAAATGCAAAAAGTAGTTTTTTACTCAATATGACTATAATAGTCTTAGAATCCTGAGATAATGCGAAAAAAGCAATAAAAATGTATTCAAACATAACTTCTAAACAACACATGCAAAATGGCTAATAATGCCTAGATATATGTTTGTTGGTTAGTTGTACTAGAAAAATGATATTTTGTAAGGTTTGCAAAGACACAAGTTAGTTTTTTTATTCAATATAACAGTGTAACTGTCATACTAAATATGAAAGGTTTATAATCATAACTCCAAAACCAAATATGAAATTTGTCTTTAAAAGCCTTTAATATTGAATTTATGTAAGTTTTAGCAGAATCAGGTATTTTGGAAAGAATCACAAATGAAATATTAGATTTTACTGGCCTCATATTGGTCACACTCAAAATGACAGTTTTTGAAACATAACTCCAAAAATACAAATGCAAAATGTCTAATAATGCCTGAAGAAATGCATCTTCGAGAGTTTTACTGAAAAAAAAACATTTGGTAAGGTTTGCAAAAACAAAATTTGATTTGTTACTAAATTTGACAGTAATGTACTTAGAATCCTGAGATAATGCGAAAAAAGCAATACAAATGTATTCCAACATAGCTTCTAAACAACAAATGCAAAATGGCTAATAATGCCTAGAGATATGTTTTTTTGTTATTTGTACTAGAAAAATGATATTTTGTAAGGTTTGCAAAGACACAAGTTAGTTTTTTTATTCAATATAACATTGTAACTGTCATACTAAATATGAAAGGTTTATAATCATAACTCCAAAACCAAATATGAAATTTGTCTTAAAAAGCCTTTAATATTGAATTTGTGTAAGTTTTAGCAGAATCAGGTATTTTGGAAAGAATCACAAATACAAATATTAGATTTTACTGGCCTCATATTGGTCACACTCAAAATGACAGTTTTTGAAGCATAACTCCAAAAATACACATGCAAAATGTCTAATAATGCCTGAAAAAATGCATCTTCGAGAGTTTTCCTGAAAAAAAACATTTGGTAAGGTTTGCAAAAACAAAATTTGATTTGTTACTCAATTTGACAGTAATGCACTTAGAATCCTGAGATAATGCGAAAAAAGCAATAAAAATGTATTCCAACATAATTCCTAATCCAAACGTGCAAAATGTCTAAAAATGCCTGTGATATTGAATACATGTGAGTTTTACTAGATACAGTTGTTTTTCTATGGTTTGCAAATACAAAAATGAGGTTTTACTCATTATGACTGTATACTGTAACACTCAATATGACAGTTATTTAAACATAACTCCTGCACCACACATGAAAAATGGCTAATAATGCCTGAAAAAATGCATCTTTGGGAGTTTTACTCGAAACATATGCTTTTTTAAATCTTGCAAATGCAAAAAGTAGTTTTTTACTCAATGTGACTATAATGTTCTTAGAATCCTGAGATAATGCGAAAAAAGCAATACAAATGTATTCAAACATAACTTCTAAACAACACATGCAAAATGGCTAATAATGCCTAGAGATATGTTTGTTGGTTAGTTGTACTAGAAAAATGATATTTTGTAAGGTTTGCAAAGACACAAGTTAGTTTTTTTATTCAATATAACAGTGTAACTGTCATACTAAATATGAAAGGTTTATAATCATAACTCCAAAACCAAATATGAAATTTGTCTTTAAAAGCCTTTAATATTGAATTTATGTAAGTTTTAGCAGAATCAGGTATTTTGGAAAGAATCACAAATAAAATATTAGATTTTACTGGCCTCATATTGTTCACACTCAAAATGACAGTTTTTGAAACATAACTCCAAAAATACACATGCAAAATGTCTAATAATGCCCGAAGAAATGCATCTTTGAGAGTATTCCTGAAAAAAAAACATTTGCTAAGGTTTGCAAAAACAACATTTGATTTGTTACTCAATTTGACAGTAATGTACTTAGAATCCTGAGATAATGCGAAAAAAGCAATAAAAATGTATTCCAACATAATTCCTAATCCAAACGTGCAAAATGTCTAAAAATGCCTGTGATATTGAATATTTTTGAGTTTTACTAGATACAGATGATTTTCTATGGTTTGTAAATACAAAAATGAGGTTTTACTCAATATGACTGTATACTGTAACACTCAATATGACAGTTATTTAAACATAACTCCTACACCACACATGACAAATGGCTAATAATGCCTGAAAAAATGCATCTTTGGGAGTTTTACTCAAAACATATGCTTTTTTAAATCTTGCAAATGCAAAAAGTAGTTTTTTACTCAATATGACTATAATAGTCTTACAATCCTGAGATAATGCGAAAAAAGCAATAAAAATGTATTCGAACATAACTTCTAAACAACACATGCAAAATGGCTAATAATAGCTAGAGATATGTTTTTTTGTTAGTTGTACTAGAAAAATGATCTTTTGTAAGGTTTGCAAAGACACAAGTTAGTTTTTTTATTCAATATAACAGTGTAACTGTCATACTAAATATGAAAGGTTTATAATCATAACTCCAAAACCAAATATGAAATGTGTCTTAAAAAGCCTTTAATATTGAATTTATGTAAGTTTTAGCAGAATCAGGTATTTTGGAAAGAATCACAAATACAAATATTAGATTTTACTGGCCTCATATTGGTCACACTCTAAATGACAGTTTTGAAACATAACTCCAAAAATACACATGCAAAATGTTTAATAATGCCTGAAGAAATGCATCTTCAAGAGTTTTCCTGGAAAAAAAACATTTGGTAAGGTTTGCAAAAACAAAATTTGATTTGTTACTAAATTTGACAGTAATGTACTTAGAATCCTGAGATAATGCGAATAAAGCAATAAAAATGTATTCCAACATAACTTCTATACAACACATGCAAAATGGCTAATAATGCCTAGAGATATGTTTTTTTTGTTACTTGTACTAGAAAAATGATCTTTTGTAAGGTTTGCAAAGACACAAGTTAGTTTTTTTATTCAATATAACAGTGTAACTGTCATACTAAATATGAAAGGTTTATAATCATAACTCCAAAACCAAATATGAAATTTGTCTTAAAAAGCCTTTAATATTGAATGTATGTAAGTTTTAGCAGAATCAGGTATTTTGGAAAGAATCACAAATACAAATATTAGATTTTACTGGCCTCATATTGGTCACACTCAAAATGACAGTTTTTGAAGCATAACTCCAAAAATACACATGCAAAATGTCTAATAATGCCTGAAAAAATGCATCTTCGAAATTTTTCCTGAAAAAAAACATTTGGTAAGGTTTGCAAAAACAAAATTTGATTTGTTACTCAATTTGACAGTAATGTACTTAGAATCCTGAGATAATGCAAAAAAAGCAATAAAAATGTATTCCAACATAATTTCTAAATCCAAACGTGCAAAATGTCTAAAAATGCCTGTGATATTGAATACATGTGAGTTTTACTAGATGCAGTTGTTTTTCTATGGTTTGCAAATACAAAAATGAGGTTTTACTCAATATGACTGTATACTGTAACACTCAATATGACAGTTATTTAAACATAACTCCTACACCACACATGAAAAATGGCCAATAATGCCTGAAAAAATGCATCTTTGGGAGTTTTACTCGAAACATATGCTTTTTTAAATCTTGCAAATGCAAAAAGTAGTTTTTTACTCAATGTGACTATAATAGTCTTACAATCCTGAGATAATGCGAAAAAAGCAATAAAAATGTATTCAAACATAACTTCTAAACAACACATGCAAAATGGCTAATAATGCCTAGAGATATGTTTGTTGGTTAGTTGTACTAGAAAAATGATATTTTGTAAGGTTTGCAAAGACACAAGTTTGTTTTTTTATTCAATATAACAGTGTAACTGTCATACTAAATATGAAAGGTTTATAATCATAACTCCAAAACCAAATATGAAATTTGTCTTAAAAAGCCTTTAATATTGAATTTATGTAAGTTTTAGCAGAATCAAGTATTTTGGAAAGAATCACAAATACAAATATTAGATTTTACTGGCCTCATATTGGTCACAGTCAAAATGACAGTTTTTGAAGCATAACTCCAAAACTGCACATGCAAAGTGTCTAATAATGCCTGAAAAAATGCATCTTCGAGAGTTTTCCTGAAAAAAAACATTTGGTAAGGTTTGCAAAAATAAAATTTAATTTGTTACTCAATTTGACAGTAATGTACTTAAGCATCCTGAGATAATGCGAAAAAAGCAATAAAAATGTATTCCAACATAATTCCTAATCCAAACATGCAAAAAGTCTAAAAAATGCCTGTGATATTGAATACATGTGAGTTTTACTAGATACAGTTGTTTTTCTATGGTTTGCAAATACAAAAATGAGGTTTTACTCAATATGACTGTATACTGTAACACTCAATATGACAGTTATTTAAACATAACTCCTACACCACACATGAAAAATGGCTAATAATGCCTGAAAAAATGCATCTTTGGGAGTTTTACTCGAAATATATGCTTTTTTAAATCTTGCAAATGCAAAAAGTAGTTTTTTACTCAATGTGACTATAATAGTCTTACAATCCTGAGATAATGCGAAAAAAGCAATAAAAATGTATTCAAACATAACTTCTAAACAACACATGCAAAATGGCTAATAATAGCTAGAGATATGTTTTTTTGTTAGTTGTACTAGAAAAATTATCTTTTGTAAGGTTTGCAAAGACACAAGTTAGTTTTTTTATTCAATATAACAGTGTAACTGTCATACTAAATATGAAAGGTTTATAATCATAACTCCAAAACCAAATATGAAATGTGTGTTAAAAAGCCTTTAATATTGAATTTGTGTAAGTTTTAGCAGAATCCGGTATTTTGGAAAGAATCACAAATACAAATATTAGATTTTACTGGCCTCATATTGGTCACACTCAAAATGACAGATTTTGAAACATAACTCCAAAAATACACATGCAAAATGTCTAATAATGCCCGAAGAAATGCATCTTTGAGAGTTTTCCTGGAAAAAAAACATTTGGTAAGGTTTGCAAAAACAAAATTTGATTTGTTACTCAATTTGACAGCAATGTACTTAGAATCCTGAGATAATGCGAAAAAAGCAATAAAAATGTATTCCAACATAATTTCTAAATCCAAACGTGCAAAATGTCTAAAAATGCCTGTGATATTGAATACATGTGAGTTTTACTAGATGCAGTTGTTTTTCTATGGTTTGCAAATACAAAAATGAGGTTTTACTCAATATGACTGTATACTCTAACACTCAATATGACAGTTATTTAAACATAACTCCTACACCACACATGAAAAATGGCTAATAATGCCTGAAAAAATGCATCTTTGGGAGTTTTACTCGAAACATATGCTTTTTTAAATCTTGCAAATGCAAAAAGTAGTTTTTTACTCAATGTGACTATAATAGTCTTACAATCCTGAGATAATGCAAAAAAAACAATAAAAATGTATTCAAACATAACTTCTAAACAACACATGCAAAATGGCTAATAATAGCTAGAGATATGTTTTTTTTGTTAGTTGTACTAGAAAAATGATCTTTTGTAAGGTTTGCAAAGACACAAGTTAGTTTTTTTATTCATATAACAGTGTAACTGTCATACTAAATATGAAAGGTTTATAATCATAACTCCAAAACCAAATATGAAATGTGTCTTAAAAAGCCTTTAATATTGAATTTATTTAAGTTTTACCAAAATCAGGTATTTTGGAAAGAATCACAAATACAAATATTAGATTTTACTGGCCTCATGTTGGTCACACTCAAAATGACAGTTTTTGAAACATAACTCCAAAAATACACATGCAAAATGTCTAATAATGCCCGAAGAAATGCATCTTTGAGAGTATTCCTGAAAAAAAACATTTGGTAAGGTTTGCAAAAACCAAATTTGATTTGTTACTCAATTTGACAGTAATGTACTTAGAATCCTGAGATAATGCGAAAAAAGCAATAAAAATGTATTCCAACATAATTCCTAATCCAAACGTGCAAAATGTCTAAAAATGCCTGTGATATTGAATACATGTGAGTTTTACTAGATGCAGTTGTTTTTCTATGGTTTGCAAATACAAAAATGAGGTTTTACTCAATATGACTGTATACTGTAACACTCAATATGACAGTTATTTAAACATAACTCCTACACCACGCATGAAAAATGGCTAATAATGCCTGAAATAATGCATCTTTGGGAGTTTTACTCGAAACATATGCTTTTTTAAATCTTGCAAATGCCAAAAGTAGTTTTTTACTCAATATGACTATAATAGTCTTAGAATCCTGAGATAATGCGAAAAAAGCAATACAAATTTATTCAAACATAACTTCTAAACAACACTTGCAAAATGGCTAATAATGCCTAGAGATATGTTTGTTGGTTAGTTGTACTAGAAAAATGATATTTTGTAAGGTTTGCAAAGACACAAGTTAGTTTTTTTATTCAATATAACAGTGTAACTGTCATACTAAATATGAAAGGTTTATAATCATAACTCCAAAACCAAATATGAATTTTGTCTTTAAAAGCCTTTAATATTTAATTTATGTAAGTTTTAGCAGAATCAGGTATTTTGGAAATAATCACAAATACAAATATTAGATTTTACTGGCCTCATATTGGTCACACTAAAAATGACAGTTTTTGAAACATAACTCCAAAAATACACATGCAAAATGTCTAATAATGCCTGAAGAAATGCATCTTGGAGAGTTTTCCTGAAAAAAAAAAACATTTGTTAAGGTTTGCAAAAACAAAATTTGATTTGTTACTCAATTTGACAGTAATGTACTTAGAATCCTGAGATAATGCGAAAAAAGCAATAAAAATGTATTCCAACATAATTCCTAATCCAAACGTGCAAACTGTCTAAAAATGCCTGTGATATTGAATACATGTGAGTTTTACTATATACAGTTGTTTTTCTATGGTTTGCAAATACAAAAATGAGGTTTTACTCAATATGACTGTATACTGTAACACTCAATATGACAGTTATTTAAACATAACTCCTACACCACACATGAAAAATGGCTAATAATGCCTGAAATAATGCATCTTTGGGAGTTTTACTCGAAACATATGCTTTTTTAAATCTTGCAAATGCAAAAAGTAGTTTTTTACTCAATAAGACTATAATAGTCTTACAATCCTGAGATAATGCGAAAAAAGCAATAAAAATGTATTCAAACATAACTTCTAAACAACACTTGCAAAATGGCTAATAATGCCTAGAGATATGTTTTTTTGTTAGTTGTACTAGAAAAATGATCTTTTGTAAGGTTTGCAAAGACACAAGTTTGTTTTTTTATTCAATATAACAGTGTAACTGTCATACTAAATATGAAAGGTTTATAATCATAACTCCAAAAAAGAATATGAAATTTGTCTTAAAAAGCCTTTAATATTGAATTTATGTATGTTTTAGCAGAATCAGGTATTTTGGAAAGAATCACAAATACAAATATTAGATTTTACTGGCCTCATATTGGTCACACTCAAAATGACAGTTTTTAAAGCATAACTCCAAAACTACACATGCAAAATGTCTAATAATGCCTGAAAAATTGCGTCTTTGAGAGTTTTCCTGAAAAAAAAACATTTGGTAAGGTTTGCAAAAACAAAATTTGATTTGTTACTCAATTTGACAGTAATGTACTTAGAATCCTGAGATAATGCGAAAAAAGCAATAAAAATGTATTCCAACATAATTCCTAATCCAAACGTGCGAAATGTCTAAAAATGCCTGTGATATTGAATACTTTTGAGTTTTACTAGATAGAGATGATTTTCTATGGTTTGCAAATAAAAAAATGAGGTTTTACTCAATATGACTGTATACTGTAACACTCAATATGACAGTTATTCAAACATAACTCCTACACCACACATGAAAAGTGGCTAATAATGCCTGAAAAAATGCATCTTTGGGAGTTTTACTCGAAACATATGCTTTTTTAAATCTTGCAAATGCAAAAAGTAGTTTTTTACTCAATGTGACTATAATAGTCTTACAATCCTGAGATAATGCGAAAAAAGCTATAAAAATGTATTCAAACATAACTTCTAAACAACACATGCAAAATGGCTAATAATGCCTAGAGATATGTTTGTTGGTTAGTTGTACTAGAAAAATGATATTTTGTAAGGTTTGCAAAGACACAAGTTAGTTTTTTTATTCAATATAACAGTGTAACTGTCATACTAAATATGAAAGGTTTATAATCATAACTCCAAAACCAAATATGAAATTTGTCTTTAAAAGCCTTTAATATTTAATTTATGTAAGTTTTAGCAGAATCAGGTATTTTGAAAAGAATCACAAATACAAATATTAGATTTTACTGGCCTCATATTGGTCACACTAAAAATGACAGTTTTTGAAACATAACTCCAAAAATACACATGCAAAATGTCTAATAATGCCTGAAGAAATGCATCTTGGAGAGTTTTCCTGAAAAAAAAAAACATTTGTTAAGGTTTGCAAAAACAAAATTTGATTTGTTACTCAATTTGACAGTAATGTACTTAGAATCCTGAGATAATGCGAAAAAAGCAATAAAAATGTATTCCAACATAATTCCTAATCCAAACGTGCAAACTGTCTAAAAATGCCTGTGATATTGAATACATGTGAGTTTTACTATATACAGTTGTTTTTCTATGGTTTGCAAATACAAAAATGAGGTTTTACTCAATATGACTGTATACTGTAACACTCAATATGACAGTTATTTAAACATAACTCCTACACCACACATGAAAAATGGCTAATAATGCCTGAAATAATGCATCTTTGGGAGTTTTACTCGAAACATATGCTTTTTTAAATCTTGCAAATGCAAAAAGTAGTTTTTTACTCAATAAGACTATAATAGTCTTACAATCCTGAGATAATGCGAAAAAAGCAATAAAAATGTATTCAAACATAACTTCTAAACAACACTTGCAAAATGGCTAATAATGCCTAGAGATATGTTTTTTTGTTAGTTGTACTAGAAAAATGATCTTTTGTAAGGTTTGCAAAGACACAAGTTAGTTTTTTTATTCAATATAACAGTGTAACTGTCATACTAAATATGAAAGGTTTATAATCATAACTCCAAAACCAAATATGAAATGTGTCTTAAAAAGCCTTTAATATTGAATTTATGTAAGTTTTAGCAGAATCAGGTATTTTGGAAAGAATCACAAATACAAATATTAGATTTTACTGGCCTCATATTGGTCACACTCAAAATGACAGTTTTTGAAACATAACTCCAAAAATACACATGCAAAATATCTAATAATGCCCGAAGAAATGCATCTTTGAGAGTATTCCTGAAAAAAAAAACATTTGGTAAGGTTTGCAAAAACAACATTTGATTTGTTACTCAATTTGACAGTAATGTACTTAGAATCCTGAGATAATGCGAAAAAAGCAATAAAAATGTATTAAAACATAATTCCTAATCCAAACGTGCAAAATGTCTAAAAATGCCTGTGATATTGAATACTTTTGAGTTTTACTAGATACAGATGATTTTCTATGGTTTGCAAATTAAAAAATGAGGTTTTACTCAATATGACTGTATACTTTAACACTCAATATGACAGTTATTTAAACATAACTCCTACACCACACATGAAAAATGGCTAATAATGCCTGAAATAATGCATCTTTGGGAGTTTTACTCGAAACATATGCTTTTTTAAATCTTGCAAGTGCAAAAAGTAGTTTTTTACTCAATATGACTATAATAGTCTTACAATCCTGAGATAATGCGAAAAAAGCAATAAAAATGTATTCAAACATAACTTCTAAACAACACATGCAAAATGGCTAATAATGCCTAGAGATATATTTTTGGTTAGTTGTACTAGAAAAATGATCTTTTGTAAGGTTTGCAAAGACACAAGTTAGTTTTTTTTATTCAATATAACAGTGTAACTGTCATAATAAATATGAAAGGTTTATAATCATTAACTCCAAAACCAAATATGAAATTTGTCTTAAAACGCCTTTAATATTGAATTTATGTAAGTTTTACCAAAATCAGGTATTTTGGAAAGAATCACAAATACAAATATTAGATTTTACTGGCCTCATATTGGTCACACTCAAAATGACAGTTTTTGAAACATAACTCCAAAAATACACATGCAAAATGTCTAATAATGCCTGATAAAATGCATCTTCGAGAGTTTTCCTGAAAAAAAACATTTGGTAAGGTTTGCAAAAACCAAATTTGATTTGTGACTCAATTTGACAGTAATGTACTTAGAATCCTGAGATAATGCGAAAAAAGCAATAAAAATGTATTCCAACATAATTCCTAATCCAAACGTGCAAAATGTCTAAAAATGCCTGTGATATTGAATACATGTGAGTTTTACTAGATGCAGTTGTTTTTCTATGGTTTGCAAATACAAAAATGAGGTTTTACTCAATATGACTGTATACTGTAACACTCAATATGACAGTTATTTAAACATAACTCCTACACCACACATGAAAAATGAATAATAATGCCTGAAATAATGCATCTTTGGGAGTTTTACTCGAAACATATGCTTTTTTAAATCTTGCAAATGCCAAAAGTAGTTTTTTACTCAATATGACTATAATAGTCTTAGAATCCTGAGATAATGCGAAAAAAGCAATAAAAATTTATTCAAACATAACTTCTAAACGACACATGCAAAATGGCTAATAATAGCCAGAGACATGTTTTTTTGTTAGTTGTACTAGAAAAATGATCTTTTGTAAGGTTTGCAAAGACACAAAATAGTTTTTTTATTCAATATAACAGTGTAACTGTCATACTAAATATGAAAGGTTTATAATCATAACTCCAAAACCAAATATGAAATGTGTCTTAAAAAGCCTTTAATATTGAATTTATGTAAGTTTTAGCAAAATCATGTATTTTGGAAAGAATCACAAATACAAATGTTAGATTTTACTGGCCTCATATTGGTCACACTCAAAATGACAGTTTTTGAAACATAACTCCAAAAATACACATGCAAAATGTCTAATAATGCCCGAAGAAATGCATCTTTGAGAGTTTTCCTGAAAAAAAAAACATTTGGTAAGGTTTGCAAAAACAAAATTTGATTTGTTACTCAATTTGACAGTAATGTACTTAGAATCCTGAGATAATGCGAAAAAAGCAATAAAAATGTATTCCAACATAATTCCTAATCCAAACGTGCAAACTGTCTAAAAATGCCTGTGATATTGAATACATGTGAGTTTTACTATATACAGTTGTTTTTCTATGGTTTGCAAATACAAAAATGAGGTTTTACTCAATATGACTGTATACTGTAACACTCAATATGACAGTTATTTAAACATAACTCCTACACCACACATGAAAAATGGCTAATAATGCCTGAAATAATGCATCTTTGGGAGTTTTACTCGAAACATATGCTTTTTTAAATCTTGCAAATGCAAAAAGTAGTTTTTTACTCAATAAGACTATAATAGTCTTAAAATCCTGAGATAATGCGAAAAAAGCAATAAAAATGTATTCAAACATAACTTCTAAACAACACATGCAAAATGGCTAATAATAGCTAGAGATATGTTTTTTTGTTAGTTGTACTAGAAAAATGATCTTTTGTAAGGTTTGCAAAGACAAAAGTTAGTTTTTTATTCAATATAACAGTGTAACTGTCATAATAAATATGAAAGGTTTATAATCATAACTCCAAAACCAAATATGAAATTTGTCTTAAAACGCCTTTAATATTGAATTTATGTAAGTTTTACCAAAATCAGGTATTTTGGAAAGAATCACAAATACAAATATTAGATTTTACTGGCCTCATATTGGTCACACTCAAAATGACAGTTTTTGAAACATAACTCCAAAAATACACATGCAAAATGTCTAATAATGCCTGAAAAATTGCATCTTTGAGAGTTTTCCTGAAAAAAAAACATTTGGTAAGGTTTGCAAAGACAACATTTGATTTGTTACTCAATTTGACAGTAATGTACTTAGAATCCTGAGATAATGCGAAAAAAGCAATAAAAATGTATTCCAACATAATTCTAAATCCGAACGTGCAAAATGTCTAAAAATGCCTGTGATATTGAATACATGTGAGTTTTACTAGATGCAGTTGTTTTTCTATGGTTTGCAAATACAAAAATGAGGTTTTACTCAATATGACTGTATACTGTAACACTCAATATGACAGTTATTCAAACATAACTCCTACACCACACATGAAAAGTGGCTAATAATGCCTGAAAAAATGCATCTTTGGGAGTTTTACTCGAAACATATGCTTTTTTAAATCTTGCAAATGCAAAAAGTAGTTTTTTACTCAATGTGACTATAATAGTCTTACAATCCTGAGATAATGCGAAAAAAGCAATAAAAATGTATTCAAACATAACTTCTAAACAACACATGCAAAATGGCTAATAATGCCTAGAGATATGTTTGTTGGTTAGTTGTACTAGAAAAATGATATTTTGTAAGGTTTGCAAAGACACAAGTTAGTTTTTTTATTCAATATAACAGTGTAACTGTCATACTAAATATGAAAGGTTTATAATCATAACTCCAAAACCAAATATGAAATTTGTCTTAAAAAGCCTTTAATATTTAATTTATGTAAGTTTTAGCAGAATCAGGTATTTTGGAAAGAATCACAAATACAAATATTAGATTTTACTGGCCTCATATTGGTCACACTAAAAATGACAGTTTTTGAAACATAACTCCAAAAATACACATGCAAAATGTCTAATAATGCCTGAAGAAATGCATCTTCGAGAGTTTTCCTGAAAAAAAAAACATTTGTTAAGGTTTGCAAAAAAAAAATTTGATTTGTTACTCAATTTGACAGTAATGTACTTAGAATCCTGAGATAATGCGAAAAAAGCAATAAAAATGTATTCCAACATAATTCCTAATCCAAACGTGCAAACTGTCTAAAAATGCCTGTGATATTGAATACATGTGAGTTTTACTATATACAGTTGTTTTTCTATGGTTTGCAAATACAAAAATGAGGTTTTACTCAATATGACTGTATACTGTAACACTCAATATGACAGTTATTTAAACATAACTCCTACACCACACATGAAAAATGGCTAATAATGCCTGAAATAATGCATCTTTGGGAGTTTTACTCGAAACATATGCTTTTTTAAATCTTGCAAATGCAAAAAGTAGTTTTTTACTCAATAAGACTATAATAGTCTTACAATCCTGAGATAATGCGAAAAAAGCAATAAAAATGTATTCAAACATAACTTCTAAACAACACTTGCAAAATGGCTAATAATGCCTAGAGATATGTTTTTTTGTTAGTTGTACTAGAAAAATGATCTTTTGTAAGGTTTGCAAAGACACAAGTTTGTTTTTTTATTCAATATAACAGTGTAACTGTCATACTAAATATGAAAGGTTTATAATCATAACTCCAAAAAAGAATATGAAATTTGTCTTAAAAAGCCTTTAATATTGAATTTATGTATGTTTTAGCAGAATCAGGTATTTTGGAAAGAATCACAAATACAAATATTAGATTTTACTGGCCTCATATTGGTCACACTCAAAATGACAGTTTTTAAAGCATAACTCCAAAACTACACATGCAAAATGTCTAATAATGCCTGAAAAATTGCGTCTTTGAAAGTTTTCCTGAAAAAAAAACATTTGGTAAGGTTTGCAAAAACAAAATTTGATTTGTTACTCAATTTGACAGTAATGTACTTAGAATCCTGAGATAATGCGAAAAAAGCAATACAAATGTATTCCAACATAATTCTAGATCCAAACGTGCAAAATGTCTAAAAATGCCTGTGATATTGAATACATGTGAGTTTTACTAGATGCAGTTGTTTTTCTATGGTTTGCAAATACAAAAGTGAGGTTTTACTCAATGTGACTGTATACTGTAACACTCAATATGACAGCTATTTAAACATAACTCCTACACCGCACATGAAAAATGGCTAATAATGCCTGAAATAATGCATCTTTGGGAGTTTTACTCGAAACATATGCTTTTTTAAATCTTGCAAATGCAAAAAGTAGTTTTTTACTCAATGTGACTATAATAGTCTTACAATCCTGAGATAATGCGAAAAAAGCAATACAAATGTATTCAAACATAACTTCTAAACAACACATGCAAAATGGCTAATAATGCCTAGAGATATGTTTTTTTGTTAGTTGTACTAGAAAAATGATCTTTTGTAAGGTTTGCAAAGACACAAGTTTGTTTTTTTATTCAATATAACAGTGTAACTGTCATACTAAATATGAAAGGTTTATAATCATAACTCCAAAAAAGAATATGAAATTTGTCTTAAAAAGCCTTTAATATTGAATTTATGTATGTTTTAGCAGAATCAGGTATTTTGGAAAGAATCACAAATACAAATATTAGATTTTACTGGCCTCATATTGGTCACACTCAAAATGACAGTTTTTAAAGCATAAGTCCAAAACTACACATGCAAAATGTCTAATAATGCCTGAAAAATTGCGTCTTTGAGAGTTTTCCTGAAAAAAAAAACATTTGGTAAGGTTTGCAAAAACAAAATTTGATTTGTTACTCAATTTGACAGTAATGTACTTAGAATCCTGAGATAATGCGAAAAAAGCAATAAAAATGTATTCCAACATAATTCTAGATCCAAACGTGCAAAATGTCTAAAAATGCCTGTGATATTGAATACATGTGAGTTTTACTAGATGCAGTTGTTTTTCTATGGTTTGCAAATACAAAAGTGAGGTTTTACTCAATGTGACTGTATACTGTAACACTCAATATGACAGCTATTTATACATAACTCCTACACCGCACATGAAAAATGGCTAATAATGCCTGAAATAATGCATCTTTGGGAGTTTTACTCGAAACATATGCTTTTTTAAATCTTGCAAATGCAAAAAGTAGTTTTTTACTCAATGTGACTATAATAGTCTTACAATCCTGAGATAATGCGAAAAAAGCAATACAAATGTATTCAAACATAACTTCTAAACAACACATGCAAAATGGCTAATAATGCCTAGAGATATGTTTGTTGGTTAGTTGTACTAGAAAAATGATATTTTGTAAGGTTTGCAAAGACACAAGTTAGTTTTTTTATTCAATATAACAGTGTAACTGTCATACTAAATATGAAAGTTTTATAATCATAACTCCAAAACCAAATATGAAATTTTGTAACGATCTGTCACTTACTTTCTAATAGTTTTTCGTGTTTTGTACTTTGTTTCCTGTTCAGTGCTCTTATTTTGTCATACTTCCTGTTTACTCCGCTGAGCACTGTTTTTGTCACACTCGCCGTTGATTGGCAGCGGTCCTCAGCTGCGGTCAATCAACAGGTCTATTTATGTTTCACTCGAGCACTCCTCAGTGCTCGAAGTTAAACCTATGTTGGGAACATCTCCATGCAAGACTGCTTTCTGTTTATATCTTTTACTTTGATGAAATTAAAATCATCTTACCTGCTTTCTGCTCTCCTGGATTTTTGCATACTTGAGGTCACACAACTGCAGCCATGCGACATCCCAACAGTAACTTCGAGCCAGAAAATTGTGACCTCGCGAGAATCCCTGTCGGCAATCCTCAGCCGACGTTCTGGACCGCACAATTCCTGGAGGACTTGAAGGCCAGGTTTGTGCGGTCCCAGCCTACAGACGCGGACCCTCTCCCCGCGGCAACGCCACCGGCTTCGGCTCTCCGACCGGCGCGTCCGCCACTTCCTGCATGCCTCGCGGCTCCCGCGGCAACGCTACCGGCTACGGCTCTCCGACCGGCGCGTCCTCCGCCGCCATCCTTCCTCTCGGCAACGCTGCCGGCTACGGCTCACCGACCGGCGCGCCCGCCTCCTCCTTCACGTCTCGCGGCTCCTGCGGCTCCGTCGCCGACTGCGGCTCTCCGACCGGCACGTCCGCCGCCGCCATCCTTCCCGTCGTCTGCTGAGCTGCTTCTCCCTGCTCCTACGCAGCTTCCAGCGGCTGCTCCCCGGCTGCTCTTTTTGCCAGCTCCCGCTCTCTTTTTTGGTTCGCCGAGAGCTCCAGTGGAGCCCACAGTGAGGTCGCTTTTGTCCTCCTGCTGGGACTTGGCACGGGACGTGTCTTCGTCCCTCCTCCTGGTCCCCTCCCGCCCGTCCCTGGTTTTCGCACCGGGGGACTCCGACGAGCAGGCACGTTTTCCCGCATGTGTGAACGGTGTCTGGCAGCCACCTAGTGGAGGGGGGCCCACTATACACTGCGGTGCAGCCAGGCACACACCGCTGTCATCCCCGCCAGCGTCTCCTTCCACGGAGACATCTACGTCCCTGGCGGGCTTTCGCCTAGCCCCAACGCCGGCTCCACGCCGAGCCCCAACGCCGGCTCCACGCCGAGCCCCAACGCCGGCTCCACGCCGAGCCCCAACGCCGGCTCCACGCCGAGCCCCAACGCCGGCTCCACGCCGAGCCCCAACGCCGCCAAGAGCAGCACCACGCCGGGCTTCGTCACCGCCGGCATCCGCTATTCCTCGGCCAGCATTTGCTGCTCCTCGCCCGGCGTCATCTGCCGCTTTCACGCCGCCGATGACATCTGCAACAATCACGCCTCCGATGACGCCTGCCGCTTCAACGCCGCCGATGACGTCTGCCGCTTTCACGCCGCCGATGACGTCTGCCGCTTTCACGCCGCCGATGACGTCTGCCGCTTTCACGCCGCCGATGACGTCTGCCGCTTTCACGCCGCCGATGACGTCTGCCGCTTTCACGCCGCCGATGACGTCTGCCGTTTTCACGCCGCCGATGACGTCTGCCGCTTTCACGCCGCCGATGACGTCTGCCGCTTTCACGCCGCCGATGACGTCTGCCGCTTTCACGCCGCCGATGACGTCTGCCGCTTTCACGCCGCCGATGACGTCTGCCGCTTTCACGCCGCCGATGACGTCTGCCGCTTCCACGCCGCCGATGACGTCTGCCGCTTCCACGCCGCCGATGACGTCTGCCGCTTCCACGCCGCCGATGACGTCTGCCGCTTCCACGCCGCCGATGACGTCTGCCGCTTCCACGCCGCTGATGACGTCTGCCGCTTCCACGCCGCCGATGACGTCTGCCGCTTCCACGCCGCCGATGACGTCTGCCGCTTCCACGCCGTTGATGACGTCTGCCGCTTCCACGCCGGCACCAACATCGGCTCCTCAGCCGCCTCCTGCAGAGGTATCTGTTTTGGCTGCAGCCCCTGCCGCTTTGTCTGCTGTCTCCGGGCCTGCTTCAGCGCGCCCGCCTCCACGTCAGCCGCGGATGTGGCCGTGCCCTGGGCGTCCTCCTCGCGGGATGCACTCGTCTCTTTTTCGGCCAATGATGTGGCTGTTCCGTGGCCGCCCGCCCCGCCAGTTCCAGCGGCGCTCTACGCGCCGTCGCCACCTGACTTTCCCTCGCTGGCTGCGGGGACACAAGGTTTGGCGACCTTCCACCAAATCCTCCTTCCATCCTCCCTTACTTTGTGGACATTTTTTTCCATTTTTCTTTTCCAGGGAACATCTGGTATCTGTTCCTTGAGGGGGAGGTCCTGTAACGATCTGTCACTTATTTTCTAATAGTTTTTCGTGTTTTGTACTTTGTTTCCTGTTCAGTGCTCTTATTTTGTCATACTTCCTGTTTACTCCGCTGAGCACTGTTTTTGTCACACTCGCCGTTGATTGGCAGCGGTCCTCAGCTGCGGTCAATCAACAGGTCTATTTATGTTTCACTCGAGCACTCCTCAGTGCTCGAAGTTAAACCTATGTTGGGAACATCTCCATGCAAGACTGCTTTCTGTTTATATCTTTTACTTTGATGAAATTAAAATCATCTTACCTGCTTTCTGCTCTCCTGGATTTTTGCATACTTGAGGTCACACAACTGCAGCCATGCGACATCCCAACAAATTTGTCTTTAAAAGCCTTTAATATTGAATTTATGTAAGTTTTAGCAGAATCAGGTATTTTGGAAAGAATCACAAATACAAATATTAGATTTTACTGGCCTCATATTGGTCACACTCAAAATGACAGTTTTTGAAACATAACTCCAAAAATACACATGCAAAATGTCTAATAATGCCCGAAGAAATGCATCTTTGAGAGTTTTCCTGAAAAAAAAAAACATTTGGTAAGGTTTGCAAAAACAAAATTTGATTTTTTACTCAATTTGACAGTAATGTACTTAGAATCCTGAGATAATGCGAAAAAAGCAAAAAAAATGTATTCCAACATAATTCCTAATCCAAACGTGCGAAATGTCTAAAAATGCCTGTGATATTGAATACTTTTGAGTTTTACTAGATACAGATGATTTTCTATGGTTTGCAAATACAAAAATGAGGTTTTACTCAATATGACTGTATACTGTAACACTCAATATGACAGTTATTTAAACATAACTCCTACACCACACATGAAAAATGGCTAATAATGCCTGAAATAATGCATCTTTGGGAGTTTTACTCGAAACATATGCTTTTTTAAATCTTGCAAATGCAAAAAGTAGTTTTTTACTCAATAAGACTATAATAGTCTTAAAATCCTGAGATAATGCGAAAAAAGCAATAAAAATGTATTCAAACATAACTTCTAAACAACACATGCAAAATGGCTAATAATAGCTAGAGATATGTTTTTTTGTTAGTTGTACTAGAAAAATGATCTTTTGTAAGGTTTGCAAAGACAAAAGTTGTTTTTTTATTCAATATAACAGTGTAACTGTCATAATAAATATGAAAGGTTTATAATCATAACTCCAAAACCAAATATGAAATTTGTCTTAAAACGCCTTTAATATTGAATTTATGTAAGTTTTACCAAAATCAGGTATTTTGGAAAGAATCACAAATACAAATATTAGATTTTACTGGCCTCATATTGGTCACACTCAAAATGACAGTTTTTGAAACATAACTCCAAAAATACACATGCAAAATGTCTAATAATGCCTGAAGAAATGCATCTTCGAGAGTTTTCCTGAAAAAAAAAACATTTGGTAAGGTTTGCAAAAACAAAAATTTGATTTGTTACTCAATTTGACAGTAATGGACTTAGAATCCTGAGATAATGCAAAAAAAGCAATAAAAATGTATTCCAACATAACTTCTATACAACACATGCAAAATGGCTAATAATGCCTAGAGATATGTTTTTTTGTTAGTTGTACTAGAAAAATGATCTTTTGTAAGGTTTGCAAAGACACAAGTTAGTTTTTTTATTCAATATAACAGTGTAACTGTCATACTAAATATGAAAGGTTTATAATCATAACTCCAAAACCAAATATGAAATGTGTCTTAAAAAGCCTTTAATATTGAATTTATGTAAGTTTTAGCAGAATCAGGTATTTTGGAAAGAATCACAAATACAAATATTAGATTTTACTGGCCTCATATTGGTCACACTCAAAATGACAGTTTTTGAAACATAACTCCAAAAATACACATGCAAAATATCTAATAATGCCCGAAGAAATGCATCTTTGAGAGTATTCCTGAAAAAAAAAACATTTGGTAAGGTTTGCAAAAACAACATTTGATTTGTTACTCAATTTGACAGTAATGTACTTAGAATCCTGAGATAATGCGAAAAAAGCAATAAAAATGTATTAAAACATAATTCCTAATCCAAACGTGCAAAATGTCTAAAAATGCCTGTGATATTGAATACTTTTGAGTTTTACTAGATACAGATGATTTTCTATGGTTTGCAAATTAAAAAATGAGGTTTTACTCAATATGACTGTATACTTTAACACTCAATATGACAGTTATTTAAACATAACTCCTACACCACACATGAAAAATGGCTAATAATGCCTGAAATAATGCATCTTTGGGAGTTTTACTCGAAACATATGCTTTTTTAAATCTTGCAAGTGCAAAAAGTAGTTTTTTACTCAATATGACTATAATAGTCTTACAATCCTGAGATAATGCGAAAAAAGCAATAAAAATGTATTCAAACATAACTTCTAAACAACACATGCAAAATGGCTAATAATGCCTAGAGATATATTTTTTGTTAGTTGTACTAGAAAAATGATCTTTTGTAAGGTTTGCAAAGACACAAGTTAGTTTTTTTTATTCAATATAACAGTGTAACTGTCATAATAAATATGAAAGGTTTATAATCATTAACTCCAAAACCAAATATGAAATTTGTCTTAAAACGCCTTTAATATTGAATTTATGTAAGTTTTACCAAAATCAGGTATTTTGGAAAGAATCACAAATACAAATATTAGATTTTACTGGCCTCATATTGGTCACACTCAAAATGACAGTTTTTGAAACATAACTCCAAAAATACACATGCAAAATGTCTAATAATGCCTGATAAAATGCATCTTCGAGAGTTTTCCTGAAAAAAAACATTTGGTAAGGTTTGCAAAAACCAAATTTGATTTGTTACTCAATTTGACAGTAATGTACTTAGAATCCTGAGATAATGCGAAAAAAGCAATAAAAATGTATTCCAACATAATTCCTAATCCAAACGTGAAAAAAGTCTAAAAATGCCTGTGATATTGAATACATGTGAGTTTTACTAGATGCAGTTGTTTTTCTATGGTTTGCAAATACAAAAATGAGGTTTTACTCAATATGACTGTATACTGTAACACTCAATATGACAGTTATTTAAACATAACTCCTACACCACACATGAAAAATGGCTAATAATGCCTGAAATAATGCATCTTTGGGAGTTTTACTCGAAACATATGCTTTTTTAAATCTTGCAAATGCCAAAAGTAGTTTTTTACTCAATATGACTATAATAGTCTTAGAATCCTGAGATAATGCGAAAAAAGCAATAAAAATTTATTCAAACATAACTTCTAAACAACACTTGCAAAATGGCTAATAATAGCCAGAGACATGTTTTTTTGTTAGTTGTACTAGAAAAATGATCTTTTGTAAGGTTTGCAAAGACACAAAATAGTTTTTTTATTCAATATAACAGTGTAACTGTCATACTAAATATGAAAGGTTTATAATCATAACTCCAAAACCAAATATGAAATGTGTCTTAAAAAGCCTTTAATATTGAATTTATGTAAGTTTTAGCAAAATCATGTATTTTGGAAGGAATCACAAATACAAATGTTAGATTTTACTGGCCTCATATTGGTCACACTCAAAATGACAGTTTTTGAAACATAACTCCAAAAATACACATGCAAAATGTCTAATAATGCCCGAAGAAATGCATCTTTGAGAGTTTTCCTGAAAAAAAAAACATTTGGTAAGGTTTGCAAAAACAAAATTTGATTTGTTACTCAATTTGACAGTAATGTACTTAGAATCCTGAGATAATGCGAAAAAAGCAATAAAAATGTATTCCAACATAATTCCTAATCCAAACGTGCAAACTGTCTAAAAATGCCTGTGATATTGAATACATGTGAGTTTTACTATATACAGTTGTTTTTCTATGGTTTGCAAATACAAAAATGAGGTTTTACTCAATATGACTGTATACTGTAACACTCAATATGACAGTTATTTAAACATAACTCCTACACCACACATGAAAAATGGCTAATAATGCCTGAAATAATGCATCTTTGGGAGTTTTACTCGAAACATATGCTTTTTTAAATCTTGCAAATGCAAAAAGTAGTTTTTTACTCAATAAGACTATAATAGTCTTACAATCCTGAGATAATGCGAAAAAAGCAATAAAAATGTATTCAAACATAACTTCTAAACAACACTTGCAAAATGGCTAATAATGCCTAGAGATATGTTTTTTTGTTAGTTGTACTAGAAAAATGATCTTTTGTAAGGTTTGCAAAGACACAAGTTTGTCTTTTTATTCAATATAACAGTGTAACTGTCATACTAAATATGAAAGGTTTATAATCATAACTCCAAAAAAGAATATGAAATTTGTCTTAAAAAGCCTTTAATATTGAATTTATGTATGTTTTAGCAGAATCAGGTATTTTGGAAAGAATCACAAATACAAATATTAGATTTTACTGGCCTCATATTGGTCACACTCAAAATGACAGTTTTTAAAGCATAACTCCAAAACTACACATGCAAAATGTCTAATAATGCCTGAAAAATTGCGTCTTTGAGAGTTTTCCTGAAAAAAAAACATTTGGTAAGGTTTGCAAAAACAAAATTTGATTTGTTACTCAATTTGACAGTAATGTACTTAGAATCCTGAGATAATGCGAAAAAAGCAATAAAAATGTATTCAAACATAACTTCTAAACAACACATGCAAAATGGCTAATAATAGCTAGAGATATGTTTTTTTGTTAGTTGTACTAGAAAAATGATCTTTTGTAAGGTTTGCAAAGACAAAAGTTAGTTTTTTATTCAATATAACAGTGTAACTGTCATAATAAATATGAAAGGTTTATAATCATAACTCCAAAACCAAATATGAAATTTGTCTTAAAACGCCTTTAATATTGAATTTATGTAAGTTTTACCAAAATCAGGTATTTTGGAAAGAATCACAAATACAAATATTAGATTTTACTGGCCTGATATTGGTCACACTCAAAATGACAGTTTTTGAAACATAACTCCAAAAATACACATGCAAAATGTCTAATAATGCCTGAAGAAATGCATCTTCGAGAGTTTTCCTGAAAAAAAAAACATTTGGTAAGGTTTGAAAAAACAAAAATTTGATTTGTTACTAAATTTGACAGTAATGTACTTAGAATCCTGAGATAATGCAAAAAAAGCAATAAAAATGTATTCCAACATAACTTCTATACAACACATGCAAAATGGCTAATAATGCCTAGAGATATGTTTTTTTGTTAGTTGTACTAGAAAAATGATCTTTTGTAAGGTTTGCAAAGACACAAGTTAGTTTTTTTTATTCAATATAACAGTGTAACTGTCATACTAAATATGAAAGGTTTATAATCATAACTCCAAAACCAAATATGAAATGTGTCTTAAAAAGCCTTTAATATTGAATTTATGTAAGTTTTAGCAGAATCAGGTATTTTGGAAAGAATCACAAATACAAATATTAGATTTTACTGGCCTCATATTGGTCACACTCAAAATGACAGTTTTTGAAACATAACTCCAAAAATACACATGCAAAATATCTAATAATGCCCGAAGAAATGCATCTTTGAGAGTATTCCTGAAAAAAAAAACATTTGGTAAGGTTTGCAAAAACAACATTTGATTTGTTACTCAATTTGACAGTAATGTACTTAGAATCCTAAGATAATGCGAAAAAAGCAATAAAAATGTATTAAAACATAATTCCTAATCCAAACGTGCAAAATGTCTAAAAATGCCTGTGATATTGAATACTTTTGAGTTTTACTAGATACAGATGATTTTCTATGGTTTGCAAATTAAAAAATGAGGTTTTACTCAATATGACTGTATACTCTAACACTCAATATGACAGTTATTTAAACATAACTCCTACACCACACATGCAAAATGTCTAATAATGCCCGAAGAAATGCATCTTTGAGAGTTTTCCTGAAAAAAAAAAAACATTTGGTAAGGTTTGCAAAAACAAAATTTGATTTGTTACTCAATTTGACAGTAATGTACTTAGAATCCTGAGATAATGCGAAAAAAGCAATAAAAATGTATTCCAACATAATTCCTAATCCAAACGTGCAAAATGTCTAAAAATGCCTGTGATATTGAATATTTTTGAGTTTTACTAGATACAGATGATTTTCTATGGTTTGTAAATACAAAAATGAGGTTTTACTCAATATGACTGTATACTGTAACACTCAATATGACAGTTATTTAAACAGAACTCCTACACCACACATGAAAAATGGCTAATAATGCCTGAAATAATGCATCTTTGGGAGTTTTACTCGAAACATATGCTTTTTTAAATCTTGCAAATGCCAAAAGTAGTTTTTTACTCAATATGACTATAATAGTCTTAGAATCCTGAGATAATGCGAATAAAGCAATACAAATTTATTCAAACATAACTTCTAAACAACACTTGCAAAATGGCTAATAATAGCCAGAGATATGTTTTTTTGTTAGTTGTACTAGAAAAATGATCTTTTGTAAGGTTTGCAAAGACACAAGTTAGTTTTTTTATTCAATATAACAGTGTAACTGTCATACTAAATATGAAAGGTTTATAATCATAACTCCAAAACCAAATAAGAAATGTGTCTTAAAAAGCCTTTAATATTGAATTTATGTAAGTTTTAGCAAAATCAGGTATTTTGGAAAGAATCACAAATACAAATATTAGATTTTACTGGCCTCATATTGGTCACACTCAAAATGACAGTTTTTGAAACATAACTCCAAAAATACACATGCAAAATGTCTAATAATGCCTGAAGAAATGCATCTTCGAGAGTTTTCCTGTAAAAAAAACATTTGGTAAGGTTTGCAAAAACAAAATTTGATTTTTTACTCAATTTGACAGTATTGTACTTAGAATCCTGAGATAATGCGAAAAAAGCAATAAAAATGTATTCCAACATAATTCCTAATCCAAACGTGCAAAATGTCTAAAAATGCCTGTGATATTGAATACATGTGAGTTTTACTAGATACAGTTGTTTTTCTATGGTTTGCAAATACAAAAATAAAGTTTTACTCAATATGACTGTATACTGTAACACTCAATATGACAGCTATTTAAACATAACTCCAACACCACACATGAACAATGGCTAATAATGCCTGAAATAATGCATCTTTGGGAGTTTTACTCGAAACATATGCTTTTTTAAATCTTGCAAATGCAAAAAGTAGTTTTTTACTCAATATGACTATAATAGTCTTACAATCCTGAGATAATGCGAAAAAAGCAATAAAAATGTATTCAAACATAACTTCTAAACAACACATGCAAAATGGCTAATAATAGCTAGAGATATGTTTTTTTGTTGGTTGTACTAGAAAAATGATCTTTTGTAAGGTTTGCAAAGACACAAGTTAGTTTTTTTATTCAATATAACAGTGTAACTGTCATACTAAATATGAAAGGTTTATAATCATAACCCCAAAACCAAATATGAAATGTGTCTTAAAAAGCCTTTAATATTGAATTTATGTAAGTTTTAGCAGAATCAGGTATTTTGGAAAGAATCACAAATACAAATATTAGATTTTACTGGCCTCATATTGGTCACACTCAAAATGACAGTTTTTGAAACATAACTCCAAAAATACACATGCAAAATGTCTAATAATGCCTGAAGAAATGCATCTTCGAGAGTTTTCCTGTAAAAAAAACATTTGGTAAGGTTTGCAAAAACAAAATTTGATTTTTTACTCAATTTGACAGTATTGTACTTAGAATCCTGAGATAATGCGAAAAAAGCAATAAAAATGTATTCCAACATAATTCCTAATCCAAACGTGCAAAATGTCTAAAAATGCCTGTGATATTGAATACATGTGAGTTTTACTAGATACAGTTGTTTTTCTATGGTTTGCAAATACAAAAATAAAGTTTTACTCAATATGACTGTATACTGTAACACTCAATATGACAGCTATTTAAACATAACTCCAACACCACACATGAACAATGGCTAATAATGCCTGAAATAATGCATCTTTGGGAGTTTTACTCGAAACATATGCTTTTTTAAATCTTGCAAATGCAAAAAGTAGTTTTTTACTCAATATGGCTATAATAGTCTTAGAATCCTGAGATAATGCGAAAAAAGCGATACAAATGTATTCAAACATAACTTCTAAACAACACATGCAAAATGGCTAATAATAGCTAGAGATATGTTTTTTTGTTAGTTGTACTAGAAAAATGATCTTTTGTAAGGTTTGCAAAGACACAAGTTAGTTTTTTTTATTCAATATAACAGTTTAACTGTCATACTAAATATGAAAGGTTTATAATCATAACTCCAAAACAAAATATTAAATGTGTCTTAAAAAGCCTTTAATATTGAATTTATGTAAGTTTTAGCAGAATCAGGTATTTTGGAAAGAATCACAAATACAAATATTAGATTTTACTGGCCTCATATTGGTCACACTCAAAATGACAGTTTTTGAAGCATAACTCCAAAACTGCACATGCAAAGTGTCTAATAATGCCTGAAAAATTGCATCTTTGAGAGTTTTCCTGAAAAAAAAAACATTTGGTAAGGTTTGCAAAAACAAAATTTGATTTGTTACTCAATTTGACAGTAATGTACTTAGAATCCTGAGATAATGCGAAAAAAGCAATAAAAATGTATTCCAACATAATTTCTAAATCCAAACGTGCAAAATGTCTAAAAATGCCTGTGATATTGAATACATGTGAGTTTCACTAGATGCAGTTGTTTTTCTATGGTTTGCAAATACAAAAATGAGGTTTTACTCAATATGACTGTATACTGTAACACTCAATATGACAGTTATTTAAACATAACTCCTACACCACACATGAAAAATGGCTAATGCCTGAAAAAATGCACCTTTGGGAGTTTTACTCGAAATATATGCTTTTTTAAATCTTGCAAATGCAAAAAGTAGTTTTTTACTCAATGTGACTATAATAGTCTTACAATCCTGAGATAATGCGAAAAAAGCAATAAAAATGTATTCAAACATAACTTCTAAACAACACATGCAAAATGGCTAATAATTCCTAGAGATATGTTTGTTGGTTAGTTGTACTAGAAAAATGATATTTTGTAAGGTTTGCAAAGACACAAGTTTGTTTTTTTATTCAATATAACAGTGTATCTGTCATACTAAATATGAAAGGTTTATAATCATAACTCCAAAACCAAATATGAAATATGTCTTAAAAAGCCTTTAATATTGAATTTATGTAAGTTTTAGCAGAATCAGGTATTTTGGAAAGAATCACAAATACAAATATTAGATTTTACTGGCCTCATATTGGTCACACTCAAAATGACAGTTTTTGAAACATAACTCCAAAAATACACATGCAAAATGTCTAATAATGCCTGAAGAAATGCATCTTCGAGAGTTTTCCTGGAAAAAAAACATTTGGTAAGGTTTGCAAAAACAAAATGTGATTTGTTACTCAATTTGACAGTAATGTACTTAGAATCCTGAGATAATGCGAAAAAAGCAATAAAAATGTATTCCAACATAAATCCTAATCCAAACGTGCAAAATGTCTACAAATGCCTGTGATATTGAATACATGTGAGTTTTACTAGATACAGTTGTTTTTCTATGGTTTGCAAATACAAAAATAAAGTTTTACTCAATATGACTGTATACTGTAACACTCAATATGACAGCTATTTAAACATAACTCCAACACCACACATGAAAAATGGCTAATAATGCCTGAAATAATGCATCTTTGGGAGTTTTACTCGAAACATATGCTTTTTTTAAATCTTGCAAATGCAAAAAGTAGTTTTTTACTCAATATGACTATAATAGTCTTAGAATCCTGAGATAATGCGAAAAAAGCAATAAAAATGTATTCAAACATAACTTCTAAACAACACATGCAAAATGGCTAATAATAGCTAGAGATATGTTTTTTTGTTAGTTGTACTAGAAAAATGATCTTTTGTAAGGTTTGCAAAGACACAAGTTAGTTTTTTTATTCAATATAACAGTGTAACTGTCATACTAAATATGAAAGGTTTATAATCATAACTCCAAAACCAAATATGAAATGTGTCTTAAAAAGCCTTTAATATTGAATTTATGTAAGTTTTAGCAAAATCAGGTATTTTGGAAAGAATCACAAATACAAATATTAGATTTTACTGGCCTCATATTGGTCACACTCAAAATGACAGTTTTTGAAACATAACTCCAAAAATACACATGCAAAATGTCTAATAATGCCCGAAGAAATGCATCTTTGAGAGTTTTCCTGAAAAAAAAAACATTTGGTAAGGTTTGCAAAAACAAAATTTGATTTGTTACTCAATTTGACAGTAATGTACTTAGAATCCTGAGATAATGCGAAAAAAGCAATAAAAATGTATTCCAAAATAATTCCTAATCCAAACGTGCAAAATGTCTAAAAATGCCTGTGATATTGAATACATGTGAGTTTTACTAGATACAGATGATTTTCTATGGTTTGTAAATACAAAAATGAGGTTTTACTCAATATGACTGTATACTGTAACACTCAATATGACAGTTATTTAAACATAACTCCTACACCACACATGAAAAATGGCTAATAATGCCTGAAAAAATGCATCTTTGGGAGTTTTACTCGAAACATATGCTTTTTTAAATCTTGCAAATGCAAAAAGTAGTTTTTTACTCAATATGACTATAATAGTCTTACAATCCTGAGATAATGCGAAAAAAGCAATAAAAATGTATTCAAACATAACTTCTAAACAACACATGCAAAATGGCTAATAATAGCTAGAGATATGTTTGTTTGTTAGTTGTACTAGAAAAGTGTTCTTTTGTAAGGTTTGCAAAGACACAAGTTAGTTTTTTTATTCAATATAACAGTGTAACTGTCATACTAAATATGAAAGGTTTATAATCATAACTCCAAAACCAAATATGAAATGTGTCTTAAAAAGCCTTTAATATTGAATTTATTTAAGTTTTACCAAAATCAGGTATTTTGGAAAGAATCACAAATACAAATATTAGATTTTACTGGCCTCATATTGGTCACACTCAAAATGACAGTTTTTGAAACATAACTCCAAAAATACACATGCAAAATGTCTAATAATGCCCGAAGAAATGCATCTTTGAGAGTTTTCCTGAAAAAAAAAACATTTGGTAAGGTTTGCAAAAACAAAATTTGATTTGTTACTCAATTTGACAGTAATGTACTTAGAATCCTGAGATAATGCGAAAAAAGCAATAAAAATGTATTCCAACATAATTCCTAATCCAAACGTGAAAAAAGTCTAAAAATGCCTGTGATATTGAATACATGTGAGTTTTACTAGATACAGTTGTTTTTCTATGGTTTGCAAATACAAAAATGAGGTTTTACTCAATATGACTGTATACTGTAACACTCAATATGACAGTTATTTAAACATAACTCCTACACCACACATGAAAAATGGCTAATAATGCCTGAAATAATGCATCTTTGGGAGTTTTACTCGAAACATATGCTTTTTTAAATCTTGCAAATGCCAAAAGTAGTTTTTTACTCAATATGACTATAATAGTCTGAAAATCCTGAGATAATGCGAAAAAAGCAATAAAAATTTATTCAAACATAACTTCTAAACAACACTTGCAAAATGGCTAATAATAGCCAGAGATATGTTTTTTTGTTAGTTGTACTAGAAACATGATCTTTTGTAAGGTTTGCAAAGACACAAGTTAGTTTTTTTTATTCAATATAACAGTGTAACTGTCATAATAAATATGAAAAGTTTATAATCATTAACTCCAAAACCAAATATGAAATGTGTCTTAAAACGCCTTTAATATTGAATTTATGTAAGTTTTACCAAAATCAGGTATTTTGGAAAGAATCACAAATACAAATATTAGATTTTACTGGCCTCATATTGGTCACACTCAAAATGACAGTTTTTGAAACATAACTCCAAAAATACACATGCAAAATGTCTAATAATGCCCGAAGAAATGCATCTTTGAGAGTTTTCCTGAAAAAAAAAAACATTTGGTTAGGTTTGCAAAAACAAAGTTTGATTTGTTACTCAATTTGACAGTAATGTACTTAGAATCCTGAGATAATGCGAAAAAAGCAATAAAAATGTATTCCAACATAATTCCTAATCCAAACGTGCAAAATGTCTAAAAATGCCTGTGATATTGAATACATGTGAGTTTTACTAGATACAGTTGTTTTTCTATGGTTTGCAAATACAAAAATTAGGTTTTACATCAATATGACTGTATACTGTAACACTCAATATGACAGTTATTTAAACATAACTCCTACACCACACATGAAAAATGGCTAATAATGCCTGAAATAATGCATCTTTGGGAGTTTTACTCGAAACATATGCTTTTTTAAATCTTGCAAATGCCAAAAGTAGTTTTTTACTCAATATGACTATAATAGTCTGAAAATCCTGAGATAATGCGAAAAAAGCAATAAAAATTTATTCAAACATAACTTCTAAACAACACTTGCAAAATGGCTAATAATAGCCAGAGATATGTTTTTTTGTTAGTTGTACTCGAAAAATGATCTTTTGTAAGGTTTGCAAAGACACAAGTTAGTTTTTTTTATTCAATATAACAGTGTAACTGTCATAATAAATATGAAAGGTTTATAATCATTAACTCCAAAACCGAATATGAAAGTTGTCTTAAAACGCCTTTAATATTGAATTTATGTAAGTTTTACCAAAATCAGGTATTTTGGAAAGAATCACAAATACAAATATTAGATTTTACTGGCCTCATATTGGTCACACTCAAAATGACAGTTTTTGAAACATAACTCCAAAAATACACATGCAAAATGTCTAATAATGCCTGATAAAATGCATCTTCGAGAGTTTTCCTGAAAAAAAACATTTGGTAAGGTTTGCAAAAACCAAATTTGATTTGTTACTCAATTTGACAGTATTGTACTTAGAATCCTGAGATAATGCGAAAAAAGCAATAAAAATGTATTCCAACATAATTCCTAATCCAAACGTGCAAAATGTCTAAAAATGCCTGTGATATTGAATACATGTGAGTTTTACTAGATGCAGTTATTTTTCTATGGTTTGCAAATACAAAAATGAGGTTTTACTCAATATGACTGTATACTGTAACACTCAATATGACAGTTATTTAAACATAACTCCTACACCACACATGAAAAATGGCTAATAATGCCTGAAATAATGCATCTTTGGGAGTTTTACTCGAAACATATGCTTTTTTAAATCTTGCAAATGCCAAAAGTAGTTTTTTACTCAATATGACTATAATAGTCTTAGAATCCTGAGATAATGCGAATAAAGCAATACAAATTTATTCAAACATAACTTCTAAACAACACTTGCAAAATGGCTAATAATAGCCAGAGATATGTTTTTTTGTTAGTTGTACTAGAAAAATGATCTTTTGTAAGGTTTGCAAAGACACAAGTTAGTTTTTTTATTCAATATAACAGTGTAACTGTCATACTAAATATGAAAGGTTTATAATCATAACTCCAAAACCAAATATGAAATTTGTCTTAAAAAGCCTTTAATATTGAATTTATGTAAGTTTTAGCAAAATCAGGTATTTTGGAAAGAATCACAAATACAAATATTAGATTTTACTGGCCTCATATTGGTCACACTCAAAATGACAGTTTTTGAAACATAACTCCAAAAATACACATGCAAAATGTCTAATAATGCCCGAAGAAATGCATCTTTGAGAGTTTTCCTGAAAAAAAAAACATTTGGTAAGGTTTGCAAAAACAAAATTTGATTTGTTACTCAATTTGACAGTAATGTACTTAGAATCCTGAGATAATGCAAAAAAAGCAATAAAAATGTATTCCAACATAATTCCTAATCCAAACATGCAAAATGTCTAAAAATGCCTGTGATATTGAATACATGTGAGTTTCACTAGATACAGTTGTTTTTCTATGGTTTGCAAATACAAAAATGAGGTTTTACTCAATATGACTGTATACTGTAACACTCAATATGACAGTTATTTAAACATAACTCCTACACCACACATGAAAAATGGCTAATAATGCCTGAAATAATGCATCTTTGGGAGTTTTACTCGAAACATATGCTTTTTTAAATCTTGCAAATGCAAAAAGTAGTTTTTTACTCAATATGACTATAATAGTCTTAAAATCCTGAGATAATGCGAAAAAAGCAATACAAATGTATTCAAACATAAATCCTAATCCAAACGTGCAAAATGTCTAAAAATGCCTGTGATATTGAATACATGTGAGTTTTACTAGAAACAGTTGTTTTTCAATGGTTTGCAAATACAAAAATGAGGTTTTACTCAATATGACTGTATACTGTAACACTCAATATGACAGTTATTTAAACTTAACTCCTACACCACACATAATAAATAGCTAATAATGCCTGAAATAGTGCATCTTTGCGAGTTTTACTCGAACATATGCTTTTTTAAATTTTGCATGTGCTAAAAGTAGTTTTTTACTCAATGTGACTATAATAGTCTTACAATCCTGAGATAATGCGAAATAATTAATAAAAATGTATTCAAACATAACTTCTAAACAACACATGCAAAATGGCTAATAATGCCTACAGATTTGTTTTTTGGTTAGTTGTACTCGAAAAATGATCTTTTGTAAGGTTTGCAAGGACACAAGTTAGTTTTTTTATTCAATATAACAGTGTAACTGTCATACTAAATATGAAAGGTTTATAATCATAACTCCAAAACCAAATATGAAATTTGTCTTAAAAAGCCTTTAATATTGAATTTATGTAAGTTTTACCAGAATCAGGTATTTTGGAAAGAATCACAAATACAGATATTAGATTTTACTGGCCTCATATTGGTCACACTCAAAATGACAGTTTTTGAAACATAACTCCAAAAATACACATGCAAAATGTCTAATAATGCCTGAAGAAATGCATCTTCGAGAGTTTTCCTGAAAAAAAAACATATGGTAAGGTTTGCAAAAACAAAATTTGATTTGTTACTCAATTTGACAGTAATGTACTTAGAATTAAGAGATAATGCGAAAAAAGCAATAAAAATGTATTCCAAAATAATTCCTAATCCAAACGTGCAAAATGTCTAAAAATGCCTGTGATATTGGATACATGTGAGTTTTACTAGATACAGTTGTTTTTCTATGGTTTGCAAATACAAAAATTAGGTTTTACTCAATATGACTGTATACTGTAACACTCAATATGACAGTTATTTAAACATAACTCCTGCACCACACATGAAAAATGGCTAATAATGCCTGAAATAATGCATCTTTGGGAGTTTTACTCGAAACATATGCTTTTTTAAATCTTGCAAATGCAAAAAGTATTTTTTTTACTCAATATGACTATAATAGTCTTAGAATCCTGAGATAATGCGAAAAAAGCAATAAAAATGTATTCAAACATAACTTCTAAACAACACATGCAAAATGGCTAATAATGCCTAGAGATATGTTTTTTTGTTAGTTGTACTAGAAAAATTATCTTTTGTAAGGTTTGCAAAGACACAAGTTAGGTTTTTTATTCAATATAACAGTGTAACTGTCATACTAAATATGAAAGGTTTATAATCATAACTCCAAAACCAAATATGAAATTTGTCTTAAAAAGCCTTTAATATTGAATTTATGTAAGTTTTACCAAAATCAGGTATTTTGGAAAGAATCACAAATACAAATATTAGATTTTACTGGCCTCATATTGGTCACACTCAAAATGACAGTATTTGAAACATAACTCCAAAAATACACATGCAAAATGTCTAATAATGCCCGAGGAAATGCATCTTCGAGAGTTTTCCTGAAAAAAAAACCATTTGGTAAGGTTTGCAAAAACAAAATTTGATTTGTTACTCAATTTGACAGTAATGTACTTAGAATCCTGAGATAATGCGAAAAAAGCAATAAAAATGTATTCCAACATAATTCCTAATCCAAACGTGCAAAATGTCTAAAAATGCCTGTGATATTGAATACATGTGAGTTTTACTAGATACAGTTGTTTTTCTATGGTTTGCAAATACAAAAATGAGGTTTTACTCAATATGACTGTATACTGTAACACTCAATATGACAGTTATTTAAACATAACTCCTACACCACACATGAAAAATTGCTAATAATGCCTGAAATAATGCATCTTTGGGAGTTTTACTCGAAACATATGCTTTTTTAAATCTTGCAAATGCAAAAAGTAGTTTTTTACTCAATATGACTATAATAGTCTCAGAATCCTGAGATAATGCGAAAAAAGCAATAAAAATGTATTCAAACATAACTTCTAAACAACACATGCAAAATTATTAATAATGCCTAGAGATATGTTTTTTGGTTAGTTGTACTCGAAAAATGATCTTTTGTAAGGTTTGCAAGGACACAAGTTAGTTTTTTTATTCAATATAACAGTGTAACTGTCATACTAAATATGAAGGGTTAATAATCATAACTCCAAAACCAAATATGAAATTTGTCTTAAAAAGCTTTTAATATTGAATGTATGTAAGTTTTACCAGAATCAGGTATTTTGGAAATAATCACAAATACAAATATTAAATTTTACTGGCCTCATATTGGTCACACTCAAAATGACAGTTTTTGAAACATAACTCCAAAAATACTAATGCAAAATGTCTAATAATGCCCGAAGAAAAGCATCTTCGAGAGTTTTCCAGAAAAAAAACATTTGGTAAGGTTTGCAAAAACAAAATTTGATTTGTTACTCAATTTGACAGTAATGTACTTAGAATCCTGAGATAATGCGAAAAAAGCAATACAAATGTATTCAAACATAAATCCTAATCCAAACGTGCAAAATGTCTAAAAAGGCCTGTGATATTGAATACATGTGAGTTTTACTAGATACAGTTGTTTTTCAATGGTTTGCAAATACAAAAATGAGGTTTTACTCAATATGACTGTATACTGTAACACTCAATATGACAGTTATTTAAACTTAACTCCTACACCACACATGATAAATAGCTAATAATGCCTGAAATAGTGCATCTTTGCGAGTTTTACTTGAAACATATGCTTTTTTAAATCTTGCATGTGCAAAAAGTAGTTTTTTACTCAATGTGACTATAATAGTCTTACAATCCTGAGATAATGCGAAATAAGCAATAAAAATGTATTCAAACATAACTTCTAAACAACACATGCAAAATGGCTAATAATGCCTAGAGATTTGTTTTTTGGTTAGTTGTACTCGAAAAATGATCTTTTGTAAGGTTTGCAATGACACAAGTTAGTTTTTTTATTCAATATAACAGTGTAACTGTCATACTAAATATGAAAGGTTTATAATCATAACTCCAAAACCAAATATGAAATTTGTCTTAAAAAGCCTTTAATATTGAATTTATGTAAGTTTTACCAGAATCAGGTATTTTGGAAATAATCACAAATACAAATATTAGATTTTACTGGCCTCATATTGGTCACACTCAAAATGACAGTTTTTGAAACATAACTCCAAAAATACACATGCAAAATGTCTAATAATGCCTGAAGAAATGCATCTTCGAGAGTTTCCCTGAAAAAAAAACATTTGGTAAGGTTTGCAAAAACAAAATTTGATTTGTTACTCAATTTGACAGTAATGTACTTAAAATCCTGAGATAATGCGAAAAAAGCAATAAAAATGTATTCCAACATAATTCCTAATCCAAACGTGCAAAATGTCTAAAAATGCCTGTGATATTGAATACATGTGAGTTTTACTAGATAAAGTTGTTTTTCTATGGTTTGCAAATACAAAAATGAGGTTTTACCCAATATGACTGTATACTGTAACACTCAATATGACAGTTATTTAAACATAACTCCTACACCACACAGGAAAAATTGTTAATAATGCCTGAAATAATGCATCTTTGGGAGTTTTACTCGAAACATATGCTTTTTTAAATTTTGCAAATACAAAAAGTAGTTTTTTACTCATTATGACTATAATAGTCTTAGAATCCTGAGATAATGCGAAAAAAGCAATAAAAATGTATTCAAACATAACTTCTAAACAACACATGCAAAATTACTAATAATGCCTACAGATATGTTTTTTGGTTAGTTGTATTCGAAAAATGATCTTTTGTAAGGTTTGCAAGGACACAAGTTAGTTTTTTTTATTCAATATAACAGTGTAACTGTCATACTAAATATGAAAGGTTTATAATCATAACTCCAAAACCAAATATGAAATTTGTCTTAAAAAGCCTTTAATATTGAATGTATGTAAGTTTTACCAGAATCAGGTATTTTGGAAATAATCACAAATACAAATATTAAATTTTACTGGCCTCATATTGGTCACACTCAAAATGACAGTTTTTGAAACATAACTCCAAAAATACACATGCAAAATGTCTAATAATGCCTGAAGAAATGCATCTTCGAGAGTTTTCCTGAAAAAAAAACATTTGGTAAGGTTTGTAAAAACAAAATTTGATTTGTTACTCAATTTGACAGTAATGTACTTAGAATCCTGAGATAATGCGAAAAAAGCAATAAAAATGTATTCCAACATAATTCCTAATCCAAACGTGCAAAATGTCTAAACATGCCTGTGATATTGAATACATGTGAGTTTTACTAGATACAGTTGTTTTTCTATGGTTTGCAAATACAAAAATGAGGTTTTACTCAATATGACTGTATACTGTAACACTCAGTATGACAGTTATTTAAACATAACTCCTACACAACACATGAAAAATGGTTAATAATGCCTGAAATAATGCATCTTTGGGAGTTTTACTCGAAACATATGCTTTTTTAAATCTTGCAAATGCAAAAAGTAGTTTTTTACTCAATATGTCTATAATAGTCTTAGAATCCTGAGATAATGCGAAAAAAGCAATAAAAATGTATTCAAACATAACTTCTAAACAACACATGCAAAATGGCTAATAATAGCTAGAGATATGTTTTTTTGTTAGTTGTACTAGAACAATTATCTTTTGTAAGGTTTTTAAAGACACAAGTTAGTTTTTTTATTCAATATAACAGTGTATCTGTCATACTAAATATGAAAGGTTTATAATCATAACTCCAAAACTAAATATGAAATTTGTCTTAAAAAGCCTTTAATATTGAATTTATGTAAGTTTTAGCAGAATCAGGTATTTTGGAAAGAATCACAAATACAAATATTATATTTTACTGGCCTCATATTGGTCACACTCAAAATGACAGTTTTTGAAACATAACTCCAAAAATACACATGCAAAATGTCTAATAATGCCTGAAGAAATGCATCTTCGAGAGTTTCCCTGAAAAAAAAACATTTGGTAAGGTTTGCAAAAACAAAATTTGATTTGTCACTCAATTTGACAGTAATGTACTTAGAATCCTGAGATAATGCGAAAAAAGCAATAAAAATGTATTCCAACATAATTCCTAATCCAAACGTGCAAAATGTCTAAAAATGCCTGCGATATTGAATACATGTGAGTTTTACTAGATACAGTTGTTTTTCTATGGTTTGCAAATACAAAAATTAGGTTTTACTCAATATGACTGTATACTGTAACACTCAATATGACAGTTATTTAAACTTAACTCCTACACCACACATGATAAATAGCTAATAATGCCTGAAATAGTGCATCTTTGCGAGTTTTACTCGAAACATATGCTTTTTTAAATCTTGCAAATGCAAAAAGTAGTTTTTTACTCAATGTGACTATAATAGTCTTACAATCCTGAGATATTGCGAAATAAGCAATAAAAATGTATTCAAACATAACTTCTAAACAACACATGCAAAATGGCTAATAATAGCTAGAGATATGTTTTTTTGTTAGTTGTACTAGAAAAATGATCTTTTGTAAGGTTTGCAATGACACAAGTTAGTTTTTTTATTCAATACAACAGTGTAACTGTCATACTAAATATGAAAGGTTTATAATCATAACTCCAAAACCAAATATGAAATTTGTCTTAAAAAGCCTTTAATATTGAATTTATGTAAGTTTTAGCAGAATCAGGTATTTTGGAAATAATCACAAATACAAATATTATATTTTACTGGCCTCATATTGGTCACACTCAAAATGACAGTTTTTGAAACATAACTCCAAAAATACACATGCAAAATGTCTAATAATGCCTGAAGAAATGCATCTTCGAGAGTTTTCCTGAAAAAAAAACATATGGTAAGGTTTGCAAAAACAAAATTTGATTTGTTACTCAATTTGACAGTAATGTACTTAGAATTAAGAGATAATGCGAAAAAAGCAATAAAAATGTATTCCAAAATAATTCCTAATCCAAACGTGCAAAATGTCTAAAAATGCCTGTGATATTGAATACATGTGAGTTTTACTAGATACAGTTGTTTTTCTATGGTTTGCAAATACAAAAATGAGGTTTTACTCAATATGACTGTATACTGTAACACTCAATATGACAGTTATTTAAACATAACTCCTGCACCACACATGAAAAATGGCTAATAATGCCTGAAATAATGCATCTTTGGGAGTTTTACTCGAAACATATGCTTTTTTAAATCTTGCAAATGCAAAAAGTAGTTTTTTTACTCAATATGACTATAATAGTCTTAGAATCCTGAGATAATGCGAAAAAAGCAATAAAAATGTATTCAAACATAACTTCTAAACAACACATGCAAAATGGCTAATAATGCCTAGAGATATGTTTTTTTGTTAGTTGTACTAGAAAAATGATCTTTTGTAAGGTTTGCAAAGACACAAGTTAGGTTTTTTATTCAATATAACAGTGTAACTGTCATACTAAATATGAAAGGTTTATAATCATAACTCCAAAACCAAATATGAAATTTGTCTTAAAAAGCCTTTAATATTGAATTTATGTAAGTTTTACCAAAATCAGGTATTTTGGAAAGAATCACAAATACAAATATTAGATTTTACTGGCCTCATATTGGTCACACTCAAAATGACAGTTTTTGAAACATAACTCCAAAAATACACATGCAAAATGTCTAATAATGCCCGAGGAAATGCATCTTCGAGAGTTTTCCTGAAAAAAAAAACATTTGGTAAGGTTTGCAAAAACAAAATTTGATTTGTTACTCAATTTGACAGTAATGTACTTAGAATCCTGAGATAATGCGAAAAAAGCAATAAAAATGTATTCCAACATAATTCCTAATCCAAACGTGCAAAATGTCTAAAAATGCCTGTGATATTGAATACATGTGAGTTTTACTAGATACAGTTGTTTTTCTATGGTTTGCAAATACAAAAATGAGGTTTTACTCAATATGACTGTATACTGTAACACTCAATATGACAGTTATTTAAACATAACTCCTACACCACACATGAAAAATTGCTAATAATTCCTGAAATAATGCATCTTTGGGAGTTTTACTCGAAACATATGCTTTTTTAAATCTTGCAAATGCAAAAAGTAGTTTTTTACTCAATATGACTATAATAGTCTTAGAATCCTGAGATAATGCGAAAAAAGCAATAAAAATGTATTCAAACATAACTTCTAAACAACACATGCAAAATTATTAATAATGCCTAGAGATATGTTTTTTGGTTAGTTGTACTCGAAAAATGATCTTTTGTAAGGTTTGCAAGGACACAAGTTAGTTTTTTTATTCAATATAACAGTGTAACTGTCATACTAAATATGAAGGGTTAATAATCATAACTCCAAAACCAAATATGAAATTTGTCTTAAAAAGCCTTTAATATTGAATGTATGTAAGTTTTACCAGAATCAGGTATATTGGAAATAATCACAAATACAAATATTAAATTTTACTGGCCTCATATTGGTCACACTCAAAATGACAGTTTTTGAAACATAACTCCAAAAATACACATGCAAAATGTCTAATAATGCCTGAAGAAATGCATCTTCGAGAGTTTTCCTGAAAAAAAAACATTTGGTAAGGTTTGCAAAAACAACATTTGATTTGTTACTCAATTTGACAGTAATGTACTTAGAATCCTGAGATAATGCGAAAAAAGCAATAAAAATGTATTCCAACATAATTCCTAATCTAAACGTGCAAAATGTCTAAAAATGCCTGTGATATTGAATACATGTGAGTTTCACTAGATACAGTTGTTTTTCTATGGTTTGCAAATACAAAAATGAGGTTTTACTCAATATGACTGTATACTGTAACACTCAATATGACAGTTATTTAAACATAACTCCTACACCACACATGAAAAATGGCTAATAATGCCTGAAATAATGCATCTTTGGGAGTTTTACTCGAAACATATGCTTTTTTAAATCTTGCAAATGCAAAAAGTAGTTTTTTACTCAATATGACTATAATAGTCTTACAATCCTGAGATAATGCGAAAAAAGCAATAAAAATGTATTCAAACATAACTTCTAAACGACACATGCAAAATGGCTAATAATAGCTAGAGATATGTTTTTTTGTTAGTTGTACTAGAAAAATGATCTTTTGTAAGGTTTGCAAAGACACAAGTTAGTTTTTTTATTCAATATAACAGTGTAACTGTCATACTAAATATGATAGGTTTATAATCATAACTCCAAAACCAAATATGAAATTTGTCTTAAAAAGCCTTTAATATTGAATTTATGTAAGTTTTAGCAGAATCAGGTATTTTGGAAAGAATCACAAATACAAATATTAGATTTTACTGGCCTCATATTGGTCACACTCAAAATGACAGTTTTTGAAACATAACTCCAAAAATACACATGCAAAATGTCTAATAATGCCCGAAGAAAAGCATCTTCGAGAGTTTTCCAGAAAAAAAACATTTGGTAAGGTTTGCAAAAACAAAATTTGATTTGTTACTCAATTTGACAGTAATGTACTTAGAATCCTGAGATAATGCGAAAAAAGCAATACAAATGTATTCAAACATAAATCCTAATCCAAACGTGCAAAATGTCTAAAAATGCCTGTGATATTGAATACGTGTGAGTTTTACTAGATACAGTTGTTTTTCAATGGTTTGCAAATACAAAAATGAAGTTTTACCCAATATGACTGTATACTGTAACACTCAATATGACAGTTATTTAAACATGACTCCTACACCACACAGGAAAAATTGCTAATAATGCCTGAAATAATGCATCTTTGGGAGTTTTACTCGAAACATATGCTTTTTTAAATTTTGCAAATGCAAAAAGTAGTTTTTTACTCAATATGACTATAATAGTCTTAGAATCCTGAGATAATGCGAAAAAAGCAATAAAAATGTATTCAAACATAACTTCTGAACAACACATACAAAATTACTAATAATGCCTACAGATATGTTTTTTGGTTAGTTGTACTCGAAAAATGATCTTTTGTAAGGTTTGCAAAGACACAAGTTAGTTTTTTTATTCAATATAACAGTGTAACTGTCATACTAAATATGAAAGGTTTATAATCATAACTCCAAAACCAAATATGAAATGTGTCTTAAAAAGCCTTTAATATTGAATTTATGTAAGTTTTAGCAAAATCAGGTATTTTGGAAAGAATCACAAATACAAATATTAGATTTTACTGGCCTCATATTGGTCACACTCAAAATGACAGTTTTTGAAACATAACTCCAAAAATACACATGCAAAATGTCTAATAATGCCCGAAGAAATTCATCTTTGAGAGTTTTCCTGAAAAAAAAAACATTTGGTAAGGTTTGCAAAAACAAAATTTGATTTGTTACTCAATTTGACAGTAATGTACTTAGAATCCTGAGATAATGCGAAAAAAGCAATAAAAATGTATTCCAACATAATTCCTAATCCAAACGTGCAAAATGTCTAAAAATGCCTGTGATATTGAATACATGTGAGTTTTACTAGATACAGATGATTTTCTATGGTTTGTAAATACAAAAATGAGGTTTTACTCAATATGACTGTATACTGTAACACTCAATATGACAGTTATTTAAACATAACTCCTACACCACACATGAAAAATGGCTAATAATGCCTGAAAAAATGCATCTTTGGGAGTTTTACTCGAAACATATGCTTTTTTAAATCTTGCAAATGCAAAAAGTAGTTTTTTACTCAATATGACTATAATAGTCTTACAATCCTGAGATAATGCGAAAAAAGCAATAAAAATGTATTCAAACATAACTTCTAAACAACACATGCAAAATGGCTAATAATAGCTAGAGATATGTTTTTTTGTTAGTTGTACTAGAAAAATGATCTTTTGTAAGGTTTGCAAAGACACAAGTTAGTTTTTTTATTCAATATAACAGTGTAACTGTCATACTAAATATGAAAGGTTTATAATCATAACTCCAAAACCAAATATGAAATGTGTCTTAAAAAGCCTTTAATATCGAATTTATTTAAGTTTTACCAAAATCAGGTATTTTGGAAAGAATCACAAATACAAATATTAGATTTTACTGGCCTCATATTGGTCACACTCAAAATGACAGTTTTTGAAACATAACTCCAAAAATACACATGCAAAATGTCTAATAATGCCCGAAGAAATGCATCTTTGAGAGTTTTCCTGAAAAAAAAAAACATTTGGTTAGGTTTGCAAAAACAAAATTTGATTTGTTACTCAATTTGACAGTAATGTACTTAGAATCCTGAGATAATGCGAAAAAAGCAATAAAAATGTATTCCAACATAATTCCTAATCCAAACGTGCAAAATGTCTAAAAATGCCTGTGATATTGAATACATGTGAGTTTTACTAGATACAGTTGTTTTTCTATGGTTTGCAAATACAAAAATGAGGTTTTACTCAATATGACTGTATACTGTAACACTCAATATGACAGTTATTTAAACATAACTCCTACACCACACATGAAAAATGGCTAATAATGCCTGAAAAAATGCATCTTTGGGAGTTTTACTCGAAACATATGCTTTTTTAAATCTTGCAAATGCCAAAAGTAGTTTTTTACTCAATATGACTATAATAGTCTGAAAATCCTGAGATAATGCGAAAAAAGCAATAAAAATTTATTCAAACATAACTTCTAAACAACACTTGCAAAATGGCTAATAATAGCCAGAGATATGTTTTTTTGTTAGTTGTACTAGAAAAATGATCTTTCGTAAGGTTTGCAAAGACACAAGTTAGTTTTTTTTATTCAATATAACAGTGTAACTGTCATAATAAATATGAAAGGTTTATAATCATTAACTCCAAAACCGAATATGAAATTTGTCTTAAAACGCCTTTAATATTGAATTTATGTAAGTTTTACCAAAATCAGGTATTTTGGAAAGAATCACAAATACAAATATTAGATTTTACTGGCCTCATATTGGTCACACTCAAAATGACAGTTTTTGAAACATAACTCCAAAAATACACATGCAAAATGTCTAATAATGCCTGATAAAATGCATCTTCGAGAGTTTTCCTGAAAAAAAACATTTGGTAAGGTTTGCAAAAACCAAATTTGATTTGTTACTCAATTTGACAGTATTGTACTTAGAATCCTGAGATAATGCGAAAAAAGCAATAAAAATGTATTCCAACATAATTCCTAATCCAAACTTGCAAAATGTCTAAAAATGCCTGTGATATTGAATTCATGTGAGTTTTACTAGATGCAGTTATTTTTCTATGGTTTGCAAATACAAAAATGAGGTTTTACTCAATATGACTGTATACTGTAACACTCAATATGACAGTTATTTAAACTTAACTCCTACACCACACATAATAAATAGCTAATAATGCCTGAAATAGTGCATCTTTGCGAGTTTTACTCGAAACATATGCTTTTTTAAATTTTGCATGTGCTAAAAGTAGTTTTTTACTCAATGTGACTATAATAGTCTTACAATCCTGAGATAATGCGAAATAATTAATAAAAATGTATTCAAACATAACTTCTAAACAACACATGCAAAATGGCTAATAATGCCTAGAGATTTGTTTTTTGGTTAGTTGTACTAGAAAAATGATCTTTTGTAAGGTTTGCAAGGACACAAGTTAGTTTTTTTATTCAATATAACAGTGTAACTGTCATACTAAATATGAAAGGTTTATAATCATAACTCCAAAACCAAATATGAAATTTGTCTTAAAAAGCCTTTAATATTGAATTTATGTAAGTTTTACCAGAATCAGGTATTTTGGAAAGAATCACAAATACAGATATTAGATTTTACTGGCCTCATATTGGTCACACTCAAAATGACAGTTTTTGAAACATAACTCCAAAAATACACATGCAAAATGTCTAATAATGCCTGAAGAAATGCATCTTCGAGAGTTTTCCTGAAAAAAAAACATATGGTAAGGTTTGCAAAAACAAAATTTGATTTGTTACTCAATTTGACAGTAATGTACTTAGAATTAAGAGATAATGCGAAAAAAGCAATAAAAATGTATTCCAAAATAATTCCTAATCCAAACGTGCAAAATGTCTAAAAATGCCTGTGATATTGAATACATGTGAGTTTTACTAGATACAGTTGTTTTTCTATGGTTTGCAAATACAAAAATGAGGTTTTACTCAATATGACTGTATACTGTAACACTCAATATGACAGTTATTTAAACATAACTCCTGCACCACACATGAAAAATGGCTAATAATGCCTGAAATAATGCATCTTTGGGAGTTTTACTCGAAACATATGCTTTTTTAAATCTTGCAAATGCAAAAAGTAGTTTTTTTACTCAATATGACTATAATAGTCTTAGAATCCTGAGATAATGCGAAAAAAGCAATAATAATGTATTCAAACATAACTTCTAAACAACACATGCAAAATGGCTAATAGTGCCTAGAGATATGTTTTTTTGTTAGTTGTACTAGAAAAATGATCTTTTGTAAGGTTTGCAAAGACACAAATTAGGTTTTTTATTCAATATAACAGTGTAACTGTCATACTAAATATGAAAGGTTTATAATCATAACTCCAAAACCAAATATGAAATTTGTCTTTAAAAGCCTTTAATATTGAATTTATGTAAGTTTTACCAAAATCAGGTATTTTGGAAAGAATCACAAATACAAATATTAGATTTTACTGGCCTCATATTGGTCACACTCAAAATGACAGTATTTGAAACATAACTCCAAAAATACACATGCAAAATGTCTAATAATGCCCGAAGAAATGCATCTTCGAGAGTTTTCCTGAAAAAAAAACATTTGGTAAGGTTTGCAAAAACAAAATTTGATTTGTTACTCAATTTGACAGTAATGTACTTAGAATCCTGAGATAATGCGAAAAAAGCAATAAAAATGTATTCCAAAATAATTCCTAATCCAAACGTGCAAAATGTCTAAAAATGCCTGTGATATTGAATACATGTGAGTTTTACTAGATACAGTTGTTTTTCTATGGTTTGCAAATACAAAAATGAGGTTTTACTCAATATGACTGTATACTGTAACACTCAATATGACAGTTATTTAAACATAACTCCTGCACCACACATGAAAAATGGCTAATAATGCCTGAAATAATGCATCTTTGGGAGTTTTACTCGAAACATATGCTTTTTTAAATTTTGCAAATGCAAAAAGTAGTTTTTTACTCAATATGACTATAATAGTCTTAGAATCCTGAGATAATGCGAAAAAAGCAATAAAAATGTATTCAAACATAACTTCTAAACAACACATGCAAAATTACTAATAATGCCTACAGATATGTTTTTTGGTTAGTTGTACTCGAAAAATGATCTTTTGTAAGGTTTGCAAGGACACAAGTTAGTTTTTTTATTCAATATAACAGTGTAACTGTCATACTAAATATGAAAGGTTTATAATCATAACTCCAAAACCAAATATGAAATTTGTCTTAAAAAGCCTTTAATATTGAATTTATGTAAGTTTTACCAGAATCAGGTATTTTGGAAATAATCACAAATACAAATATTAAATTTTACTGGCCTCATATTGGTCACACTCAAAATGACAGTTTTTGAAACATAACTCCAAAAATACACATGCAAAATGTCTAATAATGCCTGAAGAAATGCATCTTCGAGAGTTTTCCTGAAAAAAAAACATTTGGTAAGGTTTGCAAAAACAACATTTGATTTGTTACTCAATTTGACAGTAATGTACTTAGAATCCTGAGATAATGCGAAAAAAGCAATAAAAATGTATTCCAACATAATTCCTAATCCAAACGTGCAAAATGTCTAAAAATGCCTGTGATATTGAATACATGTGAGTTTCACTAGATACAGTTGTTTTTCTATGGTTTGCAAATACAAAAATGAGGTTTTACTCAATATGACTGTATACTGTAACACTCAATATGACAGTTATTTAAACATAACTCCTGCACCACACATGAAAAATGGCTAATAATGCCTGAAATAATGCATCTTTGGGAGTTTTACTCGAAACATATGCTTTTTTAAATCTTGCAAATGCAAAAAGTAGTTTTTTTACTCAATATGACTATAATAGTCTTAGAATCCTGAGATAATGCGGAAAAAGCAATAAAAATGTATTCAAACATAACTTCTAAACAACACATGCAAAATGGCTAATAATAGCTAGAGATATGTTTTTTTGTTAGTTGTACTAGAAAAATGATCTTTTGTAAGGTTTGCAAAGACACAAGTTAGGTTTTTTATTCAATATAACAGTGTAACTGTCATACTAAATATGAAAGGTTTATAATCATAACTCCAAAACCAAATATGAAATTTGTCTTAAAAAGCCTTTAATATTGAATTCATGTAAGTTTTACCAAAATCAGGTATTTTGGAAAGAATCACAAATACAAATATTAGATTTTACTGGCCTCATATTGGTCACACTCAAAATGACAGTTTTTGAAACATAACTCCAAAAATACACATGCAAAATGTCTAATAATGCCCGAAGAAAAAGCATCTTCGAGAGTTTTCCAGAAAAAAAACATTTGGTAAGGTTTGCAAAAACAAAATTTGATTTGTTACTCAATTTGACAGTAATGTACTTAGAATCCTGAGATAATGCGAAAAAAGCAATACAAATGTATTCAAACATAAATCCTAATCCAAACGTGCAAAATGTCTAAAAATGCCTGTGATATTGAATACATGTGAGTTTTACTAGATACAGTAGTTTTTCAATGGTTTGCAAATACAAAAATGAGGTTTTACTCAATATGACTGTATACTGTAACACTCAACATGACAGTTATTTAAACTTAACTCCTACACCACACATGATAAATAGCTAATAATGCCTGAAATAGTGCATCTTTGCGAGTTTTACTTGAAACATATGCTTTTTTAAATCTTGCATGTGCAAAAAGTAGTTTTTTACTCAATGTGACTATAATAGTCTTACAATCCTGAGATAATGCGAAATAAGCAATAAAAATGTATTCAAACATAACTTCTAAACAACACATGCAAAATGGCTAATAATGCCTAGAGATTTGTTTTTTGGTTAGTTGTACTCGAAAAATGATCTTTTGTAAGGTTTGCAATGACACAAGTTAGTTTTTTTATTCAATACAACAGTGTAACTTTCATACTAAATATGAAAGGTTTATAATCATAACTCCAAAACCAAATATGAAATTTGTCTTAAAAAGCCTTTAATATTGAATTTATGTAAGTTTTACCAGAATCAGGTATTTTGGAAATAATCACAAATACAAATATTAGATTTTACTGGCCTCATATTGGTCACACTCAAAATGACAGTTTTTGAAACATAACTCCAAAAATACACATGCAAAATGTCTAATAATGCCTGAAGAAATGCATCTTCGAGAGATACCCTGAAAAAAAAAAACATTTGGTAAGGTTTGCAAAAACAAAATTTGATTTGTTACTCAATTTGACAGTAATGTACTTAGAATCCTGAGATAATGCGAAAAAAGCAATAAAAATGTATTCCAACATAATTCCTAATCCAAACGTGCAAAATGTCTAAAAATGCCTGTGATATTGAATACATGTGAGTTTTACTAGATACAGTTGTTTTTCTATGGTTTGCAAATACAAAAATGAAGTTTTACCCAATATGACTGTATACTGTAACACTCAATATGACAGTTATTTAAACATAACTCCTACACCACACAGGAAAAATTGCTAATAATGCCTGAAATAATGCATCTTTGGGAGTTTTACTCGAAATATATGCTTTTTTAAATTTTGCAAATGCAAAAAGTAGTTTTTTACTCAATATGACTATAATAGTCTTAGAATCCTGAGATAATGCGAAAAAAGCAATAAAAATGTATTCAAACATAACTTCTGAACAACACATACAAAATTACTAATAATGCCTACAGATATGTTTTTTGGTTAGTTGTACTCGAAAAATGATCTTTTGTAAGGTTTGCAAAGACACAAGTTAGTTTTTTTATTCAATATAACAGTGTAACTGTCATACTAAATATGAAAGGTTTATAATCATAACTCCAAAACCAAATATGAAATGTGTCTTAAAAAGCCTTTAATATTGAATTTATGTAAGTTTTAGCAAAATCAGGTATTTTGGAAAGAATCACAAATACAAATATTAGATTTTACTGGCCTCATATTGGTCACACTCAAAATGACAGTTTTTGAAACATAACTCCAAAAATACACATGCAAAATGTCTAATAATGCCCGAAGAAATTCATCTTTGAGAGTTTTCCTGAAAAAAAAAACATTTGGTAAGGTTTGCAAAAACAAAATTTGATTTGTTACTCAATTTGACAGTAATGTACTTAGAATCCTGAGATAATGCGAAAAAAGCAATAAAAATGTATTCCAACATAATTCCTAATCCAAACGTGCAAAATGTCTAAAAATGCCTGTGATATTGAATACATGTGAGTTTTACTAGATACAGATGATTTTCTATGGTTTGTAAATACAAAAATGAGGTTTTACTCAATATGACTGTATACTGTAACACTCAATATGACAGTTATTTAAACATAACTCCTACACCACACATGAAAAATGGCTAATAATGCCTGAAAAAATGCATCTTTGGGAGTTTTACTCGAAACATATGCTTTTTTAAATCTTGCAAATGCAAAAAGTAGTTTTTTACTCAATATGACTATAATAGTCTTACAATCCTGAGATAATGCGAAAAAAGCAATAAAAATGTATTCAAACATAACTTCTAAACAACACATGCAAAATGGCTAATAATAGGTAGAGATATGTTTTTTTGTTAGTTGTACTAGAAAAATGATCTTTTGTAAGGTTTGCAAAGACACAAGTTAGTTTTTTTATTCAATATAACAGTGTAACTGTCATACTAAATATGAAAGGTTTATAATCATAACTCCAAAACCAAATATGAAATGTGTCTTAAAAAGCCTTTAATATCGAATTTATTTAAGTTTTACCAAAATCAGGTATTTTGGAAAGAATCACAAATACAAATATTAGATTTTACTGGCCTCATATTGGTCACACTCAAAATGACAGTTTTTGAAACATAACTCCAAAAATACACATGCAAAATGTCTAATAATGCCTGAAGAAATGCATCTTCGAGAGTTTTCCTGAAAAAAAAACATATGGTAAGGTTTGCAAAAACAAAATTTGATTTGTTACTCAATTTGACAGTAATGTACTTAGAATCCTGAGATAATGCGAAAAAAGCAATAAAAATGTATTCCAAAATAATTCCTAATCCAAACGTGCAAAATGTCTAAAAATGCCTGTGATATTGAATACATGTGAGTTTTACTAGATACAGTTGTTTTTCTATGGTTTGCAAATACAAAAATGAGGTTTTACTCAATATGACTGTATACTGTAACACTCAATATGACAGTTATTTAAACATAACTCCTGCACCACACATGAAAAATGGCTAATAATGCCTGAAATAATGCATCTTTGGGAGTTTTACTCGAAACATATGCTTTTTTAAATCTTGCATGTGCAAAAAGTAGTTTTTTACTCAATGTGACTATAATAGTCTTACAATCCTGAGATAATGCGAAATAAGCAATAAAAATGTATTCAAACATAACTTCTAAACAACACATGCAAAATGGCTAATAATGCCTAGAGATTTGTTTTTTTGTTAGTTGTACTCGAAAAATGATCTTTTGTAAGGTTTGCAATGACACAAGTTAGTTTTTTTATTCAATACAACAGTGTAACTGTCATACTAAATATGAAAGGTTTATAATCATAACTCCAAAACCAAATATGAAATTTGTCTTAAAAAGCCTTTAATATTGAATTTATGTAAGTTTTACCAGAATCAGGTATTTTGGAAATAATCACAAATACAAATATTAGATTTTACTGGCCTCATATTGGTCACACTCAAAATGACAGTTTTTGAAACATAACTCCAAAAATACACATGCAAAATGTCTAATAATGCCTGAAGAAATGCATCTTCGAGAGATACCCTGAAAAAAAAACATTTGGTAAGGTTTGCAAAAACAAAATTTGATTTGTTACTCAATTTGACAGTAATGTACTTAGAATCCTGAGATAATGCGAAAAAAGCAATAAAAATGTATTCCAACATAATTCCTAATCCAAACGTGCAAAATGTCTAAAAATGCCTGTGATATTGAATACATGTGAGTTTTACTAGATACAGTTGTTTTTCTATGGTTTGCAAATACAAAAATGAAGTTTTACCCAATATGACTGTATACTGTAACACTCAATATGACAGTTATTTAAACATAACTCCTACACCACACAGGAAAAATTGCTAATAATGCCTGAAATAATGCATCTTTGGGAGTTTTACTCGAAACATATGCTTTTTTAAATTTTGCAAATGCAAAAAGTAGTTTTTTACTCAATATGACTATAATAGTCTTAGAATCCTGAGATAATGCGAAAAAAGCAATAAAAATGTATTCAAACATAACTTCTGAACAACACATACAAAATTACTAATAATGCCTACAGATATGTTTTTTGGTTAGTTGTACTCGAAAAATGATCTTTTGTAAGGTTTGCAAAGACACAAGTTAGTTTTTTTATTCAATATAACAGTGTAACTGTCATACTAAATATGAAAGGTTTATAATCATAACTCCAAAACCAAATATGAAATGTGTCTTAAAAAGCCTTTAATATTGAATTTATGTAAGTTTTAGCAAAATCAGGTATTTTGGAAAGAATCACAAATACAAATATTAGATTTTACTGGCCTCATATTGGTCACACTCAAAATGACAGTTTTTGAAACATAACTCCAAAAATACACATGCAAAATGTCTAATAATGCCCGAAGAAATTCATCTTTGAGAGTTTTCCTGAAAAAAAAAACATTTGGTAAGGTTTGCAAAAACAAAATTTGATTTGTTACTCAATTTGACAGTAATGTACTTAGAATCCTGAGATAATGCGAAAAAAGCAATAAAAATGTATTCCAACATAATTCCTAATCCAAACGTGCAAAATGTCTAAAAATGCCTGTGATATTGAATACATGTGAGTTTTACTAGATACAGATGATTTTCTATGGTTTGTAAATACAAAAATGAGGTTTTACTCAATATGACTGTATACTGTAACACTCAATATGACAGTTATTTAAACATAACTCCTACACCACACATGAAAAATGGCTAATAATGCCTGAAAAAATGCATCTTTGGGAGTTTTACTCGAAACATATGCTTTTTTAAATCTTGCAAATGCAAAAAGTAGTTTTTTACTCAATATGACTATAATAGTCTTACAATCCTGAGATAATGCGAAAAAAGCAATAAAAATGTATTCAAACATAACTTCTAAACAACACATGCAAAATGGCTAATAATAGCTAGAGATATGTTTTTTTGTTAGTTGTACTAGAAAAATGATCTTTTGTAAGGTTTGCAAAGACACAAGTTAGTTTTTTTATTCAATATAACAGTGTAACTGTCATACTAAATATGAAAGGTTTATAATCATAACTCCAAAACCAAATATGAAATGTGTCTTAAAAAGCCTTTAATATCGAAATTATTTAAGTTTTACCAAAATCAGGTATTTTGGAAAGAATCACAAATACAAGTATTAGATTTTACTGGCCTCATATTGGTCACACTCAAAATGACAGTTTTTGAAACATAACTCCAAAAATACACATGCAAAATGTCTAATAATGCCCGAAGAAATGCATCTTTGAGAGTTTTCCTGAAAAAAAAAACATTTGGTAAGGTTTGCAAAAACAAAATTTGATTTGTTACTCAATTTGACAGTAATGTACTTAGAATCCTGAGATAATGCGAAAAAAGCAATAAAAATGTATTCCAACATAATTCCTAATCCAAACGTGAAAAAATTCTAAAAATGCTTGTGATATTGAATACATGTGAGTTTTACTAGATACAGTTGTTTTTCTATGGTTTGCAAATACAAAAATGAGGTTTTACTCAATATGACTGTATACTGTAACACTCAATATGACAGTTATTTAAACATAACTCCTACACCACACATGAAAAATGGCTAATAATGCCTGAAATAATGCATCTTTGGGAGTTTTACTCGAAACATATGCTTTTTTAAATCTTGCAAATGCCAAAAGTAGTTTTTTACTCAATATGACTATAATAGTCTGAAAATCCTGAGATAATGCGAAAAAAGCAATACAAATTTATTCAAACATAACTTCTAAACAACACTTGCAAAATGGCTAATAATAGCCAGAGATATGTTTTTTTGTTAGTTGTACTAGAAAAATGATCTTTTGTAAGGTTTGCAAAGACACAAGTTAGTTTTTTTTATTCAATATAACAGTGTACCTGTCATAATAAATATGAAAGGTTTATAATCATTAACTCCAAAACCAAATATGAAATGTGTCTTAAAACGCCTTTAATATTGAATTTATGTAAGTTTTACCAAAATCAGGTATTTTGGAAAGAATCACAAATACAAATATTAGATTTTACTGGCCTCATATTGGTCACACTCAAAATGACAGTTTTTGAAACATAACTCCAAAAATACACATGCAAAATGTCTAATAATGCCCGAAGAAATGCATCTTTGAGAGTTTTCCTGAAAAAAAAAACATTTGGTTAGGTTTGCAAAAACAAAATTTGATTTGTTACTCAATTTGACAGTAATGTACTTAGAATCCTGAGATAATGCGAAAAAAGCAATAAAAATGTATTCCAACATAATTCCTAATCCAAACGTGCAAAATGTCTAAAAATGCCTGTGATATTGAATACATGTGAGTTTTACTAGATACAGTTGTTTTTCTATGGTTTGCAAATACAAAAATGAGGTTTTACTCAATATGACTGTATACTGTAACACTCAATATGACAGTTATTTAAACATAACTCCTACACCACACATGAAAAATGGCTAATAATGCCTGAAAAAATGCATCTTTGGGAGTTTTACTCGAAACATATGCTTTTTTAAATCTTGCAAATGCCAAAAGTAGTTTTTTACTCAATATGACTATAATAGTCTGAAAATCCTGAGATAATGCGAAAAAAGCAATAAAAATTTATTCAAACATAACTTCTAAACAACACTTGCAAAATGGCTAATAATAGCCAGAGATATGTTTTTTTGTTAGTTGTACTAGAAAAATGATCTTTTGTAAGGTTTGCAAAGACACAAGTTAGTTTTTTTTATTCAATATAACAGTGTAACTGTCATAATAAATATGAAAGGTTTATAATCATTAACTACAAAACCGAATATGAAATTTGTCTTAAAACGCCTTTAATATTGAATTTATGTAAGTTTTACCAAAATCAGGTATTTTGGAAAGAATCACAAATACAAATATTAGATTTTACTGGCCTCATATTGGTCACACTCAAAATGACAGTTTTTGAAACATAACTCCAAAAATACACATGCAAAATGTCTAATAATGCCTGATAAAATGCATCTTCGAGAGTTTTCCTGAAAAAAAACATTTGGTAAGGTTTGCAAAAACCAAATTTGATTTGTTACTCAATTTGACAGTATTGTACTTAGAATCCTGAGATAATGCGAAAAAAGCAATAAAAATGGATTCCAACATAATTCCTAATCCAAACGTGCAAAATGTCTAAAAATGCCTGTGATATTGAATTCATGTGAGTTTTACTAGATGCAGTTATTTTTCTATGGTTTGCAAATACAAAAATGAGGTTTTACTCAATATGACTGTATACTGTAACACTCAATATGACAGTTATTTAAACTTAACTCCTACACCACACATAATAAATAGCTAATAATGCCTGAAATAGTGCATCTTTGCGAGTTTTACTCGAAACATATGCTTTTTTAAATTTTGCATGTGCTAAAAGTAGTTTTTTACTCAATGTGACTATAATAGTCTTACAATCCTGAGATAATGCGAAATAATTAATAAAAATGTATTCAAACATAACTTCTAAACAACACATGCAAAATGGCTAATAATGCCTAGAGATTTGTTTTTTGGTTAGTTGTACTCGAAAAATGATCTTTTGTAAGGTTTGCAAGGACACAAGTTAGTTTTTTTATTCAATATAACAGTGTAACTGTCATACTAAATATGAAAGGTTTATAATCATAACTCCAAAACCAAATATGAAATTTGTCTTAAAAAGCCTTTAATATTGAATTTATGTAAGTTTTACCAGAATCAGGTATTTTGGAAAGAATCACAAATACAGATATTAGATTTTACTGGCCTCATATTGGTCACACTCAAAATGACAGTTTTTGAAACATAACTCCAAAAATACACATGCAAAATGTCTAATAATGCCTGAAGAAATGCATCTTCGAGAGTTTTCCTGAAAAAAAAACATATGGTAAGGTTTGCAAAAACAAAATTTGATTTGTTACTCAATTTGACAGTAATGTACTTAGAATTAAGAGATAATGCGAAAAAAGCAATAAAAATGTATTCCAAAATAATTCCTAATCCAAACGTGCAAAATGTCTAAAAATGCCTGTGATATTGAATACATGTGAGTTTTACTAGATACAGTTGTTTTTCTATGGTTTGCAAATACAAAAATGAGGTTTTACTCAATATGACTGTATACTGTAACACTCCATATGACAGTTATTTAAACATAACTCCTGCACCACACATGAAAAATGGCTAATAATGCCTGAAATAATGCATCTTTGGGAGTTTTACTCGAAACATATGCTTTTTTAAATCTTGCAAATGCAAAAAGTAGTTTTTTTACTCAATATGACTATAATAGTCTTAGAATCCTGAGATAATGCGAAAAAAGCAATAAAAATGTATTCAAACATAACTTCTAAACAACACATGCAAAATGGCTAATAATGCCTAGAGATATGTTTTTTTGTTAGTTGTACTAGAAAAATGATCTTTTGTAAGGTTTGCAAAGACACAAGTTAGGTTTTTTATTCAATATAACAGTGTAACTGTCATACTAAATATGAAAGGTTTATAATCATAACTCCAAAACCAAATATGAAATTTGTCTTAAAAAGCCTTTAATATTGAATTTATGTAAGTTTTACCAAAATCAGGTATTTTGGAAAGAATCACAAATACAAATTTTAGATTTTACTGGCCTCATATTGGTCACACTCAAAATGACAGTATTTGAAACATAACTCCAAAAATACACATGCAAAATGTCTAATAATGCCCGAAGAAATGCATCTTCGAGAGTTTTCCTGAAAAAAAAACATTTGGTAAGGTTTGCAAAAACAAAATTTGATTTGTTACTCAATTTGACGGTAATGTACTTAGAATCCTGAGATAATGCGAAAAAAGCAATAAAAATGTATTCCAACATAATTCCTAATCCAAACGTGCAAAATGTCTAAAAATGCCTGTGATATTGAATACATGTGAGTTTTACTAGATACAGTTGTTTTCCTATGGTTTGCAAATACAAAAATGAGGTTTTACTCAATATGACTGTATACTGTAACACTCAATATGACAGTTATTTAAACATAACTCCTACACCACACATGAAAAATTGCTAATAATGCCTGAAATAATGCATCTTTGGGAGTTTTACTCGAAACATATGCTTTTTTAAATCTTGCAAATGCAAAAAGTAGTTTTTTTACTCAATATGACTATAATAGTCTCAGAATCCTGAGATAATGCGAAAAAAGCAATAAAAATGTATTCAAACATAACTTCTAAACAACACATGCAAAATTATTAATAATGCCTAGAGATATGTTTTTTGGTTAGTTGTACTCGAAAAATGATCTTTTGTAAGGTTTGCAAGGACACAAGTTAGTTTTTTTATTCAATATAACAGTGTAACTGTCATACTAAATATGAAGGGTTAATAATCATAACTCCAAAACCAAATATGAAATTTGTCTTAAAAAGCCTTTAATATCGAATTTATTTAAGTTTTAGCAGAATCAGGTATTTTGGAAATAATCACAAATACAAATATTAAATTTTACTGGCCTCATATTGGTCACACTCAAAATGACAGTTTTTGAAACATAACTCCAAAAATACACATGCAAAATGTCTAATAATGCCTGAAGAAATGCATCTTCGAGAGTTTTCCTGAAAAAAAAACATTTGGTAAGGTTTGCAAAAACAACATTTGATTTGTTACTCAATTTGACAGTAATGTACTTAGAATCCTGAGATAATGCGAAAAAAGCAATAAAAATGTATTCCAACATAATTCCTAATCCAAACGTGCAAAATGTCTAAAAATGCCTGTGATATTGAATACATGTGAGTTTTACTAGATATAGTTGTTTTTCTATGGTTTGCAAATACAAAAATGAGGTTTTACTCAATATGACTGTATACTGTAACACTCAATATGACAGTTATTTAAACATAACTCCTACACCACACATGAAAAATGGCTAATAATGCCTGAAATAATGCATCTTTGGGAGTTTTACTTGAAACATATGCTTTTTTAAATCTTGCATGTGCAAAAAGTAGTTTTTTACTCAATATGACTATAATAGTCTTACAATCCTGAGATAATGCGAAAAAAGCAATAAAAATGTATTCAAACATAACTTCTAAACGACACATGCAAAATGGCTAATAATAGCTAGAGATATGATTTTTTGTTAGTTGTACTAGAAAAATGATCTTTTGTAAGGTTTGCAAAGACACAAGTTAGTTTTTTTATTCAATATAACAGTGTAACTGTCATACTAAATATGAAAGGTTTATAATCATAACTCCAAAACCAAATATGAAATTTGTCTTAAAAAGCCTTTAATATTGAATTTATGTAAGTTTTAGCAGAATCAGGTATTTTGGAAAGAATCACAAATACAAATATTAGATTTTACTGGCCTCATATTGGTCACACTCAAAATGACAGTTTTTGAAACATAACTCCAAAAATACACATGCAAAATGTCTAATAATGCCCGAAGAAAAGAATCTTCGAGAGTTTTCCAGAAAAAAAACATTTGGTAAGGTTTGCAAAAACAAAATTTGATTTGTTACTCAATTTGACAGTAATGTACTTAGAATCCTGAGATAATGCGAAAAAAGCAATACAAATGTATTCAAACATAAATCCTAATCCAAACGTGCAAAATGTCTAAAAATGCCTGTGATATTGAATACATGTGAGTTTTACTAGATACAGTTGTTTTTCAATGGTTTGCAAATACAAAAATGAGGTTTTACTCAATATGACTGTATACTGTAACACTCAATATGACAGTTATTTAAACTTAACTCCTACAACACACATGATAAATAGCTAATAATGCCTGAAATAGTGCATCTTTTCGAGTTTTACTTGAAACATATGCTTTTTTAAATCTTGCATGTGCAAAAAGTAGTTTTTTACTCAATGTGACTATAATAGTCTTACAATCCTGAGATAATGCGAAATAAGCAATAAAAATGTATTCAAACATAACTTCTAAACAACACATGCAAAATGGCTAATAATGCCTAGAGATTTGTTTTTTGGTTAGTTGTACTCGAAAAATGATCTTTTGTAAGGTTTGCAATGACACAAGTTAGTTTTTTTATTCAATACAACAGTGTAACTGTCATACTAAATATGAAAGGTTTATAATCATAACTCCAAAACCAAATATGAAATGTGTCTTAAAAAGCCTTTAATATTGAATTTATGTAAGTTTTACCAGAATCAGGTATTTTGGAAATAATCACAAATACAAATATTAGATTTTACTGGCCTCATATTGGTCACACTCAAAATGACAGTTTTTGAAACATAACTCCAAAAATACACATGCAAAATGTCTAATAATGCCTGAAGAAATGCATCTTCGAGAGTTTCCCTGAAAAAAAAACATTTGGTAAGGTTTGCAAAAACAAAATTTGATTTGTTACTCAATTTGACAGTAATGTACTTAGAATCCTGAGATAATGCGAAAAAAGCAATAAAAATGTATTCCAACATAATTCCTAATCCAAACGTGCAAAATGTCTAAAAATGCCTGTGATATTGAATACATGTGAGTTTTACTAGATACAGTTGTTTTTCTATGGTTTGCAAATACAAAAATGAGGTTTTACCCAATATGACTGTATACTGTAACACTCAATATGACAGTTATTTAAACATAACTCCTACACCACACAGGAAAAATGGCTAATAATGCCTGAAATAATGCATCTTTGGGAGTTTTACTCGAAACATATGCTTTTTTAAATTTTGCAAATGCAAAAAGTAGTTTTTTACTCAATATGACTATAATAGTCTTAGAATCCTGAGATAATGCGAAAAAAGCAATAAAAATGTATTCAAACATAACTTCTAAACAACACATGCAAAATTACTAATAATGCCTACAGATATGTTTTTTGGTTAGTTGTACTCGAAAAATGATCTTTTGTAAGGTTTGCAAGGACACAAGTTAGTTTTTTTATTCAATATAACAGTGTAACTGTCATACTAAATATGAAAGGTTTATAATCATAACTCCAAAACCAAATATGAGATTTGTCTTAAAAAGCCTTTAATATTGAATTTATGTAAGTTTTACCAGAATCAGGTATTTTGGAAATAATCACAAATACAAATATTAAATTTTACTGGCCTCATATTGGTCACACTCAAAATGACAGTTTTTGAAACATAACTCCAAAAATACACATGCAAAATGTCTAATAATGCCTGAAGAAATGCATCTTCGAGAGTTTTCCTGAAAAAAAAACATTTGGTAAGGTTTGCAAAAACAACATTTGATTTGTTACTCAATTTGACAGTAATGTACTTAGAATCCTGAGATAATGCGAAAAAAGCAATAAAAATGTATTCCAACATAATTCCTAATCCAAACGTGCAAAATGTCTAAAAATGCCTGTGATATTGAATACATGTGAGTTTTACTAGAAACAGTTGTTTTTCAATGGTTTGCAAATACAAAAATGAGGTTTTACTCAATATGACTGTATACTGTAACACTCAATATGACAGTTATTTAAACATAACTCCTACACCACACATAATAAATAGCTAATAATGCCTGAAATAGTGCATCTTTGCGAGTTTTACTCGAAACATATGCTTTTTTAAATTTTGCATGTGCTAAAAGTAGTTTTTTACTCAATGTGACTATAATAGTCTTACAATCCTGAGATAATGCGAAATAATTAATAAAAATGTATTCAAACATAACTTCTAAACAACACATGCAAAATGGCTAATAATGCCTAGAGATTTGTTTTTTGGTTAGTTGTACTCGAAAAATGATCTTTTGTAAGGTTTGCAAGGACACAAGTTAGTTTTTTTTATTCAATATAACAGTGTAACTGTCATACTAAATATGAAAGGTTTATAATCATAACTCCAAAACCAAATGTGAAATTTGTCTTAAAAAGCCTTTAATATTGAATTTATGTAAGTTTTACCAGAATCAGGTATTTTGGAAATAATCACAAATACAAATATTAGATTTTACTGGCCTCATATTGGTCACACTCAAAATGACAGTTTTTGAAACATAACTCCAAAAATACACATGCAAAATGTCTAATAATGCCTGAAGAAATGCATCTTCGAGAGTTTTCCTGAAAAAAAAACATATGGTAAGGTTTGCAAAAACAAAATTTGATTTGTTACTCAATTTGACAGTAATGTACTTAGAATCCTGAGATAATGCGAAAAAAGCAATAAAAATGTATTCCAAAATAATTCCTAATCCAAACGTGCAAAATGTCTAAAAATGCCTGTGATATTGAATACATGTGAGTTTTACTAGATACAGTTGTTTTTCTATGGTTTGCAAATACAAAAATGAGGTTTTACTCAATATGACTGTATACTGTAACACTCAATATGACAGTTATTTAAACATAACTCCTGCACCACACATGAAAAATGGCTAATAATGCCTGAAATAATGCATCTTTGGGAGTTTTACTCGAAACATATGCTTTTTTAAATCTTGCAAATGCAAAAAGTAGTTTTTTTACTCAATATGGCTATAATAGTCTTAGAATCCTGAGATAATGCGAAAAAAGCAATAAAAATGTATTCAAACATAACTTCTAAACAACACATGCAAAATGGCTAATAATAGCTAGAGATATGTTTTTTTGTTGGTTGTACTAGAAAAATGATCTTTTGTAAGGTTTGCAAAGACACAAGTTAGGTTTTTTATTCAATATAACAGTGTAACTGTCATACTAAATATGAAAGGTTTATAATCATAACTCCAAAACCAAATATGAAATTTGTCTTAAAAAGCCTTTAATATTGAATTTATGTAAGTTTTACCAAAATCAGGTATTTTGGAAAGAATCACAAATACAAATATTAGATTTTACTGGCCTCATATTGGTCACACTCAAAATGACAGTTTTTGAAACATAACTCCAAAAATACACATGCAAAATGTCTAATAATGCCCGAAGAAAAGCATCTTCGAGAGTTTTCCAGAAAAAAAACATTTGGTAAGGTTTGCAAAAACAAAATTTGATTTGTTACTCAATTTGACAGTAATGTACTTAGAATCCTGAGATAATGCGAAAAAAGCAATACAAATGTATTCAAACATAAATCCTAATCCAAACGTGCAAAATGTCTAAAAATGCCTGTGATATTGAATACATGTGAGTTTTACTAGATACAGTAGTTTTTCAATGGTTTGCAAATACAAAAATGAGGTTTTACTCAATATGACTGTATACTGTAACACTCAATATGACAGTTATTTAAACTTAACTCCTACACCACACATGATAAATAGCTAATAATGCCTGAAATAGTGCATCTTTGCGAGTTTTACTTGAAACATATGCTTTTTTAAATCTTGCATGTGCAAAAAGTAGTTTTTTACTCAATGTGACTATAATAGTCTTACAATCCTGAGATAATGCGAAATAAGCAATAAAAATGTATTCAAACATAACTTCTAAACAACACATGCAAAATGGCTAATAATGCCTAGAGATTTGTTTTTTGGTTAGTTGTACTCAAAAAATGATCTTTTGTAAGGTTTGCAATGACACAAGTTAGTTTTTTTATTCAATACAACAGTGTAACTGTCATACTAAATATGAAAGGTTTATAATCATAACTCCAAAACCAAATATGAAATTTGTCTTTAAAAGCCTTTAATATTGAATTTATGTAAGTTTTAGCAGAATCAGGTATTTTGGAAAGAATCACAAATACAAATATTAGATTTTACTGGCCTCATATTGGTCACACTCAAAATGACAGTTTTTGAAACATAACTCCAAAAATACACATGCAAAATGTCTAATAATGCCTGAAGAAATGCATCTTCGAGAGTTTCCCTGAAAAAAAAACATTTGGTAAGGTTTGCAAAAACAAAATTTGATTTGTTACTCAATTTGACAGTAATGTACTTAGAATCCTGAGATAATGCGAAAAAAGCAATAAAAATGTATTCCAACATAATTTCTAATCCAAACGTGCAAAATGTCTAAAAATGCCTGTGATATTGAATACATGTGAGTTTTACTAGATACAGTTGTTTTTCTATGGTTTGCAAATACAAAAATGAAGTTTTACCCAATATGACTGTATACTGTAACACTCAATATGACAGTTATTTAAACATAACTCCTACACCACACAGGAAAAATTGCTAATAATGCCTGAAATAATGCATCTTTGGGAGTTTTACTCGAAACATATGCTTTTTTAAATTTTGCAAATGCAAAAAGTAGTTTTTTACTCAATATGACTATAATAGTCTTAGAATCCTGAGATAATGCGAAAAAAGCAATAAAAATGTATTCAAACATAACTTCTGAGCAACACATGCAAAATTACTAATAAGGCCTACAGATATGTTTTTTGGTTAGTTGTACTCGAAAAATGATCTTTTGTAAGGTTTGCAAAGACACAAGTTAGTTTTTTTATTCAATATAACAGTGTAACTGTCATACTAAATATGAAAGGTTTATAATCATAACTCCAAAACCAAATATGAAATGTGTCTTAAAAAGCCTTTAATATTGAATTTATGTAAGTTTTAGCAAAATCAGGTATTTTGGAAAGAATCACAAATACAAATATTAGATTTTACTGGCCTCATATTGGTCACACTCAAAATGACAGTTTTTGAAACATAACTCCAAGAATACACATGCAAAATGTCTAATAATGCCCGAAGAAATGCATCTTTGAGAGTTTTCCTGAAAAAAAAAAAACATTTGGTTAGGTTTGCAAAAACAAAATTTGATTTGTTACTCAATTTGACAGTAATGTACTTAGAATCCTGAGATAATGCGAAAAAAGCAATAAAAATGTATTCCAACATAATTCCTAATCCAAACGTGCAAAATGTCTAAAAATGCCTGTGATATTGAATACATGTGAGTTTTACTAGATACAGTTGTTTTTCTATGGTTTGCAAATACAAAAATGAGGTTTTACTCAATATGACTGTATACTGTAACACTCAATATGACAGTTATTTAAACATAACTCCTACACCACACATGAAAAATGGCTAATAATGCCTGAAAAAATGCATCTTTGGGAGTTTTACTCGAAACATATGCTTTTTTAAATCTTGCAAATGCCAAAAGTAGTTTTTTACTCAATATGACTATAATAGTCTGAAAATCCTGAGATAATGCGAAAAAAGCAATAAAAATTTATTCAAACATAACTTCTAAACAACACTTGCAAAATGGCTAATAATAGCCAGAGATATGTTTTTTTGTTAGTTGTACTAGAAAAATGATCTTTTGTAAGGTTTGCAAAGACACAAGTTAGTTTTTTTTATTCAATATAACAGTGTAACTGTCATAATAAATATGAAAGGTTTATAATCATTAACTCCAAAACCGAATATGAAATTTGTCTTAAAACGCCTTTAATATTGAATTTATGTAAGTTTTACCAAAATCAGGTATTTTGGAAAGAATCACAAATACAAATATTAGATTTTACTGGCCTCATATTGGTCACACTCAAAATGACAGTTTTTGAAACATAACTCCAAAAATACACATGCAAAATGTCTAATAATGCCTGATAAAATGCATCTTCGAGAGTTTTCCTGAAAAAAAACATTTGGTAAGGTTTGCAAAAACCAAATTTGATTTGTTACTCAATTTGACAGTATTGTACTTAGAATCCTGAGATAATGCGAAAAAAGCAATAAAAATGTATTCCAACATAATTCCTAATCCAAACGTGCAAAATGTCTAAAAATGCCTGTGATATTGAATTCATGTGAGTTTTACTAGATGCAGTTATTTTTCTATGGTTTGCAAATACAAAAATGAGGTTTTACTCAATATGACTGTATACTGTAACACTCAATATGACAGTTATTTAAACATAACTCCTACACCACACATGAAAAATGGCTAATAATGCCTGAAATAATGCATCTTTGGGAGTTTTACTCGAAACATATGCTTTTTTAAATCTTGCAAATGCCAAAAGTAGTTTTTTACTCAATATGACTATAATAGTCTTAGAATCCTGAGATAATGCGAATAAAGCAATACAAATTTATTCAAACATAACTTCTAAACAACACTTGCAAAATGGCTAATAATAGCCAGAGATATGTTTTTTTGTTAGTTGTACTAGAAAAATGATCTTTTGTAAGGTTTGCAAAGACACAAGTTAGTTTTTTATTCAATATAACAGTGTAACTGTCATACTAAATATGAAAGGTTTATAATCATAACTCCAAAACCAAATATGAAATGTGTCTTAAAAAGCCTTTAATATTGAATTTATGTAAGTTTTAGCAAAATCAGGTATTTTGGAAAGAATCACAAATACAAATATTAGATTTTACTGGCCTCATATTGGTCACACTCAAAATGACAGTTTTTGAAACATAACTCCAAAAATACACATGCAAAATGTCTAATAATGCCCGAAGAAATGCATCTTTGAGAGTTTTCCTGAAAAATAAAACATTTGGTAAGGTTTGCAAAAACAAAATTTGATTTGTTACTCAATTTGACAGTAATGTACTTAGAATCCTGAGATAATGCGAAAAAAGCAATAAAAATGTATTCCAACACAATTCCTAATCCAAACGTGCAAAATGTCTAAAAATGCCTGTGATATTGAATACATGTGAGTTTTACTAGATACAGATGATTTTCTATGGTTTGTAAATACAAAAATGAGGTTTTACTCAATATGACTGTATACTGTAACACTCAATATGACAGTTATTTGAACATAACTCCTACACCACACATGAAAAATGGCTAATAATGCCTGAAAAAATGCATCTTTGGGAGTTTTACTCGAAACATATGCTTTTTTAAATCTTGCAAATGCAAAAAGTAGTTTTTTACTCAATATGACTATAATAGTCTTACAATCCTGAGATAATGCGAAAAAAGCAATAAAAATGTATTCAAACATAACTTCTAAACAACACATGCAAAATGGCTAATAATAGCTAGAGATATGTTTTTTTGTTAGTTGTACTAGAAAAATGATCTTTTGTAAGGTTTGCAAAGACACAAGTTAGTTTTTTTATTCAATATAACAGTGTAACTGTCATACTAAATATGAAAGGCTTATAATCATAACTCCAAAACCAAATATGAAATGTGTCTTAAAAAGCCTTTAATATTGAATTTATTTAAGTTTTACCAAAATCAGGTATTTTGGAAAGAATCACAAATACAAATATTAGATTTTACTGGCCTCATATTGGTCACACTCAAAATGACAGTTTTTGAAACATAACTCCAAAAATACACATGCAAAATGTCTAATAATGCCCGAAGAAATGCATCTTTGAGAGTTTTCCTGAAAAAAAAAAACATTTGGTAAGGTTTGCAAAAACAACATTTGTTTTGTTACTCAATTTGACAGTAATGTACTTAGAATCCTGAGATAATGCGAAAAAAGCAATAAAAATGTATTCCAACATAATTCCTAATCCAAACGTGCAAAATGTCTAAAAATGCCTGTGATATTGAATACATGTGAGTTTTACTAGATACAGTTGTTTTTCTATGGTTTGCAAATACAAAAATGAGGTTTTACTCAATATGACTGTATACTGTAACACTCAATATGACAGTTATTTAAACATAACTCCTACACCACACATGAAAAATGGCTAATAATGCCTGAAAAAATGCATCTTTGGGAGTTTTACTCGAAACATATGCTTTTTTAAATCTTGCAAATGCAAAAAGTAGTTTTTTACTCAATATGACTATAATAGTCTTACAATCCTGAGATAATGCGAAAAAAGCAATAAAAATGTATTCCAACATAATTCCTAATCCAAACGTGCAAAATGTCTAAAAATGCCTGTGATATTGAATATTTTTGAGTTTTACTAAATACAGATGATTTTCTATGGTTTGTAAATACAAAAATGAGGTTTTACTCAATATGACTGTATACTGTAACACTCAATATGACAGTTATTTAAACATAACTCCTACACCACACATGAAAAATGGCTAATAATGCCTGAAAAAATGCATCTTTGGGAGTTTTACTCGAAACATATGCTTTTTTAAATCTTGCAAATGCAAAAAGTAGTTTTTTACTCAATATGACTATAATAGTCTTAGAATCCTGAGATAATGCGAAAAAAACAATAAAAATGTATTCAAACATAACTTCTAAACAACACATGCAAAATGGCTAATAATAGCTAGAGATATGTTTTTTTGTTAGTTGTACTAGAAAAATGATCTTTTGTAAGGTTTGCAAAGACACAAGTTAGTTTTTTTATTCAATATAACAGTGTAACTGTCATACTAAATATGAAAGGTTTATAATCATAACTCCAAAACCAAATATGAAATGTGTCTTAAAAAGCCTTTAATATTGAATTTATGTAAGTTTTAGCAGAATCAGGTATTTTGGAAAGAATCACAAATACAAATATTAGATTTTACTGTCCTCATATTGGTCACACTCAAAATGACAGTTTTTGAAACATAACTCCAAAAATACACATGCAAAATGTCTAATAATGCCTGAAGAAATGCATCTTCGAGAGTTTTCCTGGAAAAAAAACATTTGGTATGGTTTGCAAAAACAAAATTTGATTTGTTACTCAATTTGACAGTAATGTACTTAGAATCCTGAGATAATGCGAAAAAAGCCATAAAAATGTATTCCAACATAATTCCTAATCCAAACGTGCAAAATGTCTAAAAATGCCTGTGATATTGAATACATGTGAGTTTTACTAGATACAGTTGTTTTTCTATGGTTTGCAAATACAAAAAATAAAGTTTTACTCAATATGACTGTATACTGTAACACTCAATATGACAGCTATTTAAACATAACTCCAACACCACACATGAAAAATGGCTAATAATGCCTGAAATAATGCGTCTTTGGGAGTTTTACTCGAAACATATGCTTTTTTAAATCTTGCAAATGCAAAAAGTAGTTTTTTACTCAATATGACTATAATAGTCTTAGAATCCAGAGATAATGCGAAAAAAGCAATACAAATGTATTCAAACATAACTTCTAAACAACACATGCAAAATGGCTAATAATAGCTAGAGATGTGTTTTTTTGTTAGTTGTACTAGAAAAATTATCTTTTGTAAGGTTTGCAAAGACACAAGTTAGTTTTTTTATTCAATATAACAGTTTAACTGTCATACTAAATATGAAATGTTTATAATCATAACTCCAAAACCAAATATGAAATGTGTCTTAAAAAGCCTTTAATATTGAATTTATGTAAGTTTAAGCAGAATCAGGTATTTTGGAAAGAATCACAAATACAAATATTAGATTTTACTGGCCTCATATTGGTCACACTCAAAATGACAGTTTTTGAAACATAACTCCAAAAATACACATGCAAAATGTCTAATAATGCCCGAAGAAATGCATCTTTGAGAGTATTCCTGAAAAAAAAAACATTTGGTAAGGTTTGCAAAAACAACATTTGTTTTGTTACTCAATTTGACAGTAATGTACTTAGAATCCTGAGATAATGCGAAAAAAGCAATAAAAATGTATTCCAACATAATTCCTAATCCAAACGTGCAAAATGTCTAAAAATGCCTGTGATATTGAATACATGTGAGTTTTACTAGATACAGTTGTTTTTCTATGGTTTGCAAATACAAAAATGAGGTTTTACTCAATATGACTGTATACTGTAACACTCAATATGACAGTTATTTAAACATAACTCCTACACCACACATGAAAAATGGCTAATAATGCCTGAAAAAATGCATCTTTGGGAGTTTTACTCGAAACATATGCTTTTTTAAATCTTGCAAATGCAAAAAGTAGTTTTTTACTCAATATGACTATAATAGTCTTACAATCCTGAGATAATGCGAAAAAAGCAATAAAAATGTATTCAAACATAACTTCTAAACAACACATGCAAAATGGCTAATAATAGCTAGAGATATATTTTTTTGTTAGTTTTACTAGAAAAATGATCTTTTGTAAGGTTTGCAAAGACACAAGTTAGTTTTTTTATTCAATATAACAGTGTAACTGTCATAATAAATATGAAAGGTTTATAATCATAACTCCAAAACCAAATATGAAATTTGTCTTAAAACGCCTTTAATATTGAATTTATGTAAGTTTTACCAAAATCAGGTATTTTGGAAAGAATCACAAATACAAATATTAGATTTTACTGGCCTCATATTGGTCACACTCAAAATGACAGTTTTTGAAACATAACTCCAAAAATACACATGCAAAATGTCTAATAATGCCTGATAAAATGCATCTTCGAGAGTTTTCCTGAAAAAAAACATTTGGTAAGGTTTGCAAAAACCAAATTTGATTTGTTACTCAATTTGACAGTAATTTACTTAGAATCCTGAGATAATGCGAAAAAAGCAATAAAAATGTATTCCAACATAATTCCTAATCCAAACGTGCAAAATGTCTAAAGATGCCTGTGATATTGAATACATGTGAGTTTTACTAGATGCAGTTGTTTTTCTATGGTTTGCAAATACAAAAATGAGGTTTTACTCAATATGACTGTATACTGTAACACTCAATATGACAGTTATTTAAACATAACTCCTACACCACACATGAAAAATGGCTAATAATGCCTGAAATAATGCATCTTTGGGAGTTTTACTCGAAACATATGCTTTTTTAAATCTTGCAAATGCCAAAAGTAGTTTTTTACTCAATATGACTATAATAGTCTTAGAATCCTGAGATAATGCGAAAAAAGCAATACAAATTTATTCAAACATAACTTCTAAACAACACTTGCAAAATGGCTAATAATAGCCAGATATGTTTTTTTGTTAGTTGTACTAGAAAAATGATCTTTTGTAAGGTTTGCAAAGACACAAGTTAGTTTTTTTATTCAATATAACAGTGTAACTGTCATACTAAATATGAAAGGTTTATAATCATAACTCCAAAACCAAATATGAAATGTGTCTTAAAAAGCCTTTAATATTGAATTTATTTAAGTTTTACCAAAATCAGGTATTTTGGAAAGAATCACAAATACAAATATTAGATTTTACTGGCCTCATATTGGTCACACTCAAAATGACAGTTTTTGAAACATAACTCCAAAAATACACATGCAAAATGTCTAATAATGCCCGAAGAAATGCATCTTTGAGAGTTTTCCTGAAAAAAAAAAAACATTTGGTAAGGTTTGCAAAAACAAAATTTGATTTGTTACTCAATTTGACAGTAATGTACTTAGAATCCTGAGATAATGCGAAAAAAGCAATAAAAATGTATTCCAACATAATTCCTAATCCAAACGTGCAAAATGTCTAAAAATGCCTGTGATATTGAAAATTTTTGAGTTTTACTAGATACAGATGATTTTCTATGGTTTGTAAATACAAAAATGAGGTTTTACTCAATATGACTGTATACTGTAACACTCAATATGACAGTTATTTAAACATAACTCCTACACCACACATGAAAAATGGCTAATAATGCCTGAAAAAATGCATCTTTGGGAGTTTTACTCGAAACATATGCTTTTTTAAATCTTGCAAATGCAAAAAGTAGTATTTTACTCAATATGACTATAATAGTCTTACAATCCTGAGATAATGCGAAAAAAGCAATAAAAATGTATTCAAACATAACTTCTAAACAACACATGCAAAATGGCTAATAATAGCTAGAGATATGTTTTTTTGTTAGTTGTACTAGAAAAATGATATTTTGTAAGGTTTGCAAAGACACAAGTTAGTTTTTTTATTCAATATAACAGTGTAACTGTCATACTAAATATGAAAGGTTTATAATCATAACTCCAAAACCAAATATGAAATGTGTCTTAAAAAGCCTTTAATATTGAATTTATTTAAGTTTTACCAAAATCAGGTATTTTGGAAAGAATCACAAATACAAATATTAGATTTTACTGGCCTCATATTGGTCACACTCAAAATGACAGTTTTTGAAACATAACTCCAAAAATACACATGCAAAATGTCTAATAATGCCCGAAGAAATGCATCTTTGAGAGTTTTCCTGAAAAAAAAAAACATTTGGTAAGGTTTGCAAAAACAAAATTTGATTTGTTACTCAATTTGACAGTAATGTACTTAGAATCCTGAGATAATGCGAAAAAAGCAATAAAAATGTATTCCAACATAATTCCTAATCCAAACGTGCAAAATGTCTAAAAATGCCTGTGATATTGAATATTTTTGAGTTTTACTAAATACAGATGATTTTCTATGGTTTGTAAATACAAAAATGAGGTTTTACTCAATATGACTGTATACTGTAACACTCAATATGACAGTTATTTAAACATAACTCCTACACCACACATGAACAATGGCTAATAATGCCTGAAAAAATGCATCTTTGGGAGTTTTACTCGAAACATATGCTTTTTTAAATCTTGCAAATGCAAAAAGTAGTTTTTTACTCAATATGACTATAATAGTCTTAGAATCCTGAGATAATGCGAAAAAAACAATAAAAATGTATTCAAACATAACTTCTAAACAACACATGCAAAATGGCTAATAATAGCTAGAGATATGTTTTTTTGTTAGTTGTACTAGAAAAATGATCTTTTGTAAGGTTTGCAAAGACACAAGTTAGTTTTTTTATTCAATATAACAGTGTAACTGTCATACTAAATATGAAAGGTTTATAATCATAACTCCAAAACCAAATATGAAATGTGTCTTAAAAAGCCTTTAATATTGAATTTATGTAAGTTTTAGCAGAATCAGGTATTTTGGAAAGAATCACAAATACAAATATTAGATTTTACTGTCCTCATATTGGTCACACTCAAAATGACAGTTTTTGAAACATAACTCCAAAAATACACATGCAAAATGTCTAATAATGCCTGAAGAAATGCATCTTCGAGAGTTTTCCTGGAAAAAAAACATTTGGTATGGTTTGCAAAAACAAAATTTGATTTGTTACTCAATTTGACAGTAATGTACTTAGAATCCTGAGATAATGCGAAAAAAGCCATAAAAATTTATTCCAACATAATTCCTAATCCAAACGTGCAAAATGTCTAAAAATGCCTGTGATATTGAATACATGTGAGTTTTACTAGATACAGTTGTTTTTCTATGGTTTGCAAATACAAAAATAAAGTTTTACTCAATATGACTGTATACTGTAACACTCAATATGACAGCTATTTAAACATAACTCCAACACCACACATGAAAAATGGCTAATAATGCCTGAAATAATGCGTCTTTGGGAGTTTTACTCGAAACATATGCTTTTTTAAATCTTGCAAATGCAAAAAGTAGTTTTTTACTCAATATGACTATAATAGTCTTAGAATCCAGAGATAATGCGAAAAAAGCAATACAAATGTATTCAAACATAACTTCTAAACAACACATGCAAAATGGCTAATAATAGCTAGAGATATGTTTTTTTGTTAGTTGTACTAGAAAAATTATCTTTTGTAAGGTTTGCAAAGACACAAGTTAGTTTTTTTATTCAATATAACAGTTTAACTGTCATACTAAATATGAAATGTTTATAATCATAACTCCAAAACCAAATATGAAATGTGTCTTAAAAAGCCTTTAATATTGAATTTATGTAAGTTTAAGCAGAATCAGGTATTTTGGAAAGAATCACAAATACAAATATTAGATTTTACTGGCCTCATATTGGTCACACTCAAAATGACAGTTTTTGAAACATAACTCCAAAAATACACATGCAAAATGTCTAATAATGCCCGAAGAAATGCATCTTTGAGAGTATTCCTGAAAAAAAAACATTTGGTAAGGTTTGCAAAAACAACATTTGTTTTGTTACTCAATTTGACAGTAATGTACTTAGAATCCTGAGATAATGCGAAAAAAGCAATAAAAATGTATTCCAACATAATTCCTAATCCAAACGTGCAAAATGTCTAAAAATGCCTGTGATATTGAATACTTTTGAGTTTTACTAGATACGGATGATTTTCTATGGTTTGCAAATTAAAAAATGAGGTTTTACTCAATATGACTGTATACTGTAACACTCAATATGACAGTTATTTAAACATAACTCCTACACCACACATGAAAAATGGCTAATAATGCCTGAAAAAATGCATCTTTGGGATTTTTACTCGAAACATATGCTTTTTTAAATCTTGCAAATGCAAAAAGTAGTTTTTTACTCAATATGACTATAATAGTCTTACAATCCTGAGATAATGCGAAAAAAGCAATACAAATGTATTCAAACATAACTTCTAAACAACACATGCAAAATGGCTAATAATAGCTAGAGATATATTTTTTGTTAGTTGTACTAGAAAAATGATCTTTTGTAAGGTTTGCAAAGACACAAGTTAGGTTTTTTATTCAATATAACAGTGTAACTGTCATACTAAATATGAACGGTTTATAATCATAACTCCAAAACCAAATATGAAATTTGTCTTAAAAAGCCTTTAATATTGAATTCATGTAAGTTTTACCAAAATCAGGTATTTTGGAAAGAATCACAAATACAAATATTAGATTTTACTGGCCTCATATTGGTCACACTCAAAATGACAGTTTTTGAAACATAACTCCAAAAATACACATGCAAAATGTCTAATAATGCCCGAAGAAAAGCATCTTCGAGAGTTTTCCAGAAAAAAAAACATTTGGTAAGGTTTGCAAAAACAAAATTTGATTTGTTACTCAATTTGACAGTAATGTACTTAGAATCCTGAGATAATGCGAAAAAAGCAATACAAATGTATTCAAACATAATTCCTAATCCAAACGTGCAAAATGTCTAAAGATGCCTGTGATATTGAATACATGTGAGTTTTACTAGATGCAGTTGTTTTTCTATGGTTTGCAAATACAAAAATGAGGTTTTACTCAATATGACTGTATACTGTAACACTCAATATGACAGTTATTTAAACATAACTCCTACACCACACATGAAAAATGGCTAATAATGCCTGAAATAATGCATCTTTGGGAGTTTTACTCGAAACATATGCTTTTTTAAATCTTGCAAATGCCAAAAGTAGTTTTTTACTCAATATGACTATAATAGTCTTAGAATCCTGAGATAATGCGAAAAAAGCAATACAAATTTATTCAAACATAACTTCTAAACAACACTTGCAAAATGGCTAATAATAGCCAGAGATATGTTTTTTTGTTAGTTGTACTAGAAAAATGATCTTTTGTAAGGTTTGCAAAGACACAAGTTAGTTTTTTTATTCAATATAACAGTGTAACTGTCATACTAAATATGAAAGGTTTATAATCATAACTCCAAAACCAAATATGAAATGTGTCTTAAAAAGCCTTTAATATTGAATTTATTTAAGTTTTACCAAAATCAGGTATTTTGGAAAGAATCACAAATACAAATATTAGATTTTACTGGCCTCATATTGGTCACACTCAAAATGACAGTTTTTGAAACATAACTCCAAAAATACACATGCAAAATGTCTAATAATGCCCGAAGAAATGCATCTTTGAGAGTTTTCCTGAAAAAAAAAAAACATTTGGTAAGGTTTGCAAAAACAAAATTTGATTTGTTACTCAATTTGACAGTAATGTACTTAGAATCCTGAGATAATGCGAAAAAAGCAATAAAAATGTATTCCAACATAATTCCTAATCCAAACGTGCAAAATGTCTAAAAATGCCTGTGATATTGAAAATTTTTGAGTTTTACTAGATACAGATGATTTTCTATGGTTTGTAAATACAAAAATGAGGTTTTACTCAATATGACTGTATACTGTAACACTCAATATGACAGTTATTTAAACATAACTCCTACACCACACATGAAAAATGGCTAATAATGCCTGAAAAAATGCATCTTTGGGAGTTTTACTCGAAACATATGCTTTTTTAAATCTTGCAAATGCAAAAAGTAGTATTTTACTCAATATGACTATAATAGTCTTACAATCCTGAGATAATGCGAAAAAAGCAATAAAAATGTATTCAAACATAACTTCTAAACAACACATGCAAAATGGCTAATAATAGCTAGAGATATGTTTTTTTGTTAGTTGTACTAGAAAAATGATCTTTTGTAAGGTTTGCAAAGACACAAGTTAGTTTTTTTATTCAATATAACAGTGTAACTGTCATACTAAATATGAAAGGTTTATAATCATAACTCCAAAACCAAATATGAAATGTGTCTTAAAAAGCCTTTAATATTGAATTTATTTAAGTTTTACCAAAATCAGGTATTTTGGAAAGAATCACAAATACAAATATTAGATTTTACTGGCCTCATATTGGTCACACTCAAAATGACAGTTTTTGAAACATAACTCCAAAAATACACATGCAAAATGTCTAATAATGCCCGAAGAAATGCATCTTTGAGAGTTTTCCTGAAAAAAAAAAACATTTGGTAAGGTTTGCAAAAACAAAATTTGATTTGTTACTCAATTTGACAGTAATGTACTTAGAATCCTGAGATAATGCGAAAAAAGCAATAAAAATGTATTCCAACATAATTCCTAATCCAAACGTGCAAAATGTCTAAAAATGCCTGTGATGTAGAATATTTTTGAGTTTTACTAGATACAGATGATTTTCTATGGTTTGTAAATACAAAAATGAGGTTTTACTCAATATGACTGTATACTGTAACACTCAATATGACAGTTATTTAAACATAACTCCTACACCACACATGAAAAATGGCTAATAATGCCTGAAAAAATGCATCTTTGGGAGTTTTACTCGAAACATATGCTTTTTTAAATCTTGCAAATGCAAAAAGTAGTTTTTTACTCAATATGACTATAATAGTCTTACAATCCTGAGATAATGCGAAAAAAGCAATAAAAATGTATTCAAACATAACTTGTAAACAACACATGCAAAATGGCTAATAATAGCTAGAGATATGTTTTTTTGTTAGTTGTACTAGAAAAATGATCTTTTGTAAGGTTTGCAAAGACACAAGTTAGATTTTTTATTCAATATAACACTGTAACTGTGATACTAAATATGAAAGGTTTATAATCATAACTCCAAAACCAAATATGAAATGTGTCTTAAAAAGCCTTTAATAGTGAATTTATGTAAGTTTTACCAAAATCAGGTATTTTGGAAAGAATCACAAATACAAATATTAGATTTTACTGGCCTCATATTGGTCACACTCAAAATGACAGTTTTTGAAACATAACTCCAAAAATACACATGCAAAATGTCTAATAATGCCCGAAAAAATGCATCTTTGAGAGTTTTCCTGAAAAAATAAACATTTGGTAAGGTTTGCAAAAACAAAATTTGATTTGTTACTCAATTTGAATGTAATGTACTTAGAATCCTGAGATAATGCGAAAAAAGCAATAAAAATGTATTCCAACATAATTCCTAATCCCAACGTGCAAAATGTCTAAAAATGCCTGTGATATTGAATATTTTTGAGTTTTACTAGATACAGATGATTTTCTATGGTTTCCAAACGTGCAAAATGTCTAAAAATGCCTGTGATATTGAATATTTTTGAGTTTTACTAGATACAGATGATTTTCTATGGTTTGTAAATACAAAAATGAGGTTTTACTCAATATGACTGTATACTGTAACACTCAATATGACAGTTATTTAAACATAACTCCTACACCACACATGAAAAATGGCTAATAATGCCTGAAAAAATGCATCTTTGGGAGTTTTACTCGAAACATATGCTTTTTTAAATCTTGCAAATGCAAAAAGTAGTTTGTTACTCAATGTGACAATAATAGTCTTACAATCCTGAGATAATGCGAAAAAAGCATTACAAATGTATTCAAACATAACTTCTAAACAACACATGCAAAATGGCTAATAATGCCTAGAGATATGTTTGTTGGTTAGTTGTACTAGAAAAATGATATTTTGTAAGGTTTGCAAAGACACAAGTTAGTTTTTTTATTCAATATAACAGTGTAACTGTCATACTAAATATGAAAGGTTTATAATCATAACTCCAAAACCAAATATGAATTTTGTCTTAAAAAGCCTTTAATATTGAATTTGTGTAAGTTTTAGCAGAATCAGGTATTTTGGAAAGAATCACAAATACAAATATTAGATTTTACTGGCCTCATATTGGTCACACTCAAAATGACCGTTTTTGAAGCATAACTCCAAAAATACACATGCAAAATGTCTAATAATGCCTGATAAAATGCATCTTCGAGAGTTTTCCTGAAAAAAAAAACATTTGGTAAGGTTAACAAAAACAAAATTTGATTTGTTACTCAATTTGACAGTAATGTACTTAGAATCCTGAGATAATGCGAAAAAAGCAATAAAAATGTATTCCAACATAATTCCTAATCCAAACGTGCAAAATGTCTAAAAATGCCTGTGATATTGAATACTTTTGAGTTTTACTAGATACAGATGATTTTCTATGGTTTGCAAATTAAAAAATGAGGTTTTACTCAATATGACTGTATACTGTAACACTCAATATGACAGTTATTTAAACATAACTCCTACACCACACATGAAAAATGGCTAATAATGCCTGAAATAATGCATCTTTGGGAGTTTTACTCGAAACATATGCTTTTTTAAATCTTGCAAGTGCAAAAAGTTGTTTTTTACTCAATATGACTATAATAGTCTTACAATCCTGAGATAATGCGAAAGAAGCAATAAAAATGTATTCAAACATAACTTCTAAACAACACATGCAAAATGGCTAATAATAGCTAGAGATATATTTTTTTGTTAGTTGTACTAGAAAAATGATCTTTTGTAAGGTTTGCAAAGACACAAGTTAGTTTTTTATTCAATATAACAGTGTAACTGTCATAATAAATATGAAAGGTTTATAATCATAACTCCAAAACCAAATATGAAATTTGTCTTAAAAAGCCTTCAATATTGAATGTATGTAAGTTTTAGCAGAATCAGGTATTTTGGAAAGAATCACATATACAAATATTAGATTTTACTGGCCTCATATTGGTCACACTCAAAATGACAGTTTTTGAAACATAACTCCAAAAATACACATGCAAAATGTCTAATAATGCCTGATAAAATGCATCTTCGAGAGTTTTCCTGAAAAAAAACATTTGGTAAGGTTTGCAAAACCAAATTTGATTTGTTACTCAATTTGACAGTAATTTACATAGAATCCTGAGATAATGCAAAAAAAGCAATAAAAATGTATTCCAACATAATTCCTAATCCAAACGTGCAAAATGTCTAAAAATGCCTGTGATATTGAATACATGTGAGTTTTACTAGATGCAGTTGTTTTTCTATGGTTTGCAAATACAAAAATGAGGTTTTACTCAATATGACTGTATACTGTAACACTCAATATGACAGTTATTTAAACATAACTCCTACACCACACATGAAAAATGGCTGATAATGCCTGAAATAATGCATCTTTGGGAGTTTTACTCGAAACATATGCTTTTTTAAATCTTGCAAATGCCAAAAGTAGTTTTTTACTCAATATGACTATAATAGTCTTAGAATCCTGAGATAATGCGAAAAAAGCAATACAAATTTATTCAAACATAACTTCTAAACAACACTTGCAAAATGGCTAATAATAGCCAGAGATATGTTCTTTTGTTAGTTGTACTAGAAAAATGATCTTTTGTAAGGTTTGCAAAGACACAAGTTAGTTTTTTTATTCAATATAACAGTGTAACTGTCATACTAAATATGAAAGGTTTATAATCATAACTCCAAAACCAAATATGAAATGTGTCTTAAAAAGCCTTTAATATTGAATTTATTTAAGTTTTACCAAAATCAGGTATTTTGGAAAGAATCACAAATACAAATATTAGATTTTACTGGCCTCATATTGGTCACACTCAAAATGACAGTTTTTGAAACATAACTCCAAAAATACACATGCAAAATGTCTAATAATGCCCGAAGAAATGCATCTTTGAGAGTTTTCCTGAAAAAAAAAAACATTTGGTAAGGTTTGCAAAAACAAAATTTGATTTGTTACTCAATTTGACAGTAATGTACTTAGAATCCTGAGATAATGCGAAAAAAGCAATAAAAATGTATTCCAACATAATTCCTAATCCAAACGTGCAAAATGTCTAAAAATGCCTGTGATATTGAATATTTTTGAGTTTTACTAGATACAGATGATTTTCTATGGTTTGTAAATACAAAAATGAGGTTTTACTCAATATGACTGTATACTGTAACACTCAATATGACAGTTATTTAAACATAACTCCTACACCACACATGAAAATGGCTAATAATGCCTGAAAAAATGCATCTTTGGGAGTTTTACTCGAAACATATGCTTTTTTAAATCTTGCAAATGCAAAAAGTAGTTTGTTACTCAATGTGACAATAATAGTCTTACAATCCTGAGATAATGCGAAAAAAGCATTACAAATGTATTCAAACATAACTTCTAAACAACACATGCAAAATGGCTAATAATGCCTAGAGATATGTTTGTTGGTTAGTTGTACTAGAAAAATGATATTTTGTATGGTTTGCAAAGACACAAGTTAGTTTTTTTATTCAATATAACAGTGTAACTGTCATACTAAATATGAAAGGTTTATAATCATAACTCCAAAACCAAATATGAAATTTGTCTTTAAAAGCCTTTAATATTGAATTTATGTAAGTTTTAGCAGAATCAGGTATTTTGGAAAGAATCACAAATACAAATATTAGATTTTACTGGCCTCATATTGGTCACACTCAAAATGACAGTTTTTGAAACATAACTCCAAAAATACACATGCAAAATGTCTAATAATGCCTGATAAAATGCATCTTCGAGAGTTTTCCTGAAAAAAAAACATTTGGTAAGGTTTGCAAAACCAAATTTGATTTGTTACTCAATTTGACAGTAATTTACATAGAATCCTGAGATAATGCGAAAAAAAGCAATAAAAATGTATTCCAACATAATTCCTAATCCAAACGTGCAAAATGTCTAAAAATGCCTGTGATATTGAATACATGTGAGTTTTACTAGATGCAGTTGTTTTTCTATGGTTTGCAAATACAAAAATGAGGTTTTACTCAATATGACTGTATACTGTAACACTCAATATGACAGTTATTTAAACATAACTCCTACACCACACATGAAAAATGGCTGATAATGCCTGAAATAATGCATCTTTGGGAGTTTTACTCGAAACATATGCTTTTTTAAATCTTGCAAATGCCAAAAGTAGTTTTTTACTCAATATGACTATAATAGTCTTAGAATCCTGAGATAATGCGAAAAAAGCAATACAAATTTATTCAAACATAACTTCTAAACAACACTTGCAAAATGGCTAATAATAGCCAGAGATATGTTTTTTTGTTAGTTGTACTAGAAAAATGATCTTTTGTAAGGTTTGCAAAGACACAAGTTAGTTTGTTTATTCAATATAACAGTGTAACTGTCATACTAAATATGAAAGGTTTATAATCATAACTCCAAAACCAAATATGAAATTTGTCTTAAAAAGCCTTTAATATTGAATTTATTTAAGTTTTACCAAAATCAGGTATTTTGGGAAGAATCACAAATACAAATATTAGATTTTACTGGCCTCATATTGGTCACACTCAAAATGACAGTTTTTGAAACATAACTCCAAAAATACACATGCAAAATGTCTAATAATGCCCGAAGAAATGCATCTTTGAGAGTTTTCCTGAAAAAAAAAACATTTGGTAAGGTTTGCAAAAACAAAATTTGATTTGTCACTCAATTTGACAGTAATGTACTTAGAATCCTGAGATAATGCGAAAAAAGCAATAAAAATGTATTCCAACATAATTCCTAATCCAAACGTGCAAAATGTCTAAAAATGCCTGTGATATTGAATATTTTTGAGTTTTACTAGATACAGATGATTTTCTATGGTTTGTAAATACAAAAATGAGGTTTTACTCAATATGACTGTATACTGTAACACTCAATATGACAGTTATTTAAACATAACTCCTACACCACACATGAAAAATGGCTAATAATGCCTGAAAAAATGCATATTTGGGAGTTTTACTCGAAACATATGCTTTTTTAAATCTTGCAAATGCAAAAAGTAGTTTTTTACTCAATATGACTATAATAGTCTTACAATCCTGAGATAATGCAAAAAAAGCAATAAAAATGTATTCAAACATAACTTGTAAACAACACATGCAAAATGGCTAATAATAGCTAGAGATATGTTTTTTTGTTAGTTGTACTAGAAAAATGATCTTTTGTAAGGTTTGCAAAGACACAAGTTAGTTTGTTTATTCAATATAACAGTGTAACTGTCATACTAAATATGAAAGGTTTATAATCATAACTCCAAAACACAATATGAAATGTGTCTTAAAAAGCCTTTAGTATTGAATTTATTTAAGTTTTAGCAGAATCAGGTATTTTGGAAAGAATCACAAATACAAATATTAGATTTTACTGGCCTCATATTGGTCACACTCAAAATGACAGTTTTTGAAACATAACTCCAAAAATACACATGCAAAATGTCTAATAATGCCCGAAGTAATGCATCTTTGAGAGTTTTCCTGAAAAAAAAAAACATTTGGTAAGGTTTGCAAAAACAAAATTTGATTTGTTACTCAATTTGACAGTAATGTACTTAGAATCCTGAGATAATGCGAAAAAAGCAATAAAAATGTATTCCAACATAATTCCTAATCCAAACGTGCAAAATGTCTAAAAATGCCTGTGATATTGAATATTTTTGAGTTTTACTAGATACAGATGATTTTCTATGGTTTGTAAATACAAAAATGAGGTTTTACTCAATATGACTGTATACTGTAACACTCAATATGACAGTTATTTAAACATAACTCCTACACCACACATGAAAAATGGCTAATAATGCCTGAAAAAATGCATCTTTGGGAGTTTTACTCGAAACATATGCTTTTTTAAATCTTGCAAATGCAAAAAGTAGTTTTTTACTCAATATGACTATAATAGTCTTACAATCCTGAGATAATGCGAAAAAAGCAATAAAAATGTATTCAAACATAACTTGTAAACAACACATGCAAAATGGCTAATAATAGCAAGAGATATGTTTTTTTGTTAGTTGTACTAGAAAAATGATCTTTTGTAAGGTTTGCAAAGACACAAGTTAGTTTGTTTATTCAATATAACAGTGTAACTGTCATACTAAATATGAAAGGTTTATAATCATAACTCCAAAACCAAATATGAAATTTGTCTTAAAAAGCCTTTAATATTGAATTTATTTAAGTTTTACCAAAATCAGGTATTTTGGGAAGAATCACAAATACAAATATTAGATTTTACTGGCCTCATATTGGTCACACTCAAAATGACAGTTTTTGAAACATAACTCCAAAAATACACATGCAAAATGTCTAATAATGCCCGAAGAAATGCATCTTTGAGAGTTTTCCTGAAAAAAAAAACATTTGGTAAGGTTTGCAAAAACAAAATTTGATTTGTCACTCAATTTGACAGTAATGTACTTAGAATCCTGAGATAATGCGAAAAAAGCAATAAAAATGTATTCCAACATAATTCCTAATCCAAACGTGCAAAATGTCTAAAAATGCCTGTGATATTGAATATTTTTGAGTTTTACTAGATACAGATGATTTTCTATGGTTTGTAAATACAAAAATGAGGTTTTACTCAATATGACTGTATACTGTAACACTCAATATGACAGTTATTTAAACATAACTCCTACACCACACATGAAAAATGGCTAATAATGCCTGAAAAAATGCATATTTGGGAGTTTTACTCGAAACATATGCTTTTTTAAATCTTGCAAATGCAAAAAGTAGTTTTTTACTCAATATGACTATAATAGTCTTACAATCCTGAGATAATGCAAAAAAAGCAATAAAAATGTATTCAAACATAACTTGTAAACAACACATGCAAAATGGCTAATAATAGCTAGAGATATGTTTTTTTGTTAGTTGTACTAGAAAAATGATCTTTTGTAAGGTTTGCAAAGACACAAGTTAGTTTGTTTATTCAATATAACAGTGTAACTGTCATACTAAATATGAAAGGTTTATAATCATAACTCCAAAACCAAATATGAAATGTGTCTTAAAAAGCCTTTAATATTGAATTTATTTAAGTTTTACCAAAATCAGGTATTTTGGAAAGAATCACAAATACAAATATTAGATTTTACTGGCCTCATATTGGTCACACTCAAAATGACAGTTTTTGAAACATAACTCCAAAAATACACATGCAAAATGTCTAATAATGCCTGATAAAATGCATCTTCGAGAGTTTTCCTGAAAAAAAAACATTTGGTAAGGTTTGCAAAACCAAATTTGATTTGTTACTCAATTTGACAGTAATTTACATAGAATCCTGAGATAATGCGAAAAAAGCAATAAAAATGTATTCCAACATAATTCCTAATCCAAACGTGCAAAATGTCTAAAAATGCCTGTGATATTGAATATTTTTGAGTTTTACTAGATACAGATGATTTTCTATGGTTTGCAATACAAAAATGAGGTTTTACTCAATATGACTGTATATTGTAACACTCAATATGACAGTTATTTAAACATAACTCCTACACCACACATGAAAAATGGCTAATAATGCCTGAAAAAATGCATCTTTGGGAGTTTTACTCGAAACATATGCTTTTTTAAACCTCTAAAATGCAAAAAGTAGTTTTTTACTCATATGACTATAATAGTCTTAGAATCCTGAGATAATGCGAAAAAAGCAATACAAATGTATTCAAACATAACTTCTAAACAACACATGCAAAATGGCTAATAATAGCTAGAGATATGTTTTTTTGTTAGTTGTACTAGAAAAATGATCTTTTGTAAGGTTTGCAAAGACACAAGTTAGTTTTTTTATTCAATATAACAGTGTAACTGTCATACTAAATATGAAAGGTTTATAATCATAACTCCAAAACCAAATATGAAATGTGTCTTAAAAAGCCTTTAATATTGAATTTATGTAAGTTTTAGCAGAATCAGGTATTTTGGAAAGAATCACAAATACAAATATTAGATTTTACTGGCATCATATTGGTCACACTCAAAATGACAGTTTTTGAAGCATAACTCCAAAAATACACATGCAAAATGTCTAATAATGCCTGAAAAAATGCATCTTCGAGAGTTTTCCTGAAAAAAAACATTTGGTAAGGTTTGCAAAAACAAAATTTAATTTGTTACTCAATTTGACAGTAATGTACTTAGAATCCTGAGATAATGCGAAAAAAGCAATAAAAATGTATTCCAACATAATTCCTAATCCAAACATGCAAAAAGTCTAAAAATGCCTGTGATATTGAATACATGTGAGTTTTACTAGAATACATTGTTTTTCTATGGTTTGCAAATACAAAAATGAGGTTTTACTCAATATGACTGTATACTGTAACACTCAATATGACAGTTATTTAAACATAACTCCTACACCACACATGAAAAATGGCTAATAATGCCTAAAACAATGCATCTTTGGGAGTTTTACTCGAAACATATGCTTTTTTAAATCTTGCAAATGCAAAAAGTTGTTTTTTATTCAATGTGACTATAATAGTCTTACAATCCTGAGATATGCGAAAAAAGCAATAAAAATGTATTCAAACATAACTTCTAAACAACACATGCAAAATGGCTAATAATGCCTAGAGATATGTTTGTTGGTTAGTTGTACTAGAAAAATGATATTTTGTAAGGTTTGCAAAGACACAAGTTTTTTTTTTTTATTCAATATAACAGTGTAACTGTCATACTAAATATGAAAGGTTTATAATCATAACTCCAAAACCAAATATGAAATGTGTCTTAAAAAGCCTTTAATATTGAATTTATGTAAGTTTTAGCAGAATCAGGTATTTGGAAAGAATCACAAATACAAATATTAGATTTTACTGGCCTCATATTGGTCACACTCAAAATGACAGTTTTTGAAACATAACTCCAAAAATACACATGCAAAATGTCTAATAATGCCTGAAGAAATGCACCTTCGTGAGTTTTCCTGAAAAAAAAAAAAACATTTGGTAAGGTTTGCAATAACAAAATTTGATTTGTTACTCAATTTGACAGTAATGACTTAGAATCCTGAGATAATGCGAAAAAAGCAATACAAATGTATTCCAACATAATTCCTAATCCAAACGTGCAAAATGTCTAAAAATGCCTGTGATATTGAATACATGTGAGTTTTACTAGATACAGTTGTTTTTCTATGGTTTGCAAATACAAAAAGGAGGTTTTACTCAATATGACAGTTATTTAAACATAACTCCTAACCCACACATAAAAAATGGCTAATAATGCCTGAAATAACGCATCTTTGGGAGTTTTACTCGAAACATATGCTTTTTTAAATCTTGCAAATGCAAAAAGTAGTTTTTTACTCAATATGACTATAATAGTCTTAGAATCCTGAGATAATGCGAAAAAAGCAATAAAAATGTATTCAAACATAACTTCTAAACAACACATGCAAAATGGCTAATAGCTAGAGATATGTTTTTTTGTTAGTTGTACTAGAAAAATGATCTTTTGTAAGGTTTGCAAAGACACAAGTTAGTTTTTTTTATTCAATATAACAGTGTAACTGTCATACTATATATGAAAGGTTTATAATCATAACTCCAAAACCAAATATGAAATTTGTCTTAAAAAGCCTTTAATATTGAATTTATGTAAGTTTTAGCAGAATCAGGTATTTTGGAAAGAATCACAAATACAAATATTAGATTTTACTGGCCTCATATTGGTCACACTCAAAATGACAGTTTTTGAAACATAACTCCAAAAATACACATGCAAAATGTCTAATAATGCCCGAAGAAATGCATCTTCGAGAGTTTTCCTGAAAAAAAAAAAACATTTGGTAAGGTTTGCAAAAACAAAATTTAATTTGTTACTCAATTTGACAGTAATGTACTTAGAATCCTGGAACACTGCGAAAAAAGCAATAAAAATGTATTCCAACAAAATTCCTAATACAAACGTGCAAAATGTCTAAAAATGCCTATGATATTGAATACATGTGAGTTTTACTAGATACAGTTGTTTTTCTATGGTTTGCAAATACTCAAATGAGGTTTTACTCAATATGACTGTATACTGTAACACTCAATATGACAGTTATTTAAACATAACTCCTACACCACACATGAAAAATGGCTAATAATGCCTGAAATAATGCAACTTTGGGAGTTTTACTCGAAACATATGCTTTAATTAAATCTTGCAAATGCAAAAAGTTGTTTTTGACTCAATATGACTATAATGTTCTTAGAATCCTGAGATAAGGAGAAAAAAGCAATAAAAATGTATTCAAACATAACTTCCAAACAACACATGCAAAATGGCTAATAATAGTTAGAGATATGTTTTTTTGTTAGTTTTGCTAGAAAAATTATCTTTTGTAAGGTTTGCAAAGACACAAGTTAGTTTTTTTATTCAATATAACAGTGTAACTGTCATACTAAATATGAAAGGTTTATAATCATAACTCCAAAACCAAATATGAAATGTGCCTTAAACAGCCTTTAATATTGAATTTATGTAAGTTTTACCAAAATCAGGTAATTTGGAAAGAATCACAAATACAAATATTAGATTTTACTGGCCTCATATTGGTCACACTCAAAATGACAGTTTTTGAAACATAACTCCAAAAATACACAAGCAAAATGTCTAATAATGCCCGAAGAAATGCATCTTCGAGAGTTTTCCTGAAAAAAAAAACATTTGGTAAGGTTTGCAAAAAGAAAATTTGATTTGTTACTCAATTTGACAGTATTGTACTTAGAATCCTGAGATAATGCGAAAAAAGCAATAAAAATGTATTCCAACATAATTCTAAATCCAAACGTGCAAAATGTCTAAAAATGCCTGTGATATTGAATACTTGTGAGTTTTACTAGTTACAGATGTTTTTCTATGGTTTGCAAATACAAAAATTAGGTTTTACTCAATATGACTGTATACTGTAACACTCATTATGTCAGTTATTTAAACATAACTCCTACACCACACATGAAAAATGGCTAATAATGCCTGAAATAATGCATCTTTGGGAGTTTTACTCGAAATATATGCTTTTTTAAATCTTGCAAATGCAAAAAGTAGTTTTTTACTCAATATGACTATAATAGTCTTACAATCCTGAGATAATGCGAAAAAAGCAATAAAAATGTATTCAAACATAACTTCTAAACAACACATGCAAAATGGCTAATAATGCCTAGAGATATGTTTTTTGGTTAGTTGTACTAGAAAAATGATCTTTTGTAAGGTTTGCAAAGACACAAGTTAGTTTTTTTATTCAATATAACAGTGTAACTGTCATACTAAATATGAAAGGTTTATAATCATAACTCCAAAACCAAAAATGAAATGTGTCTTAAAAAGCCTTTAATATTGAATTTATGTAAGTTTTAGCAGAATCAGGTATTTTGGAAAGAATCACAAATACAAATATTAGATTTTACTGGCCTCATATTGGTCACACTCAAAATGACAGTTTTTGAAACATAACTCCAAAAATACACATGCAAAATGTCTAATAATGCCTGAAGAAATGCATCTTCGAGAGTTTTCCTGAAAAAAAAAAAACATTTGGTAAGGTTAACAAAAAACAAATTTGATTTGTTACTCAATTTGACATTAATGTACTTAGAATCCTGAGATAATGCGAAAAAAGCAATAAAAATGTATTCCAATATAATTCCTAATCCAAACGTGAAAAAAGTCTAAAAATGCCTGTGATATTGAATACATGTGAGTTTTACTAGATACACTTGTTTTTCTATGGTTTGCAAATACAAACATGAGGTTTTACTCAATATGACTGTATACTGTAACACTCAATATGACAGTTATTTAAACAGAACTCCTACACCACACATGAAAAATGGCTAATAATGCCTGAAATAATGCATCTTTGGGAGTTTTACTCGAAAAATATGCTTTTTTAATACTTGCAAATGCCAAAAGTAGTTTTTTACTCAATATGACTATAATAGTCTGAGAATCCTAAAATAATCCGAAAAAAGCAATAAAAATGTATTCAAACATAACTTCTAAACAACACTTCTAAAATGGCTAATAATAGCCAGAGATATGTTTTTTTGTTAGTTGTACTAGAAAAATGATCTTTTGTAAGGTTTGCAAAGACACAAGTTAGTTTTTTTATTCAATATAACAGTGTAACTGTCATACTAAATATGAAAGGTTTATAATCATAACTCCAAAACCAAATATGAAATGTGTCTTAAAAAGCCTTTAATATTGAATTTATGTATGTTTTAGCAGAATCAGGTATTTTGGAAAGAATCACAAATACAAATATTAGATTTTACTGGCCTTATATTGGTCACACTCAAAATGACAGTTTTTGAAACATAACTCCAAAAATACACATGCAAAATGTCTAATAATGCCTGAAGAAATGCATCTTCGAGAGTTTTCCTGAAAAAAAATACATTTGGTAAGGTTTGCAAAAACAAAATTTGATTTGTTACTAAATTTGACAGTAATGTACTTAGAATCCTGAGATAATGCGAACAAAAGCAATAAAAATGTATTCCAACATAACTTCTAAACAACACATGCAAAATGGCTAATAATGCCTAAAGATATGTTTTTTTGTCATTTGTACTAGAAAATTGATCTTTTGTAAGGTTTGCAAAGACACAAGTTTGTTTTTTTATTCAATATAACAGTGTAACTGTCACACTAAATATGAAAGGTTTATAATCCTAACTCCAAAACAGAATATGAAATTTGTCTTAAAAAGCCTTTAATATTGAATTTATGTAAGTTTTAGCAGAATCAGGTATTTTGGAAAGAATCACAAATACAAATATTAGATTTTACTGGCCTCATATTGGTCACACTCAAAATGACAGTTTTTGAAGCATAACTCCAAAAATACACATGCAAAATGTCTAATAATGCCTGAAATAATGCATCTTTGGGAGTTTTACTCGAAACATATGCTTTTTTAAATCTTGCAAATGCAAAAAATAGTTTTTTTACTCAATATGACTATAATAGTCTTAGAATCCTGAGATAATGCGAAAAAAGCAATAAAAATGTATTCCAACATAACTTCTAAACAACACATGCAAAATGGCTGATAATAGCTAGAGATATGTTTTTTTGTTAGTTTCACTAGAAAAATTATCTTTTGTAAGGTTTGCAAAGATACAAGTTAGTTTTTTTATTCAATATAACAGTGTAACTGTCATACTAAATATGAAAGGTTTATAATCGTAACTCCAAAACCAAATATGAAATTTGTCTTAAAAAGCCTTTAATATTGAATTTATATAAGTTCTAGCAGAATCAGGTATTTTGGAAAGAATCACAAATACAAATATTAGATTTTACTGGCCTCGTATTGGTCACACTCAAAATGACAGTTTTTGAAAAATAACTCCAAAAATACACATGCAAAATGTCTAATAATGCCCGAAGAAATGCATCTTCGAGAGTTTTCCAGAAAAAAAAAACATTTGGTAAGGTTTGCAAAAACAAAATTTGATTTGTTACTCAATTTGACAGTAATGTACTTAGAATCCTGAGATAATGCGAAAAAAGCAATAAAAATGTATTCCAACATAATTCTAAATCCAAACGTGCAAAATGTCTAAAAATGCCTGTGATATTGAATACTTGTGAGTTTTATTAGATACAGATGTTTTTCTATGGTTTGCAAATACAAAAATGAGGTTTTACTCAATTAGACTGTATACTGTAACACTCAATATGACAATTATTTAAACATAACTCCTACACCACACATGATAAATAGCTCATAATGCCTGAAATAATGCATATTTGCGAGTTTTACTTGAAACATATGCTTTTTTAAATCTTGCATGTGCAAAAAGTAGTTTTTTACTCAATGTGACTATAATAGTCTTACAATCCTGAGATAATGCGAAAAAAGCAATAAAAATGTATTCAAACATAACTTCTTAACAACACATGCAAAATGGCTAATAATGCCTAGAGATATGTTTTTTGGTTAGTTGTACTCGAAAAATGATCTTTTGTAAGGTTTGCAAGGACACAAGTTAGTTTTTTTATTCAATATAACAGTGTAACTGTCATACTAAATATGAAAGGTTTATAATCATAACTCCAAAACCAAATATGAAAGTCGTCTTAAAAAGCATTTAATATTGAATTTATGTAAGTTTTACCAGAATCAGGTATTTTGGAAAGTATCACAAATACAAATATTAGATTTTACTGGCCTCATATTGGTCACACTCAAAATGACAGTTTTTGAAGCATAACTCCAAAAATACACATGCAAAATGTCTAATAATGCCTGAAGAAATGCATCTTTCAGAGTTTTCCTGAAAAAAAAAAACATTTGGTAAGGTTTGCAAAAACAAAATTTAATTTGTTACTCAATTTGACAGTAATGTACTTAGAATCCTGAGACAATGCGAAAAAAGCAATACAAATGTATTCCAACAAAATTCCCAATCCAAACGTGCAAAATGTCTAAAAATGCCTGTGATATTGAATACATGTGAGTTTTACTAGATACAGTTGTTTTTTATGGTTTGCAAATACAAAAATGAGGTTTTACTCAATATGACTGTATACTGTAACACTCAATATGACAGTTATTTAAACATAACTCCTACACCACACATGAAAAATGGCTAATAATGCCTGAAATAATGCATCTTTGGGAGTTTTACTCGAAACATATGCTTTTTTAAATCTTGCAAATGCAAAAAGTTGTTTTTTACTCAATATGACTATAATGTTCTTAGAATCCTGAGATAATGAGAAAAAAGCAATACAAATGTATTCAAACATAACTTCTAAACAACACATGCCAAATGGCTAATAATAGTTAGAGATATGTTTTTTTGTTAGTTGTACTAGAAAAATGATCTTTTGTAAGGTTTGGAAAGACACAAGTTAGTTTTTTTATTCAATATAACAGTGTAACTGTCATACTAAATATGAAAGGTTTATAATCATAACTCCAAAACCAAATATGAAATGTGTCTTAAAAAGCCTTTAATATTGAATTTATGTAAGTTTTACCAAAATCAGGTATTTTGGAAAGAATCACAAATACAAATATTAGAATTTACTGGTCTCATATTGGTCACACTCAAAATGACAGTTTTTGAAACATAACTCCAAAAATACACATGCAAAATGTCTAATAATGCCCGAAGAAATGCATCTTTGAGAGTTTTCCTGAAAAAAAAACATTTGGTAAGGTTTGCAAAAACAAAATTTGATTTGTTACTCAATTTGACAGTAATGTACTTAGAATCCTGAGATAATGCGAAAAAAGCAATAAAAATGTATTCCAACATAATTCTAAATCCAAACGTGCAAAATGTCTAAAAATGCCTGTGATATTGAATACTTGTGAGTTTTACAAGATACAGATGTTTTTCTATGGTTTGCAAATACAAAAATGAGGTTTTACTCAATGTGACTGTATACTGTAACACTCAATATGACAGTTATTTAAACATAACTCCTACAAACACACATGAAAAATGGCTAATAATGCCTGAAATAATGCATCTTTGGGAGTTTTACTCGAAACATATGCTTTTTTAAATCTTGCAAATGCAAAAAGTAGTTTTTTACTCAATATGACTATAATAGTCTTAGAATCCTGAGATAATGCGAAAAGAGCAATAAAAATTTATTCAAACATAACTTCTAAACAACACATGCAAAATGGCTAATAATAGCTAGAGATATGTTTTTTTGTTAGTTGTACTAGAAAAATGATCTTTTGTAAGGTTTGCAAAGACACAAGTTAGTTTTTTTTATTCAATATAACAGTGTAACTGTCATACTAAATATGAAAGGTTTATAACCATAACTCCAAAACCAAATATGAAATTTGTCTTGAAAAGCCTTTAATATTGAATTTATGTAAGTTTTAGCAGAATCAGGTATTTTGGAAAGAATCACAAATACAAATATTAGATTTTACTGGCCTCATATTGGTCACACTCAAAATGACAGTTTTTGAAACATAACTCCAAAAATACACATGCAAAATGTCTAATAATGCCTGAAGAAATGCATCTTCGAGAGTTTTCCTGGAAAAAAACATTTGGTAAGGTTTGCAAAAACAAAATTTGATTTGTTACTCAATTTGACAGTAATGTACTTAGAATCCTGAGATAATGCGAAAAAGCAATACAAATGTATTCCAACATAATTCCTAATCCAAACGTGCAAAATGTCTAAAAATGCCTGTGATATTGAATACATGTGAGTTTTACTAGATACAGTTGTTTTTCTATGGTTTGCAAATACAAAAATAAAGTTTTACTCAATATGACTGTATACTGTAACACTCAATATGACAGTTATTTAAACATAACTCCTACACCACTCATGAAAAATGGCTAATAATGCCTGAAAAAATGCATCTTTGGGAGTTTTACTCGAAACATATGCTTTTTTAAATCTTGCAAATGCAAAAAGTAGTTTTTTACTCAATGTGACTATAATAGTCTTACAATCCTGAGATAATGCGAAAAAAGCAATAAAAATGTATTCAAACATAACTTCTAAACAACACATGCAAAATGGCTAATAGTGCCTAGAGATATGTTTGTTGGTTAGTTGTACTAGAAAAATGATATTTTGTAAGGTTTGCAAAGACACAAGTTTGTTTTTTAATTCAATATAACAGTGTAACTGTCATACTAAATATGAAAGCTTTATAATCATAACTCCAAAACCAAATAAGAAATTTGTCTTAAAAAGCCTTTAATATTGAATTTATGTAAGTTTTAGCAGAATCAGGTATTTTGGAAAGAATCACAAATACAAATATTAGATTTTACTGGCCTCATATTGGTCACACTCAAAATGACAGTTTTTGAAGCATAACTCCAAAACTGCACATGCAAAATGTCTACTAATGCCTGAAAAATTGCATCTTTGAGAGTTTTACTGAAAAAAAAAAAAAATGGTAAGGTTTGCAAAAACAAAATTTGATTTATTACTCAATTTGACAGTAATGTACTTAGAATCCTGAGATAATGCGAAAAAAGCAATTGAAATGTATTCCAACATAACTTCTAAACAACACATGCAAAAAGGCTAATAATGCCTAGAGATATGTTTTTTTGTTATTTGTACTAGAAACATGATCTTTTGTAAGGTTTGCAAAGACACAAGTTAGTTTTTTTATTCAATATAACAGTGTAACCGTCATACTAAATATGAAAGGTTTATTATCATAACTCCAAAACCAAATATGAAATTTGTCTTAAAAAGCCTTTAATATTGAATTTATGTAAGTTTTAGCAGAATCAGGTATTTTGGAAAGAATCACAAATACAAATATTAGATTTTACTGGCCTCATATTGGTCACACTCAAAATGACAGTTTTTGAAACATAACTCCAAAAATACACATGCAAAATGTCTAATAATGCCTGAAGAAATGCACCTTTGTGAGTTTTCCTGAAAAAAAAAAACATTTGGTAAGGTTTGCAATAACAAAATTTGATTTGTTACTCAATTTGACAGTAACGTACTTAGAATCCTGAGATAATGCGAAAAAAGCAATACAAATGTATTCCAACATAATTCCTAATCCAAACGTGCAAAATGTCTAAAAATGCCTGTGATATTGAATACATGTGAGTTTTACTAGATACAGTTGTTTTTCTATGGTTTGCAAATACAAAAAGGAGGTTTTACTCAATATGACAGTTATTTAAACATAACTCCTACACCACACATAAAAATTTGGCTAATAATGCCTGAAATAATGCATCTTTGGGAGTTTTACTCGAAACATATGCTTTTTTAAATCTTGCAAATGCAAAAAGTAGTTTTTTACTCAATATGACTATAATAGTCTTAGAATCCTGAGATAATGCGAAAAAAGCAATAAAAATGTATTCAAACATAACTTCTAAACAACACATGCAAAATGGCTAATAGCTAGAGATATGTTTTTTTGTTAGTTGTACTAGAAAAATGATCTTTTGTAAGGTTTGCAAAGACACAAGTTAGTTTTTTTTATTCAATATAACAGTGTAACTGCCATACTATATATGAAAGGTTTATAACCATAACTCCAAAACCAAATATGAAATTTGTCTTTAAAAGCCTTTAATATTGAATTTATGTAAGTTTTAGCAGAATAAGTATTTTGGAAAGAATCACAAATACAAATATTAGATTTTACTGGCCTCATATTGGTCACACTCAAAATGACAGTTTTTGAAACATAACTCCTAAAATACACATGCAAAATGTCTAATAATGCCCGAAGAAATGCATCTTCGAGAGTTTTCCTGAAAAAAAAAAACATTTGGTAAGGTTTGCAAAAACAAAATTTAATTTGTTACTCAATTTGACAGTAATGTACTTAGAATCCTGGAACAATGCGAAAAAAGCAATACAAATGTATTCCAACAAAATTCCTAATACAAACGTGCAAAATGTCTAAAAATGCCTATGCTATTGAATACATGTGAGTTTTACTAGATACAGTTGTTTTTCTATGGTTTGCAAATACTCAAATGAGGTTTTACTCAATATGACTGTATACTGTAACACTCAATATGACAGTTATTTAAACATAACTCCTACACCACACATGAAAAATGGCGAATAATGCCTGAAATAATGCATCTTTGGGAGTTTTACTCGAAACATATGCTTTTGTAAATCTTGCAAATGCAAAAAGTTGTTTTTTACTCAATATGACTATAATGTTCTTAGAATCCTGAGATAATGAGAAAAAAGCAATAAAAATTTATTCAAACATAACTTCCAAACAACACATGCAAAATGGCTAATAATAGTTAGAGATATGTTTTTTTGTTAGTTGTACTAGAAAAATTATCTTTTGTAAGGTTTGCAAAGACACAAGTTAGTTTTTTTATTCAATATAACAGTGTAACTGTCATACTAAATATGAAAGGTTTATAATCATAACTCCAAAACCAAATATGAAATTTGTCTTAAAAAGCCTTTAATATTGAATTTATGTAAGTTTTACCAAAATCAGGTATTTTGGAAAGAATCACAAATACAAATATTAGATTTTACTGGCCTCATATTGGTCACACTCAAAATGACAGTTTTTGAAACATAACTCCAAAAATACACATGCAAAATGTCTAATAATGCCCGAAGAAATGCATCTTCGAGAGTTTTCCTGAAAAAAAAAAAAAAATTGGTAAGGTTTGCAAAAAGAAAATTTGATTTGTTACTCAATTTGACAGTATTGTACTTAGAATCCTGAGATAATGCGAAAAAAGCAATAAAAATGTATTCCAACATAATTCTAAATCCAAACGTGCAAAATGTCTAAAAATGCCTGTGATATTGAATACTTGTGAGTTTTACTAGTTACAGATGTTTTTCTATGGTTTGCAAATACAAAAATTAGGTTTTACTCAATATGACTGTATACTGTAACACTCAATATGTCAGTTATTTAAACATAACTCCTACACCACACATGAAAAATGGCTAATAATGCCTGAAAAAATGCATCTTTGGGAGTTTTACTCGAAACATATGCTTTTTTAAATCTTGCAAATGCAAAAAGTAGCTTTTTACTCAATGTGACTATAATAGTCTTACAATCCTGAGATAATGCGAAAAAAGCAATAAAATGTATTCAAACATAACTTCTAAACAACACATGCAAAATGGCTAATAAAGCATAGAGATATGTTTGTTGGTTAGGTGTACCAGAAAAATGATATTTTGTAAGGTTTGCAAAGACACAAGTTAGTTTTTTTATTCAATATAACAGTGTAACTGTCATACTAAATATGAAAGGTTTATAATCATAACTTCAAAACCAAATATTAAATTTGTCTTAAAAAGCCTTTAATATTGAATTTATGTAAGTTTTAGCAGAATCAGGTATTTTGGAAAGAATCACAAATACAAATATTAGATTTTACTGGCCTCATATTGGTCACACTCAAAATGACAGTTTTTGAAGCATAACTCCAAAAATACACATGCAAAATGTCTAATAATGCCTGGAAAATTGCATCTTTGAGAGTTTTCCTGAAAAAAAAACATTTGGTAAGGTTTGCAAAAACAACATTTGATTTGTTACTCAATTTGACAGTAATGTACTTAGAATCCTGAGATAATGCGAAAAAAGCAATAAAAATGTATTCCAATATAATTCTAAATCCAAACGTGCAAAATGTCTAAAAATGCCTGTGATATTGAATACATGTGAGTGAGTTTTACTAGATGCAGTTGTTTTTCTATGGTTTGCAAATACAAAAATGAGGTTTTACTCAATATGACTGTATACTGTAACACTCAATATGACAGTTATTTAAACAGAACTCCTGCACCACACATGAAAAATGGCTAATAATGCCTGAAAAAATGCATCTTTGGGAGTTTTACTCGAAACATATGCTTTTTTAAATCTTGCAAATGCAAAAAGTAGTGTTTTACTCAATATGACTATAATAGTCTTACAATCCTGAGATAATGCAAAAAAGCAATAAAAATGTATTCAAACATAACTTCTAAACAACACATGCAAAATGGCTAATAATGCCTAGAGATATGTTTTTTGGTTAGGTGTACTAGAAAAATGATATTTTGTAAGGTTTGCAAAGACACAAGTTAGTTTTTTTATTCAATATAACAGTGTAACTGTCATACTAAATATGAAAGGTTTATAATCATAACTCCAAAACCAAATATGAAATTTGTCTTTAAAAGCCTTTAATATTGAATTTATGTAAGTTTTAGCAGAATCAGGTATTTTGGAAAGAATCACAATACAAATATTAGATTTTACTGGCCTCATATTGGTCACACTCAAAATGACAGTTTTTGAAACATAACTCCAAAAATACAAATGCAAAATGTCTAATAATGCCTGAAGAAATGCATCTTCGAGAGTTTTACTGAAAAAAAAAACATTTGGTAAGGTTTGCAAAAACAAAATTTGATTTGTTACTAAATTTGACAGTAATGTACTTAGAATCCTGAGATAATGCGAAAAAAGCAATAAAAATTGTATTCCAACATAACTTCTAAACAACACATGCAAAATGGCTAATAATGCCTAATATCGGTCATTTACTGGCAGCTACGGCTGCCAAACAAAAACCATAAAACTAAAGTAAAACATTGTAAACCAAATAATGATCAAAAATATTACATTTACAGACATTTTCATGAAACATTTTGGGGTGAAATATCGTAATTTTACAGATTCTTACTAAATTATTAAGATCAACCACCTTTAATAAAGTGACGATGCAAACAGTTCTGCAGAAAAATACCTTTATTCTAAAGAGTTTTTCCAGATTATTACGATCAACCACTTTTAGTGAAGTGACAATGCTGGCGGTTCCACAGAAAAATACCATTGTTTTACAGATTTTTTTCTGAATTGTTGGGATCAGGGGTGTCTCATTGACTTTAGCGGGGGTCCACTGGATGCAGGAACTTGATGCAAAGTGGATTCACCTTGCATGAATGGCTACCCCTATATACTTACCGATCCTACCATTGTGAGAATTTTACTGACCCTCATGTAGGATTGACCCAAAGTCTGGCCGGGTGATTTTTTATACGTTCATTCACCAAATCATCAGCATGCCTACTGATGAGTGTGATGTGCACGGTATTGTCATGCATGTGATAGTGACTGCCAGACATACTTGGTCAACAGCCACACAGGTCACACTGCTGGTGGCTGTACAAACAACTTTAACACTGTTACAAAATATGCACCACACTGTGAATCCACATCGAAAAAGAATGATAAACACATTTCAGGAAAACATCCTCACTGTAACAAAACATAAACACAACATAACATAACAAATACCCACAAGCCCATGCAGCGCTGACACTTCCGGGCTACACCCCTGCTACCACCCAACCCCGCGCCCCAAAACATCACCGCCCCCCTCCATGCGTTGGTTGAGATGGGCGGGGTTAGGTGGTGGGGGTGTATATTGTAACACATGGAATTCTGGGTTTTGTTTCTGTTGTGTTAATGTTGTGTTACGGTGAAGATGTTTTCCTGAAATGTGTTTGTCATTCTTGTTTGATGTGGCTCCACAATGTGGCGCATATTTGTAACATTGTTAAAGTTGTTTGTACGGCCACCGTCAGTGTGATTTGTAAGGCTGTTGACTGTTGATTAAGTATGTCTTGCAGTCACTCATGTATGTCATATTACAGGGAAAGAAATGTAAATGTTAGTTAGAGCATAAACCTTTTATAAGAGGCTACATATATTTTTTGCCTTGAATGTGAAAATAAACATAAATATTAAAAAAATAATAATTTACCTTAAAATTACATTAACATTAGAAAACATTTCTTTTTGTTTTTGCAAACCTTACAAAATGTTTTTTTTTTCCAGTAAAACTCACAAAGATACATTTCTTCAGGCATTTTTTTGTAATTTTGCATGTGTATTTTTGGAGATATGGTTCAAAAACTGTCTTATTCAGTGTGACCAATGTGTGGCCAGTAAAACCAAATTGTTGTATTTGTGAACCTTTCCAAAATACTTAATTCAGGTAAAACTCACATAAAGTCAATATTACAGGCTTTTTTAGACAGATTTCATGTTTGGTTTTGGAGTTATGTTTATGAACCTTTCATATTTAGTATGACAGTTATACTGTTATATTAAATAAAAGAAAATTGTATCTTTGCAAACACTGTAAAAATAAATTCTGTAAAACAACGGGCATTTACTGGCAGCTACGGCTGCCAAACAAAAACCATAAAATTAAAGTAAAACATTGTAAACCAAATAATGATCAAAAACATTATATTTACAGAAATTTTCATGAAACGTTTTGGGGAGAAATATCCTAATTTTACAGATTTTTACTAAATTATTAAGATCAACCACCTTTAATAAAGTGACGATGCAAACAGTTCCGCAGAAAAAAAAAACTTTATTCTTCAGAGTTTTTCCAAATTATTACGATCAACCACCTTTAGTGAAATGACAATGCTGGCGGTTCCACAGAAAAATACCATTGTTTAACAGATTTTTTCTGAATTGTTAGGATCAGGGGTATCTCATTGACTATAGCTGGGGGCCACTGGATGCAGGAACTTGATGCAAAGTGGGTTAACCTTGCATGAATGGCTATCCAACCCTAGCTACATACTTACCATTCCTATCAGTTCACCAAGAGAATTTCACTGACCCTCATGTAGGGTTGACTCAAAGTTTGGCCGGGCGACTATGACACGTAATACCGTGGTGGGTTTTATTGAACGCTCATTCATCAAATCATCAGCGTGCCAATTGAGGCATGTGATGAGCACGGTTTTGTCGTTCATTTGAAAAGTGACTGCAAGATATACTTGGTCAACAGCCACACAGGTCACACTGACGGTGGCTGTACAAACAACTTTAACACTGTTACAAATATGCACCACACTGTGAACCCACATCAAAAAAGAATGATAAACACATTTCAGGAAAACATCCTCACTGTAATAAAACATAAACACAACATAACAAATACCCAGAAGCCCAAGCAGCGCTGACTCTTCCGGGCTACAATCCCGCTACCCGCCCAACACCGTGCCCCAAAACATCACCGACCCCCTCCATGCATTGGTTGAGCTGGGCGGGGTTAGGTGGTGGGGGTGTATATTGTAACACATGGAATTCTAGGAATTGTTTCTGTTGTTTTAATGTTGTGTTACGGTGACGATGTTCTCCTGAAATGTGTTTGTCAGTCTTGTTTGATGTGGCTCTACAGTGTGGCGCATATTTGTAACATTGTTAAAGTTGTTTGTACGGCCACCGTCAGTGTGATCTGTAAGGCTGTTGACTGTTGATTAAGTATGTCTTGCAGTCATTCATGTATGTCATATTACAGGGAAAAAAATGTAATAGTTAGTTTGAGCATAAACCTTTTATAAGAGGCTACATATATTTTTCGCCTTGAATGTGAAAATACACATAAATATTAAAAAAAATTGATTTATCTTAAAATTACATATAAAACTTTTGGATTGTTAGTATGGACAAATACTTTTATATAACAAGCTACATCTTTAATTAAAGTTAATTACTGTAATTTTACATTTACATGTCTGTAAATGTAATATTTTTGAACATTATTTGGTTTACAACGATTGCTTTTTTAAATCTTTGCAATGCCAAAAATTGTTGTTCTACTCAATATGACTATAATGTTCTTTGAATTCTGAGATAATGCGAAAAAAAGCAATAAAATTGTATTCAAACATAACTTCCAAACAACACATGCAAAATGGCTAATAATGACTAGAGATATGAATTTTCGTTAGTTGTACTAGAGAAATTTTTTTTTGTAAGGTTAACAAAGACACAAGTTAGTTTTTTTATTCAATATAACAGTATAACTGTCATACTAAATATGAAAGGTTTAAAATCATAACTCGAAAACCTAACATTAAATCTTCCTAAAAAAAGCCTGTAATATTGAATTTATGTTAGTTTTAGCAGAATCAGGTATTTTGGAAAGGTTCACACAAAAATTGGGTTTTACCGGCCTCATATTGGTCACACTCATGACAATTTTGAAACACTCCAAAAGTAGAAATGCAAAATGTCTAATAATGCCTGAAGAAATGTATCTTTGAGAGTTTTCCTGAAAAAAAAATATTTGGTAAGGTTTGCAAAAAAAAAAAAATGTTTTACTAAATTTGACAGTAATGTACTTAGAATCCTGAGATAATGCGAAAAAAGCAATAAAAATGTATTCCAACATAATTCCTAATCCAAACGGGCAAAATGTCTAAAAATGTCTGTGGTAATGACAAATGTGAGTTTTTTTCTATAGTTTGCAAATACAAAAATGAGATTTTACTCAATATGACTTTATACTGTAACACTCAATATGACAGTTATTTAAACATAACACCTACACCACACATGAAAAATGGCTAATAATGCCTGAAATAATGCATCTTTGGGAGTTTTACTCGAAACATATGCTTTTTTAAATCTTGCAAATCCCAAAAGTAGTTTTTTACTCAATATGACTATAATAGTCTGAGAATCCTGAGATAATGCGAAAAAAGCAATAAAAATGTAATCCAACATAATTCCTAATCCAAACGTGCAAAATGTCTAATACTGCCTGAAGAAATGCATCTTGGAGAGTTTTCCTGAAAAAAAAAACATTTGGTAAGGTTTGCAAAAACAAAATTTGATTTGTTACTAAATTTGACAGTAATGTACTTAAAATCCTGGGATAATGCGAGAAAAGCAATATAAATGTATTCCAACATAATTCCTAATCCAAACGTGCAAAATGTCTAAAAATGCCTGTGATATTGAATACATGTGAGTTTTACTAGATACAGTTGTTTTTCTATGGTTTGTAAATACAAAAATGAGGTTTTACTCAATATGACTGTATACTGTAACACTCAATATGACAGTTATTTAAACATAACTCCTACACCACACATGAAAAATGGCTAATAATGCCTGAAATAATGCATCTTTGGGAGTTTTACTCGAAACATATGCTTTTTTAAATCTTGCAAATCCCAAAAGTAGTTTTTTACTCAATATGACTATAATAGTCTGAGAATCCTGAGATAATGCGAAAAAAGCAATAAAAATGTATTCAAACATAACTTCTAAACAACACATGCAAAATGGCTAATAATGCCTAGAGATATGTTTTTTGGTTAGTTGTATTAGAAAAATGATCTTTTGTAACGTTTGCAAAGACACAAGTTAGTTTTTTTATTCAATATAACAGTGTAACTGTCATACTAAATATGAAAGGTTTATAATCATAACTCCAAAACCAAATATGAAATGTGTCTTAAAAAGCCTTTAATATTGAATTTATGTAAGTTTTAGCAGAATCAGGTATTTTGGAAAGAATCACAAATACAAATATTAGATTTTACTGGCCTCATATTGGTCACACTCAAAATGACAGTTTTTGAAACATAACTCCAAAAATACACATGCAAAATGTCTAATAATGCCTGAAGAAATGCATCTTCGAGAGTTTTCCTGAAAAAAAAAACATTTGGTAAGGTTAACAAAAAACAAATTTGATTTGTTACTCAATTTGACAGTAATGTACTTAGAATCCTGAGATAATGCGAAAAAAGCAATAAAAATGTATTCCAACAAAATTCCTAATCCAAACGTGCAAAAAGTCTAAAAATGCCTGTGATATTGAATACATGTGAGTTTTACTATATACAGTTGTTTTTCTATGGTTTGCAAATACAAAAATGAGGTTTTACTCAATATGACTGTATACTGTAACACTCAGTATGACAGTTATTTAAACATAACTTTTACACCACACATGAAAAATGGCTAATAATGCCTGAAATAATGCATCTTTGGGAGTTTTAATCGAAACATATGCTTTTTTAAGTCTTGCAAATGCCAAAAGTAGTTTTTTACTCAATATGACAATAATAGTCTGAGAATCCTGAGATAATCCGAAAAAAGCAATAAAAATGTATTCAAACATAACTTCTAAACAACACTTCTAAAATGGCTAATAATAGCCAGAGATATGTTTTTTTGTTAGTTGTACTAGAAAAATGATCTTTTGTAAGGTTTGCAAAGACACAAGTTAGTTTTTTTATTCAATATAACAGTGTAACTGTCATACTAAATATGAAAGGTTTATAATCATAACTCCAAAACCAAATATGAAATGTGTCTTAAAAAGCCTTTAATATTGAAATTATGTATGTTTTAGCAGAATCAGGTATTTTGGAAAGAATCACAAATACAAATATTAGATTTTACTGGCCTCATATTGGTCACACTCAAAATGACAGTTTTGAAATATAACTCCAAAAATACACATGCAAAATGTCTAATAATGCCTGAAGAAATGCATCTTCGAGAGTTTTCCTGAAAAAAAAACATTTGGTAAGGTTTGCAAAAACAAAATTTGATTTGTTACTAAATTTGACAGTAATGTACTTAGAATCCTGAGATAATGCGAAAAAAAGCAATAAAAATATATTCCAACATAACTTCTAAACAACACATGCAAAATGGCTAATAATGCCCAGAGATATGTTTTTTTGTCATTTGTACTAGAAAAATGATATTTTGTAAGGTTTGCAAAGACACAAGTTTGTTTTTTTATTCAATATGTAACTGTCATACTAAATATGAAAGGTTTATAATCATAACTCCAAAACCAAACATGAAATTTGACTTAAAAAGCCTGTAATATTGAATTCATGTGAAACATAACTCCAAAAATACACATGCAAAATTTCTAATAATGCCTGAAGAAATGCATCTTCGAGAGTTTTCCAGAAAGAAAACATTTGGTAAGGTTTGCAAAAACAAAAAGTAATTTTTTACTCAATTTGACAGTAATGTACTTAGAATCCTGAGATAATTTGAAAAAAGCAATACAAATGTATTCCAACATAATTCCTAATCCAAACGTGCAAAATGTCTAAAAATGCCTGTGATATTGAATACATGTGAGTTTTACTATAGTACAGTTGTTTTTCTATGGTTTGCAAATAGACATTTAGGTTTTACTCAATATGACTGTATACTGTAACACTCAATATGAGAGTTATTTAAACATAACTCCTACACCACACATGAAAAATGGCTAATAATGCCTGAAATAATACATCTTTGGGAGTTTTACTCGGAACATATGCTTTCTTAAATCTTGCAAATGCAAAAAGTATTTTTTACTCAATATGACTATAATGTTCTTAGATTCCTGAGATAATGCGAAAAAGCAATACAAAAGTTTTCAAACATAACTTTTAAACAACACATGCAAAACGGCTAATAATTCCTAGAGATATGTATCTGTGTTAGTTGTAGTAGAAAAATGATCTTTTTTAGGGTTCACTTGGAAAACAAAATCCTATTTGTATGTCTAGTCTACTTTAAATTTCTACTATAATTTTTTATTTTTTTTAAATAGGTTATAAATCTGTAGAATTGAAGACATTATCTGTAAATTAAAAAAACGCCTGTTATTTTAAGTAATATACCAGTAATGACAAACTATGTATATTCCTATTTTTTTTTACAGAAAAATACCAAATTATTTATACATATTATTTTCTGTTTTCTCAAATTACTTTCAATTTCATGTAAAATTACAGTAATTAACTTTAATTAAATATGAAGCTTGTTATATAAAAGTATTTGTTCGTACTAACAATCTAACAGTTTTATATGTAATTTTAAGGTAAATCAAATTTTTTCAATATTTTTGTGTATTTTCACACTCAAGTCGAAAAATATATGTAGCCTCTTATAAAAGGTGTATGCTCAAACTGTAATATGACGTACATGAAATACTGCAAGAGATTCTTAATCAACAGTCAACAGCCGTACAGATCATACTGACGGTGGCCGTACAAACAACTTTAACAATGTTACAAATATGCGCCACTCTGTGGAGCCACATCAATCAAGACTGACAAACACATTTCAGGAGAACATCGTCACCGTAACACAACATTAACACAACAGAAACAATTCCTAGAATTCCATGTGTTATAATATACACCCCCACCACCTAATCCCGCCCAGCTCAACCAACGTACGGAGGGGGTCGGTGATGTTTTGTGGCACGTGGTTGGGCGGTAGCGGGATTGTAGCCCGGAAGAGTCAGCGCTGCTTGGGCTTGTGGGTATTTGTTATGTTGTGTTTATGTTTTATTACAGTGAGGATGTTTTCCTGAAATGTGTTTATCATTCTTGTTCGATGTGGGTTCACAGCAGTGTGGTGCACATTTGTAACAGTGTTAAAGTTGTTTGTACAGCCACCGTCAGTGTGACCTGTGTGGCTGTTGACCAAGTATATCTTGCAGTCACTTTTCTAATGAACGACGAAACCATGCTCATCACATGCCTCAATTGGCACCCTGATGATTTGATGAATGAGCGTTCAACGAAACCCACTACGGTATTATGTGTCATATTCGCCCGGCCAAACTTTGAGTCAACCCTACATGAGGGTCAGTGAAATTCTTGTGGTGAAATGACAGGAATGGTAAGTATGTCGCTAGGGTGGGATAGCCATTCATGCAAGGTTAACCCACTTTGTATCAATTTCCTGCATCCCCCGCTAAAGTCAATGAGACACCCCTGATCCTAACAATTCAGAAAAAATATGTTAAACAATGGTATTTTTCTGTGGAATCGCCAGCATTGTCACTTCACTAAAGGTGGTTGATCGTAATAATTTGGAAAAACTCTTTAGAATAAAGGTATTTTTCTGCAGAACTGTTTGCATCGTCACTTTATTAAAGGTGGTTGATCTTAATAATTTAGTAAAAATCTGTAAAATTACGATATTTCACCCCAAAACGTTTCATGAAAATGTCTGTAAATCGAATATTTTTGATCATTATTTGGTTTACAATGTTTTACTTTAGTTTTATGGTTTTTGTTTGGCAGCCGTCGCTGCCAGTAAATGACCGTTTTTTTACAAAATTTATTTTTACAGTGTTTGCAAAGATAAAAGTTATTTTTTTTTATTCAATATAACAGTAAAACTGTCATACTAAATATGAAAGGTTAATAAACATAACTCCAAAACCAAACATGAAATCTGTCTAAAAAAGCCTGTAATATTGACTTTATGTGAGTTTTACCTGAATTAGGTATTTTGGAAAGGTTCACAAATACAAAAATTTGGTTTTACTGGCCTCACATTGGTCACACTCAATAAGACAGTTTTTGAACCCTATCTCCAAAAATACACATGCAAAATTACAAAAAAATGCCTGAAGAAATGTATCTTTGTGAGTTTTACTGGATAAAAAAAACATTTTGTAAGGGTTGCAAAAACAAAAAGAAATGTTTTGTAATGTTAATGTAATTTTAAGGTAAATTAATTTTTTTAAATATTTATGTGTATTTTCACATTCAAGGCGAAAAATATATGTAGCCTCTTATAAAAGGTTTATGCTCAAACTAACATTTACATTTTTTTCCCTGTAATATGACATACATGAGTGACTGCAAGACATACTTAATAAACAGTCAAGAGCCTTACAGATCACACTGACGGTGGCCGTACAAAAAACTTTAACAATGTTACAAATATGCGCCAAATTGTGGAGCCACATCAAACAAGAATGACAAACAAATTTCTGGAGAACATCTTCACCGTAACACAACATTAACACAACAGAAACAAAACCCAGAATTCCATGTGTTACAATATACACCCCCACCACCTAACCCCGCCCACCTCAACCAACGCATGGAGGGGGGCGGTGATGTTTTGGGGTGCGGGGTTGGGTGGTAGCAGGGGTGTAGCCCGGAAGAGTCAGCGCTGCATGGGCTTGTGGGTATTTGTTATGTTATGTTGTGTTTATGTTTTGTTACAGTGAGAATGTTTTCCTGAAATGTGTTTATCATTCTTGTTCGATGTGGATTCACAGTGTGGTGCATATTTTGTAACAGTGTTAAAGTTGTTTGTACAGCCACCAGCAGTGTGACCTGTGTGGCTGTTGACCAAGTATGTCTTGCAGTCACTATCACATGTAGGACAATACCGTGCACATCACACTCATCAGTAGGCGTGCTGATGATTTGTTGAATGAACGTATAAGAAATCACCCGGCCAGACTTGGGTCAATCCTACATGAGGGTCAGTAAAATTCTCACAGTGAAATGGTAGGATCAGTAAGTATGTTGCTAGGGTGGGGTAGCCATTCATGCAAGGTGAATCCACTTTGCATCAAGTTCCTGCATCCAGTGGCCCCCCACTAAAGTCAATAAGACACCCCTGATCCTAACTATTCAGAAAAAATCTGTAAAACAATGGTATTTTTCTGAGGAACTGCCAGCATTGTCACTTCACTAAAGGTGGTTGGTCGTAATAATTTGGAAAAACTCTTTAGAATAAAGGTATTTTTCTGCAGAACTGTTTGCATCGTCACTTTATTAAAGGTGGTTGATCTTAATAATTTAGTAAAAATCTGTAAAATTATGATATTTCACCCCAAAACGTTTCATGAAAATTTCTGTAAATATAATATTTTTGATCATTATTTGGTTTACAATGTTTTACTTTAGTTTTATGGTTTTTGTTTGGCAGCCGTAAATGCCAGTAAAGGACCGTTTTTTTACAAAATTTATTTTTACAGTGTTTGCAAAGATAAAAGTTAGTTTTTTTTATTCAATATAACAGTAAAACTGTCATACTAATTATGAAAGGTTAATAAACATAACTCCAAAACCAAACATGAAATCTGTCTAAAAAAGCCCGTAATGTTGACTTTATGTGAGTTTTACCTGAATTAGGTATTTTGGAAAGGTTCACAAATACAAAAATTTGATTTTACTTGCCTCACATTGGTCACACTCAATAAGACAGTTTTTGAACCCTATCGCCAAAAATACACATGCAAAATTACAAAAAAATGCCTGAAGAAATGTATCTTTGTGAGTTTTACTGGATAAAAAAAACATTTTGTAAGGGTTGCAAAAACAAAAAGAAATGTTTTACCCAATTTGACAGTAATGTACTTAAAATCCTGAGACAATGCAAAAAGAGCAATAAAAATGTATTCCAACATAATTCCTAATCCAAATGTGCAAAATGTCTAAAAATGCCTGTGATATTGAATCCATGTGAGTTTTACTAGATACAGTTGATTTCCTATGGTTTGCAAATCCAAAAATTAGGTTTTACTCAATATGACTGTATACTGTAACACTCAATATGACAGTTATTTAAACATAACTCCTACACCACACATGGCTAATAATGCCTGAATTAATGCATCTTTGGGAGTTTTACTCGAAACGATTGCTTTTTTAAATCTTTGCAATGCAAAAAATTGTTGTTTTACTCAATATGACAATAATGTTCTTGGAATCCTGACATAATGCGAAAAAAGCAATAAAAATGTTTTCAAACACAACTTTTAAACAACACATGCAAAACGGCTAATAATGCCTAGAGATGTGTATCTTTGTTTGTTGTAGTAGAAAAATGATCATTTGTAGGGTTCACTGTAAAAAAAAAAAAAAATCAAATTTTTATGGTTAGTTTACTCTAAATTTCTACTGTAATTTTTAAATTTTTTTTAGATAGGTTGAAAAGCTGTAGAATTGAAAACATTATCTGTAAATAAACAAACCGCCTGTTATTTTGAATAATATACCAGTAATGACGAACTATGTATATTCCTATTTTTTTACAGAAAAATACCAAATTAATTATACATATTATTTTCCGTTTTCTCAAATTACTTTCAATTTCATGTAAAATTACAGTAATTAACTTCATATAAATATGTAGCTTGTTATATAAAAGTATTTGTCCAAACTAACAATCTAAAAGTTTTATATGTAATTTTTTTAAATATTTATGTGTATTTTCACATTCAAGGCGAAAAATATATGTAGCCTCTTATAAAAGGTTTATGCTCAAACTAACAATTAAATTTTTTTCCCTGTAATATGACATACATGAATGACTGCAAGACATACTTAATCAACAGTCAACAGCCTTACAGATCACACTGACGGTGGCCGTACAAACGACTTTAACAATGTTACAAATATGCACCACACTGTAGAGCCACATCAAACAAGAATGACAAACACATTTCAGGAGAACATCTTCACCGTAACACAACATTAACACAACAGAAACAATACCCAGAATTCCATGTGTTACAATACACACCCCCACCACCTAAACCCGCCCACCTCAACCAACGCACGGAGGGGGGCGGTGATGTTTTGGGGCGCGGGGTTGGGTGGTAGCGGGGATGTAGCCCGGAAGAGATAGCGCTGCATGGTTTTGTGGGTATTTGTTATGTTGTGTTTATGTTTTATTACAGTGAAGATGTTTTCCTGAAATGTGTTTATCATTCTTGTTCAATGCGGGTTCACAGTGTGGTGCATATTTGTAACAGTGTTAAAGTTGTTTGTGCAGCCACCGTCAGTGTGACCTGTGTGGCTGTTGACCAAGTATATCTTGCAGTCACTATCATATGCACAACAATACCGTGCACATCACATCATTATCCTGAGATAATGCGAAAAAAGCAATAAAATTGTATTCAAACATAACTTCTAAACAACACATGCAAAATGGCTAATAATGCCTAGAGATATGTATTTGTGTTAGTTGTACTCGAAAAAAAATCTTTTGTAAGGTTTGCAAGGACACAAATTAGTTTTTTTATTCAATATAACAGTGTAATCGTCATACTAAATATGAAAGGTTTATTATCATAACTCCAAAACCAAACATGAAATTTGTCTAAAAAAGCCTGTAACATTGAATTTATGTGCGTTTTAGCAGAATTAGGTATTTTGGAAAGAATCACAAATACAAAAATTAGGTTTTACTGGCCTCATATTGGTCACACTCAAAATGACAGATTTTGAAACATAACTCCAAAAATACACATGCAAAATGTCTAATAATGCCCGAAGAAATGCATCTTCGAGAGTTTTCCTGAAAAAAAACATTTGGTAAGGTTTGCAAAAATAAAATTTGATTTGTTACTCAATTTGACAGTAATGTACTACGAATCCTGAGATAATGCGAAAAAAGCTGTGAAAATGTATTCCAACATAATTCTAAATCCAAACGTGCAAAATGTCTAAAAATGCCTGTGATATTGAATACTTGGGAGTTTTACTATATACAGATGTTTTTCTAAGGTTTGCAAATACAAAAATGAGGTTTTACTCAATATGACTGTATACTGTAACACTCAATATGACAGTTATTTAAACATAACTCCTACACCACACATGAAAAATGGCTAATAATGACTGAAATAATGCATCTTTGGGAGTTTACTCGAAACAAGCACTTTTTTAAATCTTGCAAATGCAAAAAGTTGTTTTTTACTCAATATGACTATAATGTTCTTGGAATCCTGAGATAATTTGAAAAAAGGTACAAAATTGTATCAAACATAACTTCTAAACAACACATGCAAAATGGCTAATAATGCCTAGAGATATGTTTTTTTGTTAGTTGTACTAGAAAAATGATCTTTTGTAAGGTTTGCAAAGACACAAGTTAGTTTTTTTTATTCAATATAACAGTGTAACTGTCATACTAAATATGAAAGGTTTATAATCATAACTCCAAAACCAAACATGAAATTTGTCTTAAAAAGCCTTTAATATTGAATTTATGTAAGTTTTACCAGAATCAGGTATTTTGGAAAGAATCACAAATACAAATATTAGATTTTACTGGCCTCATATTGGTCACACTCAAAATGACAGTTTTTGAAACATAACTCCAAAAATACACATGCAAAATGTCTAATAATGCCCGAAGAAATGCATCTTTGAGAGTTTTCCTGAAAAAAAAAACATTTGGTAAGGTTTGCAAAAACAAAATTTGATTTGTTACTCAATTTTACAGTAATGTACTTAGAATCCTGAGATAATGCGAAAAAAGCAACAAAAATGTATTCCAACATAATTCTAAATCCAAACGTGCAAAATGTCTAAAAATGCCTGTGATATTGAATACTTGTGAGTTTTACTTGATACAGATGTTTTTTTTATGGTTTGCATATACAAAAATGAGGTTTTACTCAATATGACTGTATTCTGTAACACTCAATATGACAGTTTTTTAAACATAACTCCTACACCACACATGAAAAATAGCTAATAATGCCTGAAATAATGCATCTTTGGGAGTTTTACTCGAAACATATGCTTTTTTAAATCTTGCAAATGCAAAAAGTAGTTTTTTACTCAATATGACTATAACGTTCTTAGAATCCTGGGATAATTTGAAAAAAGCAATACAATTGTATTCAAACATAACTTCTAAACAACACATGCAAAATGGCTAATAATGCCTAGAGATATGTTTTTTGGTTAGTTGTCCTAGAAAAATTATCTTTTGTAAGGTTTGCAAAGACACAAGTTATTTTTTTTATTCAATATAACAGTGTAACTGTCATACTAAATATGAAAGGTTTATAATCATAACTCCAAAACCGAACATGAAATTTGTATAAAAAAGCCTGTAATATTGAATTTATGTGAATTTTAGCAGAATCAGGTATTTTGGAAAGGTTCACAAATACAAAAATTAGGTTTTACTGGCCTCATATTGGTCACACTCAAAATGACAGTTTTTGAAACATAACTCCAAAAATACACGTGCAAAATGTCTAATAATGCCTGAAGAAATGCATCTTTGAGAGTTTTCCTGAAAAAAAAAAACATTTGGTGACGTTTGCAAAAAACTTGTTTTTATTTTTTACTCAATTTGACGGCAATGTACATAGGATCCTGAGATAATGCAAAAAAAGCAATAAAAATGTATTCCAGCATAACTCCTAATCCAAACATGCAAAATGTTTATAAATGCCTGTGATATTAAATACTTGTGAGTTTTACTAGATACAGATGTTTTTCTGTGGTTTGCAAATACAAAAATGAGGTTTTACTCAATATGACTGTATTCTGTAACACTCAATATGACAGTTTTACAAACATAACTCCTACACCACACATGAAAAATAGCTAGTAATGCCTGAAATAATGCATCGTTGGGAGTTTTACTCGAAACATATATGCTTTTTTAAATCTTGCAAATGCAAAAAGTAGTTTTTTACTCAATATGACTATAATGTTCTTAGAATCCTGAGATAATTTGAAAAAAGCAATAAAATTGTATTCAAACATAACTTCTAAACAACACATGCAAAATGGCTAATAATGCCTAGAGATATGTTTTTTGGTTAGTTGTACTAGAAAAATGATCTTTTGTAAGGTTTGCAAGGACACAAGTTAGTTTTTTTATTCAATATAACAGTGTAACTGTCATACTAAATATGAAAGGTTTATAATCATAACTCCAAAACCAAATATGAAATTTGTCTTAAAAAGCCTTTAATATTGAATTTATGTAAGTTTTAGCAGAATCTGGTATTTTGGAAAGAATCACAAATACAAATATTAGATTTTACTGGCCTCATATTGGTCACACTCAAAATGACAGTTTTTGAAACATAACTCCAAAAATACACATGCAAAATGTCTAATAATGCCTGAAGAAATGCATCTTCGAGAGTTTTCCTGAAAAAAAAAACATTTGGTAAGGTTAACAAAAAACAAATTTGATTTGTTACTCAATTTGACAGTAATGTACTTAGAATCCTGAGATAATGCGAAAAAAGCAATAAAAATGTATTCCAACATAATTCCTAATCCAAACGTGCAAAAAGTCTAAAAATGCCTGTGATATTGAATACATGTGAGTTTTAATATATACAGATGATTTTCTATGGTTTGCAAATAAAAAAATGAGGTTTTACACAATATGACTGTATACTGTAACACTCAATATGACAGTTATTTAAACATAACTCCTACACCACACATGAAAAATGGCTAATAATGCCTGAAATAATGCATCTTTGGGAGTTTTACTCGAAACATATGCTTTTTTAAATCTTGCAAATGCAAAAAGTTGTTTTTTACTCAATATGACTATAATGTTCTTAGAATCCTGAGATAATGAGAAAAAAGCAATAAAAATGTATTCAAACATAACTTCTAAACAACACATGCAAAATGGCTAATAATAGTTAGAGATATGTTTTTTTGTTGGTTGTACTAGAAAAATGAACTTTTGTAAGGTTTGCAAAGACACAAGTTAGTTTTTTTATTCAATATAACAGTGTAACTGTCATACTAAATATGAAAGGTTTATAATCATAACTCCAAAACCAAATATGAAATGTGTCTTAAAAAGCCTTTAATATTGAATTTATGTAAGTTTTACCAAAATCAGGTATTTTGGAAAGAATCACAAATACAAATATTAGATTTTACTGGCCTCATATTGGTCACACTCAAAATGACAGTTTTTGAAACATAACTCCAAAAATACACATGCAAAATGTCTAATAATGCCCGAAGAAATGCATCTTTGAGAGTTTTCCTGAAAAAAAAAAACATTTGGTAAGGTTTGCAAAAACAAAATTTGATTTGTTACTCAATTTGACAGTAATGTACTTAGAATCCTGAGATAATGCGAAAAAAGCAATAAAAATGTATTCCAACATAATTCTATATCCAAACGTGCAAAATGTCTAAAAATGCCTGTGATATTGAATACTTTTGAGTTTTACTAGATACAGATGATTTTCTATGGTTTGCAAATAAAAAAATGAGGTTTTACACAATATGACTGTATACTGTAACACTCAATATGACAGTTATTTAAACATAACTCCAACACCACACATGAAAAATGGCTAATAATGCCTGAAATAATGCATCTTTGGGAGTTTTACTCGAAACATATGCTTTTTTAAATCTTGCAAATGCCAAAAGTAGTTTTTTACTCAATATGACTATAATAGTCTGAGAATCCTGAGATAATGCGAAAAAAGCAATAAAAATTTATTCAAACATAACTTCTAAACAACACTTGCAAAATGGCTAATAATAGCCAGAGATATGTTTTTTTGTTAGTTGTACTAGAAAAATGATCTTTTGTAAGGTTTGCAAAGACACAAGTTAGTTTTTTTATTCAATATAACAGTGTAACTGTCATACTAAATATGAAAGGTTTATAATCATAACTCCAAAACCAAATATGAAATTTGTCTTAAAAAGCCTTTAATATTGAATTTGTGTAAGTTTTAGCAGAATCAGGTATTTTGGAAACAATCACAAATACAAATATTAGATTTTACTGGCCTCATATTGGTCACACTCAAAATGACAGTTTTTGAAACATAATTCCAAAAATACACATGCAAAATGTCTAATAATGCCTGAAGAAATGCATCTTCGAGAGTTTTCCTAAAAAAAAAAAACATTTGGTAAGGTTTGCAAAAACAAAATTTGATTTGTTACTAAATTTGACAGTAATGTACTTAGAATCCTGAGATAATGCAAAAAAAGCAATAAAAATGTATTCCAACATAACTTCTATACAACACATGCAAAATGGCTAATAATGCCTAGAGATATGTTTTTTGTTAGTTGTACTACAAAAATGATCTTTTGTAAGGTTTGCAAAGACTCAAGTTAGTTTTTTTATTCAATATAACAGTGTAACTGTCATACTAAATATGAAAGGTTTATAATCATAACTCCAAAACCAAATATGAAATTTGTCTTAAAAAGCCTTTAATATTGAATTTATGTAAGTTTTAGCAGAATCAGGTATTTTGGAAAGAATCACAAATACAAATATTAGATTTTACTGGCCTCATATTGGTCACACTCAAAATGACAGTTTTTGAAACATAACTCCAAAAATACACATGCAAAATGTCTAATAATGCCTGAAGAAATGCATCTTCGAGAGTTTTCCTGAAAAAAAACATTTGGTGAGGTTAACAAAAACCAAATTTGATTTGTTACTCAATTTAACAGTAATGTACTTAGAATCCTGAGATAATGCGAAAAAAGCAATAAAAATGTATTCCAACATAATTCCTAATCCAAACGTGCAAAAAGTCTAAAAATGCCTGTGATATTGAATACATGTGAGTTTTACTATATACAGTTGTTTTTCTATGGTTTGCAAATACAAAAATGAGGTTTTACTCAATATGACTGTATACTGTAACACTCAATATGACAGTTATTTAAACATAACTCCTACACCACAAATGAAAAATGGCTAATAATGCCTGAAATAATGCATCTTTGGGAGTTTTACTCGAAACATATGCTTTTTTAAATCTTGCAAATGCCAAAAGTAGTTTTTTACTCAATATGACTATAATAGTCTGAGAATCCTGAGATAATGCGAAAAAAGCAATAAAAATTTATTCAAACATAACTTCTAAACAACACTTGCAAAATGGCTAATAATAGTTAGAGATATGTTTTTTTGTTAGTTGTACTAGAAAAATGAACTTTTGTAAGGTTTGCAAAGACACAAGTTAGTTTTTTTATTCAATATAACAGTGTAACTGTCATACTAAATATGAAAGGTTTATAATCATAACTCCAAAACCAAATATGAAATGTGTCTTAAAAAGCCTTTAATATTGAATTTATGTAAGTTTTAGCAGAATCAGGTATTTTGGAAAGAATCACAAATACAAATATTAGATTTTACTGGCCTCATATTGGTCACACTCAAAATGACAGTTTTTGAAACATAACTCCAAAAATACACATGCAAAATGTCTAATAATGCCCGAAGAAATGCATCTTTGAGAGTTTTCCTGAAAAAAAAAAACATTTGGTAAGGTTTGCAAAAACAAAATTTGATTTGTTACTCAATTTGACAGTAATGTACTTAGAATCCTGAGATAATGCGAAAAAAGCAATAAAAATGTATTCCAACATAATTCCTAATCCAAACGTGCAAAATGTCTAAAAATGCCTGTAATATTGAATACATGTGAGTTTTACTAGATGCAGTTGTTTTTCTATGGTTTGCAAATACAAAAATGAGGTTTTACTCAATATGACTGTATACTGTAACACTCAATATGACAGTTATTTAAACATAACTCCTGCACCACACATGAAAAATGGCTAATAATGCCTGAAAAAATGCATCTTTGGGAGTTTTTCTCGAAACATATGCTTTTTTAAATCTTGCAAATGCAAAAAGTAGTTTTTTACTCAATATGACTATAATAGTCTTACAATCCTGATATAATGCGAAAAAAGCAATAAAAATGTATTCAAACATAACTTCTAAACAACACATGCAAAATAGCTAATAGCTAGAGATATGTTTTTTTGTTAGTTGCACTAGAAAAATGATCTTTTGTAAGGTTTGCAAAGACACAAGTTAGTTTTTTTTATTCAATATAACAGTGTAACTGTCATACTATATATGAAAGGTTTATAATCATAACTCCAAAACCAAATATGAAATTTGTCTTAAAAAGCCTTTAATATTGAATTTATATAAGTTGTAGCAGAATCAGGTATTTTGGAAAGAATCAAAAATACAAATATTAGATTTTACTGGCCTCATATTGGTCACACTCAAAATGACAGTTTTTGAAACATAACTCCAAAAATGAACATGCAAAATGTCTAATAATGCCCGAAGAAAAGCATCTTCGAGAGTTTTCCTGAAAAAAAAAACATTTGGTAAGGTTTGCAAAAAAAAAATTGATTTTTTACTAAATTTGACGGTAATGTACTTAGAATCCTGAGATAATGCGAAAAAAGCAATATAAATGTATTCCAACATAATTCCTAATCCAAACGTGCAAAATGTCTGAAAATGCCTGTGATATTGAATACATGTGAGTTTTACTAGATACAGTTGTTTTTCTATGGTTTGCAGATACAAAAAGGAGGTTTTACTCGATATGACTGTATACTGTAACACTCAACATGACAGTTATTTAAACATAACACCTACACAACACATGAAAAAATGGCTAATAATGCCTAGAGATATGTTTTTTGGTTAGTTGTACTAGAAAAATGATATTTTGTAACGTTTGCAAAGACACAAGTTAGTTTTTTTATTCAATATAACAGTGTAACTGTCATACTAAATATGAAAGGTTTATAATCATAACTCCAAAACCAAAAATGAAATGTGTCTTAAAAAGCCTTTAATATTGAATTTATGTAAGTTTTAGCAGAATCAGGTATTTTGGAAAGAATCACAAATACAAATATTAGATTTTACTGGCCTCATATTTGTCACACTCAAAATGACAGTTTTTGAAACATAACTCCAAAAATACACATGCAAAATGTCTAATAATTCCTGAAGAAATGCATCTTCGAGAGTTTTCCTGAAAAAAAAAACATTTGGTAAGGTTAACAAAAAACAAATTTGATTTGTTACTCGATTTGACAGTAATGTACTTGGAATCCTGAGATAATGCGAAAAAAGCAATAAAAATGTATTCCAATATAATTCCTAATCCAAACGTGCAAAAAGTCTAAAAATGCCTGTGATATTGAATACATGTGAGTTTTACTAGATACACTTGTTTTTCTATGGTTTGCAAATACAAAAATGAGGTTTTACTCAATATGACTGTATACTGTAACACTCAATATGACAGTTATTTAAACATAACTCCAACACCACACATGAAAAATGGCTAATAATGCCTGAAATAATGCATCTTTGGGAGTTTTACTCGAAACATATGCTTTTTTAAATCTTGCAAATGCCAAAAGTAGTTTTTTACTCAATATGACTATAATAGTCTGAGAATCCTGAGATAATGCGAAAAAAGCAATAAAAATGTATTCAAACATAACTTCTAAACAACACTTCTAAAATGGCTAATAATAGCCAGAGATATGTTTTTTTGTTAGTTTTACTAGAAAAATGATCTTTTGTAAGGTTTGCAAAGACACAAGTTAGTTTTTTTATTCAATATAACAGTGTAACTGTCATACTAAATATGAAAGGTTTATAATCATAACTCCAAAACCAAATATGAAATGTGTCTTAAAAAGCCTTTAATGTTGAATTTATGTATGTTTTAGCATAATCAGGTATTTTGGAAAGAATCACAAATACAAATATTAGATTTTACTGGCCTCATATTGGTCACACTCAAAATGACAGTTTTTGAAACATAACTCCAAAAATACACATGGAAAATGTCTAATAATGCCTGAAGAAATGCATCTTCGAGAGTTCTCCTGAAAAAAAAACATTTGGTAAGGTTTGCAAAAACAAAATTTGATTTGTTACTAAATTTTTACAGTAATGTACTTAGAATCCTGAGATAATGCGAAAAAAGCAGTATAAATGTATTCCAACATAATTCCTAATCCAAAAGTGCAAAATGTCTAAAAATGCCTGTGATATTGAATACATGTGAGTTTTACTAGATACAGTTGTTTTTCTATGGTTTGCAGATACAAAAAGGAGGTTTTACTCGATGGGACTGTATACTGTAACACTCAAAATGACAGTTATTTAAACATAACACCTACACCACACATGAAAAATGGCTAATAATGCCTGAAATAATGCATCTTTGGGAGTTTTACTCGAAACGTATGCTTTTTTAAATCTTGCAAATGCAAAAAGTAGTTTTTTACTCAATATGACTATAATAGTCTTAGAATCCTGAGATAATGCGAAAAAAGCAATAAAAATTTATTCAAACATAACTTCTAAACAACACATGCAAAATAGCTAATAGCTAGAGATATGTTTTTTTGTTAGTTGCACTAGAAAAATGATCTTTTGTAAGGTTTGCAAAGACACAAGTTAGTTTTTTTTATTCAATATAACAGTGTAACTGTCATACTATATATGAAAGGTTTATAATCATAACTCCAAAACCAAATATGAAATTTGTCTTAAAAAGCCTTTAATATTGAATTTATGTAAGTTGTAGCAGAATCAGGTATTTTGGAAAGAATCAAAAATACAAATATTAGATTTTACTGGCCTCATTTTGGTCACACTCAAAATGACAGTTTTTGAAACATAACTCCAAAAATACACATGCAAAATGTCTAATAATGCCTGAAGAAATGCATCTTCGAGAGTTTTCCTGAAAAAAAAACATTTGGTAAGGTTTGCAAAAACAAAATTTGATTTGTTACTAAATTTGACAGTAATGTACTTAGAATCCTGAGATAATGCGAATAAAGCAATAAAAATGTATTCCAACATAACTTCTATACAACACATGCAAAATGGCTAATAATGCCTAGAGATATGTGTTTTTGTTAGTTGTACTAGAAAAATGATCTTTTGTAAGGTTTGCAAAGACACAAGTTAGTTTTTTTATTCAATATAACAGTGTAACTGTCATACTAAATATGAAAGGTTTATAATCATAACTCCAAAACCAAATATGAAATTTGTCTTAAAAAGCCTTTAATATTGAATTTATGTAAGTTTTAGCAGAATCAGGTATTTTGGAAAGAATCACAAATACAAATATTAGATTTTACTGGCCTCATATTGGTCACACTCAAAATGACAGTTTTTGAAACATAACTCCAAAAAACACATGCAAAATGTCTAATAATACCTGAAGAAATGCATCTTCGAGAGTTTTCCTGGAAAAAAAACATTTGGTAAGGTTTGCAAAAACCAAATTTGATTTGTTACTCAATTTGACAGTAATGTACTTAGAATCCTGAGATAATGCGAAAAAAGCAATAAAAATGTATTCCAACATAATTCCTAATCCAAACGTGCAAAAAGTCTAAAAATGCCTGTGGTATTGAATACATGTGAGTTTTACTATATACAGTTGTTTTTCTATGGTTTGCAAATACAAAAATGAGGTTTTACTCAATATGACTGTATACTGTAACACTCAATATGACAGTTATTTAAACATAACTCCTACACCACACATGAAAAATGGCTAATAATGCCTGAAATAATGCATCTTTGGGAGTTTTACTTGAAACGTATGCTTTTTTAAATCTTGCAAATGCCAAAAGTAGTTTTTTACTCAATATGACTATAATAGTCTGAGAATCCTGAGATAATGCGAAAAAAGCAATAAAAATGTATTCAAGCATAACTTCTAAACAATACTTGCAAAATGGCTAATAATAGCCAGAGATATGTTTTTTTGTTAGTTGTACTAGAAAAATTATCTTTGTAAGGTTTGCAAAGACACAAGTTAGTTTTTTTATTCAAAATAACAGTGTAACTGTCATACTAAATATGAAAGGTTTATAATCATAACTCCAAAACCCAATATGAAATTTGTCTTAAAAAGCCTTTAATATTGAATTTATGTAAGTTTTAGCAGAATCAGGTATTTTGGAAAGAATCACAAATACAAATATTAGATTTTACTGGCCTCATATTGGTCACACTCAAAATGACAGTTTTTGAAACATAACTCCAAAAAACACATGCAAAATGTCTAATAATGCCTGAAGAAATGCATCTTCGAGAGTTTTCCTGGAAAAAAACATTTGGTAAGGTTTGCAAAAACCAAATTTGATTTGTTATTCAATTTGACAGTAATGTACTTAGAATCCTGAGATAATGTAAAAAAAGCAATAAAAATGTATTCCAACATAATTCCTAATCCAAACGTGCAAAATGTCTAAAAATGCCTGTGATATTGAATACATGTGAGTTTTGCTAGATACACTTGTTTTTCTATGGTTTGCAAATACAAAAATGAGGTTTTACTCAATATGACTGTATACTGTAACACTCAATATGACAGTTATTTAAACATAACTCCTACACCACACATGAAAAATGGCTAATAATGCCTGAAATAATGCATCTTTGGGTGTTTTACTTGAAACATATGCTTTTTTAAATCTTGCAAATGCCAAAAGTAGTTTTTTACTCAATATGACTATAATAGTCTTACAATCCTGAGATAATGCGAAAAAAGCAATAAAAATGTATTCAAACATAACTTCTAAACAATACTTGCAAAATGGCTAATAATAGCCAGAGATATGTTTTTTTGTTAGTTGTACTAGAAAAATGATCTTTTGTAAGGTTTGCAAAGACAAGAGTTAGTTTTATTATTCAATATAACAGTGTAACTGTCATACTAAATATGAAAGGTTTATAATCATAACTCCAAAACCAAATATGAGATTTGTCTTAAAAATTCTTTAATATTGAATTTATGTAAGTTTTAGCAGAATCAGGTATTTTGGAAAGAATCACAAATACAAATATTAGATTTTACTGGCCTCATATTGGTCACACTCAAAATGACAGTTTTTGACACATAACTCCAAAAATACACATGCAAAATATCTAATAATGCCCGAAGAAATGCATCTTTGAGAGTTTTCCTGAAAAAAAAAAAACATTTGGTAAGGTTTGCAAAAACCAAATTTGATTTGTTACTCAATTTGACAGTAATGTACTTAGAATCCTGAGATAATGCGAAAAAAGCAATAAAAATGTATTCCAACATAATTCCTAATCCAAACGTGCAAAAAGTCTAAAAATGCCTGTGGTATTGAATACATGTGAGTTTTACTATATACAGTTGTTTTTCTATGGTTTGCAAATACAAAAATGAGGTTTTACTCAATATGACTGTATACTGTAACACTCAAAATGACAGTTATTTAAACATAACTCCTACACCACACATGAAAAATGGCTAATAATGCCTGAAAAATGCATCTTTGGGAGTTTTACTTGAAACATATGCTTTTTTTAAATCTTCCATGTGCAAAAAGTAGTTTTTTACTCAATGTGACTATAATAGTCTTACAATCCTGAGATAATGAGAAAAAAGCAATAAAAATGTATTTAAACATAACTTCTAAACAACACATGCAAAATGGCTAATAATGCCTAGAGTTATGTTTTTTTGTTAGTTGTACTAGAAAAATGATCTTTTGTAAGGTTTGCAAAGACAAAAGTTAGTTTTTTTATTCAATATAACAGTGTAACTGTCATACTAAATATGAAAGGTTTATAATCATAACTCCAAAACCAAATATGAGATTTGTCTTAAAAATTCTTTAATATTGAATTTATGTAAGTTTTAGCAGAATCAGGTATTTTGGAAAGAATCACAAATACAAATATTAGATTTTACTGGCCTCATATTGGTCACACTCAAAATGACAGTTTTTGACACATAACTCCAAAAATACACATGCAAAATATCTAATAATGCCCGAAGAAATGCATCTTTGAGAGTTTTCCTGAAAAAAAAAAAACATTTGGTAAGGTTTGCAAAAACCAATTTGATTTGTTACTCAATTTGACAGTAATGTACTTAGAATCCTGAGATAATGCGAAAAAAGCAATAAAAATGTATTCCAACATAATTCCTAATCCAAACGTGCAAAAAAGTCTAAAAATGCCTGTGGTATTGAATACATGTGAGTTTTACTATATACAGTTGTTTTTCTATGGTTTGCAAATACAAAAATGAGGTTTTACTCAATATGACTGTATACTGTAACACTCAAAATGACAGTTATTTAAACATAACTCCTACACCACACATGAAAAATGGCTAATAATGCCTGAAAAATGCATCTTTGGGAGTTTTACTTGAAACATATGCTTTTTTAAATCTTCCATGTGCAAAAAGTAGTTTTTTACTCAATGTGACTATAATAGTCTTACAATCCTGAGATAATGAGAAAAAAGCAATAAAAATGTATTTAAACATAACTTCTAAACAACACATGCAAAATGGCTAATAATGCCTAGAGTTATGTTTTTTTGTTAGTTGTACTAGAAAAATGATCTTTTGTAAGGTTTGCAAAGACAAAAGTTAGTTTTTTTATTCAATATAACAGTGTAACTGTCATACTAAATATGAAAGGTTTATAATCATAACTCCAAAACCAAATATGAGATTTGTCTTAAAAATTCTTTAATATTGAATTTATGTAAGTTTTAGCAGAATCAGGTATTTTGGAAAGAATCACAAATACAAATATTAGATTTTACTGGCCTCATATTGGTCACACTCAAAATGACAGTTTTTGAAGCATATCTCAAAAAATACACATGCAAAATGTCTAATAATGCCTGAAAAAATGCATCTTCGAGAGTTTTCCTGAAAAAAAAACATTTGGTAAGGTTTGCAAAAACAAAATTTGATTTGTTACTCAATTTGACAGTAATGTACCTAGAATCCTGAGATTATGCGAAAAAAGCAATACAAATGTATTCCAACATAATTCCTAATCCAAACCTGCAAAAAGTCTAAAAATGCCTGTGATATTGAATACATGTGAGTTTTACTAGATACGGTTGTTTTTCTATTGTTTGCAAATACAAAAATGAGGTTTTACTCAATATGACTGTATACTGTAACACTCAATATGACAGTTATTTAAACATAACTCCTACACCACACATGAAAAATGGCTGATAATGCCTGAAATAATGCATCTTTGGGAGTTTTACTCGAAACATATGTTTTTTTAAATCTTTCAAGTGCAAAAAGTAGTTTTTTACTCAATATGACTATAATAGTCTTACAATCCTTAGATAATGCGAAAAAAGCAATAAAAATGTATTCCAACATAACTTCTATACAACACTTGCAAAATGGCTAATAATAGCCAGAGATATGTTTTTTGGTTAGTTGTACTAGAAAAATGATCTTTTGTAAGGTTTGCAAAGACACAAGTTTTTTTTTTTTATTCAATATAACAGTGTAACTGTCATACTAAATATGAAAGGTTTATAATCATAACTCCAAAACCAAATATGAAATTTGTCTTAAAAAGCCTTTAATATTGAATTTATGTAAGTTTTAGCAGAATCAGGTATTTGGAAAGAATCACAAATACAAATATTAGATTTTACTGGCCTCATATTGGTCACACTCAAAATGACAGTTTTGAAACATAACTCCAAAAATACACATGCAAAATGTCTAATAATGCCTGAAGAAATGCATCTTCGAGAGTTTTCCTGGAAAAAAAAACATTTGGTAAGGTTTGCAAAAACAAAATTTGATTTGTTACTCAATTTGACAGTAATGTACTTAGAATCCTGAGATAATGCAAAAAAAGCAATAAAAATGTATTCCAACATAATTCCTAATCCAAACGTGCAAAATGTCTAAAAATGCCTGTGATATTGAATACATGTGAGTTTTACTAGATACAGTTGTTTTTCTATGGTTTGCAAATACGAAAATGAGGTTTTACTCAATATGACTGTATACTGTAACACTCAATATGACAGTTATTTAAACATAACTCCTACACCACACATGAAAAATGGCTGATAATGCCTGAAATAATGCATCTTTGGGAGTTTTACTCGGAACATATGTTTTTTTAAATCTTGCAAGTGCAAAAAGTATTTTTTTACTCAATGTGACTATAATAGTCTTACAATCCTGAGATAATGCGAAATAAGCAATAAAAATGTATTCAAACATAACTTCTAAACAACACATGCAAAATGGCTAATAATGCCTAGAGATTTGTTTTTTGGTTAGTTGTACTCGAAAAATGATCTTTTGTAAGGTTTGCAAGGAGACAAGTTAGTTTTTTTATTCAATATAACAGTGTAACTGTCATACTAAATATGAAAGGTTTATAATCATAACTCCAAAACCAAATATGAAATTTGTCTTAAAAAGCCTTTAATATTGAATTTATGTAAGCTTTAGCAGAATCAGGTATTTTGGAAAGAATCACAAATACAAATATTAGATTTTACTGGCCTCATATTGGTCACACTCAAAATGACAGTTTTTGAAACATAACTCCAAAAATACACATGCAAAATGTCTAATAATGCCTGAAGAAATGCATCTTCGAGAGTTTTCCTGAAAAAAAAACATTTGGTAAGGTTAACAAAAACCAAATTTGATTTGTTACTCAATTTGACAGTAATGTACTTAGAATCCTGAGATAATGCGAAAAAAGCAATAAAAATGTATTCCAACATAATTTCTAATCCAAACGTGCAAAAAGTCTAAAAATGCCTGTGATATTGAATACATGTGAGTTTTACTAGATAAAGTTGTTTTTCTATGGTTTGCAAATACAAAAATGAGGTTTTACTCAATATGACTGTATACTGTAACACTCAATATGACAGTTATTTAAACATAACTCCTACACCACACATGAAAAATGGCTAATAATGCCTGAAATAATGCATCTTTGGGAGTTTTACTCGAAACATATGCTTTTTTAAATCTTGCAAATGCCAAAAGTAGTTGTTTACTCAATATGACTATAATAGTCTGAGAATCCTGAGATAATGCGAAAAAAGCAATAAAAATGTATTCATACATAACTTCTAAACAACACTTGCAAAATGGCTAATAATAGCCAGAGATATGTTTTTTTGTTAGTTGTACTAGAAAAATGATCTTTTGTAAGGTTTGCAAAGACAAGAGTTAGTTTTTTTTATTCAATATAACAGTGTAACTGTCATACTAAATATGAAAGGTTTATAATCATAACTCCAAAACCAAATATGAGATTTGTCTTAAAAATTCTTTAATATTGAATTTATGTAAGTTTTAGCAGAATCAGGTATTTTGGAAAGAATCACAAATACAAATATTAGATTTTACTGGCCTCATATTGGTCACACTCAAAATGACAGTTTTTGACACATAACTCCAAAAATACACATGCAAAATGTCTAATAATGCCCGAAGAAATGCATCTTTGAGAGTTTTCCTGAAAAAAAAAACATTTGGTAAGGTTTGCAAAAACAAAATTTGATTTGTTACTCAATTTGACAGTAATGTACTTAGAATCCTGAGATAATGCGAAAAAAGCAATAAAAATGTATTCCAACATAATTCCTAATCCAAACGTGCAAAATGTCTAAAAATGCCTGTGATATTGAATATTTTTGAGTTTTACTAGATACAGATGATTTTCTATGGTTTTTAAATACAAAAATGAGGTTTTACTCAATATGACTGTATACTGTAACACTCAATATGACAGTTATTTAAACATAACTCTTACACCACACATGAAAAATGGCTAATAATGCCTGAAAAAATGCATCTTTGGGAGTTTTACTCGAAACATATGCTTTTTTAAATCTTGCAAATGCAAAAAGTAGTTTTTTACTCAATATGACTATAATAGTCTTAGAATCCTGAGATAATGCGAAAAAAGCAATAAAAATGTATTCAAACATAACTTCTAAACAACACATGCAAAATGGCTAATAATAGCTAGAGATATGTTTTTTTGTTAGTTGTACTAGAAAAATGATCTTTTGTAAGGTTTGCAAAGACACAAGTTAGTTTTTTTATTCAATATAACAGTGTAACTGTCATACTAAATATGAAAGGTTTATAATCATAACTCCAAAACCAAATATGAAATGTGTCTTAAAAAGCCTTTAATATTGAATTTATTTAAGTTTTACCAAAATCAGGTATTTTGGAAAGAATCACAAATACAAATATTAGATTTTACTGGCCTCATATTGGTGACACTCAAAATGACAGTTTTTGAAACATAACTCCAAAAATACACATGCAAAATGTCTAATAATGCCCGAAGAAATGCATCTTTGAGAGTTTTCCTGAAAAAAAAAAACATTTGGTAAGGTTTGCAAAAACAAAATTTGATTTGTTACTCAATTTGACAGTAATGTACTTAGAATCCTGAGATAATGCGAAAAAAGCAATAAAAATGTATTCCAACATAATTCCTAATCCAAACGTGCAAAATGTCTAAAAATGCCTGTGATATTGAATATTTTTTAGTTTTACTAGATACAGATGATTTTCTATGGTTTGTAAATACAAAAATGAGGTTTTACTCAATATGACTGTATACTGTAACACTCAATATGACAGTTATTTAAACATAACTCCTACACCACACATGAAAAATGGCTAATAATGCCTGAAAAAATGCATCTTTGGGAGTTTTACTCGAAACATATGCTTTTTTAAATCTTGCAAATGCAAAAAGTAGTTTTTTACTCAATATGACTATAATAGTCTTACAATCCTGAGATAATGCAAAAAAGCAATAAAAATGTATTCAAACATAACTTCTAAACAACACATGCAAAATGGCTAATAATGCCTAGAGATATTTTTTTTTGTTAGTTGTACTAGAAAAATGATCTTTTGTAAGGTTTGCAAAGACACAAGTTAGTTTTTTTATTCAATATAACAGTGTAACTGTCATACTAAATATGAAAGGTTTATAATCATAACTCCAAAACCAAATATGAAATGTGTCTTAAAAAGCCTCTCATATTGAATTTATTTAAGTTTTACCAAAATCAGGTATTTTGGAAAGAATCACAAATACAAATATTAGATTTTACTGGCCTCATATTGGTCACACTCAAAATGACAGTTTTTGAAGCATAACTCCAAAAATACCCATGCAAAATGTCTAATAATGCCTGAAAAAATGCATCTTCGAGAGTTTTCCTGAAAAAAAAACATTTGGTAAGGTTTGCAAAAACAAAATTTGATTTGTTACTCAATTTGACAGTAATGCACTAAGAATCCTGAGATAATGCGAAAAAAGCAATAAAAATGTAGTCCAACATAATTCCTAATGCAAACGTGCAAAATGTCTAAAACTGCCTGTGATGTTGAATACATGTGAGTTTTACTAGATGCAGTTGTTTTTCTATGGTTTGCAAATACAAAAATGAGGTTTTACTCAATATGACTGTATACTGTAACACTCAATATGACAGTTATTTAAACATAACTCCTGCACCACACATGAAAAATGGCTAATAATGCCTGAAATAATGCATCTTTGGGAGTTTTACTCGAAACATATGCTTTTTTAAATCTTGCAAATGCAAAAAGTAGTTTTTTACTCAATGTGACTATAATAGTCTTACAATCCTGAGATAATGCGAAAAAAGCATTACAAATGTATTCAAACATAACTTCTAAACAACACATGCAAAATGGCTAATAATGCCTAGAGATATGTTTGTTGGTTAATTGTACTAGAAAAATGATATTTTGTAAGGTTTGCAAAGACACAAGTTTTTTTTTTTATTCAATATAACAGTGTAACTGTCATACTAAATATGAAAGGTTTATAATCATAACTCCAAAACCAAATATGAAATTTGTCTTTAAAAGCCTTTAATATTGAATTTATGTAAGTTTTAGCAGAATCAGGTATTTTGGAAAGAATCACAAATACAAATATTAGATTTTACTGACCTCATATTGGTCACACTCAAAATGACAGTTTTTGAAACATAACTCCAAAAATACACATGCAAAATGTCTAATAATGGCCGAAGAAATAAATCTTTGAGAGTATTCCTGAAAAAAAAACATTTGGTAAGGTTTGCAAAAACAACATTTGATTTGTTACTCAATTTGACAGTAATGTACTTAGAATCCTGAGATAATGCGAAAAAAGCAATAAAAATGAATTCCAACATAATTCCTACTCCAAACGTGCAAAATGTCTAAAAATGCCTGTGATATTGAATACTTTTGAGTTTTACTAGATACAGATGATTTTCTATGGTTTGCAAATTAAAAAATTAGGTTTTACTCAATATGACTGTATACTCTAACACTCAATATGACAGTTATTTAAACATAACTCCTACACCACACATGAAAAATGGCTAATAATGCCTGAAATAATGCATCTTTGGGAGTTTTACTCGAAACATATGCTTTTTTAAATCTTGCAAGTGCAAAAAGTAGTTTTTTACTCAATATGACAATAATAGTCTTACAATCCTGAGATAATGCGAAAAAAGCAATAAAAATGTATTCAAACATAACTTCAAAACAACACATGCAAAATGGCTAATAATAGCTAGAGATATATTTTTTTGTTAGTTGTACTAGAAAAATGATCTTTTGTAAGGTTTGCAAAGACACAAGTTAGTTTTTTTATTCAATATAACAGTGTAACTGTCATAATAAATATGAAAGGTTTATAATCATAACTCCAAAACCAAATATGAAATTTGTCTTAAAACGCTTTTAATATTGAATTTATGTAAGTTTTACCAAAATCAGGTATTTTGGAAAGAATCATAAATACAAATATTAGATTTTACTGGCCTCAGTATTGGTCACACTCAAAATGACAGTTTTTGAAACATAACTCCAAAAATACACATGCAAAATGTCTAATAATGCCTGATAAAATGCATCTTCGAGAGTTTTCCTGAAAAAAAACATTTGGTAAGGTTTGCAAAAACCAAATTTGATTTGTTACCCAATTTGACAGTAATGTACTTAGAATCCTGAGATAATGCGAAAAAAGCAATAAAAATGTATTCCAACATAATTCCTAATCCAAACGTGCAAAATGTCTAAAAATGCCTGTGATATTGAATACATGTGAGTTTTACTAGATGCAGTTGTTTTTCTATGGTTTGCAAATACAAAAATGAGGTTTTACTCAATATGACTGTATACTGTAACACTCAATATGACAGTTATTTAAACATAACTCCTACACCACACATGAAAAATGGCTAATGCCTGAAATAATGAATCTTTGGGGGTTTTACTCGAAACATATGCTTTTTTAAATCTTGCAAATGCCAAAAGTAGTTTTTTTACTCGATATGACTATAATAGTCTTAGAATCCTGAGATAATGCGAAAAAAGCAATACAGATTTATTCAAACATAACTTCTAAACAACACTTGCAAAATGGCTAATAATAGCCAGAGATATGTTTTTTTGTTAGTTGTACTAGAAAAATGATCTTTTGTAAGGTTTGCAAAGACACAAGTTAGTTTTTTTATTCAATATAACAGTGTAACTGTCATACTAAATATGAAAGGTTTATAATCATAACTCCAAAACCAAATATGAAATGTGTCTTAAAAAGCCTTTAATATTGAATTTATGTAAGTTTTAGCAAAATCAGGTATTTTGGAAAGAATCACAAATACAAATATTAGATTTTACTGGCCTCATATTGGTCACACTCAAAATGACAGTTTTTGAAACATAACTCCAAAAATACACATGCAAAATGTCTAATAATGCCTGAAGAAATGCATCTTCGAGAGTTTTCCTGAAAAAAAATATTTGGTAAGGTTTGCAAAAACCAAATTTGATTTGTTACTCAATTTGACAGTAATGTACTTAGAATCCTGAGATAATGCGAAAAAAGCAATACAAATGTATTCCAACATAATTCCTAATCCAAACGTGCAAAATGTCTAAAAATGCCTGTGATATTGAATACATGTGAGTTTTACTAGATGCAGTTGTTTTTCTATGGTTTGCAAATACAAAAATGAGGTTTTACTCAATATGACTGTATACTGTAACACTCAATATGACAGTTATTTAAACATAACTCCTACACCACACATGAAAAATGGCTAATAATGCCTGAAAAAATGCATCTTTGGGAGTTTTACTCGAAATATATGCTTTTTTAAATCTTGCAAATGCAAAAAGTAGTTTTTTACTCAATGTGACTATAATAGTCTTACAATCCTGAGATAATGCGAAAAAAGCAATAAAAATGTATTCAAACATAACTTCTAAACAACACTTGCAAAATGGCTAATAATGCCTAGAGATATGTTTGTTGGTTAGTTGTACTAGAAAAATTATCTTTTGTAAGGTTTGCAAAGACACAAGTTAGTTTTTTTATTCAATATAACAGTGTAACTGTCATACTAAATATGAAAGGTTTATAATCATAAGTCCAAAACCAAATATGAAATGTGTCTTAAAAAGCCTTTAATATTGAATTTATTTAAGTTTTACCAAAATCAGGTATTTTGGAAAGAATCACAAATACAAATATTAGATTTTACTGGCCTCATATTGGTCACACTCAAAATGAAAGTTTTTGAAACATAACTCCAAAAATACACATGCAAAATGTCTAATAATGCCCGAAGAAATGCATCTTTGAGAGTTTTCCTGAAAAAAAAAAACATTTGGTAAGGTTTGCAAAAACAAAATTTGATTTGTTACTCAATTTGACAGTAATGTACTTAGAATCCTGAGATAATGCGAAAAAAGCAATAAAAATGTATTCCAACATAATTCCTAATCCAAACGTGCAAAATGTCTAAAAATGCCTGTGATATTGAATATTTTTGAGTTTTACTAGATACAGATGATTTTCTATGGTTTGTAAATACAAAAATGAGGTTTTACTCAATATGACTGTATACTGTAACACTCAATATGACAGTTATTTAAACAGAACTCCTACACCACACATGAAAAATGGCTAATAATGCCTGAAAAAATGCATCTTTGGGAGTTTTACTCGAAACATATGCTTTTTTAAATCTTGCAAATGCAAAAAGTAGTTTTTTACTCAATAAGACTATAATAGTCTTACAATCCTGAGATAATGCGAAAAAAGCAATAAAAATGTATTCAAACATAACTTCTAAACAACACATGCAAAATAGCTAATAATAGCTAGAGATAGGTTTTTTTGTTAGTTGTACTAGAAAAATGATCTTTTGTAAGGTTTGCAAAGACACAAGTTAGTTTTTTTATTCAATATAACAGTGTAACTGTCATACTAAATATGAAAGGTTTATAATCATAACCCCAAAACCAAATATGAAATGTGTCTTAAAAAGCCTTTAATATTGAATTTATGTAAGTTTTAGCAGAATCAGGTATTTTGGAAAGAATCACAAATACAAATATTAGATTTTACTGGCCTCATATTGGTCACACTCAAAATGACAGTTTTTGAAACATAACTCCAAAAATACACATGCAAAATGTCTAATAATGCCTGAAGAAATGCATCTTCGAGAGTTTTCCTGGAAAAAAAACATTTGGTAAAGTTTGCAAAAACCAAATTTGATTTGTTACTCAATTTGACAGTAATGTACTTAGAATCCTGAGATAATGCGAAAAAAGCAATAAAAATGTATTCCAACATAATTCCTAATCCAAACGTTCAAAATGTCTAAAAATGCCTGTGATATTGAATACATGTGAGTTTTACTAGATACAGTTGTTTTTCTATGGTTTGCAAATACAAAAATAAAGTTTTACTCAATATGACTGTATACTGTAACACTCAATATGACAGCTATTTAAACATAACTCCAACACCACACATGAAAAATGGCTAATAATGCCTGAAATAATGCATCTTTGGGAGTTTTACTCGAAACATATGCTTTTTTAAATCTTGCAAATGCAAAAAGTAGTTTTTTACTCAATATGACTATAATAGTCTTAGAATCCTGAGATAATGCGAAAAAAGCAATACAAATGTATTCAAACATAACTTCTAAACAACACATGCAAAATGGCTAATAATAGCTAGAGATATGTTTTTTTTGTTAGTTGTACTAGAAAAATGATCTTTTGTAAGGTTTGCAAAGACACAAGTTAGTTTTTTTATTCAATATAACAGTTTAACTGTCATACTAAATATGAAAGGTTTATAATCATAACTCCAAAACCAAATATGAAATGTGTCTTAAAAAGCCTTTAATATTGAATTTATGTAAGTTTTAGCAGAATCGGGTATTTTGGAAGGAATCACAAATACAAATATTAGATTTTACTGGCCTCATATTGGTCACACTCAAAATGACAGTTTTTGAAGCATAACTCCAAAACTGCACATGCAAAGTGTCTAATAATGCCTGAAAAATTGCATCTTTGAGAGTTTTCCTGAAAAAAAAACCATTTGGTAAGGTTTGCAAAAACAAAATTTGATTTGTTACTCAATTTGACAGTAATGTACTTAGAATCCTGAGATAATGCGAAAAAAGCAATAAAAATGTATTCCAACATAATTTCTAAATCCAAACGTGCAAAATGTCTAAAAATGCCTGTGATATTGAATACATGTGAGTTTTACTAGATGCAGTTGTTTTTCTATGGTTTGCAAATACAAAAATGAGGTTTTACTCAATATGACTGTATACTGTAACACTCAATATGACAGTTATTTAAACATAACTCCTACACCACACATGAAAAATGGCTAATAATGCCCGAAAAAATGCATCTTTGGGAGTTTTACTCGAAATATATGCTTTTTTAAATCTTGCAAATGCAAAAAGTAGTTTTTTTACTCAATGTGACTATAATAGTCTTACAATCCTGAGATAATGCGAAAAAAGCAATAAAAATGTATTCAAACATAACTTCTAAACAACACATGCAAAATGGCTAATAATGCCTAGAGATATGTTTGTTGGTTAGTTGTACTAGAAAAATGATATTTTGTAAGGTTTGCAAAGACACAAGTTTGTTTTTTTATTCAATATAACAGTGTATCTGTCATACTAAATATGAAAGGTTTATAATCATAACTCCAAAACCAAATATGAAATGTGTCTTAAAAAGCCTTTAATATTGAATTTATTTAAGTTTTACCAAAATCAGGTATTTTGGAAAGAATCACAAATACAAATATTAGATTTTACTGGCCTCATATTGGTCACACTCAAAATGACAGTTTTTGAAACATAACTCCAAATTACACATGCAAAATGTCTAATAATGCCCAAAGAAATGCATCTTTGAGAGTTTTCCTGAAAAAAAAAACATTTGGTAAGGTTTGCAAAAAAAAAAAATTGATTTGTTACTCAATTTGACAGTAATGTACTTAGAATCCTGAGATAATGCGAAAAAAGCAATAAAAATGTATTCCAACATAATTCCTAATCCAAACGTGCAAAATGTCTAAAAATGCCTGTGATATTGAATACTTTTGAGTTTTACTAGATACAGATGATTTTTCTATGGTTTGCAAATTAAAAAATTAGGTTTTACTCAATATGACTGTATACTCTAACACTCAATATGACAGTTATTTAAACATAACTCCTACACCACACATGAAAAATGGCTAATAATGCCTGAAAATAATGCATCTTTGGGAGTTTTACTCGAAACATATGCTTTTTTAAATCTTGCAAGTGCAAAAAGTAGTTTTTACTCAATATGACTATAATAGTCTTACAATCCTGAGATAATGCGAAAAAAGCAATAAAAATGTATTCAAACATAACTTCTAAACAACACATGCAAAATGGCTAATAATAGCTAGAGATATATTTTTTTGTTAGTTGTACTAGAAAAATTATCTTTTGTAAGGTTTGCAAAGACACAAGTTAGTTTTTTTATTCAATATAACAGTGTAACTGTCATAATAAATATGAAAGGTTTATAATCATAACTCCAAAACCAAATATGAAATTTGTCTTAAAACGCCTTTAATATTGAATTTATGTAAGTTTTACCAAAATCAGGTATTTTGGAAAGAATCATAAATACAAATATTAGATTTTACTGGCCTCAGTATTGGTCACACTCAAAATGACAGTTTTTGAAACATAACTCCAAAAATACACATGCAAAATGTCTAATAATGCCTGATAAAATGCATCTTCGAGAGTTTTCCTGAAAAAAAACATTTGGTAAGGTTTGCAAAAAACCAAATTTGATTTGTTACTCAATTTGACAGTAATGTACTTAGAATCCTGAGATAATGCGAAAAAAGCAATAAAATGTATTCCAACATAATTCCTAATCCAAACGTGCAAAATGTCTAAAAATGCCTGTGATATTGAATACATGTGAGTTTTACTAGATGCAGTTGTTTTTCTATGGTTTGCAAATACAAAAATGAGGTTTTACTCAATATGACTGTATACTGTAACACTCAATATGACAGTTATTTAAACATAACTCCTACACCACACATGAAAAATGGCTAATGCCTGAAATAATGAATCTTTGGGAGTTTTACTCGAAACATATGCTTTTTTAAATCTTGCAAATGCCAAAAGTAGTTTTTTTACTCGATATGACTATAATAGTCTTAGAATCCTGAGATAATGCGAAAAAAGCAATACAGATTTATTCAAACATAACTTCTAAACAACACTTGCAAAATGGCTAATAATAGCCAGAGATATGTTTTTTTGTTAGTTGTACTAGAAAAATGATCTTTTGTAAGGTTTGCAAAGACACAAGTTAGTTTTTTTATTCAATATAACAGTGTAACTGTCATACTAAATATGAAAGGTTTATAATCATAACTCCAAAACCAAATATGAAATGTGTCTTAAAAAGCCTTTAATATTGAATTTATGTAAGTTTTAGCAAAATCAGGTATTTTGGAAAGAATCACAAATACAAATATTAGATTTTACTGGCCTCATATTGGTCACACTCAAAATGACAGTTTTTGAAACATAACTCCAAAAATACACATGCAAAATGTCTAATAATGCCTGATAAAATGCATCTTCGAGAGTTTTCCTGAAAAAAAACATTTGGTAAGGTTTGCAAAAACCAAATTTGATTTGTTACTCAATTTGACAGTAATGTACTTAGAATCCTGAGATAATGCGAAAAAAGCAATAAAAATGTATTCCAACATAACTTCTATACAACACATGCAAAATGGCTAATAATGCCTAAAGATATGTTTTTTTGTTAGTTGTACTAGAAAAATGATCTTTTGTAAGGTTTGCAAAGACACAAGTTAGTTTTTTTATTCAATATAACAGTGTAACTGTCATACTAAATATGAAAGGTTTATAATCATAACTCCAAAACCAAATATGAAATTTGTCTTAAAAAGCCTTTAATATTGAATTTATGTAAGTTTTAGCAGAATCAGGTATTTTGGAAAGAATCACAAATACAAATATTAGATTTTACTGGCCTCATATTGGTCACACTCAAAATGACAGTTTTTGAAACATAACTCCAAAAATACAAATGCAAAATGTCTAATAATGCCTGAAGAAATGCATCTTCGAGAGTTTTCCTGAAAAAAAACATTTAAGTTTTACTATATACAGTTGTTTTTCTATGGTTTGCAAATACAAAAATGAGGTTTTACTCAATATGACTGTATACTGTAACACTCAATATGACAGTTATTTAAACATAACTCCTACACCACAAATGAAAAATGGCTAATAATGCCTGAAATAATGCATCTTTGGGAGTTTTACTCGAAACATATGCTTTTTTAAATCTTGCAAATGCCAAAAGTAGTTTTTTACTCAATATGACTATAAGAGTCTTACAATCCTGAGATAATGCGAAAAAAGCAATAAAAATTTATTCAAACATAACTTCTAAACAACACTTGCAAAATGGCTAATAATAGCCAGAGATATGTTTTTTTGTTAGTTGTACTAGAAAAATGATCTTTTGTAAGGTTTGCAAAGACACAAGTTAGTTTTTTTATTCAATATAACAGTGTAACTGTCATACTAAATATGAAAGGTTTATAATCATAACTCCAAAACCAAATATGAAATGTCTCTTAAAAAGCCTTTAATATTGAATTTGTGTAAGTTTTAGCAGAATCAGGTATTTTGGAAAGAATCACAAATACAAATATTAGATTTTACTGGCCTCATATTGGTCACACTCAAAATGACAGTTTTTGAAACATAATTCCAAAAATACACATGCAAAATGTCTAATAATGCCTGAAGAAATGCATCTTCGAGAGTTTTCCTGAAAAAAAAACATTTGGTAAGGTTTGCAAAAACAAAATTTGATTTGTTACTAAATTTGACAGTAATGTACTTAGAATCGTGAGATAATGCGAAAAAAGCAATAAAAATGTATTCCAACATAACTTCTATACAACACATGCAAAATGGCTAATAATGCCTAAAGATATGTTTTTTTTGTTAGTTGTACTAGAAAAATGATCTTTTGTAAGGTTTGCAAAGACACAAGTTAGTTTTTTTATTCAATATAACAGTGTAACTGTCATACTAAATATGAAAGGTTTATAATCATAACTCCAAAACCAAATATGAAATTTGTCTTAAAAAGCCTTTAATATTGAATTTATGTAAGTTTTAGCAGAATCAGGTATTTTGGAAAGAATCACAACTACAAATATTAGATTTTACTGGCCTCATATTGGTCACACTCAAAATGACAGTTTTTGAAACATAACTCCAAAAATACACATGCAAAATGTCTAATAATGCCTGAAGAAATGCATCTTCGAGAGTTTTCCTGAAAAAAAAACATTTGGTGAGGTTAACAAAAAACAAATTTGATTTGTTACTCAATTTAACAGTAATGTACTAAGAATCCTGAGATAATGCGAAAAAAGCAATAAAAATGTATTCCAACATAATTCCTAATCCAAACGTGCAAAAAGTCTAAAAATGCCTGTGATATTGAATACATGTGAGTTTTACTATATACAGTTGTTTTTCTATGGTTTGCAAATACAAAAATGAGGTTTTACTCAATATGACTGTATACTGTAACACTCAATATGACAGTTATTTAAACATAACTCCTACACCACAAATGAAAAATGGCTAATAATGCCTGAAATAATGCATCTTTGGGAGTTTTACTCGAAACATATGCTTTTTTAAATCTTGCAAATGCCAAAAGTAGTTTTTTACTCAATATGACTATAAGAGTCTGAGAATCCTGAGATAATGCGAAAAAAGCAATAAAAATTTATTCAAACATAACTTCTAAACAACACTTGCAAAATGGCTAATAATAGCCAGAGATATGTTTTTTTGTTAGTTGTACTAGAAAAATGATCTTTTGTAAGGTTTGCAAAGACACAAGTTAGTTTTTTTATTCAATATAACAGTGTAACTGTCATACTAAATATGAAAGGTTTATAATCATAACTCCAAAACCAAATATGAAATTTGTCTTAAAAAGCCTTTAATATTGAATTTGTGTAAGTTTTAGCAGAATCAGGTATTTTGGAAAGAATCACAAATACAAATATTAGATTTTACTGGCCTCATATTGGTCACACTCAAAATGACAGTTTTTGAAGCATAACTCCAAAAATACACATGCAAAATGTCTAATAATGCCTGAAAAAATGCATCTTCGAGAGTTTTCCTGAAAAAAAAAACATTTGGTAAGGTTTGCAAAAACCAAATTTGATTTGTTACTCAATTTGACAGTAATGTACTTAGAATCCTGAGATAATGCGAAAAAAGCCATAAAAATGTATTCCAACATATTTCCTAATCCAAACGTGCAAACTGTCTAAAAATGCCTGTGATATTGAATACATGTGAGTTTTACTGGATGCAGTGGTTTTTCTATGGTTTGCAAATACAAAAATTAGGTTTTACTCAATATGACTGTATACTGTTACACTCAATATGACAGTTATTTAAACATAACTCCTACACCACACATGAAAAATGGCCAATAATGCCTGAAATAATGCATCTTTGGGAGTTTTACTCGAAACATATGCTTTTTTAAATCTTGCAAATGCCAAAAGTAGTTTTTTACTCAATATGACTATAAGAGTCTGAGAATCCTGAGATAATGCGAAAAAAGCAATAAAAATTTATTCAAACATAACTTCTAAACAACACTTGCAAAATGGCTAATAATAGCCAGAGATATGCTTTTTTGTTAGTTGTACTAGAAAAATGATCTTTTGTAAGGTTTGCAAAGACACAAGTTAGTTTTTTTATTCAATATAACAGTGTAACTGTCGTACTAAATATGAAAGGTTTATAATCATAACTCCAAAACCAAATATGAAATGTGTCTTAAAAAGCCTTTAATATTGAATTTATGTAAGTTTTAGCAAAATCAGGTATTTTGGAAAGAATCACAAATACAAATATTAGATTTTACTGGCCTCATATTGGTCACACTCAAAATGACAGTTTTTGAAACATAACTCCAAAAATACACATGCAAAATGTCTAATAATGCCCGAAGAAATGCATCTTTGAGAGTTTTCCTGAAAAAAAAAACAATTGGTAAGGTTTGCAAAAACAAAATTTGATTTGTTACTCAATTTGACAGTAATGTACTTAGAATCCTGAGATAATGCGAAAAAAGCAATAACAATGTATTCCAACATCATTCCTAATCCAAACGTGCAAAATGTCTAAAAATGCCTGTGATATTGAATATTTTTGAGTTTTACTAGATACAGATGATTTTGTATGGTTTGTAAATACAAAAATGAGGTTTTACTCAATATGACTGTATACTGTAACACTCAATATGACAGTTATTTAAACATAACTCCTACACCACACATGAAAAATGGCTAATAATGCCTGAAATAATGCATCTTTGGGAGTTTTACTCGAAACATATGCTTTTTTAAATCTTGCAAATGCCAAAAGTAGTTTTTTACTCAATATGACTATAATAGTCTGAGAATCCTGAGATAATGCGAAAAAAGCAATAAAAATTTATTCAAACATAACTTCTAAACAACACTTGCAAAATGGCTAATAATAGCCAGAGATATGTTTTTTTGTTAGTTGTACTAGAAAAATGATCTTTTGTAAGGTTTGCAAAGACACAAGTTAGTTTTTTTATTCAATACAACAGTGTAACTGTCATACTAAATATGAAAGGTTTATAATCATAACTCCAAAACCAAATATGAAATTTGTCTTAAAAAGCCTTTAATATTGAATTTGTGTAAGTTTTAGCAGAATCAGGTATTTTGGAAAGAATCACAAATACAAATATTAGATTTTACTGGCCTCATATTGGTCACACTCAAAATGACAGTTTTTGAAACATAATTCCAAAAATACACATGCAAAATGTCTAATAATGCCTGAAGAAATGCATCTTCGAGAGTTTTCCTGAAAAAAAAACATTTGGTAAGGTTTGCAAAAACAAAATTTGATTTGTTACTAAATTTGACAGTAATGTACTTAGAATCGTGAGATAATGCGAAAAAAGCAATAAAAATGTATTCCAACATAACTTCTATACGACACATGCAAAATGGCTAATAATGCCTAAAGATATGTTTTTTTGTTAGTTGTACTAGAAAAATGATCTTTTGTAAGGTTTGCAAAGACACAAGTTAGTTTTCTTATTCAATATAACAGTGTAACTGTCATACTAAATATGAAAGGTTTATAATCATAACTCCAAAACCAAATATGAAATTTGTCTTAAAAAGCCTTTAATATTGAATTTATGTAAGTTTTAGCAGAATCAGGTATTTTGGAAAGAATCACAAATACAAATATTAGATTTTACTGGCCTCATATTGGTCACACTCAAAATGACAGTTTTTGAAACATAACTCCAAAAATACACATGCAAAATGTCTAATAATGCCTGAAGAAATGCATCTTCGAGAGTTTTCCTGAAAAAAAAACATTTGGTGAGGTTAACAAAAACCAAATTTGATTTGTTACTCAATTTAACAGTAATTTACTAAGAATCCTGAGATAATGCGAAAAAAGCAATAAAAATGTATTCCAACATAATTCCTAATCCAAACGTGCAAAAAGTCTAAAAATGCCTGTGATATTGAATACATGTGAGTTTTACTATATACAGTTGTTTTTCTATGGTTTGCAAATACAAAAATGAGGTTTTACTCAATATGACTGTATACTGTAACACTCAATATGACAGTTATTTAAACATAACTCCTACACCACAAATGAAAAATGGCTAATAATGCCTGAAATAATGCATCTTTGGGAGTTTTACTCGAAACATATGCTTTTTTAAATCTTGCAAATGCCAAAAGTAGTTTTTTACTCAATATGACTATAAGAGTCTGAGAATCCTGAGATAATGCGAAAAAAGCAATAAAAATTTATTCAAACATAACTTCTAAACAACACTTGCAAAATGGCTTATAATAGCCAGAGATATGTTTTTTTGTTAGTTGTACTAGAAAAATGATCTTTTGTAAGGTTTGCAAAGACACAAGTTAGTTTTTTTATTCAATATAACAGTGTAACTGTCATACTAAATATGAAAGGTTTATAATCATAACTCCAAAACCAAATATGAAATTTGTCTTAAAAAGCCTTTAATATTGAATTTGTGTAAGTTTTAGCAGAATCAGGTATTTTGGAAAGAATCACAAATACAAATATTAGATTTTACTGGCCTCATATTGGTCACACTCAAAATGACAGTTTTTGAAGCATAACTCCAAAAATACACATGCAAAATGTCTAATAATGCCTGAAAAAATGCATCTTCGAGAGTTCTCCTGAAAAAAAAACATTTGGTAAGGTTTGCAAAAACAAAATTTGATTTGTTACTCAATTTGACAGTAATGTACTTAGAATCCTGAGATAATGCGAAAAAAGCAATAAAAATGTAGTCCAACATAATTCCTAATCCAAACGTGCAAAATGTCTAAAAATGCCTGTGATATTGAATACATGTGAGTTTTACTAGATGCAGTTGTTTTTCTATGGTTTGCAAATACAAAAATGAGGTTTTACTCAATATGACTGTATACTGTAACACTCAATATGACAGTTATTTAAACATAACTCCTGCACCACACATGAAAAATGGCTAATAATGCCTGAAAAAATGCATCTTTGGGAGTTTTACTCGAAACATATGCTTTTTTAAATCTTGCAAATGGAAAAAGTAGTTTTTTACTCAATGTGACTATAATAGTCTTACAATCCTGAGATAATGCGAAAAAAGCAATACAAATGTATTCAAACATAACTTCTAAACACATGCAAAATGGCTAATAATGCCTAGAGATATGTTTGTTGGTTAGTTGTACTAGAAAAATGATATTTTGTAAGGTTTGCAAAGACACAAGTTAGTTTTTTTATTCAATATAACAGTGTAACTGTCATACTAAATATGAAAGGTTTATAATCATAACTCCAAAACCAAATATGAAATGTCTCTTTAAAAGCCTTTAATATTGAATTTATGTAAGTTTTAGCAGAATCAGGTATTTTGGAAAGAATCACAAATACAAATATTAGATTTTACTGGCCTCATATTGGTCACACTCAAAATGACAGTTTTTGAAACATAACTCCAAAAATACACATGCAAAATGTCTAATAATGCCCGAAAAAATGCATCTTTGAGAGTATTCCTGAAAAAAAAACATTTGGTAAGGTTTGCAAAAACAACATTTGATTTGTTACTCAATTTGACAGTAATGTACTTAGAATCCTGAGATAATGCGAAAAAAGCAATAAAAATGTATTCCAACATAATTCCTAATCCAAACGTGCAAAATGTCTAAAAATGCCTGTGATATTGAATACTTTTGAGTTTTACTAGATACAGATGATTTTCTATGGTTTGCAAATACAAAAATGAGGTTTTACTCAATATGACTGTATACTGTAACACTCAATATGACAGTTATTTAAACATAACTCCTACACCACACATGAAAAATGGCTAATAATGCCTGAAATAATGCATCTTTGGGAGTTTTACTCGAAACATATGCTTTTTTAAATCTTGCAAGTGCAAAAAGTAGTTTTTTACTCAATATGACTATAATAGTCTTACAATCCTGAGATAATGCGAAAAAAGCAATAAAAATGTATTCAAACATAACTTCTAAACAACACATGCAAAATGGCTAATAATAGCTAGAGATATATTTGTTTGTTAGTTGTACTAGAAAAATGATCTTTTGTAAGGTTTGCAAAGACACAAGTTAGTTTTTTTATTCAATATAACAGTGTAACTGTCGTACTAAATATGAAAGATTTATAATCATAACTCCAAAACCAAATATGAAATGTGTCTTAAAAAGCCTTTAATATTGAATTTATGTAAGTTTTAGCAAAATCAGGTATTTTGGAAAGAATCACAAATACAAATATTAGATTTTACTGGCCTCATATTGGTCACACTCAAAATGACAGTTTTTGAAACATAACTCCAAAAATACACATGCAAAATGTCTAATAATGCCCGAAGAAATGCATCTTTGAGAGTTTTCCTGAAAAAAAAACATTTGGTAAGGTTTGCAAAAACCAAATTTGATTTGTTACTCAATTTGACAGTAATGTACTTAGAATCCTGAGATAATGCGAAAAAAGCCATAAAAATGTATTCCAACATAATTCCTAATCCAAACGTGCAAAATGTCTAAAAATGCCTGTGATATTGAATACATGTGAGTTTTACTAGATGCAGTTGTTTTTCTATGGTTTGCAAATACAAAAATGAGGTTTTACTCAATATGACTGTATACTGTAACACTCAATATGACAGTTATTTAAACATAACTCCTACACCACACATGAAAAATGGCTAATAATGCCTGAAATAATGCATCTTTGGGAGTTTTACTCGAAACATATGCTTTTTTAAATCTTGCAAATGCCAAAAGTAGTTTTTTACTCAATATGACTATAATAGTCTTAGAATCCTGAGATAATGCGAAAAAAGCAATAAAAATTTATTCAAACATAACTTCTAAACAACACTTGCAAAATGGCTAATAATAGCCAGAGATATGTTTTTTTGTTAGTTGTACTAGAAAAATGATCTTTTGTAAGGTTTGCAAAGACACAAGTTAGTTTTTTTTATTCAATATAACAGTGTAACTGTCGTACTAAATATGAAATGTTTATAATCATAACTCCAAAACCAAATATGAAATGTGTCTTAAAAAGCGTTTAATATTGAATTTATGTAAGTTTTAGCAAAATCAGGTATTTTGGAAAGAATCACAAATACAAATATTAGATTTTACTGGCCTCATATTGGTCACACTCAAAATGACAGTTTTTGAAACATAACTCCAAAAATACACATGCAAAATGTCTAATAATGCCCGAAGAAATGCATCTTTGAGAGTTTTCCTGAAAAAAAAAAACATTTGGTAAGGTTTGCAAAAACAAAATTTGATTTGTTACTCAATTTGACAGTAATGTACTTAGAATCCTGAGATAATGCAAAAAAAGCAATAAAAATGTATTCCAACATAATTCCTAATCCAAACGTGCAAAATGTCTAAAAATGCCTGTGATATTGAATATTTTTGAGTTTTACTAGATACAGATGATTTTCTATGGTTTGTAAATACAAAAATGAGGTTTTACTCAATATGACTGTATACTGTAACACTCAATATGACAGTTATTTAAACATAACTCCTACACCACACATGAAAATTGGCTAATAATGCCTGAAAAAATGCATCTTTGGGAGTTTTACTCGAAACATATGCTTTTTTAAATCTTGCAAATGCAAAAAGTAGTTTTTTACTCAATATGACTATAATAGTCTTACAATCCTGAGATAATGCGAAAAAAGCAATAAAAATTTATTCAAACATAACTTCTAAACAACACATGCAAAATGGCTAATTATAGCTAGAGATATGTTTTTTCGTTAGTTGTACTAGAAAAATGATCTTTTGTAAGGTTTGCAAAGACACAAGTTAGTTTTTTTATTCAATATAACAATGTAACTGTCATACTAAATATGAAAGGTTTATAATCATAACTCCAAAACCAAATATGAAATGTGTCTTAAAAAGCCTTTAATATTGAATTTATTTAAGTTTTACCAAAATCAGGTATTTTGGAAAAAATCACAAATACAAATATTAGATTTTACTGGCCTCATATTGGTCACACTCAAAATGACAGTTTTTGAAACATAACTCCAAAAATACACATGCAAAATGTCTAATAATGCCCGAAGAAATGCATCTTTGAGAGTTTTCCTGGAAAAAAAAAACATTTGGTAAGGTTTGCAAAAACAAAATTTGATTTGTTACTCAATTTGACAGTAATGTACTTAGAATCCTGAGATAATGCGAAAAAAGCAATAACAATGTATTCCAACATAATTCCTAATCCAAACGTGCAAAATGTCTAAAAATGCCTGTGATATTGAATATTTTTGAGTTTTACTAGATACAGATGATTTTGTATGGTTTGTAAATACAAAAATGAGGTTTTACTCAATATGACTGTATACTGTAACACTCAATATGACAGTTATTTAAACATAACTCCTACACCACACATGAAAAATGGCTAATAATGCCTGAAAAAATGCATATTTGGGAGTTTTACTCGAAACATATGCTTTTTTAAATCTTGCAAATGCAAAAAGTAGTTTTTTACTCAATATGACTATAATAGTCTTACAATCCTGAGATAATGCAAAAAAGCAATAAAAATGTATTCAAACATAACTTCTAAACAACACATGCAAAATGGCTAATAATAGCTAGAGATATGTTTTTTTGTTAGTTGTACTAGAAAAATGATCTTTTGTAAGGTTTGCAAAGACACAAGTTAGTTTTTTTATTCAATATAACAGTGTAACTGTCATACTAAATATGAAAGGTTTATAATCATAACTCCAAAACCAAATATGAAATTTGTCTTAAAAAGCCTTTAATATTGAATTTGTGTATGTTTTAGCAGAAACAGGTATTTTGGAAAGAATCACAAATACAAATATTAGATTTTACTGGCCTCATATTGGTCACACTCAAAATGACAGTTTTTGAAGCATAACTCCAAAAATACACATGCAAAATGTCTAATAATGCCTGAAAAAATGCATCTTCGAGAGTTTTCCTGAAAAAAAAACATTTGGTAAGGTTTGCAAAAAACAACATTTGATTTGTTACTCAATTTGACAGTAATGCACTTAGAATCCTGAGATAAAGCGAAAAAAGCAATAAAAATGTATTCCAACATAATTCCTAATGCAAACGTGCAAAATGTCTAAAAATGCCTGTGATATTGAATACATGTGAGTTTTACTAGATGCAGTTGTTTTTCTATGGTTTGCAAATACAAAAATGAGGTTTTACTCAATATGACTGTATACTGTAACACTCAATATGACAGTTATTTAAACATAACTCCTGCACCACACATGAAAAATGGCTAATAATGCCTGAAAAAATGCATCTTTGGGATTTTTACTCGAAACATATGCTTTTTTAAATCTTGCAAATGCAAAAAGTAGTTTTTTACTCAATGTGACTATAATAGTCTTACAATCCTGAGATAATGCGAAAAAAGCATTACAGATGTATTCAAACATAACTTCTAAACAACACATGCAAAATGGCTAATAATGCCTAGAGATATGTTTGTTGGTTAGTTGTACTAGAAAAATGATATTTTGTAAGGTTTGCAAAGACAAAAGTTAGTTTTTTTATTCAATATAACAGTGTAACTGTCATACTAAATATGAAAGGTTTATAATCATAACTCCAAAATCAAATATGAAATTTGTCTTTAAAAGCCTTTAATATTGAATTTATGTAAGTTTTAGCAGAATCAGGTATTTTGGAAAGAATCACAAATACAAATATTAGATTTTACTGGCCTCATATTGGTCACACTCAAAATGACAGTTTTTGAAACATAACTCCAAAAATACACATGCAAAATGTCTAATAATGCCCGAAGAAATGCATCTTTGAGAGTATTCCTGAAAAAAAAACATTTGGTAAGGTTTGCAAAAACAACATTTGATTTGTTACTCAATTTGACAGTAATGTACTTAGAATCCTGAGATAATGCGAAAAAAGCAATAAAAATGTATTCCAACATAATTCCTAATCCAAACGTGCAAAATGTCTAAAAATGCCTGTGATATTGAATACTTTTGAGTTTTACTAGATACGGATGATTTTCTATGGTTTGTAAATTAAAAAATGAGGTTTTACTCAATATGACTGTATACTCTAACACTCAATATGACAGTTATTTAAACATAACTCCTACACCACACATGAAAAATGGCTAATAATGCCTGAAATAATGTATCTTTGGGAGTTTTACTCGAAACATATGCTTTTTTAAATCTTGCAAATGCAAAAAGTAGTTTTTTACTAAATATGACTATAATAGTCTTACAATCCTGAGATAATGCGAAAAAAGCAATAAAAATGTATTCAAACATAACTTCTAAACAACACATGCAAAATGGCTAATAATAGCTAGGGATATATTTTTTTGTTAGTTGTACTAGAAAAATGATCTTTTGTAAGGTTTGCAAAGACACAAGTTAGTTTTTTTATTCAATATAACAGTGTAACTGTCATAATAAATATGAAAGGTTTATAATCATAACTCCAAAACCAAATATGAAATTTGTCTTAAAACGCCTTTAATATTGAATTTATGTAAGTTTTACCAAAATCAGGTATTTTGGAAAGAATCACAAATACAAATATTAGATTTTACTGGCCTCATATTGGTCACACTCAAAATGACAGTTTTTGAAACATAACTCCAAAAATACACATGCAAAATGTCTAATAATGCCTGATAAAATGCATCTTCGAGAGTTTTCCTGAAAAAAAACATTTGGTAAGGTTTGCAAAAACCAAATTTGATTTGTTACTCAATTTGACAGTAATTTACTTAGAATCCTGAGATAATGCGAAAAAAGCAATAAAAATGTATTCCAACATAATTCCTAATCCAAACGTGCAAAATGTCTAAAAATGCCTGTGATATTGAATACATGTGAGTTTTACTAGATGCAGTTGTTTTTCTATGGTTTGCAAATACAAAAATGAGGTTTTACTCAATATGACTGTATACTGTAACACTCATTATGACAGTTATTTAAACATAACTCCTACACCACACATGAAAAATGGCTAATAATGCCTGAAATAATGCATCTTTGGGAGTTTTACTCGAAACATATGCTTTTTTAAATCTTGCAAATGCCAAAAGTAGTTTTTTACTCAATATGACTATAATAGTCTTAGAATCCTGAGATAATGCGAAAAAAGCAATACAAATTTATTCAAACATAACTTCTAAACAACACTTGCAAAATGGCTAATAATAGCCAGAGATGTGTTTTTTTGTTAGTTGTACTAGAAAAATGATCTTTTGTAAGGTTTGCAAAGACACAAGTTAGTTTTTTTATTCAATATAACAGTGTAACTGTCATACTAAATATGAAAGGTTTATAATCATAACTCCAAAACCAAATATGAAATGTGTCTTAAAAAGCCTTTAATATTGAATGTATTTAAGTTTTACCAAAATCAGGTATTTTGGAAAGAATCACAAATACAAATATTAGATTTTACTGGCCTCATATTGGTCACACTCAAAATGACAGTTTTTGAAACATAACTCCAAAAATACACATGCAAAATATCTAATAATGCCCGAAGAAATGCATCTTTGAGAGTTTTCCTGAAAAAAAAAAAACATTTGGTAAGGTTTGCAAAAACAAAATTTGATTTGTTACTCAATTTGACAGTAATGTACTTAGAATCCTGAGATAATGCGAAAAAAGCAATAAAAATGTATTCCAACATAATTCCTAATCCAAACGTGCAAAATGTCTAAAAATGCCTGTGATATTGAATATTTTTGAGTTTTACTAGATACAGATGATTTTCTATGGTTTGTAAATACAAAAATGAGGTTTTACTCAATATGACTGTATACTGTAACACTCAATATGACAGTTATTTAAACATAACTCCTACACCACACATGAAAAATGGCTAATAATGCCTGAAAAAATGCATCTTTGGGAGTTTTACTCGAAACATATGCTTTTTTAAATCTTGCAAATGCAAAAAGTAGTTTTTTACTCAATATGACTATAATAGTCTTACAATCCTGAGATAATGCGAAAAAAGCAATAAAAATGTATTCAAACATAACTTCTAAACAACACATGCAAAATGGCTAATAATAGCTAGAGATATGTTTTTATGTTAGTTGTACTAGAAAAATGATCTTTTGTAAGGTTTGCAAAGACACAAGTTATTTTTTTTATTCAATATAACAGTGTAACTGTCATACTAAATATGAAAGGTTTATAATCATAACTCCAAAACCAAATATGAAATGTGTCTTAAAAAGCCTTTAATACTGAATTTATTTAAGTTTTACCAAAACCAGGTATTTTGGAAAGAATCACAAATACAAATATTAGATTTTACTGGCCTCATATTTGTCACACTCAAAATGACAGTTTTTGAAACATAACTCCAAAAATACACATGCAAAATGTCTAATAATGCCCGAAGAAATGCATCTTTGAGAGTTTTCCTGAAAAAAAAAACATTTGGTAAGGTTTGCAAAAACAAAATTTGATTTGTTACTCAATTTGACAGTAATGTACTTAGAATCCTGAGATAATGCGAAAAAAGCAATAAAAATGTATTCCAACATAATTCCTAATCCAAACGTGCAAAATGTCTAAAAATGCCTGTGATATTGAATATTTTTGAGTTTTACTAGATACAGATGATTTTCTATGGTTTCCAAACGTGCAAAATGTCTAAAAATGCCTGTGATATTGAATATTTTTGAGTTTTACTAGATACAGATGATTTTCTATGGTTTGTAAATACAAAAATGAGGTTTTACTCAATATGACTGTATACTGTAACACTCAATATGACAGTTATTTAAACATAACTCCTACACCACACATGAAAAATGGCTAATAATGCCTGAAAAAAATGCATCTTTGGGAGTTTTACTCGAAACATATGCTTTTTTAAATCTTGCAAATGCAAAAAGTAGTTTTTTACTCAATATGACTATAATAGTCTTACAATCATGAGATAATGCGAAAAAAGCAATACAAATGTATTCAAACATAACTTCTAAACAACACATGCAAAATGGCTAATAATAGCTAGAGATATGTTTTTTTGTTAGTTGTACTAGAAAAATGATCTTTTGTAAGGTTTGCAAAGACACAAGTTAGTTTTTTTATTCAATATAACAGTGTAACTGTCATACTAAATATGAAAGGTTTATAATCATAACTCCAAAACCAAATATGAAATGTGTCTTAAAAAGCCTTTAATATTGAATTTATTTAAGTTTTACCAAAATCAGGTATTTTGGAAAGAATCACAAATACAAATATTAAATTTTACTGGCCTCATATTGGTCACACTCAAAATGACAGTTTTTGAAACATAACTCCAAAAATACACATGCAAAATGTCTAATAATGCCCGAAGAAATGCATCTTTGAGAGTTTTCCTGAAAAAACAAAACATTTGGTAAGGTTTGCAAAAACAAAATTTGATTTGTTACTCAATTTGACAGTAATGTACTCAGAATCCTGAGATAATGCGAAAAAAGCAATAAAAATGTATTCCAACATAATTCCTAATCCAAACGTGCAAAATGTCTAAAAATGCCTGTGATATTGAATATTTTTGAGTTTTACTAGATACAGATGATTTTGTATGGTTTGTAAATACAAAAATGAGGTTTTACTCAATATGACTGTATACTGTAACACTCAATATGACAGTTATTTAAACATAACTCCTACACCACACATGAAAAATGGCTAATAATGCCTGAAAAAATGCATCTTTGGGAGTTTTACTCGAAACATATGCTTTTTTAAATCTTGCAAATGCAAAAAGTAGTTTTTTACTCAATATGACTATAATAGTCTTACAATCCTGAGATAATGCGAAAAAAGCAATAAAAATGTATTCAAACATAACTTCTAAACAACACATGCAAAATGGCTAATAATAGCTAGAGATATGTTTTTTTGTTAGTTGTACTAGAAAAATGATCTTTTGTAAGGTTTGCAAATACACAAGTTAGTTTTTTTATTCAATATAACAGTGTAACTGTCATACTAAATATGAAAGGTTTATAATCATAACTCCAAAACCAAATATGAAATTTGTCTTAAAAAGCCTTTAATATTGAATTTGTGTAAGTTTTAGCAGAATCAGGTATGTTGGAAAGAATCAAAAATACAAATATTAGATTTTACTGGCCTCATATTGGTCACACTCAAAATGACAGTTTTTGAAGCATAACTCCAAAAATACACTTGCAAAATGTCTAATAATGCCTGAAAAAATGCATCTTCGAGAGTTTTCCTGAAAAAAAACATTTGGTAAGGTTTGCAAAAACAAAATTTGATTTGTTACTCAATTTGACAGTAATGCACTTAGAATCCTGAGATAATGCGAAAAAAGCAATAAAAATGTAGTCCAACATAATTCCTAATGCAAACGTGCAAAATGTCTAAAAATGCCTGTGATATTGAATACATGTGAGTTTTACTAGATGCAGTTGTTTTTCTATGGTTTGCAAATACAAAAATGAGGTTTTACTCAATATGACTGTATACTGTAACACTCAATATGACAGTTATTTAAACATAACTCCTGCACCACACATGAAAAATGGCTAATAATGCCTGAAATAATGCATCTTTGGGAGTTTTACTCGAAACATATGCTTTTTTATATCTTGCAAATGCAAAAAGTAGTTTTTTACTCCGTATGACTATAATAGTCTTACAATCCTAAAATAATGCGAAAAAAGCAATAAAAATGTATTCAAACATATTTTCTAAACGACACATGCAAAATGGCTAATAATGCCTAGAGATATGTTTTTTTGTTAGTTGTACTAGAAAAATTATCTTTTGTAAGGTTTGCAAAGACATAAGTTAGTTTTTTTAATTCAGTATAACAGTATAACTGTCATACTAAATATGAAAGGTTTATAATCATAACTCCAAAACCAAACATGAAATTTGACTTAAAAAGCCTGTAATATTGAATTCATGTGAAACATAACTCCAAAAATACACATGCAAAATTTCTAATAATGCCTGAAGAAATGCATCTTCGAGAGTTTTCCAGAAAGAAAACATTTGGTAAGGTTTGCAAAAACAAAAAGTAATTTTTTACTCAATTTGACAGTAATGTACTTAGAATCCTGAGATAATGTGAAAAAAGCAATAAAAATGTATTCCAACATAATTCCTAATCCAAACGTGCAAAATGTCTAAAAATGCCTGTGATATTGAATACATGTGAGTTTTACTAGATGCAGTTGTTTTTCTATGGTTTGCAAATACAAAAAGGAGGTTTTACTCAATATGACTGTATACTGTAACACTCAATATGACAGTTATTTAAACATAACTCCTACACCACACATGAAAAATGGCTAATAATGCCTGAAATAATACATCTTTGGGAGTTTTACTCGGAACATATGCTTTTTTAAATCTTGCAAATGCAAAAAGTATTTTTTACTCAATATGACTATAATGTTCTTAGATTCCTGAGATAATGCGAAAAAGCAATACAAAAGTTTTCAAACATAACTTTTAAACAACACATGCAAAACGGCTAATAATTCCTAGAGATATGTATATGTGTTAGTTGTAGTAGAAAAATGATCTTTTTTAGGGTTCACTGGGAAAACAAAATCCTATTTGTATGGTTAGTCTACTTTAAATTTCTACTATAATTTTTCAATTTTTTTAAATAGGTTATAAATCTGTAGAATTGAAGACATTATCTGTAAATTAAAAAAAGCCTGTTATTTTAAGTAATATGCCAGTAATGACAAACTATGTATATTCCTATTTTTTTTTACAGAAAAATACCAAATTATTTATACATATTATTTTCTGTTTTCTCAAATTACTTTCAATTTCATGTAAAATTACAGTATTTAACTTTAATTAAATATGAAGCTTGTTATATAAAAGTATTTGTTCATACTAACAATCTAACAGTTTTATATGTAATTTTAAGGTAAATCAAATTTTTTCAATATTTATGTGTATTTTCACATTCAAGTTGAAAAATATATGTAGCCTCTTATAAAAGGTGTATGCTCAAACTGTAATATGACATACATGAAATACTGCAAGAGATTCTTAATCAACAGTCAACAGCCGTACAGATCATACTGACGGTGGCCGTACAAACAACTTTAACAATGTTACAAATATGCGCCACACTGTGGAGCCACATCAATCAAGACTGACAAACACATTTCAGGAGAACATCGTCACCGTAACACAACATTAACACAACAGAAACAATTCCTAGAATTCCATGTGTTATAATATACACCCCCACCACCTAATCCCGCCCAGCTCAACCAACGTACGGAGGGGGTCGGTGATGTTTTGTGGCACGGGGTTGGGCGGTAGCGGGATTGTAGCCCGGAAGAGTCAGCGCTGCTTGGGCTTGTGGGTATTTGTTATGTTGTGTTTATGTTTTATTACAGTGAGGATGTTTTCCTGAAATGTGTTTATCATTCTTGTTCGATGTGGGTTCACAGCAGTGTGGTGCACATTTGTAACAGTGTTAAAGTTGTTTGTACAGCCACCGTCAGTGTGACCTGTGTGGCTGTTGACCAAGTATATCTTGCAGTCACTTTTCTAATGAACGACGAAATCATGCTCATCACATGCCTCAATTGGCACCCTGATGATTTGATGAATGAGCGTTCAATGAAACCCACCACGGTATTATGTGTCATATTCGCCCGGTCAAACTTTGAGTCAACCCTACATGAGGGTCAGTGAAATTCTTGTGGTGAAATGACAGGAATGGTAAGTATGTCGCTAGGGTGGGATAGCCATTCATGCAAGGTTAACCCACTTTGTATCAATTTCCTGCATCCCCCGCTAAAGTCAATGAGACACCCCTGATCCTAACAATTCAGAAAAAATATGTTAAACAATGGTATTTTTCTGTGGAATCGCCAGCATTGTCACTTCACTAAAGGTGGTTGATTGTAATAATTTGGAAAAACTCTTTAGAATAAAGGTATTTTTCTGCAGAACTGTTTGCATCGTCACTTTATTAAAGGTGGTTGATCTTAATAATTTAGTAAAAATCTGTAAAATTACGATATTTCACCCCAAAACGTTTCATGAAAATTTCTGTAAATCGAATATTTTTGATCATTATTTGGTTTACAATGTTTTACTTTAGTTTTATGGTTTTTGTTTGGCAGCCGTCGCTGCCAGTAAATGACCGTTTTTTTACAAAATTTATTTTTACAGTGTTTGCAAAGATAAAAGTTATTTTTTTTTATTCAATATAACAGTAAAACTGTCATACTAAATATGAAAGGTTAATAAACATAACTCCAAAACCAAACATGAAATCTGTCTAAAAAAGCCTGTAATATTGACTTTATGTGAGTTTTACCTGAATTAGGTATTTTGGAAAGGTTCACAAATACAAAAATTTGGTTTTACTGGCCTCACATTGGTCACACTCAATAAGACAGTTTTTGAACCCTATCTCCAAAAATATACCTGCAAAATTACAAAAAAATGCCTGATGAAATGTATCTTTGTGAGTTTTACTGGATAAAAAAAACATTTTGTAAGGGTTGCAAAAACAAAAAGAAATGTTTTGTAATGTTAATGTAATTTTAAGGTAAATTAATTTTTTTAAATATGTATGTGTATTTTCACATTCAAGGCGAAAAATATATGTAGCCTCTTATAAAAGGTTTATGCTCAAACTAACATTTACATTTTTTTCCCTGTAATACGACATACTTGAGTGACTGCAAGACATACTTAATCAACAGTCAACAGCCTTACAGATCACACTGACGGTGGCCGTACAAAAAACTTTAACAATGTTACAAATATGCTCCAAATTGTGGAGCCACATCAAACAAGAATGACAAACAAATTTCTGGAGAACATCTTCACCGTAACACAACATTAACACAACAGAAACAAAACCCAGAATTCCATGTGTTACAATATACACCCCCACCACCTAACCCCGCCCACCTCAACCAACGCATGGAGGGGGGCGGTGATGTTTTGGGGTGCGGGGTTGGGTGGTAGCAGGGGTGTAGCCCGGAAGAGTCAGCGCTGCATGGGCTTGTGGGTATTTGTTATGTTATGTTGTGTTTATGTTTTTTTACAGTGAGGATGTTTTCCTGAAATGTGTTTATCATTCTTGTTCGATGTGGATTCACAGTGTGGTGCATATTTTGTAACAGTGTTAAAGTTGTTTGTACAGCCACCAGCAGTGTGACCTGTGTGGCTGTTGACCAAGTATGTCTTGCAGTCACTATCACATGCATGACAATACCGTGCACATCACACTCATCAGTAGGCATGCTGATGATTTGGTGAATGAACGTATAAAAAATCACCCGGCCAGACTTTGGGTCAATCCTACATGAGGGTCAGTAAAATTCTCACAGTGAAATAGTAGGATCAGTAAGTATGTTGCTAGGGTGGGGTAGCCATTCATGCAAGGTGAATCCACTTTGCATCAAGTTCCTGCATCCAGTGGACCCCCACTAAAGTCAATAAGACACCCCTGATCCTAACTATTCAGAAAAAATCTGTAAAACAATGGTATTTTTCTGAGGAACCGCCAGCATTGTCACTTCACTAAAGGTGGTTGGTCGTAATAATTCGGAAAAACTCTTTAGAATAAAGGTATTTTTCTGCAGAACTGTTTGCATCGTCACTTTATTAAAGGTGGTTGATCTTAATAATTTAGTAAAAATCTGTAAAATTATGATATTTCACCCCAAAACGTTTCATGAAAATTTCTGTAAATATAATATTTTTGATCATTATTTGGTTTACAATGTTTTACTTTAGTTTTATGGTTTTTGTTTGGCAGCCGTAGCTGCCAGTAAATGACCGTTTTTTTTTTACAAAATTTATTTTTACAGTGGGGCTTCACGGTGGCAGAGGGGTTAGTGCGTCTGCCTCACAATACGAAGTTCCTGCAGTCCTGGGTTCAAATCCAGGCTCGGGATCTTTCTGTGTGGAGTTTGCATGTTCTCCCCGTGAATGCGTGGGTTCCCTCCGGGTACTCCGGCTTCCTCCCACTTCCAAAGACATGCACCTGGGGATAGGTTGATTGGCAACATTAAAAAATTGGCCCTAGTGTGTGAATGTGAGTGTGAATGTTGTCTGTCTATCTGTGTTGGCCCTGCGATGAGGTGGCGACTTGTCCAGGGTGTACCCTGCCTGTCGCCCGATTGTAGCTGAGATAGGCGCCAGCGCCCCCCGCGACCCCAAAAGGGAATAAGCGGTAGAAAATGGATGGATGGATTTTTACAGTGTTTGCAAAGATAAAAGTTAGTTTTTTTTGTTCAATATAACAGTAAAACTGTCATACTAATTATGAAAGGTTAATAAACATAACTCCAAAACCAAACATTAAATCTGTCTAAAAAAGCCCGTAATGTTGACTTTATGTGAGTTTTACCTGAATTAGGTATTTTGGAAAGGTTCACAAATACAAAAATTTGGTTTTACTTGGCTCACATTGGTCACACTCAATAAGACAGTTTTTGAACCCTATCGCCAAAAATACACATGCAAAATTACAAAAAAATGCCTGAAGAAATGTATCTTTGTGAGTTTTACTGGATAAAAAAAACATTTTGTAAGGGTTGCAAAAACAAAAAGAAATGTTTTACCCAATTTGACAGTAATGTACTTAAAATCCTGAGACAATGCAAAAAGAGCAATAAAAATGTATTCCAACATAATTCCTAATCCAAATGTGCAAAATGTCTAAAAATGCCTGTGATATTGAATCCATGTGAGTTTTACTAGATACAGTTGATTTCCTATGGTTTGCAAATCCAAAAATTTGGTTTTACTCAATATGACTGTATACTGTAACACTCAATATGACAGTTATTTAAACATAACTCCTACACCACACATGGTTAATAATGCCTGAAATAATGCATCTTTGGGAGTTTTACCCGAAACGATTGCTTTTTTAAATCTTTGCAATGCAAAAAATTGTTGTTTTACTCAATATGACAATAATGTTCTTGGAATCCTGAGATAATGCGAAAAAAGCAATAAAAATGTTTTCAAACACAACTTTTAAACAACACATGCAAAACAGCTAATAATGCCTAGAGATGTGTATCTTTGTTTGTTGTAGTAGAAAAATTATCATTTGTAGGGTTCACTGTAAAAAAAAAAAAAAATCTAATTTTTATGGTTAGTTTACTCTAAATTTCTACTGTAATTTTTCAATTTTTTTTAGATAGGTTGAAAAGCTGTAGAATTGAAAACATTATCTGTAAATAAACAAACCGCCTGTTATTTTGAATAATATACCAGTAATGACGAACTATGTATATTCCTATTTTTTTACAGAAAAATACCAAATTAATTATACATATTATTTTCTGTTTTCTCAAATTACTTTCAATTTCATGTAAAATTACAGTAATTAACTTCATATAAATATGTAGCTTGTTATATAAAAGTATTTGTCCATACTAACAATCTAAAAGTTTTATATCTAATTTTTTTTAATATTTATGTGTATTTTCACATTCAAGGCGAAAAATATATGTAGCCTCTTATAAAAGGTTTATGCTCAAACTAACAATTACATTTTTTTCCCTGTAATATGACATACATGAATGACTGCAAGACATACTTAATCAACAGTCAACAGCCTTACAGATCACACTGACGGTGGCCGTACAAACGACTTTAACAATGTTACAAATATGCGCCACACTGTAGAGCCACATCAAACAAGAATGACAAACACATTTCAGGAGAACATCTTCACCGTAACACAATATTAACACAACAGAAACAATACCCAGAATTCCATGTGTTACAATACACACCCCCACCACCTAAACCCGCCCACCTCAACCAACGCACGGAGGGGGGCGGTGATGTTTTGGGGCGCGGGGTTGGGTGGTAGCGGGGATGTAGCCCGGAAGAGATAGCGCTGCATGGTTTTGTGGGTATTTGTTATGTTGTGTTAATGTTTTATTACAGTGAAGATGTTTTCCTGAAATGTGTTTATCATTCTTGTTCAATGCGGGTTCACAGTGCTGTGCATATTTGTAACAGTGTTAAAGTTGTTTGTGCAGCCACCGTTAGTGTGACCTGTGTGGCTGTTGACCAAGTATATCTTGCAGTCACTATCATATGCACAACAATACCGTACACATCACATGCCTCAATTGGCACGCTGATGATTTGGTGAATGAGCGTACAAAAAAGCCCACCGCGGTACTACTTGTCATATTCGCCCGGCCAAGCTTTGAGTCAATCCTATATGAGGGTAGTGAAATTCTCGGGGTGGGATTGGTAAGTACGTTGCTAGGTTGGGATAGTGATTCATGCAAGGTTAACCCACTTTGTATCAATTTCCTGCATCCAGTGGCCCACCGGTAAAGTGAATGAGACACCCCTGATCCTAACAATTCAGAAAAAATCTGTTAAACAATGGTATTTTTCTGTGGAACCGCCAGCATTGTCACTTCACTAAAGGTGATTGATCGTAATAATTTGGAAAAACTCTTTAGAATAAAGGTATTTTTCTGCAGAACTGTTTGCATCGTCACTTTATTAAAGGTGGTTGATCTTAATAATTTTGTAAAAATCTGTAAAATTACGATATTTCACCCCAAAACATTTCATAAAAATTTCTGTAAATATAATGTTTTTGATCATTATTTGGTTTACAATGTTTTACTTTAATTTTATGGTTTTTGTTCGGCAGCCGTAGCTGCCAGTAAATGACCGTTTTTTTACAGAATTTTTTTTTAAAGTGTTTTCAAAGATACAAGTTTGTTTTTTTTATTCGATATAACAGTATTACTGTCATACTAAATATGAAAGGTTCATAAACATAACTCCAAAACCAAACATGAAATCTGTCTAAAAAAGCCTGTATTATTGACTTTATGTGAGTTTTACCTGATTTAGGTATTTTGGAAGGGTTCACAATAACAAAAATTTGGTTTTACTGGCCTCACATTGGTCACACTCAATAAGACAGTTTTTGAACCATATCTCCAAAAATACACATGCGAAATTACAAAAAAATGCCTGAAGAAATGTATATTTGTGAGTTTTACTGAAAAAAAAACATTTTGTAAGGTTTGCAAAAACAAAAAGAAATGTTTTACCCAATTTGACAGTAATGTACTTAAAATCCTGAGATAATGCAAAAAGAGCAATAAAAATGTATTCCAACATAATTCCTAATCCAAACGTGCAATTTGTCTAAAAAAGCCTGTAATATTGATTTTATGTGAGTTTTAGCAGAATCAGGTATTTTGGAAAGAATCACAAATACAAAAATTAGGTTTTTAATGGCCTCATATTGGTCACACTCAAAATGACAGTTTTTGAAACATAACTCCAAAAATACACATGCAAAATGTCTAATAATGCCTGAATAAATGCCACTTTGAGAGTTTTCCTGTAAAAAAAAAGCATTTGGTGAGGTTTGCAAAAAGAAATTTTATTTTTTACTCAATGTGACGGTAATGTACTTAGAATCCTGAGATAATGCAAAAAAAGCAATTAAAATGTATTCCAGCATAATTCGTAATCCAAACGTGCAAAATGACTAAAAATGCCTATGATATTGAATACTTCTGAGTTTTACTAGTTGTTTTTCTATGGTTTACAAATACAAAAATGAGGTTTTACTCAATATGACTGTATACTGTAACACTCAATATGACAGTTATTTGAACACAATTCCTACACAACACATGAAAAATAGCTAATAATGCCTGACATAATGCATCTTTTGGAGTTGTACTCGAAACATATGCTTTTTTAAATCTTGCAAATGCAAAAAGTTGTGTTTTACTCAATATGACAATAATGTTCTTGGAATCCTGAGATAATGCGAAAAAAGCAATAAAAATGTTTTCAAACACAACTTTTAAACAACACATGCAAAACGGCTAATAATGCCTAGAGATGTGTATCTTTGTTTGTTGTAGTAGAAAAATTATCATTTGTAGGGTTCACTGTAAAAAAAAAAAAAAAAATCAAATTTTTATGGTTAGTTTACTCTAAATTTCTACTGTAACTTTTCAATTTTTTTTAGATAGGTTGAAAAGCTGTAGAATTGAAAACATTATCTGTAAATAAACAAACCGCCTGTTATTTTGAATAATATACCAGTAATGACGAACTATGTATATTCCTATTTTTTACAGAAAAATACCAAATTAATTATACATATTATTTTCTGTTTTCTCAAATTACTTTCAATTTCATGTAAAATTACAGTAATTAACTTCATATAAATATGTAGCTTGTTATATAAAAGTATTTGTCCATACTAACAATCTAAAAGTTTTATATGTAATTTTAAGGTAAATCAATTTTTTTTAATATTTATGTGTATTTTCACATTCAAGGCGAAACATATATGTAGCCTCTTATAAAAGGTTTATGCTCAAACTAACAATTACATTTTTTTCCCTGTAATATGACATACATGAATGACTGCAAGACATACTTAATCAACAGTCAACAGCCTTACAGATCACACTGACGGTGGCCGTACAAACGACTTTAACAATGTTACAAGTATGCGCCACACAGTAGAGCCACATCAAACAAGAATGACAAACACATTTCAGGAGAACATCTTCACCGTAACACAACATTAACACAACAGAAACAATACCCAGAATTCCATGTGTTACAATACACACCCCCGCCACCTAAACCCGCCCACCTCAACCAACGCACGGAGGGGGGCGGTGATGTTTTGGGGCGCGGGGTTGGGTGGTAGCGGGGATGTAGCCCGGAAGAGATAGCGCTGCATGGTTTTGTGGGTATTTGTTATGTTGTGTTTATGTTTTATTACAGTGAAGATGTTTTCCTGAAATGTGTTTATCATTCTTGTTCAATGCGGGTTCACAGTGTGGTGCATATTTGTAACAGTGTTAAAGTTGTTTGTGCAGCCACCGTCAGTGTGACCTGTGTGGCTGTTGACCAAGTATATCTTGCAGTCACTATCATATGCACAACAATACCGTGCACATCACATCATTATCCTGAGATAATGCGAAAAAAGCAATAAAATTGTATTCAAACATAACTTCTAAACAACACATGCAAAATGGCTAATAATGCCTAGAGATATGTATTTGTGTTAGTTGTACTCGAAAAAAAATCTTTTGTAAGGTTTGCAAGGACACAAATTAGTTTTTTTATTCAAAATAACAGTGTAATTGTCATACTAAATATGAAAGGTTTATTATCATAACTCCAAAACCAAACATGAAATTTGTCTAAAAAAGCCTGTAACATTGAATTTATGTGCGTTTTAGCAGAATCAGGTATTTTGGAAAGAATCACAAATACAAAAATTAGGTTTTACTGGCCTCATATTGGTCACACTCAAAATGACAGATTTTGAAACATAACTCCAAAAATACACATGCAAAATGTCTAATAATGCCCGAAGAAATGCATCTTCGAGAGTTTTCCTGAAAAAAAACATTTGGTAAGGTTTGCAAAAATAAAATTTGATTTGTTACTCAATTTGACAGTAATGTACTACGAATCCTGAGATAATGCGAAAAAAGCTGTGAAAATGTATTCCAACATAATTCTAAATCCAAACGTGCAAAATGTCTAAAAATGCCTGTGATATTGAATACTTGGGAGTTTTACTATATACAGATGTTTTTCTAAGGTTTGCAAATACAAAAATGAGGTTTTACTCAATATGACTGTATACTGTAACACTCAATATGACAGTTATTTAAACATAACTCCTACACCACACATGAAAATTGGCTAATAATGACTGAAATAATGCATCTTTGGGAGTTTACTTGAAACATGCACTTTTTTAAATCTTGCAAATGCAAAAAGTAGTTTTTTACTCAATATGACTATAATGTTCTTGGAATCCTGAGATAATTTGAAAAAAGGTACACAATTGTATCAAACATAACTTCTAAACAACACATGCAAAATGGGTAATAATGCCTAGAGATATGTCTTTTTGTTAGTTGTACTAGAAAAATGATCTTTTGTAAGGTTTGCAAAGACACAAGTTAGTTTTTTTAATTCAATATAACAGTGTAACTGTCATACTAAATATGAAAGGTTTATAATCATAACTCCAAAACCAAACATGAAATTTGTCTTAAAAAGCCTTTAATATTGAATTTATGTAAGTTTTACCAGAATCAGGTATTTTGGAAAGAATCACAAATACAAATATTAGATTTTACTGGCCTCATATTGGTCACACTCAAAATGACAGTTTTTGAAACATAACTCCAAAAATACACATGCAAAATGTCTAATAATGCCCGAAGAAATGCATCTTTGAGAGTTTTCCTGAAAAAAAAAACATTTGGTGACGTTTGCAAAAAACTTGTTTTTGTTTTTTACTCAATTTGACGGCAATGTACATAGGATCCTGAGATAATGCAAAAAAAGCAATAAAAATGTATTCCAGCATAACTCCTAATCCAAACATGCAAAATGTCTATAAATGCCTGTGATATTGAATACTTGTGAGTTTTACTAGATACAGATGTTTTTCTGTGGTTTGCAAATACAAAAATGAGGTTTTACTCAATATGACTGTATTCTGTAACACTCAATATGACAGTTTTACAAACATAACTCCTACACCACACATGAAAAATAGCTAGTAATGCCTGAAATAATGCATCGTTGGGAGTTTTACTCGAAACATATATGCTTTTTTAAATCTTGCAAATGCAAAAAGTAGTTTTTTACTCCATATGACTATAATGTTCTTAGAATCCTGAGATAATTTGAAAAAAGCAATAAAATTGTATTCAAACATAACTTCTAAACAACACATGCAAAATGGCTAATAATGCCTAGAGATATGTTTTTTGGTTAGTTGTACTAGAAAAATGATCTTTTGTAAGGTTTGCAAGGACACAAGTTAGTTTTTTTATTCAATATAACAGTGTAACTGTCATACTAAATATGAAAGGTTTATAATCATAACTCCAAAACCAAATATGAAATTTGTCTTAAAAAGCCTTTAATATTGAATTTATGTAAGTTTAAGCAGAATCTGGTATTTTGGAAAGAATCACAAATACAAATATTAGATTTTACTGGCCTCATATTGGTCACACTCAAAATGACAGTTTTTGAAACATAACTCCAAAAATACACATGCAAAATGTCTAATAATGCCTGAAGAAATGCATCTTCGAGAGTTTTCCTGAAAAAAAAAACATTTGGTAAGGTTAACAAAAAACAAATTTGATTTGTTACTCAATTTGACAGTAATGTACTTAGAATCCTGAGATAATGCGAAAAAAGCAATACAAATGTATTCCAACATAACTCCTAATCCAAACGTGCAAAAAGTCTAAAAATGCCTGTGATATTGAATACATGTGAGTTTTACTATATACAGTCTTTTTTCTATGGTTTGCAAATACAAAAATGAGGTTTTACTCAATATGACTGTATACTGTAACACTCAATATGACAGATATTTAAACCTAACTCCTACACCACACATGAAAAATGGCTAATAATGCCTGAAATAATGCATCTTTGGGAGTTTTACTCGAAACATATGCTTTTTTAAATCTTGCAAATGCAAAAAGTAGTTTTTTACTCAATATGACTATAATAGTCTTACAATCCTGAGATAATGCGAAAAAAGCAATAAAAATGTATTCAAACATAACTTCTAAACAACACATGCAAAATGGCTAATAATAGCTATAGATATTTTTTTTTGTTAGTTGTACTAGAAAAATTATCTTTTGTAAGGTTTGCAAAGACAAAAGTTAGTTTTTTTATTCAATATAACAGTGTAACTGTCATAATAAATATGAAAGGTTTATAATCATAACTCCAAAACCCAATATGAAATTTGTCTTAAAACGCCTTTAATATTGAATTTATGTAAGTTTTACCAAAATCAGGTATTTTGGAAAGAATCACAAATACAAATATTAGATTTTACTGGCCTCATATTGGTCACACTCAAAATGACAGTTTTTGAAACATAATTCCAAAAATACACATGCAAAATGTCTAATAATGCCTGAAGAAATGCATCTTCGAGAGTTTTCCTGAAAAAAAAACATTTGGTAAGGTTTGCAAAAACAAAATTTGATTTGTTACTAAATTTGACAGTAATGTACTTAGAATCGTGAGATAATGCGAAAAAAGCAATAAAAATGTATTCCAACATAACTTCTATACAACACATGCAAAATGGCTAATAATGCCTAGAGATATGTTTTTTTGTTAGTTGTACTAGAAAAATGATCTTTTGTAAGGTTTGCAAAGACACAAGTTAGTTTTTTTATTCAATATAACAGTGTAACTGTCATACTAAATATGAAAGGTTTATAATCATAACTCCAAAACCAAATATGAAATTCGTCTTAAAAAGCTTTTAATATTGAATTTATGTAAGTTTTAGCAGAATCAGGTATTTTGGAAAGAATCACAAATACAAATATTAGATTTTACTGGCCTCATATTGGTCACACTCAAAATGACAGTTTTTGAAACATAACTCCAAAAATACACATGCAAAATGTCTAATAATGCCTGAAGAAATGCATCTTCGAGAGTTTTCCTGAAAAAAAAACATTTGGTGAGGTTAACAAAAACCAAATTTGATTTGTTACTCAATTTAACAGTAATGTACTTAGAATCCTGAGATAATGCGAACAAAGCAATAAAAATGTATTCCAACATAATTCCTAATCCAAACGTGCAAAAAGTCTAAAAATGCCTGTGATATTGAATACATGTGAGTTTTACTATATACAGTTGTTTTTCTATGGTTTGCAAATACAAAAATGAGGTTTTACTCAATATGACTGTATACTGTAACACTCAATATGACAGTTATTTAAACATAACTCCTACACCACACATGAAAAATGGCTAATAATGCCTGAAATAATGCATCTTTGGGAGTTTTACTCGAAACATATGCTTTTTTAAATCTTGCAAATGCCAAAAGTAGTTTTTTACTCAATATGACTATAATAGTCTGAGAATCCTGAGATAATGCGAAAAAAGCAATAAAAATTTATTCAAACATAACTTCTAAACAACACTTGCAAAATGGCTAATAATAGCCAGAGATATGTTTTTTTGTTAGTTGTACTAGAAAAATGATCTTTTGTAAGGTTTGCAAAGACACAAGTTAGTTTTTTTATTCAATATAACAGTGTAACTGTCATACTAAATATGAAAGGTTTATAATCATAACTCCAAAACCAAATATGAAATTTGTCTTAAAACGCCTTTAATATTGAATTTATGTAAGTTTTACCAAAATCAGGTATTTTGGAAAGAATCACAAATACAAATATTACATTTTACTGGCCTCATATTGGTCACACTCAAAATGACAGTTTTTGAAACATAACTCCAAAAATACACATGCAAAATGTCTAATAATGCCCGAAGAAATGCATCTTTGAGAGTATTCCTGAAAAAAAAACATTGGGTAAGGTTTGCCAAAACAACATTTGATTTGTTACTCAATTTGACAGTAATGTACTTTGAATCCTGAGATAATGCGAAAAAAGCCATAAAAATGTATTCCAACATAATTCCTAATCCAAACGGGCAAAATGTCTAAAAATGCCTGTGATATTGAACACTTTTGAGTTTTACTAGATACAGATGATTTTCTATGGTTTACAAATTAAAAAATGAGGTTTTACTCAATATAACTGTATACTGTAACACTCAATATGACAGTTATTTAAACATAACTCCTACACCACACATGAAAAATTGCTATTAATGCCTGAAATAATGCATCTTTGGGAGTTTTACTCGAAACATATGCTTTTTTAAATCTTACAAGTGCAAAAAGTAGTTTTTTACTCAATATAACTATAATAGTCTTACAATCCTGAGATAATGCGAAAAAAGCAATAAAAATGTATTCGAACATAACTTCTAAACAACACATGCAAAATGGCTAATAATAGCTAGAGATATATTTTTTTGTTAGTTGTACTAGAAACATGATCTTTTGTAAGGTTTGCAAACACACAAGTTAGTTTTTCTATTCAATATAACAGTGTACCTGTCATAATAAATATGAAAGGTTTATAATCATAACTCCAAAACCAAATATGAAATTTGTCTTAAAACGCCTTTAATATTGAATTTATGTAAGTTTTGCCAAAATCAGGTATTTTGGAAAGAATCACAAATACAAATATTAGATTTTACTGGCCTCATATTGGTCAAACTCAAAATGACAGTTTTTGAAACATAACTCCAAAAATACACATGCAAAATGTCTAATAATGCCCGAAGAAATGCATCTTTGAGAGTTTTCCTGAAAAAAAAAACATTTGGTAAGGTTTGCAAAAACAAAATTTGATTTGTTACTCAATTTGACAGTAATGTACTTAGAATCCTGAGATAATGCGAAAAAGCAATAAAAATGTAGTCCAACATAATTCCTAATGCAAACGTGCAAAAAGTCTAAAAATGCCTGTGATATTGAATACATGTGAGTTTTACTAGATGCAGTTGTTTTTCTATGGTTTGCAAATACAAAAATGAGGTTTTACTCAATATGACTGTATACTGTAACACTCAATATGACAGTTATTTAAACATAACTCCTGCACCACACATGAAAAATGGCTAATAATGCCTGAAAAAATGCATCTTTGGGAGTTTTACTCGAAACATATGCTTTTTTAAATCTTGCAAATGCAAAAAGTAGTTTTTTACTCAATGTGACTATAATAGTCTTACAATCCTGAGATAATGCGAAAAAAGCATTACAAATGTATTCAAACATAACTTCTAAACAACACATGCAAAATGGCTAATAATGCCTAAAGATATGTTTGTTGGTTAGTTGTACTAGAAAAATGATATTTTGTAAGGTTTGCAAAGACACAAGTTAGTTTTTTTATTCAATATAACAGTGTAACTGTCATACTAAATATGAAAGGTTTATAATCATAACTCCAAAACCAAATATGAAATTTGTCTTTAAAAGCCTTTAATATTGAATTTATGTAAGTTTTAGCAGAATCAGGTATTTTGGAAAGAATCACAAATACAAATATTAGATTTTACTGGCCTCATATTGGTCACACTCAAAATGACAGTTTTTGAAACATAACTCCAAAAATACACATGCAAAATGTCTAATAATTCCCGAAGAAATGCATCTTTGAGAGTATTCCTGAAAAAAAAACATTTGGTAAGGTTTGCAAAAACAACATTTGATTTGTTACTCAATTTGACAGTAATGTACTTAGAATCCTGAGATAATGCGAAAAAAGCCATAAAAATGTATTCCAACATAATTCCTAATCCAAACGTGCAAAATGTCTAAAAATGCCTGTGATATTGAATACTTTTGAGTTTTACTTGATACAGATGATTTTCTATGGTTTGCAAATTAAAAAATGAGGTTTTACTCAATATGACTGTATACTGTAACACTCAATATGACAGTTATTTAAACATAACTCCTACACCACACATGAAAAATGGCTAATAATGCCTGAAATAATGCATCTTTGGGAGTTTTACTCGAAACATATGCTTTTTTAAATCTTGCAAGTGCAAAAAGTAGTTTTTTACTCAATATGACTATAATAGTCTTACAATCCTGAGATAATGCGAAAAAAGCAATACAAATGTATTCAAACATAACTTCTAAACAACACATGCAAAATGGCTAATAATAGCTAGAGATATATTTTTTTGTTAGTTGTACTAGAAAAATGATCTTTTGTAAGGTTTGCAAAGACACAAGTTAGTTTTTTTATTCAATATAACAGTGTAACTGTCATAATAAATATGAAAGGTTTATAATCATAACTCCAAAACCAAATATGAAATTTGTCTTAAAACGCCTTTAATATTGAATTTATGTAAGTTTTACCAAAATCAGGTATTTTGGAAAGAATCACAAATACAAATATTAGATTTTACTGGCCTCATATTGGTCACACTCAAAATGACAGTTTTTGAAACATAACTCCAAAAATACACATGCAAAATGTCTAATAATGCCCAAAGAAATGCATCTTTGAGAGTTTTCCTGAAAAAAAAAACATTTGGTAAGGTTTGCAAAAACAAAATTTGATTTGTTACTCAATTTGACAGTAATGTACTTAGAATCCTGAGATAATGCGAAAAAAGCAATAAAAATGTAGTCCAACATAATTCCTAATCCAAACGTGCAAAATGTCTAAAAATGCCTGTGATATTGAATATTTTTGAGTTTTACTAGATACAGATGATTTTCTATGGTTTGTAAATACAAAAATGAGGTTTTACTCAATATGACTGTATACTGTAACACTCAATATGACAGTTATTTAAACATAACTCCTACACCACACATGAAAATTGGCTAATAATGCCTGAAAAAATGCATCTTTGGGAGTTTTACTCGAAACATATGCTTTTTTAAATCTTGCAAATGCAAAAAGTAGTTTTTTACTCAATATGACTATAATAGTCTTACAATCCTGAGATAATGCGAAAAAAGCAATAAAAATTTATTCAAACATAACTTCTAAACAACACATGCAAAATGGCTAATAATGCCTAGAGATATGTTTGTTGGTTAGTTGTACTAGAAAAATGATAATTTGTAAGGTTTGCAAAGACACAAGTTAGTTTTTTTATTCAATATAACAGTGTAACTGTCATACTAAATATGAAAGGTTTATAATCATAACTCCAAAACCAAATATGAAATTTGTCTTTAAAAGCCTTTAATATTGAATTTATGTAAGTTTTAGCAGAATCAGGTATTTTGGAAAGAATCACAAATACAAATATTAGATTTTACTGGCCTCATATTGGTCACACTAAAAATGACAGTTTTTGAAACATAACTCCAGAAATACACATGCAAAATGTCTAATAATTCCCGAAGAAATGCATCTTTGAGAGTATTCCTGAAAAAAAAACATTGGGTAAGGTTTGCAAAAACAACATTTGATTTGTTACTCAATTTGACAGTAATGTACTTAGAATCCTGAGGTAATGCTAAAAAAGCCATAAAAATGTATTCCAACATAATTCCTAATCCAAACGTGCAAAATGTCTAAAAATGCCTGTGATATTGAATACTTTTGAGTTTTACTTGATACAGATGATTTTCTATGGTTTGCAAATTAAAAAATGAGGTTTTACTCAATATGACTGTATACTGTAACACTCAATATGACAGTTATTTAAACATAACTCCTACACCACACATGAAAAATGGCTAATAATGCCTGAAATAATGCATCTTTGGGAGTTTTACTCGAAACATATGCTTTTTTAAATCTTGCAAGTGCAAAAAGTAGTTTTTTACTCAATATGACTATAATAGTCTTACAATCCTGAGATAATGCGAAAAAAGCAATAAAAATGTATTCAAACATAACTTCTAAACAACACATGCAAAATGGCTAATAATAGCCAGAGATATGTTTTTTTGTTAGTTGTACTAGAAAAATGATCTTTTGTAAGGTTTGCAAAGACACAAGTTAGTTTTTTTATTCAATATAACAGTGTAACTGTCGTACTAAATATGAAAGGTTTATAATCATAACTCCAAAACCAAATATGAAATGTGTCTTAAAAAGCCTTTAATATTGAATTTATGTAAGTTTTAGCAAAATCAGGTATTTTGGAAAGAATCACAAATACAAATATTAGATTTTACTGGCCTCATATTGGTCACACTCAAAATGACAGTTTTTGAAACATAACTCCAAAAATACACATGCAAAATGTCTAATAATGCCCGAAGAAATGCATCTTTGAGAGTTTTCCTGAAAAAAAACATTTGGTAAGGTTTGCAAAAACCAAATTTGATTTGTTACTCAATTTGACAGTAATGTACTTAGAATCCTGAGATAATGCGAAAAAAGCCATAAAAATGTATTCCAACATAATTCCTAATCCAAACGTGCAAAATGTCTAAAAATGCCTGTGATATTGAATACATGTGAGTTTTACTAGATGCAGTTGTTTTTCTATGGTTTGCAAATACAAAAATGAGGTTTTACTCAATATGACTGTATACTGTAACACTCAATATGACAGTTATTTAAACATAACTCCTACACCACACATGAAAAATGGCTAATAATGCCTGAAATAATGCATCTTTGGGAGTTTTACTCGAAACATATGCTTTTTTAAATCTTGCAAATGCCAAAAGTAGTTTTTTACTCAATATGACTATAATAGTCTTAGAATCCTGAGATAATGCGAAAAAAGCAATAAAAATGTATTCAAACATAACTTCTAAACAACACTTGCAAAATGGCTAATAATAGCCAGAGATATGTTTTTTTGTTAGTTGTACTAGAAAAATGATCTTTTGTAAGGTTTGCAAAGACACAAGTTAGTTTTTTTATTCAATATAACAGTGTAACTGTCGGACTAAATATGAAAGGTTTATAATCATAACTCCAAAACCAAATATGAAATGTGTCTTAAAAAGCCTTTAATATTGAATTTATGTAAGTTTTAGCAAAATCAGGTATTTTGGAAAGAATCACAAATACAAATATTAGATTTTACTGGCCTCATATTGGTCACACTCAAAATGACAGTTTTTGAAACATAACTCCAAAAATACACATGCAAAATGTCTAATAATGCCCGAAGAAATGCATCTTTGAGAGTATTCCTGAAAAAAAAACATTTTGTAAGGTTTGCAAAAACCAAATTTGATTTGTTATTAAATTTGACAGTAATGTACTTAGAATCCTGAGATAATGCGAAAAAAGCCATAAAAATGTATTCCAACATAATTCCTAATCCAAACGTGCAAAATGTCTAAAAATGCCTGTGATATTGAATACATGTGAGTTTTACTAGATGCAGTTGTTTTTCTATGGTTTGCAAATACAAAAATGAGGTTTTACTCAATATGACTGTATACTGTAACACTCAATACGACAGTTATTTAAACATAACTCCTACACCACACATGAAAAATGGCTAATAATGCCTGAAATAATGCATCTTTGGGAGTTTTACTCGAAACATATGCTTTTTTAAATCTTGCAAATGCCAAAAGTAGTTTTTTACTCAATATGACTATAATAGTCTTAGAATCCTGAGATAATGCGAAAAAAGCAATAAAAATTTATTCAAACATAACTTCTAAACAACACTTGCAAAATGGCTAATAATAGCCAGAGATATGTTTTTTTTGTTAGTTGTACTAGAAAAATGATCTTTTGTAAGGTTTGCAAAGACACAAGTTAGTTTTTTTATTCAATATAACAGTGTAACTGTCGTACTAAATATGAAAGGTTTATAATCATAACTCCAAAACCAAATATGAAATGTGTCTTAAAAAGCCTTTAATATTGAATTTATGTAAGTTTTAGCAAAATCAGGTATTTTGGAAAGAATCACAAATACAAATATTAGATTTTACTGGCCTCATATTGGTCACACTCAAAATGACAGTTTTTGAAACATAACTCCAAAAATACACATGCAAAATGTCTAATAATGCCCGAAGAAATGCATCTTTGAGAGTTTTCCTGAAAAAAAAACATTTGGTAAGGTTTGCAAAAACCAAATTTGATTTGTTACTCAATTTGACAGTAATGTACTTAGAATCCTGAGATAATGCGAAAAAAGCCATAAAAATGTATTCCAACATAATTCCTAATCCAAACGTGCAAAATGTCTAAAAATGCCTGTGATATTGAATACATGTGAGTTTTACTAGATGCAGTTGTTTTTCTATGGTTTGCAAATACAAAAATGAGGTTTTACTCAATATGACTGTATACTGTAACACTCAATATGACAGTTATTTAAACATAACTCCTACACCACACATGAAAAATGGCTAATAATGCCTGAAATAATGCATCTTTGGGAGTTTTACTCGAAACATATGCTTTTTTAAATCTTGCAAGTGCAAAAAGTAGTTTTTTACTCAATATGACTATAATAGTCTTACAATCCTGAGATAATGCGAAAAAAGCAATAAAAATGTATTCAAACATAACTTCTAAACAACACATGCAAAATGGCTAATAATAGCTAGAGATATATTTTTTTGTTAGTTGTACTAGAAAAATGATCTTTCGTAAGGTTTGCAAAGACACAAGTTAGTTTTTTTATTCAATATAACAGTGTAACTGTCATAATAAATATGAAAGGTTTATAATCATAACTCCAAAACCAAATATGAAATTTGTCTTAAAACGCCTTTAATATTGAATTTATGTAAGTTTTACCAAAATCAGGTATTTTGGAAAGAATCACAAATACAAATATTAGATTTTACTGGCCTCATATTGGTCACACTCAAAATGACAGTTTTTGAAACATAACTCCAAAAATACACATGCAAAATGTCTAATAATGCCCGAAGAAATGCATCTTTGAGAGTTTTCCTGAAAAAAAAAACATTTGGTAAGGTTTGCAAAAACAAAATTTGATTTGTTACTCAATTTGACAGTAATGTACTTAGAATCCTGAGATAATGCGAAAAAAGCAATAAAAATGTAGTCCAACATAATTCCTAATGCAAACGTGCAAAAAGTCTAAAAATGCCTGTGATATTGAATACATGTGAGTTTTACTAGATGCAGTTGTTTTTCTATGGTTTGCAAATACAAAAATGAGGTTTTACTCAATATGACTGTATACTGTAACACTCAATATGACAGTCATTTAAACATAACTCCTGCACCACACATGAAAAATGGCTAATAATGCCTGAAAAAATGCATCTTTGGGAGTTTTACTCGAAACATATGCTTTTTTAAATCTTGCAAATGCAAAAAGTAGTTTTTTACTCAATGTGACTATAATAGTCTTACAATCCTGAGATAATGCGAAAAAAGCATTACAAATGTATTCAAACATAACTTCTAAACAACACATGCAAAATGGCTAATAATGCCTAAAGATATGTTTGTTGGTTAGTTGTACTAGAAAAATGATATTTTGTAAGGTTTGCAAAGACACAAGTTAGTTTTTTTATTCAATATAACAGTGTAACTGTCATACTAAATATGAAAGGTTTATAATCATAACTCCAAAACCAAATATGAAATTTGTCTTTAAAAGCCTTTAATATTGAATTTATGTAAGTTTTAGCAGAATCAGGTATTTTGGAAAGAATCACAAATACAAATATTAGATTTTACTGGCCTCATATTGGTCACACTCAAAATGACAGTTTTTGAAACATAACTCCAAAAATACACATGCAAAATGTCTAATAATTCCCGAAGAAATGCATCTTTGAGAGTATTCCTGAAAAAAAAACATTTGGTAAGGTTTGCAAAAACAACATTTGATTTGTTACTCAATTTGACAGTAATGTACTTAGAATCCTGAGATAATGCGAAAAAAGCCATAAAAATGTATTCCAACATAATTCCTAATCCAAACGTGCAAAATGTCTAAAAATGCCTGTGATATTGAATACTTTTGAGTTTTACTTGATACAGATGATTTTCTATGGTTTGCAAATTAAAAAATGAGGTTTTACTCAATATGACTGTATACTGTAACACTCAATATGACAGTTATTTAAACATAACTCCTACACCACACATGAAAAATGGCTAATAATGCCTGAAATAATGCATCTTTGGGAGTTTTACTCGAAACATATGCTTTTTTAAATCTTGCAAGTGCAAAAAGTAGTTTTTTACTCAATATGACTATAATAGTCTTACAATCCTGAGATAATGCGAAAAAAGCAATACAAATGTATTCAAACATAACTTCTAAACAACACATGCAAAATGGCTAATAATAGCTAGAGATATATTTTTTTGTTAGTTGTACTAGAAAAATGATCTTTTGTAAGGTTTGCAAAGACACAAATTAGTTTTTTTATTCAATATAACAGTGTAACTGTCATAATAAATATGAAAGGTTTATAATCATAACTCCAAAACCAAATATGAAATTTGTCTTAAAACGCCTTTAATATTGAATTTATGTAAGTTTTACCAAAATCAGGTATTTTGGAAAGAATCACAAATACAAATATTAGATTTTACTGGCCTCATATTGGTCACACTCAAAATGACAGTTTTTGAAACATAACTCCAAAAATACACATGCAAAATGTCTAATAATGCCCGAAGAAATGCATCTTTGAGAGTTTTCCTGAAAAAAAAAACATTTGATAAGGTTTGCAAAAACAAAATTTGATTTGTTACTCAATTTGACAGTAATGTACTTAGAATCCTGAGATAATGCGAAAAAAGCAATAAAAATGTAGTCCAACATAATTCCTAATCCAAACGTGCAAAATGTCTAAAAATGCCTGTGATATTGAATATTTTTGAGTTTTACTAGATACAGATGATTTTCTATGGTTTGTAAATACAAAAATGAGGTTTTACTCAATATGACTGTATACTGTAACACTCAATATGACAGTTATTTAAACATAACTCCTACACCACACATGAAAATTGGCTAATAATGCCTGAAAAAATGCATCTTTGGGAGTTTTACTCGAAACATATGCTTTTTTAAATCTTGCAAATGCAAAAAGTAGTTTTTTACTCAATATGACTATAATAGTCTTACAATCCTGAGATAATGCGAAAAAAGCAATAAAAATTTATTCAAACATAACTTCTAAACAACACATGCAAAATGGCTAATAATGCCTAGAGATATGTTTGTTGGTTAGTTGTACTAGAAAAATGATAATTTGTAAGGTTTGCAAAGACACAAGTTAGTTTTTTTATTCAATATAACAGTGTAACTGTCATACTAAATATGAAAGGTTTATAATCATAACTCCAAAACCAAATATGAAATTTGTCTTTAAAAGCCTTTAATATTGAATTTATGTAAGTTTTAGCAGAATCAGGTATTTTGGAAAGAATCACAAATACAAATATTAGATTTTACTGGCCTCATATTGGTCACACTAAAAATGACAGTTTTTGAAACATAACTCCAGAAATACACATGCAAAATGTCTAATAATTCCCGAAGAAATGCATCTTTGAGAGTATTCCTGAAAAAAAAACATTGGGTAAGGTTTGCAAAAACAACATTTGATTTGTTACTCAATTTGACAGTAATGTACTTAGAATCCTGAGGTAATGCGAAAAAAGCCATAAAAATGTATTCCAACATAATTCCTAATCCAAACGTGCAAAATGTCTAAAAATGCCTGTGATATTGAATACTTTTGAGTTTTACTTGATACAGATGATTTTCTATGGTTTGCAAATTAAAAAATGAGGTTTTACTCAATATGACTGTATACTGTAACACTCAATATGACAGTTATTTAAACATAACTCCTACACCACACATGAAAAATGGCTAATAATGCCTGAAATAATGCATCTTTGGGAGTTTTACTCGAAACATATGCTTTTTTAAATCTTGCAAGTGCAAAAAGTAGTTTTTTACTCAATATGACTATAATAGTCTTACAATCCTGAGATAATGCGAAAAAAGCAATAAAAATGTATTCAAACATAACTTCTAAACAACACATGCAAAATGGCTAATAATAGCCAGAGATATGTTTTTTTGTTAGTTGTACTAGAAAAATGATCTTTTGTAAGGTTTGCAAAGACACAAGTTAGTTTTTTTATTCAATATAACAGTGTAACTGTCGTACTGAATATGAAAGGTTTATAATCATAACTCCAAAACCAAATATGAAATGTGTCTTAAAAAGCCTTTAATATTGAATTTATGTAAGTTTTAGCAAAATCAGGTATTTTGGAAAGAATCACAAATACAAATATTAGATTTTACTGGCCTCATATTGGTCACACTCAAAATGACAGTTTTTGAAACATAACTCCAAAAATACACATGCAAAATGTCTAATAATGCCCGAAGAAATGCATCTTTGAGAGTTTTCCTGAAAAAAAACATTTGGTAAGGTTTGCAAAAACCAAATTTGATTTGTTACTCAATTTGACAGTAATGTACTTAGAATCCTGAGATAATGCGAAAAAAGCAATAAAAATGTATTCCAACATAATTCCTAATCCAAACGTGCAAAATGTCTAAAAATGCCTGTGATATTGAATACATGTGAGTTTTACTAGATGCAGTTGTTTTTCTATGGTTTGCAAATACAAAAATGAGGTTTTACTCAATATGACTGTATACTGTAACACTCAATATGACAGTTATTTAAACATAACTCCTACACCACACATGAAAAATGGCTAATAATGCCTGAAATAATGCATCTTTGGGAGTTTTACTCGAAACATATGCTTTTTTAAATCTTGCAAATGCCAAAAGTAGTTTTTTACTCAATATGACTATAATAGTCTTAGAATCCTGAGATAATGCGAAAAAAGCAATAAAAATGTATTCAAACATAACTTCTAAACAACACTTGCAAAATGGCTAATAATAGCCAGAGATATGTTTTTTTGTTAGTTGTACTAGAAAAATGATCTTTTGTAAGGTTTGCAAAGACACAAGTTAGTTTTTTTATTCAATATAACAGTGTAACTGTCGGACTAAATATGAAAGGTTTATAATCATAACTCCAAAACCAAATATGAAATGTGTCTTAAAAAGCCTTTAATATTGAATTTATGTAAGTTTTAGCAAAATCAGGTATTTTGGAAAGAATCACAAATACAAATATTAGATTTTACTGGCCTCATATTGGTCACACTCAAAATGACAGTTTTTGAAACATAACTCCAAAAATACACATGCAAAATGTCTAATAATGCCCGAAGAAATGCATCTTTGAGAGTATTCCTGAAAAAAAAACATTTGGTAAGGTTTGCAAAAACCAAATTTGATTTGTTATTAAATTTGACAGTAATGTACTTAGAATCCTGAGATAATGCGAAAAAAGCCATAAAAATGTATTCCAACATAATTCCTAATCCAAACGTGCAAAATGTCTAAAAATGCCTGTGATATTGAATACATGTGAGTTTTACTAGATGCAGTTGTTTTTCTATGGTTTGCAAATACAAAAATGAGGTTTTACTCAATATGACTGTATACTGTAACACTCAATACGACAGTTATTTAAACATAACTCCTACACCACACATGAAAAATGGCTAATAATGCCTGAAATAATGCATCTTTGGGAGTTTTACTCGAAACATATGCTTTTTTAAATCTTGCAAATGCCAAAAGTAGTTTTTTACTCAATATGACTATAATAGTCTTAGAATCCTGAGATAATGCGAAAAAAGCAATAAAAATTTATTCAAACATAACTTCTAAACAACACTTGCAAAATGGCTAATAATAGCCAGAGATATGTTTTTTTGTTAGTTGTACTAGAAAAATGATCTTTTGTAAGGTTTGCAAAGACACAAGTTAGTTTTTTTATTCAATATAACAGTGTAACTGTCGTACTAAATATGAAAGGTTTATAATCATAACTCCAAAACCAAATATGAAATGTGTCTTAAAAAGCCTTTAATATTGAATTTATGTAAGTTTTAGCAAAATCAGGTATTTTGGAAAGAGTCACAAATACAAATATTAGATTTTACTGGCCTCATATTGGTCACACTCAAAATGACAGTTTTTGAAACATAACTCCAAAAATACACATGCAAAATGTCTAATAATGCTTGAAGAAATGCATCTTTGAGAGTTTTCCTGAAAAAAAAAACATTTGGTAAGGTTTGCAAAAACAAAATTTGATTTGTTACTCAATTTGACAGTAATGTACTTAGAATCCTGAGATAATGCGAAAAAAGCAATAAAAATGTATTCCAACATAATTCCTAATCCAAACGTGCAAAATGTCTAAAAATGCCTGTGATATTGAATATTTTTTAGTTTTACTAGATACAGATGATTTTGTATGGTTTGTAAATACAAAAATGAGGTTTTACTCAATATGACTGTATACTGTAACACTCAATATGACAGTTATTTAAACATAACTCCTACACCACACATGAAAAATGGCTAATAATGCCTGAAAAAATGCATCTTTGGGAGTTTTTCTCGAAACATATGCTTTTTTAAATCTTGCAAATGCAAAAAGTAGTTTTTTACTCAATATGACTATAATAGTTTTACAATCCTGAGATAATGCGAAAAAAGCAATAAAAATGTATTCAAACATAACTTCTAAACAACACATGCAAAATGGCTAATAATAGCTAGAGATATGTTTTTTTGTTAGTTGTACTAGAAAAATGATCTTTTGTAAGGTTTGCAAAGACACAAGTTAGTTTTTTTATTCAATATAACAGTGTAACTGTCATACTAAATATGAAAGGTTTATAATCATAACTCCAAAACCAAATATGAAATTTGTCTTAAAAAGCCTTTAATATTGAATTTGTGTAAGTTTTAGCAGAATCAGGTATTTTGGAAAGAATCACAAAAACAAATATTAGATTTTACTGGCCTCATATTGGTCACACTCAAAATGACAGTTTTTGAAGCATAACTCCAAAAATACACATGCAAAATGTCTAATAATGCCTGAAAAAATGCATCTTCGAGAGTTTTCCTGAAAAAAAAAACATTTGGTAAGGTTTGCAAAAACAAAATTTGATTTGTTACTCAATTTGACAGTAATGTACTTAGAATCCTGAGATAATGCGAAAAAAGCAATAAAAATGTAGTCCAACATAATTCCTAATGCAAACGTGCAAAATGTCTAAAAATGCCTGTGATATTGAATACATGTGAGTTTTACTAGATGCAGTTGTTTTTCTATGGTTTGCAAATACAAAAATGAGGTTTTACTCAATATGACTGTATACTGTAACACTCAATATGACAGTTATTTAAACATAACTCCTGCACCACACATGAAAAATGGCTAATAATGCCTGAAAAAATGCATCTTTGGGAGTTTTACTCGAAACATATGCTTTTTTAAATCTTGCAAATGCAAAAAGTAGTTTTTTAATCAATGTGACTATAATAGTCTTACAATCCTGAGATAATGCGAAAAAAGCATTACAAATGTATTCAAACATAACTTCTAAACAACACATGCAAAATGGCTAATAATGCCTAGAGATATGTTTGTTGGTTAGTTGTACTAGAAAAATGATATTTTGTAAGGTTTGCAAAGACACAAGTTAGTTTTTTTATTCAATATAACAGTGTAACTGTCATACTAAATATGAAAGGTTTATAATCATAACTCCAAAACCAAATATGAAATTTGTCTTTAAAAGCCTTTAATATTGAATTTATGTAAGTTTTAGCAGAATCAGGTATTTTGGAAAGAATCACAAATACAAATATTAGATTTTACTGGCCTCATATTGGTCACACTCAAAATGACAGTTTTTGAAACATAACTCCAAAAATACACATGCAAAATGTCTAATAATGCCCGAAGAAATGCATCTTTGAGAATATTCCTGAAAAAAAAACATTTGGTAAGGTTTGCAAAAACAACATTTGATTTGTTACTCAATTTGACAGTAATGTACTTAGAATCCTGAGATAATGCGAAAAAAGCAATAAAAATGTATTCCAACATAATTCCTAATCCAAACGTGCAAAATGTCTAAAAATGCCTGTGATATTGAATACTTTTAAGTTTTACTTGATACAGATGATTTTCTATGGTTTGCAAATTAAAAAATGAGGTTTTACTCAATATGACTGTATACTGTAACACTCAATATGACAGTTATTTAAACATAACTCCTACACCACACATGAAAAATGGCTAATAATGCCTGAAATAATGCATCTTTGGGAGTTTTACTCGAAACATATGCTTTTTTAAATCTTGCAAATGCAAAAAGTAGTTTTTTACTCAATATGACTATAATAGTCTTACAATCCTGAGATAATGCGAAAAAAGCAATAAAAATGTATTCAAACATAACTTCTAAACAACACATGCAAAATGGCTAATAATAGCTAGAGATATATTTTTTTGTTAGTTGTACTAGAAAAATGATCTTTTGTAAGGTTTGCAAAGACACAAGTTAGTTTTTTTATTCAATATAACAGTGTAACTGTCATAATAAATATGAAAGGTTTATAATCATAACTCCAAAACCAAATATGAAATTTGTCTTAAAACGCCTTTAATATTAAATTTATGTAAGTTTTACCAAAATCAGGTATTTTGGAAAGAATCACAAATACAAATATTAGATTTTACTGGCCTCATATTGGTCACACTCAAAATGACAGTATTTGAAACATAACTCCAAAAATACACATGCAAAATGTCTAATAATGCCTGATAAAATGCATCTTCGAGAGTTTTCCTGAAAAAAAAACATTTGGTAAGGTTTGCAAAAACAAAATTTGATTTGTTACTCAATTTGACAGTAATGTACTTAGAATCCTGAGATAATGCAAAAAAAGCCATAAAAATGTATTCCAACATAATTCCTAATCCAAACTTGCAAAATGTCTAAAAATGCCTGTGATATTGAATACATGTGAGTTTTACTAGATGCAGTTGTTTTTCTATGGTTTGCAAATACAGAAATGAGGTTTTACTCAATATGACTGTATACTGTAACACTCAATATGACAGTTATTTAAACATAACTCCTACACCACACATGAAAAATGGCTAATAATGCCTGAAATAATGCATCTTTGGGAGTTTTACTCGAAACATATGCTTTTTTAAATCTTGCAAATGCAAAAAGTAATTTTTTACTCAATATGACTATAATAGTCTTAGAATCCTGAGATAATGCGAAAAAAGCAATAAAGATTTATTCAAACATAACTTCTAAACAACACTTGCAAAATGGCTAATAATAGCCAGAGATATGTTTTTTTGTTAGTTGTACTAGAAAAATGATCTTTTGTAAGGTTTGCAAAGACACAAGTTAGTTTTTTTTTATTCAATATAACAGTGTAACTGTCGTACTAAATATGAAATGTTTATAATCATAACTCCAAAACCAAATATGAAATGTGTCTTAAAAAGCCTTTAATATTGAATTTATGTAAGTTTTAGCAAAATCAGGTATTTTGGAAAGAATCACAAATACAAATATTAGATTTTACTGGCCTCATATTGGTCACACTCAAAATGACAGTTTTTGAAACATAACTCCAAAAATACACATGCAAAATGTCTAATAATGCCCGAAGAAATGCATCTTTGAGAGTTTTCCTGAAAAAAAAGAACATTTGGTAAGGTTTGCAAAAACAAAATTTGATTTGTTACTCAATTTGACAGTAATGTACTTAGAATCCTGAGATAATGCGAAAAAAGCAATACAAATGTATTCCAACATAATTCCTAATCCAAACGTGCAAAATGTCTAAAAATGCCTGTGATATTGAATATTTTTGAGTTTTACTAGATACAGATGATTTTGTATGGTTTGTAAATACAAAAATGAGGTTTTACTCAATATGACTGTATACTGTAACACTCAATATGACAGTTATTTAAACATAACTCCTACACCACACATGAAAAATTGCTAATAATGCCTGAAAAAATGCATCTTTGGGAGTTTTTCTCGAAACATATGCTTTTTTAAATCTTGCAAATGCAAAAAGTAGTTTTTTACTCAATATGACTATAATAGTTTTACAATCCTGAGATAATGCGAAAAAAGCAATAAAAATTTATTCAAACATAACTTCTAAACAACACATGCAAAATGGCTAATAATAGCTAGAGATATGTTTTTTTGTTAGTTGTACTAGAAAAATGATCTTTTGTAAGGTTTGCAAAGACACAAGTTAGTTTTTTTATTCAATATAACAGTGTAACTGTCATACTAAATATGAAAGGTTTATAATCATAACTCCAAAACCAAATATGAAATTTGTCTTAAAAAGCCTTTAATATTGAATTTGTGTAAGTTTTAGCAGAATCAGGTATTTTGGAAAGAATCACAAATACAAATATTAGATTTTACTGGCCTCATATTGGTCACACTCAAAATGACAGTTTTTGAAGCATAACTCCAAAAATACACATGCAAAATGTCTAATAATGCCTGAAAAAATGCATCTTCGAGAGTTTTCCTGAAAAAAAAACATTTGGTAAGGTTTGCAAAAACAACATTTGATTTGTTACTCAATTTGACAGTAATGTACTTAGAATCCTGAGATAATGCGAAAAAAGCAATAAAAATGTAGTCCAACATAATTCCTAATGCAAACAAGCAAAATGTCTAAAAATGCCTGTGATATTGAATACATGTGAGTTTTACTAGATGCAGTTGTTTTTCTATGGTTTGCAAATACAAAAATTAGGTTTTACTCAATATGACTGTATACTGTAACACTCAATATGACAGTTATTTAAACATAACTCCTGCACCACACATGAAAAATGGCTAATAATGCCTGAAAAAATGCATCTTTGGGAGTTTTACTCGAAACATATGCTTTTTTAAATCTTGCAAATGCAAAAAGTAGTTTTTTAATCAATGTGACTATAATAGTCTTAGAATCCTGAGATAATGCGAAAAAAGCAATAAAGATTTATTCAAACATAACTTCTAAACAACACTTGCAAAATGGCTAATAATAGCCAGAGATATGTTTTTTTGTTAGTTGTACTAGAAAAATGATCTTTTGTAAGGTTTGCAAAGACACAAGTTAGTTTTTTTTATTCAATATAACAGTGTAACTGTCGTACTAAATATGAAATGTTTATAATCATAACTCCAAAACCAAATATGAAATGTGTCTTAAAAAGCCTTTAATATTGAATTTATGTAAGTTTTAGCAAAATCAGGTATTTTGGAAAGAATCACAAATACAAATATTAGATTTTACTGGCCTCATATTGGTCACACTCAAAATGACAGTTTTTGAAACATAACTCCAAAAATACACATGCAAAATGTCTAATAATGCCCGAAGAAATGCATCTTTGAGAGTTTTCCTGAAAAAAAAAACATTTGGTAAGGTTTGCAAAAACCAAATTTGATTTGTTACTCAATTTGACAGTAATGTACTTAGAATCCTGAGATAATGCGAAAAAAGCAATACAAATGTATTCCAACATAATTCCTAATCCAAACGTGCAAAATGTCTAAAAATGCCTGTGATATTGAATAGTTTTGAGTTTTACTAGATACAGATGATTTTGTATGGTTTGTAAATACAAAAATGAGGTTTTACTCAATATGACTGTATACTGTAACACTCAATATGACAGTTATTTAAACATAACTCCTACACCACACATGAAAATTGGCTAATAATGCCTGAAAAAATGCATCTTTGGGAGTTTTACTCGAACCATATGCGTTTTTAAATCTTGCAAATGCAAAAAGTAGTTTTTTACTCAATATTACTATAATAGTCTTACAATCCTGAGATAATGCGAAAAAAGCAATAAAAATGTATTCAAACATAACTTCTAAACAACACATGCAAAATGGCTAATAATAGCTAGAGATATGTTTTTTGTTAGTTGTACTAGAAAAATGATCTTTTGTAAGGTTTGCAAATACACAAGTTAGTTTTTTTATTCAATATAACAGTGTAACTGTCATACTAAATATGAAAGGTTTATAATCATAACTCCAAAACCAAATATGAAATTTGTCTTAAAAAGCCTTTAATATTGAATTTGTGTAAGTTTTAGCAGAATCAGGTATTTTGGAAAGAATCACAAATACAAATATTAGATTTTACTGGCCTCATATTGGTCACACTCAAAATGACAGTTTTTGAAGCATAACTCCAAAAATACACATGCAACATGTCTAATAATGCCTGAAAAAATGCATCTTCGAGAGTTTTCCTGAAAAAAAAAACATTTGGTAAGGTTTGCAAAAACAAAATTTGATTTGTTACTCAATTTGACAGTAATGCACTTAGAATCCTGAGATAATGCGAAAAAAGCAATAAAAATGTAGTCCAACATAATTCCTAATCCAAACGTGCAAAATGTCTAAAAATGCCTGTGATATTGAATACATGTGAGTTTTACTAGATGCAGTTGTTTTTCTATGGTTTGCAAATACAAAAATGAGGTTTTACTCAATATGACTGTATACTGTAACACTCAATATGACAGTTATTTAAACATAACTCCTGCACCACACATGAAAAATGGCTAATAATGCCTGAAAAAATGCATCTTTGGGAGTTTTACTCGAAACATATGCTTTTTTAAATCTTGCGAATGCAAAAAGTAGTTTTTTAATCAATGTGACTATAATAGTCTTACAATCCTGAGATAATGCGAAAAAAGCATTACAAATGTATTCAAACATAACTTCTAAACAACACATGCAAAATGGCTAATAATGCCTAAAGATATGTTTGTTGGTTAGTTGTACTAGAAAAATGATATTTTGTAAGGTTTGCAAAGACACAAGTTAGTTTTTTTATTCAATATAACAGTGTAACTGTCATACTAAATATGAAAGGTTTATAATCATAACTCCAAAACCAAATATGAAATTTGTCTTTAAAAGCCTTTAATATTGAATTTATGTAAGTTTTAGCAGAATCAGGTATTTTGGAAAGAATCACAAATACAAATATTAGATTTTACTGGCCTCATATTGGTCACACTCAAAATGACAGTTTTTGAAACATAACTCCAAAAATACACATGCAAAATGTCTAATAATGCCCGAAGAAATGCATCTTTGAGAGTATTCCTGAAAAAAAAACATTTGGTAAGGTTTGCAAAAACAACATTTGTTTTGTTACTCAATTTGACAGTAATGTACTTAGAATCCTGAGATAATGCGAAAAAAGCAATAAAAATGTATTCCAACATAATTCCTAATCCAAACGTGTAAAATGTCTAAAAATGCCTGTGATATTGAATACTTTTGAGATTTACTTGATACAGATGATTTTCTATGGTTTGCAAATTAAAAAATGAGGTTTTACTCAATATGACTGTATACTGTAACACTCAATATGACAGTTATTTAAACATAACTCCTACACCACACATGAAAAATGGCTAATAATGCCTGAAATAATGCATCTTTGGGAGTTTTACTCGAAACATATGCTTTTTTAAATCTTGCAAGTGCAAAAAGTAGTTTTTTACTCAATATGACTATAATAGTCTTAGAATCCTGAGATAATGCGAAACAAGCAATAAAAATGTATTCAAACATAACTTCTAAACAACACATGCAAAATGGCTAATAATAGCTAGAGATATATTTTTTTGTTAGTTGTACTAGAAAAATTATCTTTTGTAAGGTTTGCAAAGACACAAGTTAGTTTTTTTTATTCAATATAACAGTGTAACTGTCATAATAAATATGAAAGGTTTATAATCATAACTCCAAAACCAAATATGAAATTTGTCTTAAAACGCCTTTAATATTGAATTTATGTAAGTTTTACCAAAATCAGGTATTTTGGAAAGAATCACAAATACAAATATTAGATTTTACTGGCCTCATATTGGTCACACTCAAAATGACAGTTTTTGAAACATAACTCCAAAAATACACATGCAAAATGTCTAATAATGCCTGATAAAATGCATCTTCGAGAGTTTTCCTGAAAAAAAACATTTGGTAAGGTTTGCAAAAACCAAATTTGATTTGTTACTCAATTTGACAGTAATGTACTTAGAATCCTGAGATATTGCAAAAAAAGCCATAAAAATGTATTCCAACATAATTCCTAATCCAAACGTGCAAAATGTCTAAAAATGCCTGTGATATTGAATACATGTGAGTTTTACTAGATGCAGTTGTTTTTCTATGGTTTGCAAATACAAAAATGAGGTTTTACTCAATATGACTGTATACTGTAACACTCAATATGACAGTTATTTAAACATAACTCCTACACCACACATGAAAAATGGCTAATAATGCCTGAAAAAATGCATCTTTGGGAGTTTTACTCGAAACATATGCTTTTTTAAATCTTGCAAATGCAAAAAGTAGTTTTTTACTCAATATGACTATAATAGTCTTAGAATCCTGAGATAATGCGAAAAAAGCAATAAAAATGTATTCAAACATAACTTCTAAACAACACATGCAAAATGGCTAATAATAGCTAGAGATATGTTTTTTTGTTAGTTGTACTAGAAAAATGATCTTTTGTAAGGTTTGCAAAGACACAAGTTAGTTTTTTTATTCAATATAACAGTGTAACTGTCATACTAAATATGAAAGGTTTATAATCATAACTCCAAAACCAAATATGAAATGTGTCTTAAAAAGCCTTTAATATTGAATTTATGTAAGTTTTAGCAAAATCAGGTATTTTGGAAAGAATCACAAATACAAATATTAGATTTTACTGGCCTCATATTGGTCACACTCAAAATGACAGTTTTTGAAACATAACTCCAAAAATACACATGCAAAATGTCTAATAATGCCCGAAAAAATGCATCTTTGAGAGTTTTCCTGAAAAAAAAAACATTTGGTAAGGTTTGCAAAAACAAAATTTGATTTGTTACTCAATTTGACAGTAATGTACTTAGAATCCTGAGATAATGCGAAAAAAGCAATAAAAATGTATTCCAACATAATTCCTAATCCAAACGTGCAAAATGTCTAAAAATGCCTGTGATATTGAATATTTTTGAGTTTTACTAGATACAGATGATTTTCTATGGTTTGCAAATACAAAAATAAAGTTTTACTCAATATGACTGTATACTCTAACACTCAATATGACAGCTATTTAAACATAACTCCAACACCACACATGAAAAATGGCTAATAATGCCTGAAATAATGCATCTTTGGGAGTTTTACTCGAAACATATGCTTTTTTAAATCTTGCAAATGCAAAAAGTAGTTTTTTACTCAATATGACTATAATAGTCTTAGAATCCTGAGATAATGCGAAAAAAGCAATACAAATGTATTCAAACATAACTTCTAAACAACACATGCAAAATGGCTAATAATAGCTAGAGATATGTTTTTTTGTTAGTTGTACTAGAAAAATGATCTTTTGTAAGGTTTGCAAAGACACAAGTTAGTTTTTTTATTCAATATAACAGTGTAACTGTCATACTAAATATGAAAGGTTTATAATCATAACTCCAAAACCAAATATGAAATGTGTATTAAAAAGCCTTTAATATTGAATTTATGTAAGTTTTAGCAGAATCAGGTATTTTGGAAAGAATCACAAATACAAATATTAGATTTTACTGGCCTCATATTGGTCACACTCAAAATGACAGTTTTTGAAGCATAACTCCAAAAATACACATGCAAAATGTCTAATAATGCCTGAAAAAATGCATCTTCGAGAGTTTTCCTGAAAAAAAACATTTGGTAAGGTTTGCAAAAACAAAATTTAATTTGTTACTCAATTTGACAGTAATGTACTTAGAATCCTGAGATAATGCGAAAAAAGCAATAAAAATGTATTCCAACATAATTCCTAATCCAAACATGCAAAAAGTCTAAAAATGCCTGTGATATTGAATACATGTGAGTTTTACTAGATACAGTTGTTTTTCTATGGTTTGCAAATACAAAAATGAGGTTTTACTCAATATGACTGTATACTGTAACACTCAATATGACAGTTATTTAAACATAACTCCTACACCACACATGAAAAATGGCTAATAATGCCTAAAATAATGCATCTTTGGGAGTTTTACTCGAAACATATGCTTTTTTAAATCTTGCAAATGCAAAAAGTTGTTTTTTATTCAATGTGACTATAATAGTCTTACAATCCTGAGATAATGCGAAAAAAGCAATAAAAATGTATTCAAACATAACTTCTAAACAACACATGCAAAATGGCTAATAATGCCTAGAGATATGTTTGTTGGTTAGTTGTACTAGAAAAATGATATTTTGTAAGGTTTGCAAAGACACAAGTTTGTTTTTTTATTCAATATAACAGTGTAACTGTCATACTAAATATGAAAGGTTTATAATCATAACTCCAAAACCAAATATGAAATTTGTCTTTAAAAGCCTTTAATATTGAATTTATGTAAGTTTTAGCAGAATCAGGTATTTTGGAAAGAATCACAAATACAAATATTAGATTTTACTGGCCTCATATTGGTCACACTCAAAATGACAGTTTTTGAAACATAACTCCAAAAATACAAATGCAAAATGTCTAATAATGCCTGAAGAAATGCATCTTCGAGAGTTTTACTGAAAAAAAAAAAACATTTGGTAAGGTTTGCAAAAACAAAATTTGATTTGTTATTCAATTTGACAGTAATGTACTTAGAATCCTGAGATAATGTGAAAAAAGCAATAAAAATGTATTCCAACATAACTTCTAAACAACACATGCAAAATGGCTAATAATGCCTAGAGATATGTTTTTTTGTTAATTGTACTAGAAAAATGATCTTTTGTAAGGTTTGCAAAGACACAAGTTAGTTTTTTTATTCAATATAACAGTGTAACTGTCATACTAAATATGAAAGGTTTATTATCATAACTCCGAAACCAAATATGAAATTTGTCTTAAAAAGCCTTTAATATTGAATTTATGTAAGTTTTAGCAGAATCAGGTATTTTGGAAAGAATCACAAATACAAATATTAGATTTTACTGGCCTCATATTGGTCACACTCAAAATGACAGTTTTTGAAACATAACTCCAAAAATAGGGCTTCACGGTGGCAGAGGGGTTAGTGCGTCTGCCTCACAATACGAATGTCCTGCAGTCCTGGGTTCAAATCCAGGCTCGGGATCTTTCTGTGTGGAGTTTGCATGTTCTCCCCGTGAATGCGTGGGTTCCCTCCGGGTACTCCGGCTTCCTCCCACTTCCAAAGACATGCACCTGGGGATAGGTTGATTGGCAACACTAAATTGGCCCTAGTGTGTGAATGTGAGTGTGAATGTGGTCTGTCTATCTGTGTTGGCCCTGCGATGAGGTGGCGACTTGTCCAGGGTGTACCCCGCCTTCCGCCCGATTGTAGCTGAGATAGGCGCCAGCACCCCCCGCGACCCCAAAAGGGAATAAGCGGTAGAAAATGGATGGATGGATGAACTCCAAAAATACACATGCAAAATGTCTAATAATGCCTGAAGAAATGCACCTTCGTGAGTTTTCCTGAAAAAAAAAAAAACATTTGGTAAGGTTTGCAATAACAAAATTTGATTTGTTACTCAATTTGACAGTAATGTACTTAGAATCCTGAGATAATGCGAAAAAAGCAATACAAATGTATTCCAACATAATTCCTAATCCAAACGTGCAAAATGTCTAAAAATGCCTGTGATATTGAATACATGTGAGTTTTACTAGATACAGTTGTTTTTCTATGGTTTGCAAATACAAAAAGGAGGTTTTACTCAATATGACAGTTATTTAAACATAACTCCTACAGCACACATAAAAAATGGCTAATAATGCCTGAAATAATGCATCTTTGGGAGTTTTACTCGAAACATATGCTTTTTTAAATCTTGCAAATGCAAAAAGTAGTTTTTTACTCAATATGACTATAATAGTCTTAGAATCCTGAGATAATGCGAAAAAAGCAATAAAAATGTATTCAAACATAACTTCTAAAAAAACACATGCAAAATGGCTAATAGCTAGAGATATGTTTTTTGTTAGTTGTACTAGAAAAATGATCTTTTGTAAGGTTTGCAAAGACACAAGTTAGTTTTTTTTTTCAATATAACAGTGTAACTGTCATACTAAATATGAACGGTTTATAATCATAACTCCAAAACCAAATATGAAATTTGTCTTAAAAAGCCTTTAATATTGAATTCATGTAAGTTTTACCAGAATCAGGTATTTTGGAAAGAATCACAAATACAAATATTAGATTTTACTGGCCTCATATTGGTCACACACAAAATGACAGTTTTTGAAACATAACTCCAAAAATACACATGCAAAATGTCTAATAATGCCCGAAGAAATGCATCTTCGAGAGTTTTCCTAAAAAAAAAAACATTTGGTAAGGTTTGCAAAAACAAAATTTGATTTGTTACTCAATTTGACAGTAATGTACTTAGAATCCTGAGATAATGCGAAAAAAGCAATGAAAATGTATTCCAACATAATTCTAAATCCAAACGTGCAAAATGTCTAAAAATGCCTGTGATATTGAATACTTGTGAGTTTTACTAGATACAGATGTTTTTCTATGGTTTGCAAATACAAAAATGAGGTTTTACTCAATATGACTGTATACTGTAACACTCAATATGACAGTTATTTAAACATAACTCCTACACCACACATGAAAAGTGGCTAATAATGACTGAAATAATGCATCTTTGGGAGTTTTACTCGACACATATGCTTTTTTAAATCTTGCAAATGCAAAAAGTAGTTTTTTTTACTCAATATGACTATAATGTTCTTAGAATCCTGAGATAATGCGAAAAAAGCAATACAATTGTATTCAAACATAACTTCTAAACAACACATGAAAAATGACTGATATTACCTTGAGGTATGTATTTTTGTTAGTTGTACTCGAAAAATGATCTTTTATAAGGTTTGCAAAGACACAAGTCAGTGTTTTTATTCAATATAACAGTGTAACTGTCATAATAAATATGAAAGGTTTATAATCATAACTCCAAAACCGAACATGAAATGTGTTTAAAAAAGCCTGTAATATTGAATTTATGTGAGTTTTAGCAGAATCAGGTATTTTGGAAAGGTTCACAAATACAAAAATTAGGTTTTACTGGCCTCATATTGGTCACACTCAAAATGACAGTTTTTGAAACATAACTCCAAAAATACACATGCGAAATGTCTAATAATGCCTGAAGAAATGCATCTTTGAGAGTTTTCCTGAAAAAAAAAACATTTGGTGAGGTTTGCAAATTTTTTTTTTATTTTTTACTTAATCGCCAGCATTGTCACTTCACTAAAGGTGGTTGATCGTAATAATTTGGAAAAACTCTTTAGAATATAGGTATTTTTCTGCAGAACTGTTTGCATCGTCACTTTATTAAAGGTGGTTGATCTTAATAATTTAGTAAAAATCTGTAAAATTACGATATTTCACCCCAAAACGTTTCATGAAAATTTCTGTAAATCGAATATTTTTGATCATTATTTGAGATAATGCGAAAAAAGCAATAAAAATGCATTCCAGCATAATTCCTAATTCAAACATGCAAAATGTCTAAAAATGCCTGTGATATTGAATACTTGGGAGTTTTACTAGATACAGATGTTTTTCAATGGTTTGCAAACACAAAAATGAGGTTTTACTCAATATGACTGTATACTGTAACACTCAATATGACAGTTATTTAAACATAACTCCTACACCACACATGAAAAATAGCTAATAATGCCTGAAATAATGCATCTTTGGGAGTTTTACTCAAAACATATGCTTTTTTATATTTTGCAAATGCAAAAAGTAGTTTTTTACTCAGTATGACTATAATAGTCTTACAATCCTAAAATAATGCGAAAAAAGCAATAAAAATGTATTCAAACATATTTTCTAAACGACACATGCAAAATGGCTAATAATGCCTAGATATATGTTTTTTTGTTAGTTGTACTAGAAAAATGATCTTTTGTAAGGTTTGCAAAGACATAAGTTAGTTTTTTTAATTCAGTATAACAGTATAACTGTCATACTAAATATGAAAGGTTTATAATCATAACTCCAAAACCAAACATGATATTTGACTTAAAAAGCCTGTAATATTAAATTCATGTGAAACATAACTCCAAAAATACACATGCAAAATTTCTAATAATGCCTGAAGAAATGCATCTTCGAGAATTTTCCAGAAAGAAAACATTTGGTAAGGTTTGCAAAAACAAAAAGTAATTTTTTACTCAGTTTGACAGTAATGTACTTAGAATCCTGAGATAATGCGAAAAAAGCAATAGAAATGTATTCCAACATAATTCCTAATCCAAACGTGCAAATTGTCTAAAAATGCCTGTGATCTTGAATACATGTGAGTTTTACTATAGTACAGTTGTTTTTCTATGGTTTGCAAATACAAAAATGAGGTTTTACTCAATATGACTGTATACTGTAACACTCAATATGTCAGTTATTTAAACATAACTCCTACACCAGACATGATAAATAGCTAATAATGCCTGAAATAATGCATCTTTGGGAGTTTTACTAGAAACATATGTTTTTTTAAATCTTGCAAGTGCAAAACGTAATTTTTAATCAATGTGACTATAATAGTCTTACAATCCTGAGATAATGCGAAAAAAGCAATACAAATATATTCAAACATAACTTCTAAACAACACATGCAAAATGGCTAATAATCCCTAGAGATATGTTTTTTTGTTAGTTGTACTCGAAAAATGATCTTTTGTAAGGTTTGCAAGGACACAAATTAGTTTTTTTTATTCAATATAACAGTGTAACTGTCATACTAAATATGAAAGGTTCATAATCATAACTCCAAAACCAATTATGAAATTTGTCTTAAAAAGCCTTTAATATTGAATTTATGTAAGTTTTAGCAGAATCAGGTATTTTGGAAAAAATCACAAATACAAATATTAGATTTTACTGGCCTCATATTGGTCACACTCAAAATGACAGTTTTTGAAAAATAACTCCAAAAATACACATGCAAAATGTCTAATAATGCCCGAAGAAAAGCATCTTCGAGAGTTTTCCTGAAAAAAAAAAAACATTTGGTAAGGTTTGCAAAAACAAAATTTGATTTGTTACTCAATTTGACAGTAATGTACTTAGAATCCTGAGATAATGCGAAAAAAGCAATAAAAATGTATTCCAACATAATTCTAAATCCAAACGTGCAAAATGTCTAAAAATGCCTGTGATATTGAATACTTGTGAGTTTTATTAGATACAGATGTTTTTCTATGGTTTGCAAATACAAAAATGAGGTTTTACTCAATATGACTGTATACTGTAACACTCAATATGTCAGTTATTTAAACATAACTCCTACACCAGACATGATAAATAGCTAATAATGCCTGAAATAATGCATCTTTGGGAGTTTTACTAGAAACATATGCTTTTTTAAATCTTGCAAGTGCAAAAAGTAATTTTTAATCAATGTGACTATAATAGTCTTACAATCCTGAGATAATGCAAAAAAAGCAATAAAAATGTATTCAAACATAACTTCTAAACAACACATGCAAAATGGCTAATAATGCCTAGAGATATGTTTTTTTGTTAGTTGTACTCGAAAAATGATCTTTTGTAAGGTTTGCAAGGACACAAATTAGTTTTTTTATTCAATATAACAGTGTAACTGTCATACTAAATATGAAAGGTTCATAATCATAACTCCAAAACCAATTATGAAATTTGTCTTAAAAAGCCTTTAATATTGAATTTATGTAAGTTTTACCAGAATCAGGTATTTTGGAAAGAGTCACAAATACAAATATTAGATTTTACTGGCCTCATATTGGTCACACTCAAAATGACAGTTTTTGAAAAATAACTCCAGAAATACACATGCAAAATGTCTAATAATGCCCGAAGAAAAGCATCTTCGAGAGTTTTCCAGAAAAAAAAAACATTTGGTAAGGTTTGCAAAAACAAAATTTGATTTGTTACTCAATTTGACAGTAATGTACTTAGAATCCTGAGATAATGCGAAAAAAGCAATAAAAATGTATTCCAACATAATTCTAAATCCAAACGTGCAAAATGTCTAAAAATGCCTGTGATATTGAATACTTGTGAGTTTTATTAGATACAGATTTTTTTCTATGGTTTGCAAATACAAAAATGAGGTTTTACTCAATTAGACTGTATACTGTAACACTCAATATGACAATTATTTAAACATAACTCCTACACCACACATGATAAATAGCTCATAATGCCTGAAATAATGCATATTTGCGAGTTTTACTTGAAACATATGCTTTTTTAAATCTTGCATGTGCAAAAAGTAGTTTTTTACTCAATGTGACTATAATAGTCTTACAATCCTGAGATAATGCGAAAAAAGCAATAAAAATGTATTCAAACATAACTTCTTAACAACACATGCAAAATGGCTAATAATGCCTAGAGATATGTTTTTTGGTTAGTTGTAGTCGAAAAATGATCTTTTGTAAGGTTTGCAAGGACACAAGTTAGTTTTTTTATTCAATATAACAGTGTAACTGTCATACTAAATATGAAAGGTTTATAATCATAACTCCAAAACCAAATATGAAAGTCGTCTTAAAAAGCATTTAATATTGAATTTATGTAAGTTTTACCAGAATCAGGTATTTTAGAAAGTATCACAAATACAAATATTAGATTTTACTGGCCTCATATTGGTCACACTCAAAATGACAGTTTTTGAAGCATAACTCCAAAAATACACATGCAAAATGTCTAATAATGCCTGAAGAAATGCATCTTTCAGAGTTTTCCTGAAAAAAAAAAACATTTGGTAAGGTTTGCAAAAACAAAATTTAATTTGTTACTCAATTTGACAGTAATGTACTTAGAATCCTGAGACAATGCGAAAAAAGCAATACAAATGTATTCCAACAAAATTCCTAATCCAAACGTGCAAAATGTCTAAAAATGCCTGTGATATTGAATACATGTGAGTTCTACTAGATACAGTTGTTTTTCTATGGTTTGCAAATACAAAAATGAGGTTTTACTCAATATGACTGTATACTGTAACACTCAACATGACAGTTATTTAGACATAACTCCTACACCACACATGAAAAATGGCTAATAATGCCTGAAAAAATGCATCTTTGGGAGTTTTACTCGAAACATATGCTTTTTTAAATCTTGCAAATGCAAAAAGTAGTTTTTTACTCAATGTGACTATAATAGTCTTACAATCCTGAGATAATGCGAAAAAAGCAATAAAAATGTATTCAAACATAACTTCTAAACAACACATGCAAAATGGCTAATAATAGCTAGAGATATGTTTTTTTGTTACTTGTACTAGAAAAATGATCTTTTGTAAGGTTTGCAAAGACACAAGTTAGTTTTTTTATTCAATATAACAGTGTAACTGTCATACTAAATATGAAAGGTTTACAATCATAACTCCAAAACCAAATATGAAATGTGTCTTAAAAAGCCTTTAATATTGAATTTATGTAAGTTTTACCAAAATCAGGTATTTTGGAAAGAATCACAAATACAAATATTAGATTTTACTGGCCTCATATTGGTCACACTCAAAATGACAGTTTTTGACACATAACTCCAAAAATACACATGCAAAATGTCTAATAATGCCCGAAGAAATGCATCTTTGAGAGTTTTCCTGAAAAAAAAAAACATTTGGTAAGGTTTGCAAAAACAAAATTTGATTTGTTACTCAATTTGACAGTAATGTACTTAGAATCCTGAGATAATGCGAAAAAAGCGATAAAAATGTATTCCAACATAATTCCTAATCCAAACGTGCAAAATGTCTAAAAATGCCTGTGATATTGAATATTTTTGAATTTTACTAGATACAGATGATTTTCTATGGTTTGTAAATACAAAAATGAGGTTTTACTCAATATGACTGTATACTGTAACACTCAATATGACAGTTATTTAAACATAACTCCTACACCAGACATGATAAATAGCTAATAATGCCTGAAAAAATGCATCGTTGGGAGTTTTACTCGAAACATATGCTTTTTTAAATCTTGCAAATGCAAAAAGTAGTTTTTTACTCAATATGACTATAATAGTCTTACAATGCTGAGATAATGCGAAAAAAGCAATAAAAATGTATTCAAACATAACTTCTAAACAACACATGCAAAATGGCTAATAATAGCTAGAGATGTGTTTTTTTGTTAGTTGTACTAGAAAAATGATCTTTTGTAAGGTTTGCAAAGACACAAGTTAGTTTTTTTATTCAATATAACAGTGTATCTGTCATACTAAATATGAAAGGTTTATAATCATAACTCCAAAACCAAATATGAAATGTGTCTTAAAAAGCCTTTAATATTGAATTTATGTAAGTTTTACCAAAATCAGGTATTTTGGAAAGAATCACAAATACAAATATTAAATTTTACTGGCCTCATATTGGTCACACTCAAAATGACAGTTTTTGAAACATAACTCCAAAAATACACATGCAAAATGTCTAATAATGCCCGAAGAAATGCATCTTTGAGAGTTTTCCTGGAAAAAAAACATTTGGTAAGGTTTGCAAAAACAAAATTTGATTTGTTACTCAATTTGACAGCAATGTACTTAGAATCCTGAGATAATGCGAAAAAAGCAATAAAAATGTATTCCAACATAATTTCTAAATCCAAACGTGCAAAATGTCTAAAAATGCCTGTGATATTGAATACATGTGAGTTTTACTAGATGCAGTTGTTTTTCTATGGTTTGCAAATACAAAAATGAGGTTTTACTCAATATGACTTTATACTGTAACACTCAATATGACAGTTATTTAAACATAACTCCTACACCACACATGAAAAATGGCTAATAATAACTGAAAAAATGCATCTTTGGGAGTTTTACTCGAAACATATGCTTTTTTAAATCTTGCAAATGCAAAAAGTAGTTTTTTACTCAATTTGACTATAATAGTCTTACAATCCTGAGATAATGCGAAAAAAGCAATAAAAATGTATTCAAACATAACTTCTAAACAACACATGCAAAATAGCTAATAATGCCTAGAGATATGTTTGTTGGTTAGTTGTACTAGAAAAATGATATTTTGTAAGGTTTGCAAAGACACAAGTTAGTTTTTTTAATCAATATAACAGTGTAACTCTCATACTAAATATGAAAGGTTTATTATCATAACTCCAAAACCAAATATGAAATTTGTCTTAAAAAGCCTTTAATATTGAATTTATGTAAGTTTTAGCAGAATCAGGTATTTTGGAAAGAATCACAAATACAAATATTAGATTTTACTGGCCTCATATTGGTCACACTCAAAATGACAGTTTTTGAAGCATAACTCCAAAACTGCACATGCAAAATGTCTAATAATAACTGAAAAATTGCATCTTTGAGAGTTTTCCTGAAAAAAAAAACATTTGATAAGGTTTGCAAAAACAAAATTTGATTCGTTACTCAATTTGACAGTAATGTACTTAGAATCCTGAGATAATGCGAAAAAAGCAATAAAAATATATTCCAACATAATTCCTAATCCAAACGTGCAAAATGTCTAAAAATGCCTGTGATATTGAATACATGTGAGTTTTACTAGATACAGTTGTTTTTCTATGGTTTGCAAATACAAAAAGGAGGTTTTACTCGATATGACAGTTATTTAAACATAACTCCTACACCACACATGAAAAATGGCTAATAATGCCTGAAATAATGCATCTTTGGGAGTTTTACTCGAAACATATGCTTTTTTAAATCTTGCAAATGCAAAAAGTAGTTTTTTACTCAATATGACTATAATAGTCTTAGAATCCTGAGATAATGCGAAAAAAGCAATAAAAATGTATTCAAACATAACTTCTAAACAACACATGCAAAATGGCTAATAGCTAGAGATATGTTTTTGTTAGTTGTACTAGAAAAATGATCTTTTGTAAGGTTTGCAAAGACACAAGTTAGTTTTTTTTTATTCAATATAACAGTGTAACTGTCATACTATATATGAAAGGTTTATAATCATAACTCCAAAACCAAATATGAAATTCGTCTTAAAAAGCCTTTAATATTGAATTTATGTAAGTTTTAGCAGAATCAGGTATTTTGGAAAGAATCACAAACACAAATATTAGATTTTACTGGCCTCATATTGGTCACACTCAAAATGACAGTTTTTGAAACATAACTCCAAAAATACACATGCAAAATGTCTAATAATGCCCGAAGAAATGCATCTTCGAGAGTTTTCCTGAAAAAAAAAACATTTGGTAAGGTTTGCAAAAACAAAATTTAATTTGTTACTCAATTTGACAGTAATGTACTTAGAATCCTGAGACAATGCGAAAAAAGCAATAAAAATGTATTCCAACAAAATTCCTAATCCAAACGTGCAAAATGTCTAAAGATGCCTATGATATTGAATACATGTGAGTTTTACTATATACAGTTGTTTTTCTATGGTTTGCAAATACTAAAATGAGGTTTTACTCAATATGACTGTATACTGTAACACTCAATATGACAGTTATTTAAACATAACTCCTACACCACACATTAAAAATGGCTAATAATGCCTGAAATAATGCATCTTTGGGAGTTTTACTCGAAACATATGCTTTTTTAAATCTTGCAAATGCGAAAAGTTGTTTTTTACTCAATATGACTATAATGTTCTTTGAATCCTGAGATAATGAGAAAAAACCCAATAAAAATGTATTCAAACATAACTTCCAAACAACACATGCAAAATGGCTAATAATGCCTAGAGATATGTTTTTTGGTTAGTTGTACTAGAAAAATGATCTTTTGTAAGGTTTGCAAAGACACAAGTTAGTTTTTTTTTATTCAATATAACAGTGTAACTGTCGTACTAAATATGAAATGTTTATAATCATAACTCCAAAACCAAATATGAAATGTGTCTTAAAAAGCCTTTAATATTGAATTTATGTAAGTTTTAGCAAAATCAGGTATTTTGGAAAGAATCACAAATACAAATATTAGATTTTACTGGCCTCATATTGGTCACACTCAAAATGACAGTTTTTGAAACATAACTCCAAAAATACACATGCAAAATGTCTAATAATGCCCGAAGAAATGCATCTTTGAGAGTTTTCCTGAAAAAAAAAACATTTGGTAAGGTTTGCAAAAACCAAATTTGATTTGTTACTCAATTTGACAGTAATGTACTTAGAATCCTGAGATAATGCGAAAAAAGCAATACAAATGTATTCCAACATAATTCCTAATCCAAACGTGCAAAATGTCTAAAAATGCCTGTGATATTGAATATTTTTGAGTTTTACTAGATACAGATGATTTTGTATGGTTTGTAAATACAAAAATGAGGTTTTACTCAATATGACTGTATACTGTAACACTCAATATGACAGTTATTTAAACATAACTCCTACACCACACATGAAAAATTGCTAATAATGCCTGAAAAAATGCATCTTTGGGAGTTTTTCTCGAAACATATGCTTTTTTAAATCTTGCAAATGCAAAAAGTAGTTTTTTACTCAATATGACTATAATAGTTTTACAATCCTGAGATAATGCGAAAAAAGCAATAAAAATTTATTCAAACATAACTTCTAAACAACACATGCAAAATGGCTAATAATAGCTAGAGATATGTTTTTTTGTTAGTTGTACTAGAAAAATGATCTTTTGTAAGGTTTGCAAAGACACAAGTTAGTTTTTTTATTCAATATAACAGTGTAACTGTCATACTAAATATGAAAGGTTTATAATCATAACTCCAAAACCAAATATGAAATTTGTCTTAAAAAGCCTTTAATATTGAATTTGTGTAAGTTTTAGCAGAATCAGGTATTTTGGAAAGAATCACAAATACAAATATTAGATTTTACTGGCCTCATATTGGTCACACTCAAAATGACAGTTTTTGAAGCATAACTCCAAAAATACACATGCAAAATGTCTAATAATGCCTGAAAAAATGCATCTTCGAGAGTTTTCCTGAAAAAAAAACATTTGGTAAGGTTTGCAAAAACAACATTTGATTTGTTACTCAATTTGACAGTAATGTACTTAGAATCCTGAGATAATGCGAAAAAAGCAATAAAAATGTAGTCCAACATAATTCCTAATGCAAACAAGCAAAATGTCTAAAAATGCCTGTGATATTGAATACATGTGAGTTTTACTAGATGCAGTTGTTTTTCTATGGTTTGCAAATACAAAAATTAGGTTTTACTCAATATGACTGTATACTGTAACACTCAATATGACAGTTATTTAAACATAACTCCTGCACCACACATGAAAAATGGCTAATAATGCCTGAAAAAATGCATCTTTGGGAGTTTTACTCGAAACATATGCTTTTTTAAATCTTGCAAATGCAAAAAGTAGTTTTTTAATCAATGTGACTATAATAGTCTTAGAATCCTGAGATAATGCGAAAAAAGCAATAAAGATTTATTCAAACATAACTTCTAAACAACACTTGCAAAATGGCTAATAATAGCCAGAGATATGTTTTTTTGTTAGTTGTACTAGAAAAATGATCTTTTGTAAGGTTTGCAAAGACACAGGTTAGTTTTTTTTATTCAATATAACAGTGTAACTGTCGTACTAAATATGAAATGTTTATAATCATAACTCCAAAACCAAATATGAAATGTGTCTTAAAAAGCCTTTAATATTGAATTTATGTAAGTTTTAGCAAAATCAGGTATTTTGGAAAGAATCACAAATACAAATATTAGATTTTACTGGCCTCATATTGGTCACACTCAAAATGACAGTTTTTGAAACATAACTCCAAAAATACACATGCAAAATGTCTAATAATGCCCGAAGAAATGCATCTTTGAGAGTTTTCCTGAAAAAAAAAACATTTGGTAAGGTTTGCAAAAACCAAATTTGATTTGTTACTCAATTTGACAGTAATGTACTTAGAATCCTGAGATAATGCGAAAAAAGCAATACAAATGTATTCCAACATAATTCCTAATCCAAACGTGCAAAATGTCTAAAAATGCCTGTGATATTGAATATTTTTGAGTTTTACTAGATACAGATGATTTTGTATGGTTTGTAAATACAAAAATGAGGTTTTACTCAATATGACTGTATACTGTAACACTCAATATGACAGTTATTTAAACATAACTCCTACACCACACATGAAAATTGGCTAATAATGCCTGAAAAAATGCATCTTTGGGAGTTTTACTCGAACCATATGCGTTTTTAAATCTTGCAAATGCAAAAAGTAGTTTTTTACTCAATATTACTATAATAGTCTTACAATCCTGAGATAATGCGAAAAAAGCAATAAAAATGTATTCAAACATAACTTCTAAACAACACATGCAAAATGGCTAATAATAGCTAGAGATATGTTTTTTGTTAGTTGTACTAGAAAAATGATCTTTTGTAAGGTTTGCAAATACACAAGTTAGTTTTTTTATTCAATATAACAGTGTAACTGTCATACTAAATATGAAAGGTTTATAATCATAACTCCAAAACCAAATATGAAATTTGTCTTAAAAAGCCTTTAATATTGAATTTGTGTAAGTTTTAGCAGAATCAGGTATTTTGGAAAGAATCACAAATACAAATATTAGATTTTACTGGCCTCATATTGGTCACACTCAAAATGACAGTTTTTGAAGCATAACTCCAAAAATACACATGCAACATGTCTAATAATGCCTGAAAAAATGCATCTTCGAGAGTTTTCCTGAAAAAAAAAACATTTGGTAAGGTTTGCAAAAACAAAATTTGATTTGTTACTCAATTTGACAGTAATGCACTTAGAATCCTGAGATAATGCGAAAAAAGCAATAAAAATGTAGTCCAACATAATTCCTAATCCAAACGTGCAAAATGTCTAAAAATGCCTGTGATATTGAATACATGTGAGTTTTACTAGATGCAGTTGTTTTTCTATGGTTTGCAAATACAAAAATGAGGTTTTACTCAATATGACTGTATACTGTAACACTCAATATGACAGTTATTTAAACATAACTCCTGCACCACACATGAAAAATGGCTAATAATGCCTGAAAAAATGCATCTTTGGGAGTTTTACTCGAAACATATGCTTTTTTAAATCTTGCGAATGCAAAAAGTAGTTTTTTAATCAATGTGACTATAATAGTCTTACAATCCTGAGATAATGCGAAAAAAGCATTACAAATGTATTCAAACATAACTTCTAAACAACACATGCAAAATGGCTAATAATGCCTAAAGATATGTTTGTTGGTTAGTTGTACTAGAAAAATGATATTTTGTAAGGTTTGCAAAGTCACAAGTTAGTTTTTTTATTCAATATAACAGTGTAACTGTCATAATAAATATGAAAGGTTTATAATCATAACTCCAAAACCAAATATGAAATTTGTCTTTAAAAGCCTTTAATATTGAATTTATGTAAGTTTTAGCAGAATCAGGTATTTTGGAAAGAATCACAAATACAAATATTAGATTTTACTGGCCTCATATTGGTCACACTCAAAATGACAGTTTTTGAAACATAACTCCAAAAATACACATGCAAAATGTCTAATAATGCCCGAAGAAATGCATCTTTGAGAGTATTCCTGAAAAAAAAACATTTGGTAAGGTTTGCAAAAACAACATTTGTTTTGTTACTCAATTTGACAGTAATGTACTTAGAATCCTGAGATAATGCGAAAAAAGCAATAAAAATGTATTCCAACATAATTCCTAATCCAAACGTGTAAAATGTCTAAAAATGCCTGTGATATTGAATACTTTTGAGATTTACTTGATACAGATGATTTTCTATGGTTTGCAAATTAAAAAATGAGGTTTTACTCAATATGACTGTATACTGTAACACTCAATATGACAGTTATTTAAACATAACTCCTACACCACACATGAAAAATGGCTAATAATGCCTGAAATAATGCATCTTTGGGAGTTTTACTCGAAACATATGCTTTTTTAAATCTTGCAAGTGCAAAAAGTAGTTTTTTACTCAATATGACTATAATAGTCTTAGAATCCTGAGATAATGCGAAACAAGCAATAAAAATGTATTCAAACATAACTTCTAAACAACACATGCAAAATGGCTAATAATAGCTAGAGATATATTTTTTTGTTAGTTGTACTAGAAAAATGATCTTTTGTAAGGTTTGCAAAGACACAAGTTAGTTTTTTTTATTCAATATAACAGTGTAACTGTCATAATAAATATGAAAGGTTTATAATCATAACTCCAAAACCAAATATGAAATTTGTCTTAAAACGCCTTTAATATTGAATTTATGTAAGTTTTACCAAAATCAGGTATTTTGGAAAGAATCACAAATACAAATATTAGATTTTACTGCCCTCATATTGGTCACACTCAAAATGACAGTTTTTGAAACATAACTCCAAAAATACACATGCAAAATGTCTAATAATGCCTGATAAAATGCATCTTCGAGAGTTTTCCTGAAAAAAAACATTTGGTAAGGTTTGCAAAAACCAAATTTGATTTGTTACTCAATTTGACAGTAATGTACTTAGAATCCTGAGATATTGCAAAAAAAGCCATAAAAATGTATTCCAACATAATTCCTAATCCAAACGTGCAAAATGTCTAAAAATGCCTGTGATATTGAATACATGTGAGTTTTACTAGATGCAGTTGTTTTTCTATGGTTTGCAAATACAAAAATGAGGTTTTACTCAATATGACTGTATACTGTAACACTCAATATGACAGTTATTTAAACATAACTCCTACACCACACATGAAAAATGGCTAATAATGCCTGAAAAAATGCATCTTTGGGAGTTTTACTCGAAACATATGCTTTTTTAAATCTTGCAAATGCAAAAAGTAGTTTTTTACTCAATATGACTATAATAGTCTTAGAATCCTGAGATAATGCGAAAAAAGCAATAAAAATGTATTCAAACATAACTTCTAAACAACACATGCAAAATGGCTAATAATAGCTAGAGATATGTTTTTTTGTTAGTTGTACTAGAAAAATGATCTTTTGTAAGGTTTGCAAAGACACAAGTTAGTTTTTTTATTCAATATAACAGTGTAACTGTCATACTAAATATGAAAGGTTTATAATCATAACTCCAAAACCAAATATGAAATGTGTCTTAAAAAGCCTTTAATATTGAATTTATGTAAGTTTTAGCAAAATCAGGTATTTTGGAAAGAATCACAAATACAAATATTAGATTTTACTGGCCTCATATTGGTCACACTCAAAATGACAGTTTTTGAAACATAACTCCAAAAATACACATGCAAAATGTCTAATAATGCCCGAAAAAATGCATCTTTGAGAGTTTTCCTGAAAAAAAAAACATTTGGTAAGGTTTGCAAAAACAAAATTTGATTTGTTACTCAATTTGACAGTAATGTACTTAGAATCCTGAGATAATGCGAAAAAAGCAATAAAAATGTAGTCCAACATAATTCCTAATCCAAACGTGCAAAATGTCTAAAAATGCCTGTGATATTGAATACATGTGAGTTTTACTAGATGCAGTTGTTTTTCTATGGTTTGCAAATACAAAAATGAGGTTTTACTCAATATGACTGTATACTGTAACACTCAATATGACAGTTATTTAAACATAACTCCTGCACCACACATGAAAAATGGCTAATAATGCCTGAAAAAATGCATCTTTGGGAGTTTTACTCGAAACATATGCTTTTTTAAATCTTGCGAATGCAAAAAGTAGTTTTTTAATCAATGTGACTATAATAGTCTTACAATCCTGAGATAATGCGAAAAAAGCATTACAAATGTATTCAAACATAACTTCTAAACAACACATGCAAAATGGCTAATAATGCCTAAAGATATGTTTGTTGGTTAGTTGTACTAGAAAAATGATATTTTGTAAGGTTTGCAAAGACACAAGTTAGTTTTTTTATTCAATATAACAGTGTAACTGTCATACTAAATATGAAAGGTTTATAATCATAACTCCAAAACCAAATATGAAATTTGTCTTTAAAAGCCTTTAATATTGAATTTATGTAAGTTTTAGCAGAATCAGGTATTTTGGAAAGAATCACAAATACAAATATTAGATTTTACTGGCCTCATATTGGTCACACTCAAAATGACAGTTTTTGAAACATAACTCCAAAAATACACATGCAAAATGTCTAATAATGCCCGAAGAAATGCATCTTTGAGAGTATTCCTGAAAAAAAAAACATTTGGTAAGGTTTGCAAAAACAACATTTGTTTTGTTACTCAATTTGACAGTAATGTACTTAGAATCCTGAGATAATGCGAAAAAAAGCAATAAAAATGTATTCCAACATAATTCCTAATCCAAACGTGTAAAATGTCTAAAAATGCCTGTGATATTGAATACTTTTGAGATTTACTTGATACAGATGATTTTCTATGGTTTGCAAATTAAAAAATGAGGTTTTACTCAATATGACTGTATACTGTAACACTCAATATGACAGTTATTTAAACATAACTCCTACACCACACATGAAAAATGGCTAATAATGCCTGAAATAATGCATCTTTGGGAGTTTTACTCGAAACATATGCTTTTTTAAATCTTGCAAGTGCAAAAAGTAGTTTTTTACTCAATATGACTATAATAGTCTTAGAATCCTGAGATAATGCGAAACAAGCAATAAAAATGTATTCAAACATAACTTCTAAACAACACATGCAAAATGGCTAATAATAGCTAGAGATATATTTTTTTGTTAGTTGTACTAGAAAAATGATCTTTTGTAAGGTTTGCAAAGACACAAGTTAGTTTTTTTTATTCAATATAACAGTGTAACTGTCATAATAAATATGAAAGGTTTATAATCATAACTCCAAAACCAAATATGAAATTTGTCTTAAAACGCCTTTAATATTGAATTTATGTAAGTTTTACCAAAATCAGGTATTTTGGAAAGAATCACAAATACAAATATTAGATTTTACTGGCCTCATATTGGTCACACTCAAAATGACAGTTTTTGAAACATAACTCCAAAAATACACATGCAAAATGTCTAATAATGCCTGATAAAATGCATCTTCGAGAGTTTTCCTGAAAAAAAACATTTGGTAAGGTTTGCAAAAACCAAATTTGATTTGTTACTCAATTTGACAGTAATGTACTTAGAATCCTGAGATATTGCAAAAAAAGCCATAAAAATGTATTCCAACATAATTCCTAATCCAAACGTGCAAAATGTCTAAAAATGCCTGTGATATTGAATACATGTGAGTTTTACTAGATGCAGTTGTTTTTCTATGGTTTGCAAATACAAAAATGAGGTTTTACTCAATATGACTGTATACTGTAACACTCAATATGACAGTTATTTAAACATAACTCCTACACCACACATGAAAAATGGCTAATAATGCCTGAAAAAATGCATCTTTGGGAGTTTTACTCGAAACATATGCTTTTTTAAATCTTGCAAATGCAAAAAGTAGTTTTTTACTCAATATGACTATAATAGTCTTAGAATCCTGAGATAATGCGAAAAAAGCAATAAAAATGTATTCAAACATAACTTCTAAACAACACATGCAAAATGGCTAATAATAGCTAGAGATATGTTTTTTTGTTAGTTGTACTAGAAAAATGATCTTTTGTAAGGTTTGCAAAGACACAAGTTAGTTTTTTTATTCAATATAACAGTGTAACTGTCATACTAAATATGAAAGGTTTATAATCATAACTCCAAAACCAAATATGAAATGTGTCTTAAAAAGCCTTTAATATTGAATTTATGTAAGTTTTAGCAAAATCAGGTATTTTGGAAAGAATCACAAATACAAATATTAGATTTTACTGGCCTCATTTTGGTCACACTCAAAATGACAGTTTTTGAAACATAACTCCAAAAATACACATGCAAAATGTCTAATAATGCCCGAAAAAATGCATCTTTGAGAGTTTTCCTGAAAAAAAAAACATTTGGTAAGGTTTGCAAAAACAAAATTTGATTTGTTACTCAATTTGACAGTAATGTACTTAGAATCCTGAGATAATGCGAAAAAAGCAATAAAAATGTATTCCAACATAATTCCTAATCCAAACGTGCAAAATGTCTAAAAATGCCTGTGATATTGAATATTTTTGAGTTTTACTAGATACAGATGATTTTCTATGGTTTGCAAATACAAAAATAAAGTTTTACTCAATATGACTGTATACTCTAACACTCAATATGACAGCTATCAATCAATCAATCAATCAATCAATGTTTATTTATATAGCCCCAAATCACAAATGTCTCAAAGGACTGCACAAATCATTACGACTACAACATCCTCGGAAGAACCCACAAAAGGGCAAGGAAAACTCACACCCAGTGGGCAGGGAGAATTCACATTCAGTGGGACGCCAGCGACAATGCTGACTATGAGAAACCTTGGAGAGGACCTCAGATGTGGGCAACCCCCCCCCTCTAGGGGACCGAAAGCAATGGATGTCGAGCGGGTCCAACATGATACTGCGAAAGTTCAATCCACAGTGGCTCCAAGACAGCAGCGAGAGTCCCGTCCACAGGAAACCATCTCGAGCGGATCAGCAGCGTAGAGATGTCCCCAACCGATACAGGCGAGCGGTCCATCCTGGGTCCCGACGAGCGGTCCATCCTGGGTCTCGACTCTGGACAGCCAGTACTTCATCCATGGTCATCGGACCGGACCCCCTCCACAAGGGAGGGGGGGACATAGGAGAAAGAAAAGAAGCGGCAGATCAACTGGTCTAAAAAGGAGGTCTATTTAAAGGCTAGAGTATACAGATGAGTTTTAAGGTGAGACTTAAATGCTTCTACTGAGGTAGCATCTCGAACTGTTACCGGGAGGGCATTCCAGAGTACTGGAGCCCGAACGGAAAACGCTCTATAGCCCGCAGACTTTTTTTGAGCTCTAGGAATCACTAATAAGCCGGAGTCTTTTGAACGCAGATTTCTTGCCGGGACATACGGTACAATACAATCGGCAAGATAGGCTGGAGCTAGACCGTGTAGTATTTTATACGTAAGTAGTAAAACCTTAAAGTCACATCTTAAGTGCACAGGAAGCCAGTGCAGGTGAGCCAGTACTGGCGTAATATGATCAAACTTTCTTGTTCTTGTCAAAAGTCTAGCAGCCGCATTTTGTACCAACTGTAATCTTTTAATGCTAGACATTGGGAGACCCGAAAATAATACGTTACAGTAATCGAGACGAGACGTAACAAACGCATGGATAATGATCTCGGCGTCTTTAGTGGACAAAATGGAGCGAATTTTAGCGATATTACGGAGATGAAAGAAGGCCGTTTTAGTAACGCTTTTAATGTGTGACTCAAAGGAGAGAGTTGGGTCGAAGATAATACCCAGATTTTTTACAGAGTCACCTTGTTTTATTATTTGGTTGTCAAATGTTAAAGTTGTATTATTAAATAGAGGTCGGTGTCTAGCAGGACCGATAATCAGCATTTCCGTTTTTTTGGCATTAAGTTGCAAAAAGTTAGCGGACATCCATTGTTTAATTTCATTAAGACACGCTTCCAACTGACTACAGTCCGGCGTGTTGGTCAGCTTTAGGGGCATGTAAAGTTGGGTGTCATCAGCATAACAGTGAAAGCTAATACCGTATTTGCGTATGACGTCACCTAGCGGCAGCATGTAGATGCTGAAGAGTACAGGGCCAAGGACCGAACCCTGGGGAACTCCACATGTTACCTTAACATAGTCCGAGGTCACACTGTTATAGGAGACGCACTGCATCCTATCAGTAAGATAAGAGTTAAACCATGACAGGGCTGAGTCTGAAATACCAATTCGTATTTTGATACGCTCTAATAAAATATTATGATCGACGGTATATCGATCGGCTATTTAAACATAACTCCAACACCACACATGAAAAATGGCTAATAATGCCTGAAATAATGCATCTTTGGGAGTTTTACTCGAAACATATGCTTTTTTAAATCTTGCAAATGCAAAAAGTAGTTTTTTACTCAATATGACTATAATAGTCTTAGAATCCTGAGATAATGCGAAAAAAGCAATACAAATGTATTCAAACATAACTTCTAAACAACACATGCAAAATGGCTAATAATAGCTAGAGATATGTTTTTTTGTTAGTTGTACTAGAAAAATGATCTTTTGTAAGGTTTGCAAAGACACAAGTTAGTTTTTTTATTCAATATAACAGTGTAACTGTCATACTAAATATGAAAGGTTTATAATCATAACTCCAAAACCAAATATGAAATGTGTATTAAAAAGCCTTTAATATTGAATTTATGTAAGTTTTAGCAGAATCAGGTATTTTGGAAAGAATCACAAATACAAATATTAGATTTTACTGGCCTCATATTGGTCACACTCAAAATGACAGTTTTTGAAGCATAACTCCAAAAATACACATGCAAAATGTCTAATAATGCCTGAAAAAATGCATCTTCGAGAGTTTTCCTGAAAAAAAACATTTGGTAAGGTTTGCAAAAACAAAATTTAATTTGTTACTCAATTTGACAGTAATGTACTTAGAATCCTGAGATAATGCGAAAAAAGCAATAAAAATGTATTCCAACATAATTCCTAATCCAAACATGCAAAAAGTCTAAAAATGCCTGTGATATTGAATACATGTGAGTTTTACTAGATACAGTTGTTTTTCTATGGTTTGCAAATACAAAAATGAGGTTTTACTCAATATGACTGTATACTGTAACACTCAATATGACAGTTATTTAAACATAACTCCTACACCACACATGAAAAATGGCTAATAATGCCTAAAATAATGCATCTTTGGGAGTTTTACTCGAAACATATGCTTTTTTAAATCTTGCAAATGCAAAAAGTTGTTTTTTATTCAATGTGACTATAATAGTCTTACAATCCTGAGATAATGCGAAAAAAGCAATAAAAATGTATTCAAACATAACTTCTAAACAACACATGCAAAATGGCTAATAATGCCTAGAGATATGTTTGTTGGTTAGTTGTACTAGAAAAATGATATTTTGTAAGGTTTGCAAAGACACAAGTTTGTTTTTTTATTCAATATAACAGTGTAACTGTCATACTAAATATGAAAGGTTTATAATCATAACTCCAAAACCAAATATGAAATTTGTCTTTAAAAGCCTTTAATATTGAATTTATGTAAGTTTTAGCAGAATCAGGTATTTTGGAAAGAATCACAAATACAAATATTAGATTTTACTGGCCTCATATTGGTCACACTCAAAATGACAGTTTTTGAAACATAACTCCAAAAATACAAATGCAAAATGTCTAATAATGCCTGAAGAAATGCATCTTCGAGAGTTTTACTGAAAAAAAAAAAACATTTGGTAAGGTTTGCAAAAACAAAATTTGATTTGTTATTCAATTTGACAGTAATGTACTTAGAATCCTGAGATAATGTGAAAAAAGCAATAAAAATGTATTCCAACATAACTTCTAAACAGCACATGCAAAATGGCTAATAATGCCTAGAGATATGTTTTTTTGTTAATTGTACTAGAAAAATGATCTTTTGTAAGGTTTGCAAAGACACAAGTTAGTTTTTTTATTCAATATAACAGTGTAACTGTCATACTAAATATGAAAGGTTTATTATCATAACTCCGAAACCAAATATGAAATTTGTCTTAAAAAGCCTTTAATATTGAATTTATGTAAGTTTTAGCAGAATCAGGTATTTTGGAAAGAATCACAAATACAAATATTAGATTTTACTGGCCTCATATTGGTCACACTCAAAATGACAGTTTTTGAAACATAACTCCAAAAATAGGGCTTCACGGTGGCAGAGGGGTTAGTGCGTCTGCCTCACAATACGAATGTCCTGCAGTCCTGGGTTCAAATCCAGGCTCGGGATCTTTCTGTGTGGAGTTTGCATGTTCTCCCCGTGAATGCGTGGGTTCCCTCCGGGTACTCCGGCTTCCTCCCACTTCCAAAGACATGCACCTGGGGATAGGTTGATTGGCAACACTAAATTGGCCCTAGTGTGTGAATGTGAGTGTGAATGTGGTCTGTCTATCTGTGTTGGCCCTGCGATGAGGTGGCGACTTGTCCAGGGTGTACCCCGCCTTCCGCCCGATTGTAGCTGAGATAGGCGCCAGCACCCCCCGCGACCCCAAAAGGGAATAAGCGGTAGAAAATGGATGGATGGATGAACTCCAAAAATACACATGCAAAATGTCTAATAATGCCTGAAGAAATGCACCTTCGTGAGTTTTCCTGAAAAAAAAAAAAACATTTGGTAAGGTTTGCAATAACAAAATTTGATTTGTTACTCAATTTGACAGTAATGTACTTAGAATCCTGAGATAATGCGAAAAAAGCAATACAAATGTATTCCAACATAATTCCTAATCCAAACGTGCAAAATGTCTAAAAATGCCTGTGATATTGAATACATGTGAGTTTTACTAGATACAGTTGTTTTTCTATGGTTTGCAAATACAAAAAGGAGGTTTTACTCAATATGACAGTTATTTAAACATAACTCCTACACCACACATAAAAAATGGCTAATAATGCCTGAAATAATGCATCTTTGGGAGTTTTACTCGAAACATATGCTTTTTTAAATCTTGCAAATGCAAAAAGTAGTTTTTTACTCAATATGACTATAATAGTCTTAGAATCCTGAGATAATGCGAAAAAAGCAATAAAAATGTATTCAAACATAACTTCTAAAAAAACACATGCAAAATGGCTAATAGCTAGAGATATGTTTTTTGTTAGTTGTACTAGAAAAATGATCTTTTGTAAGGTTTGCAAAGACACAAGTTAGTTTTTTTTTTCAATATAACAGTGTAACTGTCATACTAAATATGAACGGTTTATAATCATAACTCCAAAACCAAATATGAAATTTGTCTTAAAAAGCCTTTAATATTGAATTCATGTAAGTTTTACCAGAATCAGGTATTTTGGAAAGAATCACAAATACAAATATTAGATTTTACTGGCCTCATATTGGTCACACACAAAATGACAGTTTTTGAAACATAACTCCAAAAATACACATGCAAAATGTCTAATAATGCCCGAAGAAATGCATCTTCGAGAGTTTTCCTGAAAAAAAAAAACATTTGGTAAGGTTTGCAAAAACAAAATTTGATTTGTTACTCAATTTGACAGTAATGTACTTAGAATCCTGAGATAATGCGAAAAAAGCAATGAAAATGTATTCCAACATAATTCTAAATCCAAACGTGCAAAATGTCTAAAAATGCCTGTGATATTGAATACTTGTGAGTTTTACTAGATACAGATGTTTTTCTATGGTTTGCAAATACAAAAATGAGGTTTTACTCAATATGACTGTATACTGTAACACTCAATATGACAGTTATTTAAACATAACTCCTACACCACACATGAAAAGTGGCTAATAATGACTGAAATAATGCATCTTTGGGAGTTTTACTCGACACATATGCTTTTTTAAATCTTGCAAATGCAAAAAGTAGTTTTTTTTACTCAATATGACTATAATGTTCTTAGAATCCTGAGATAATGCGAAAAAAGCAATACAATTGTATTCAAACATAACTTCTAAACAACACATGAAAAATGACTGATATTACCTTGAGGTATGTATTTTTGTTAGTTGTACTCGAAAAATGATCTTTTATAAGGTTTGCAAAGACACAAGTCAGTGTTTTTATTCAATATAACAGTGTAACTGTCATAATAAATATGAAAGGTTTATAATCATAACTCCAAAACCGAACATGAAATGTGTTTAAAAAAGCCTGTAATATTGAATTTATGTGAGTTTTAGCAGAATCAGGTATTTTGGAAAGGTTCACAAATACAAAAATTAGGTTTTACTGGCCTCATATTGGTCACACTCAAAATGACAGTTTTTGAAACATAACTCCAAAAATACACATGCGAAATGTCTAATAATGCCTGAAGAAATGCATCTTTGAGAGTTTTCCTGAAAAAAAAAACATTTGGTGAGGTTTGCAAATTTTTTTTTTATTTTTTACTTAATCGCCAGCATTGTCACTTCACTAAAGGTGGTTGATCGTAATAATTTGGAAAAACTCTTTAGAATATAGGTATTTTTCTGCAGAACTGTTTGCATCGTCACTTTATTAAAGGTGGTTGATCTTAATAATTTAGTAAAAATCTGTAAAATTACGATATTTCACCCCAAAACGTTTCATGAAAATTTCTGTAAATCGAATATTTTTGATCATTATTTGAGATAATGCGAAAAAAGCAATAAAAATGCATTCCAGCATAATTCCTAATTCAAACATGCAAAATGTCTAAAAATGCCTGTGATATTGAATACTTGGGAGTTTTACTAGATACAGATGTTTTTCAATGGTTTGCAAACACAAAAATGAGGTTTTACTCAATATGACTGTATACTGTAACACTCAATATGACAGTTATTTAAACATAACTCCTACACCACACATGAAAAATAGCTAATAATGCCTGAAATAATGCATCTTTGGGAGTTTTACTCAAAACATATGCTTTTTTATATTTTGCAAATGCAAAAAGTAGTTTTTTACTCAGTATGACTATAATAGTCTTACAATCCTAAAATAATGCGAAAAAAGCAATAAAAATGTATTCAAACATATTTTCTAAACGACACATGCAAAATGGCTAATAATGCCTAGAGATATGTTTTTTTGTTAGTTGTACTAGAAAAATGATCTTTTGTAAGGTTTGCAAAGACATAAGTTAGTTTTTTTAATTCAGTATAACAGTATAACTGTCATACTAAATATGAAAGGTTTATAATCATAACTCCAAAACCAAACATGATATTTGACTTAAAAAGCCTGTAATATTAAATTCATGTGAAACATAACTCCAAAAATACACATGCAAAATTTCTAATAATGCCTGAAGAAATGCATCTTCGAGAATTTTCCAGAAAGAAAACATTTGGTAAGGTTTGCAAAAACAAAAAGTAATTTTTTACTCAGTTTGACAGTAATGTACTTAGAATCCTGAGATAATGCGAAAAAAGCAATAGAAATGTATTCCAACATAATTCCTAATCCAAACGTGCAAATTGTCTAAAAATGCCTGTGATCTTGAATACATGTGAGTTTTACTATAGTACAGTTGTTTTTCTATGGTTTGCAAATACAAAAATGAGGTTTTACTCAATATGACTGTATACTGTAACACTCAATATGTCAGTTATTTAAACATAACTCCTACACCAGACATGATAAATAGCTAATAATGCCTGAAATAATGCATCTTTGGGAGTTTTACTAGAAACATATGTTTTTTTAAATCTTGCAAGTGCAAAACGTAATTTTTAATCAATGTGACTATAATAGTCTTACAATCCTGAGATAATGCGAAAAAAGCAATACAAATATATTCAAACATAACTTCTAAACAACACATGCAAAATGGCTAATAATCCCTAGAGATATGTTTTTTTGTTAGTTGTACTCGAAAAATGATCTTTTGTAAGGTTTGCAAGGACACAAATTAGTTTTTTTTATTCAATATAACAGTGTAACTGTCATACTAAATATGAAAGGTTCATAATCATAACTCCAAAACCAATTATGAAATTTGTCTTAAAAAGCCTTTAATATTGAATTTATGTAAGTTTTAGCAGAATCAGGTATTTTGGAAAAAATCACAAATACAAATATTAGATTTTACTGGCCTCATATTGGTCACACTCAAAATGACAGTTTTTGAAAAATAACTCCAAAAATACACATGCAAAATGTCTAATAATGCCCGAAGAAAAGCATCTTCGAGAGTTTTCCTGAAAAAAAAAAAACATTTGGTAAGGTTTGCAAAAACAAAATTTGATTTGTTACTCAATTTGACAGTAATGTACTTAGAATCCTGAGATAATGCGAAAAAAGCAATAAAAATGTATTCCAACATAATTCTAAATCCAAACGTGCAAAATGTCTAAAAATGCCTGTGATATTGAATACTTGTGAGTTTTATTAGATACAGATGTTTTTCTATGGTTTGCAAATACAAAAATGAGGTTTTACTCAATATGACTGTATACTGTAACACTCAATATGTCAGTTATTTAAACATAACTCCTACACCAGACATGATAAATAGCTAATAATGCCTGAAATAATGCATCTTTGGGAGTTTTACTAGAAACATATGCTTTTTTAAATCTTGCAAGTGCAAAAAGTAATTTTTAATCAATGTGACTATAATAGTCTTACAATCCTGAGATAATGCAAAAAAAGCAATAAAAATGTATTCAAACATAACTTCTAAACAACACATGCAAAATGGCTAATAATGCCTAGAGATATGTTTTTTTGTTAGTTGTACTCGAAAAATGATCTTTTGTAAGGTTTGCAAGGACACAAATTAGTTTTTTTATTCAATATAACAGTGTAACTGTCATACTAAATATGAAAGGTTCATAATCATAACTCCAAAACCAATTATGAAATTTGTCTTAAAAAGCCTTTAATATTGAATTTATGTAAGTTTTACCAGAATCAGGTATTTTGGAAAGAGTCACAAATACAAATATTAGATTTTACTGGCCTCATATTGGTCACACTCAAAATGACAGTTTTTGAAAAATAACTCCAGAAATACACATGCAAAATGTCTAATAATGCCCGAAGAAAAGCATCTTCGAGAGTTTTCCAGAAAAAAAAAACATTTGGTAAGGTTTGCAAAAACAAAATTTGATTTGTTACTCAATTTGACAGTAATGTACTTAGAATCCTGAGATAATGCGAAAAAAGCAATAAAAATGTATTCCAACATAATTCTAAATACAAACGTGCAAAATGTCTAAAAATGCCTGTGATATTGAATACTTGTGAGTATTATTAGATACAGATTTTTTTCTATGGTTTGCAAATACAAAAATGAGGTTTTACTCAATTAGACTGTATACTGTAACACTCAATATGACAATTATTTAAACATAACTCCTACACCACACATGATAAATAGCTCATAATGCCTGAAATAATGCATATTTGCGAGTTTTACTTGAAACATATGCTTTTTTAAATCTTGCATGTGCAAAAAGTAGTTTTTTACTCAATGTGACTATAATAGTCTTACAATCCTGAGATAATGCGAAAAAAGCAATAAAAATGTATTCAAACATAACTTCTTAACAACACATGCAAAATGGCTAATAATGCCTAGAGATATGTTTTTTGGTTAGTTGTAGTCGAAAAATGATCTTTTGTAAGGTTTGCAAGGACACAAGTTAGTTTTTTTATTCAATATAACAGTGTAACTGTCATACTAAATATGAAAGGTTTATAATCATAACTCCAAAACCAAATATGAAAGTCGTCTTAAAAAGCATTTAATATTGAATTTATGTAAGTTTTACCAGAATCAGGTATTTTAGAAAGTATCACAAATACAAATATTAGATTTTACTGGCCTCATATTGGTCACACTCAAAATGACAGTTTTTGAAGCATAACTCCAAAAATACACATGCAAAATGTCTAATAATGCCTGAAGAAATGCATCTTTCAGAGTTTTCCTGAAAAAAAAAAACATTTGGTAAGGTTTGCAAAAACAAAATTTAATTTGTTACTCAATTTGACTGTAATGTACTTAGAATCCTGAGACAATGCGAAAAAAGCAATACAAATGTATTCCAACAAAATTCCTAATCCAAACGTGCAAAATGTCTAAAAATGCCTGTGATATTGAATACATGTGAGTTCTACTAGATACAGTTGTTTTTCTATGGTTTGCAAATACAAAAATGAGGTTTTACTCAATATGACTGTATACTGTAACACTCAACATGACAGTTATTTAGACATAACTCCTACACCACACATGAAAAATGGCTAATAATGCCTGAAAAAATGCATCTTTGGGAGTTTTACTCGAAACATATGCTTTTTTAAATCTTGCAAATGCAAAAAGTAGTTTTTTACTCAATGTGACTATAATAGTCCTACAATCCTGAGATAATGCGAAAAAAGCAATAAAAATGTATTCAAACATAACTTCTAAACAACACATGCAAAATGGCTAATAATAGCTAGAGATATGTTTTTTTGTTAGTTGTACTAGAAAAATGATCTTTTGTAAGGTTTGCAAAGACACAAGTTAGTTTTTTTATTCAATATAACAGTGTAACTGTCATACTAAATATGAAAGGTTTATAATCATAACTCCAAAACCAAATATGAAATGTGTCTTAAAAAGCCTTTAATATTGAATTTATGTAAGTTTTACCAAAATCAGGTATTTTGGAAAGAATCACAAATACAAATATTAGATTTTACTGGCCTCATATTGGTCACACTCAAAATGACAGTTTTTGAAACATAACTCCAAAAATACACATGCAAAATGTCTAATAATGCCCGAAGAAATGCATCTTTGAGAGTTTTCCTGAAAAAAAAAAACATTTGGTAAGGTTTGCAAAAACAAAATTTGATTTGTTACTCAATTTGACAGTAATGTACTTAGAATCCTGAGATAATGCGAAAAAAGCAATAAAAATGTATTCCAACATAATTCCTAATCCAAACGTGCAAAATGTCTAAAAATGCCTGTGATATTGAATATTTTTGAATTTTACTAGATACAGATGATTTTCTATGGTTTGTAAATACAAAAATGAGGTTTTACTCAATATGACTGTATACTGTAACACTCAATATGACAGTTATTTAAACATAACTCCTACACCAGACATGATAAATAGCTAATAATGCCTGAAAAAATGCATCTTTGGGAGTTTTACTCGAAACATATGCTTTTTTAAATCTTGCAAATGCAAAAAGTAGTTTTTTACTCAATATGACTATAATAGTCTTACAATGCTGAGATAATGCGAAAAAAGCAATAAAAATGTATTCAAACATAACTTCTAAACAACACATGCAAAATGGCTAATAATAGCTAGAGATGTGTTTTTTTGTTAGTTGTACTAGAAAAATGATCTTTTGTAAGGTTTGCAAAGACACAAGTTAGTTTTTTTATTCAATATAACAGTGTATCTGTCATACTAAATATGAAAGGTTTATAATCATAACTCCAAAACCAAATATGAAATGTGTCTTAAAAAGCCTTTAATATTGAATTTATGTAAGTTTTACCAAAATCAGGTATTTTGGAAAGAATCACAAATACAAATATTAAATTTTACTGGCCTCATATTGGTCACACTCAAAATGACAGTTTTTGAAACATAACTCCAAAAATACACATGCAAAATGTCTAATAATGCCCGAAGAAATGCATCTTTGAGAGTTTTCCTGGAAAAAAAACATTTGGTAAGGTTTGCAAAAACAAAATTTGATTTGTTACTCAATTTGACAGCAATGTACTTAGAATCCTGAGATAATGCGAAAAAAGCAATAAAAATGTATTCCAACATAATTTCTAAATCCAAACGTGCAAAATGTCTAAAAATGCCTGTGATATTGAATACATGTGAGTTTTACTAGATGCAGTTGTTTTTCTATGGTTTGCAAATACAAAAATGAGGTTTTACTCAATATGACTTTATACTGTAACACTCAATATGACAGTTATTTAAACATAACTCCTACACCACACATGAAAAATGGCTAATAATAACTGAAAAAATGCATCTTTGGGAGTTTTACTCGAAACATATGCTTTTTTAAATCTTGCAAATGCAAAAAGTAGTTTTTTACTCAATTTGACTATAATAGTCTTACAATCCTGAGATAATGCGAAAAAAGCAATAAAAATGTATTCAAACATAACTTCTAAACAACACATGCAAAATAGCTAATAATGCCTAGAGATATGTTTGTTGGTTAGTTGTACTAGAAAAATGATATTTTGTAAGGTTTGCAAAGACACAAGTTAGTTTTTTTAATCAATATAACAGTGTAACTCTCATACTAAATATGAAAGGTTTATTATCATAACTCCAAAACCAAATATGAAATTTGTCTTAAAAAGCCTTTAATATTGAATTTATGTAAGTTTTAGCAGAATCAGGTATTTTGGAAAGAATCACAAATACAAATATTAGATTTTACTGGCCTCATATTGGTCACACTCAAAATGACAGTTTTTGAAGCATAACTCCAAAACTGCACATGCAAAATGTCTAATAATAACTGAAAAATTGCATCTTTGAGAGTTTTCCTGAAAAAAAAAACATTTGATAAGGTTTGCAAAAACAAAATTTGATTCGTTACTCAATTTGACAGTAATGTACTTAGAATCCTGAGATAATGCGAAAAAAGCAATAAAAATATATTCCAACATAATTCCTAATCCAAACGTGCAAAATGTCTAAAAATGCCTGTGATATTGAATACATGTGAGTTTTACTAGATACAGTTGTTTTTCTATGGTTTGCAAATACAAAAAGGAGGTTTTACTCGATATGACAGTTATTTAAACATAACTCCTACACCACACATGAAAAATGGCTAATAATGCCTGAAATAATGCATCTTTGGGAGTTTTACTCGAAACATATGCTTTTTTAAATCTTGCAAATGCAAAAAGTAGTTTTTTACTCAATATGACTATAATAGTCTTAGAATCCTGAGATAATGCGAAAAAAGCAATAAAAATGTATTCAAACATAACTTCTAAACAACACATGCAAAATGGCTAATAGCTAGAGATATGTTTTTGTTAGTTGTACTAGAAAAATGATCTTTTGTAAGGTTTGCAAAGACACAAGTTAGTTTTTTTTTATTCAATATAACAGTGTAACTGTCATACTATATATGAAAGGTTTATAATCATAACTCCAAAACCAAATATGAAATTCGTCTTAAAAAGCCTTTAATATTGAATTTATGTAAGTTTTAGCAGAATCAGGTATTTTGGAAAGAATCACAAACACAAATATTAGATTTTACTGGCCTCATATTGGTCACACTCAAAATGACAGTTTTTGAAACATAACTCCAAAAATACACATGCAAAATGTCTAATAATGCCCGAAGAAATGCATCTTCGAGAGTTTTCCTGAAAAAAAAAACATTTGGTAAGGTTTGCAAAAACAAAATTTAATTTGTTACTCAATTTGACAGTAATGTACTTAGAATCCTGAGACAATGCGAAAAAAGCAATAAAAATGTATTCCAACAAAATTCCTAATCCAAACGTGCAAAATGTCTAAAGATGCCTATGATATTGAATACATGTGAGTTTTACTATATACAGTTGTTTTTCTATGGTTTGCAAATACTAAAATGAGGTTTTACTCAATATGACTGTATACTGTAACACTCAATATGACAGTTATTTAAACATAACTCCTACACCACACATTAAAAATGGCTAATAATGCCTGAAATAATGCATCTTTGGGAGTTTTACTCGAAACATATGCTTTTTTAAATCTTGCAAATGCGAAAAGTTGTTTTTTACTCAATATGACTATAATGTTCTTTGAATCCTGAGATAATGAGAAAAAACCCAATAAAAATGTATTCAAACATAACTTCCAAACAACACATGCAAAATGGCTAATAATGCCTAGAGATATGTTTTTTGGTTAGTTGTACTAGAAAAATGATCTTTTGTAAGGTTTGCAAAGACACAATTTCGTTTTTTTATTCAATATAACAGTGTAACTGTCATACTAAATATGAAAGGTTTATAATCATAACTCCAAAACCAAATATGAAATTTGTCTTAAAAAGCCTTTAATATTGAATTTATGTAAGTTTTACCAAAATCAGGTATTTTGGAAAGAATCACAAATACAAATATTAGATTTTACTGGCCTCATATTGGTCACACTCAAAATGACAGTTTTTGAAACATAACTCCAAAAATACACATGCAAAATGTCTAATAATGCCCGAAGAAATGCATCTTCGAGATTTTTCCTGAAAAAAAAAAAAAAACATTTGGTAAGGTTTGCAAAAACAAAATTTGATTTGTTACTCAATTTGACAGTAATGTACTTAGAATCCTGAGATATTGCGAAAAAAGCAATAAAAATGTATTCCAACATAATTCTAAATCCAAACGTGCAAAATGTCTAAAAATGCCTGTGATATTGAATACTTGTGAGTTTTACTAGATACAGATGTTTTTCTATGGTTTGCAAATACAAAAATGAGGTTTTACTCAATATGACTGTATACTGTAACACTCAATATGTCAGTTATTTAAACATAACTCCTACACCAGACATGATAAATAGCTAATAATGCCTGAAATAATGCATCTTTGGGAGTTTTACTAGAAACATATGTTTTTTTAAATCTTGCAAGTGCAAAACGTAATTTTTAATCAATGTGACTATAATAGTCTTACAATCCTGAGATAATGCGAAAAAAGCAATACAAATATATTCAAACATAACTTCTAAACAACACATGCAAAATGGCTAATAATCCCTAGAGATATGTTTTTTTGTTAGTTGTACTCGAAAAATGATCTTTTGTAAGGTTTGCAAGGACACAAATTAGTTTTTTTTATTCAATATAACAGTGTAACTGTCATACTAAATATGAAAGGTTCATAATCATAACTCCAAAACCAATTATGAAATTTGTCTTAAAAAGCCTTTAATATTGAATTTATGTAAGTTTTAGCAGAATCAGGTATTTTGGAAAAAATCACAAATACAAATATTAGATTTTACTGGCCTCATATTGGTCACACTCAAAATGACAGTTTTTGAAAAATAACTCCAAAAATACACATGCAAAATTTCTAATAATGCCCGAAGAAAAGCATCTTCGAGAGTTTTCCTGGAAAAAAAAAAAAAACATTTGGTAAGGTTTGCAAAAACAAAATTTGATTTGTTACTCAATTTGACAGTAATGTACTTAGAATCCTGAGATAATGCGAAAAAAGCAATAAAAATGTATTCCAACATAATTCTAAATCCAAACGTGCAAAATGTCTAAAAATGCCTGTGATATTGAATACTTGTGAGTTTTACTAGATACAGATGTTTTTCTATGGTTTGCAAATACAAAAATGAGGTTTTACTCAATATGACTGTATACTGTAACACTCAATATGTCAGTTATTTAAACATAACTCCTACACCAGACATGATAAATAGCTAATAATGCCTGAAATAATGCATCTTTGGGAGTTTTACTAGAAACATATGTTTTTTTAAATCTTGCAAGTGCAAAACGTAATTTTTAATCAATGTGACTATAATAGTCTTACAATCCTGAGATAATGCGAAAAAAGCAATACAAATATATTCAAACATAACTTCTAAACAACACATGCAAAATGGCTAATAATCCCTAGAGATATGTTTTTTTGTTAGTTGTACTCGAAAAATGATCTTTTGTAAGGTTTGCAAGGACACAAATTGGTTTTTTTTATTCAATATAACAGTGTAACTGTCATACTAAATATGAAAGGTTCATAATCATAACTCCAAAACCAATTATGAAATTTGTCTTAAAAAGCCTTTAATATTGAATTTATGTAAGTTTTAGCAGAATCAGGTATTTTGGAAAAAATCACAAATACAAATATTAGATTTTACTGGCCTCATATTGGTCACACTCAAAATGACAGTTTTTGAAAAATAACTCCAAAAATACACATGCAAAATGTCTAATAATGCCCGAAGAAAAGCATCTTCGAGAGTTTTCCTGAAAAAAAAAAAACATTTGGTAAGGTTTGCAAAAACAAAATTTGATTTGTTACTCAATTTGACAGTAATGTACTTAGAATCCTGAGATAATGCGAAAAAAGCAATAAAAATGTATTCCAACATAATTCTAAATCCAAACGTGCAAAATGTCTAAAAATGCCTGTGATATTGAATACTTGTGAGTTTTATTAGATACAGATGTTTTTCTATGGTTTGCAAATACAAAAATGAGGTTTTACTCAATATGACTGTATACTGTAACACTCAATATGTCAGTTATTTAAACATAACTCCTACACCAGACATGATAAATAGCTAATAATGCCTGAAATAATGCATCTTTGGGAGTTTTACTAGAAACATATGCTTTTTTAAATCTTGCAAGTGCAAAAAGTAATTTTTAATCAATGTGACTATAATAGTCTTACAATCCTGAGATAATGCAAAAAAAGCAATAAAAATGTATTCAAACATAACTTCTAAACAACACATGCAAAATGGCTAATAATGCCTAGAGATATGTTTTTTTGTTAGTTGTACTCGAAAAATGATCTTTTGTAAGGTTTGCAAGGACACAAATTAGTTTTTTTATTCAATATAACAGTGTAACTGTCATACTAAATATGAAAGGTTCATAATCATAACTCCAAAACCAATTATGAAATTTGTCTTAAAAAGCCTTTAATATTGAATTTATGTAAGTTTTACCAGAATCAGGTATTTTGGAAAGAGTCACAAATACAAATATTAGATTTTACTGGCCTCATATTGGTCACACTCAAAATGACAGTTTTTGAAAAATAACTCCAGAAATACACATGCAAAATGTCTAATAATGCCCGAAGAAAAGCATCTTCGAGAGTTTTCCAGAAAAAAAAAACATTTGGTAAGGTTTGCAAAAACAAAATTTGATTTGTTACTCAATTTGACAGTAATGTACTTAGAATCCTGAGATAATGCGAAAAAAGCAATAAAAATGTATTCCAACATAATTCTAAATCCAAACGTGCAAAATGTCTAAAAATGCCTGTGATATTGAATACTTGTGAGTTTTATTAGATACAGATTTTTTTCTATGGTTTGCAAATACAAAAATGAGGTTTTACTCAATTAGACTGTATACTGTAACACTCAATATGACAATTATTTAAACATAACTCCTACACCACACATGATAAATAGCTCATAATGCCTGAAATAATGCATATTTGCGAGTTTTACTTGAAACATATGCTTTTTTAAATCTTGCATGTGCAAAAAGTAGTTTTTTACTCAATGTGACTATAATAGTCTTACAATCCTGAGATAATGCGAAAAAAGCAATAAAAATGTATTCAAACATAACTTCTTAACAACACATGCAAAATGGCTAATAATGCCTAGAGATATGTTTTTTGGTTAGTTGTAGTCGAAAAATGATCTTTTGTAAGGTTTGCAAGGACACAAGTTAGTTTTTTTATTCAATATAACAGTGTAACTGTCATACTAAATATGAAAGGTTTGTAATCATAACTACAAAACCAAATATGAAAGTCGTCTTAAAAAGCATTTAATATTGAATTTATGTAAGTTTTACCAGAATCAGGTATTTTAGAAAGTATCACAAATACAAATATTAGATTTTACTGGCCTCATATTGGTCACACTCAAAATGACAGTTTTTGAAGCATAACTCCAAAAATACACATGCAAAATGTCTAATAATGCCTGAAGAAATGCATCTTTCAGAGTTTTCCTGAAAAAAAAAAACATTTGGTAAGGTTTGCAAAAACAAAATTTAATTTGTTACTCAATTTGACAGTAATGTACTTAGAATCCTGAGACAATGCGAAAAAAGCAATACAAATGTATTCCAACAAAATTCCTAATCCAAACGTGCAAAATGTCTAAAAATGCCTGTGATATTGAATACATGTGAGTTCTACTAGATACAGTTGTTTTTCTATGGTTTGCAAATACAAAAATGAGGTTTTACTCAATATGACTGTATACTGTAACACTCAATATGACAGTTATTTAAACATAACTCCTACACCACACATGAAAAATGGCTAAGAATGCCTGAAATAATGCATCTTTGGGAGTTTTACTCGAAACATATGCTTTTTTAAATCTTGCAAATGCCAAAAGTAGTTTTTTACTCAATAAGACTATAATAGTCTGAGAATCCTGAGATAATGCGAAAAAAGCAATAAAAATGTATTCAAACATAACTTCTAAACAACACATGCAAAATGGCTAATAATAGCTAGAGATATGTTTTTTTGTTAGTTGTACTAGAAAAATGATCTTTTGTAAGGTTTGCAAAGACACAAGTTAGTTTTTTTATTCAATATAACAGTGTAACTGTCATACTAAATATGAAAGGTTTATAATCATAACTCCAAAACCAAATATGAAATGTGTCTTAAAAAGCCTTTAATATTGAATTTATGTAAGTTTTACCAAAATCAGGTATTTTGGAAAGAATCACAAATACAAATATTAGATTTTACTGGCCTCATATTGGTCACACTCAAAATGACAGTTTTTGAAACATAACTCCAAAAATACACATGCAAAATGTCTAATAATGCCCGAAGAAATGCATCTTTGAGAGTTTTCCTGAAAAAAAAAAACATTTGGTAAGGTTTGCAAAAACAAAATTTGATTTGTTACTCAATTTGACGGTAATGTACTTAGAATCCTGAGATAATGCGAAAAAAGCAATAAAAATGTATTCCAACATAATTCCTAATCCAAACGTGCAAAATGTCTAAAAATGCCTGTGATATTGAATATTTTTGAATTTTACTAGATACAGATGATTTTCTATGGTTTGTAAATACAAAAATGAGGTTTTACTCAATATGACTGTATACTGTAACACTCAATATGACAGTTATTTAAACATAACTCCTACACCAGACATGATAAATAGCTAATAATGCCTGAAAAAATGCATCTTTGGGAGTTTTACTCGAAACATATGCTTTTTTAAATCTTGCAAATGCAAAAAGTAGTTTTTTACTCAATATGACTATAATAGTCTTACAATGCTGAGATAATGCGAAAAAAGCAATAAAAATGTATTCAAACATAACTTCTAAACAACACATGCAAAATGGCTAATAATAGCTAGAGATGTGTTTTTTTGTTAGTTGTACTAGAAAAATGATCTTTTGTAAGGTTTGCAAAGACACAAGTTAGTTTTTTTATTCAATATAACAGTGTATCTGTCATACTAAATATGAAAGGTTTATAATCATAACTCCAAAACCAAATATGAAATGTGTCTTAAAAAGCCTTTAATATTGAATTTATGTAAGTTTTACCAAAATCAGGTATTTTGGAAAGAATCAAAAATACAAATATTAAATTTTACTGGCCTCATATTGGTCACACTCAAAATGACAGTTTTTGAAACATAACTCCAAAAATACACATGCAAAATGTCTAATAATGCCCGAAGAAATGCATCTTTGAGAGTTTTCCTGGAAAAAAAACATTTGGTAAGGTTTGCAAAAACAAAATTTGATTTGTTACTCAATTTGACAGCAATGTACTTAGAATCCTGAGATAATGCGAAAAAAGCAATAAAAATGTATTCCAACATAATTTCTAAATCCAAACGTGCAAAATGTCTAAAAATGCCTGTGATATTGAATACATGTGAGTTTTACTAGATGCAGTTGTTTTTCTATGGTTTGCAAATACAAAAATGAGGTTTTACTCAATATGACTGTATACTGTAACACTCAATATGACAGTTATTTAAACATAACTCCTACACCACACATGAAAAATGGCTAATAATGCCTGAAAAAATGCATCTTTGGGAGTTTTACTCGAAACATATGCTTTTTTAAATCTTGCAAATGCAAAAAGTAGTTTTTTACTCAATGTGACTATAATAGTCTTACAATCCTGAGATAATGCTAAAAAGGCAATAAAAATGTATTCAAACATAACTTCTAAACAACACATGCAAAATGGCTAATAATGCCTAGAGATATGTTTGTTGGTTAGTTGTACTAGAAAAATGATATTTTGTAAGGTTTGCAAAGACACAAGTTTGTTTTTTTATTCAATATAACAGTGTAACTGTCATACTAAATATGAAAGGTTTATAATCATAACTCCAAAACCAAATATGAAATTTGTCTTAAAAAGCCTTTAATATTGAATTTATGTAAGTTTTAGCAGAATCAGGTATTTTGGAAAGAATCACAAATACAAATATTAGATTTTACTGGCCTCATATTGGTCACACTCAAAATGACAGTTTTTGAAACATAACTCCAAAAATACACATGCAAAATGTCTAATAATGCCTGAAGAAATGCATCTTCGAGAGTTTTCCTGGAAAAAAAACATTTGGTAAGGTTTGCAAAAACAAAATTTGATTTGTTACTCAATTTGACAGTAATGTACTTAGAATCGTGAGATAATGCGAAAAAAGCAATAAAAATGTATTCCAACATAATTCCGAATCCAAACGTGCAAAATGTCTAAAAATGCCTGTGATATTGAATACATGTGAGTTTTACTAGATACAGTTGTTTTTCTATGGTTTGCAAATACAAAAATAAAGTTTTACTCAATATGACTGTATACTGTAACACTCAATATGACAGCTATTTAAACATAACTCCAACACCACACATGAACAATGGCTAATAATGCCTGAAATAATGCATCTTTGGGAGTTTTACTAGAAACATATGCTTTTTTAAATCTTGCAAATGCCAAAAGTTGTTTTTTACTCAATATGACTATAATGTTCTTTGAATCCTGAGATAATGAGAAAAAACCCAATAAAAATGTATTCAAACATAACTTCCAAACAACACATGCAAAATGGCTAATAATGCCTAGAGATATGTTTTTTGGTTAGTTGTACTAGAAAAATGATCTTTTGTAAGGTTTGCTAAGACACAATTTCGTTTTTTTATTCAATATAACAGTGTAACTGTCATACTAAATATGAAAGGTTTATAATCATAACTCCAAAACCAAATATGAAATTTGTCTTAAAAAGCCTTTAATATTGAATTTATGTAAGTTTTACCAAAATCAGGTATTTTGGAAAGAATCACAAATACAAATATTAGATTTTACTGGCCTCATATTGGTCACACTCAAAATGACAGTTTTTGAAAAATAACTCCAGAAATACACATGCAAAATGTCTAATAATGCCCGAAGAAAATCATCTTCGAGAGTTTTCCAGAAAAAAAAAACATTTGGTAAGGTTTGCAAAAACAAAATTTGATTTGTTACTCAATTTGACAGTAATGTACTTAGAATCCTGAGATAATGCGAAAAAAGCAATAAAAATGTATTCCAACATAATTCTAAATCCAAACGTGCAAAATGTCTAAAAATGCCTGTGATATTGAATACTTGTGAGTTTTATTAGATACAGATTTTTTTCTATGGTTTGCAAATACAAAAATGAGGTTTTACTCAATTAGACTGTATACTGTAACACTCAATATGACAATTATTTAAACATAACTCCTACACCACACATGATAAATAGCTCATAATGCCTGAAATAATGCATATTTGCGAGTTTTACTTGAAACATATGCTTTTTTAAATCTTGCATGTGCAAAAAGTAGTTTTTTACTCAATGTGACTATAATAGTCTTACAATCCTGAGATAATGCGAAAAAAGCAATAAAAATGTATTCAAACATAACTTCTTAACAACACATGCAAAATGGCTAATAATGCCTAGAGATATGTTTTTTGGTTAGTTGTACTCGAAAAATGATCTTTTGTAAGGTTTGCAAGGACACAAGTTAGTTTTTTTATTCAATATAACAGTGTAACTGTCATACTAAATATGAAAGGTTTATAATCATAACTCCAAAACCAAATATGAAAGTCGTCTTAAAAAGCATTTAATATTGAATTTATGTAAGTTTTACCAGAATCAGGTATTTTAGAAAGTATCACAAATACAAATATTAGATTTTACTGGCCTCATATTGGTCACACTCAAAATGACAGTTTTTGAAGCATAACTCCAAAAATACACATGCAAAATGTCTAATAATGCCTGAAGAAATGCATCTTTCAGAGTTTTCCTGAAAAAAAAAAACATTTGGTAAGGTTTGCAAAAACAAAATTTAATTTGTTACTCAATTTGACAGTAATGTACTTAGAATCCTGAGACAATGCGAAAAAAGCAATACAAATGTATTCCAACAAAATTCCTAATCCAAACGTGCAAAATGTCTAAAAATGCCTGTGATATTGAATACATGTGAGTTTTACTAGATGCAGTTGTTTTTCTATGGTTTGCAAATACAAAAATGAGGTTTTACTCAATATGACTGTATACTGTAACACTCAATATGACAGTTATTTAAACATAACTCCTACACCACACATGAAAAATGGCTAAGAATGCCTGAAATAATGCATCTTTGGGAGTTTTACTCGAAACATATGCTTTTTTAAATCTTGCAAATGCCAAAAGTAGTTTTTTACTCAATAAGACTATAATAGTCTGAGAATCCTGAGATAATGCGAAAAAAGCAATAAAAATGTATTCAAACATAACTTCTAAACAACACATGCAAAATGGCTAATAATAGCTAGAGATATGTTTTTTTGTTAGTTGTACTAGAAAAATGATCTTTTGTAAGGTTTGCAAAGACACAAGTTAGTTTTTTATTCAATATAACAGTGTAACTGTCATAATAAATATGAAAGGTTTGTAATCATAACTCCAAAACCAAATACGAAATTTGTCTTAAAACGCCTTTAATATTGAATTTATGTAAGTTTTACCAAAATCAGGTATTTTGGAAAGAATCACAAATACAAATATTAGATTTTACTGGCCTCATATTGGTCACACTCAAAATGACAGTTTTTGAAACATAACTCCAAAAATAAACATGCAAAATGTCTAATAATGCCCGAAGAAATGCATCTTTGAGAGTTTTCCTGAAAAAAAAAAACATTTGGTAAGGTTTGCAAAAACAAAATTTGATTTGTTACTCAATTTGACAGTAATGTACTTAGAATCCTGAGATAATGCGAAAAAAGCAATAAAAATGTATTCCAACATAATTCCTAATCCAAACGTGCAAAATGTCTAAAAATGCCTGTGATATTGAATATTTTTGAGTTTTACTAGATACAAATGATTTTCTATGGTTTGTAAATACAAAAATGAGGTTTTACTCAATATGACTGTATACTGTAACACTCAATATGACAGTTATTTAAACATAACTCCTACACCACACATGAAAAATGGCTAATAATGCCTGAAAAAATGCATCTTTGGGAGTTTTACTCGAAACATATGCTTTTTTAAATCTTGCAAATGCAAAAAGTAGTTTTTTACTCAATATGACTATAATAGTCTTACAATCCTGAGATAATGCGAAAAAAGCAATACAAATATATTCAAACATAACTTCTAAACAACACATGCAAAATGGCTAATAATAGCTAGAGATATGTTTTTTTGTTAGTTGTACTAGAAAAATGATCTTTTGTAAGGTTTGCAAAGACACAAGTTAGTTTTTTTATTCAATATAACAGTGTAACTGTCATACTAAATATGAAAGGTTTATAATCATAACTCCAAAACCAAATATGAAATTTGTCTTTAAAAGCCTTTAATATTGAATTTATGTAAGTTTTAGCAGAATCAGGTATTTTGGAAAGAATCACAAATACAAATATTAGATTTTACTGGCCTCATATTGTTCACACTCAAAATGACAGTTTTTGAAACATAACTCCAAAAATACACATGCAAAATGTCTAATAATGCCCGAAGAAATGCATCTTTGAGAGTATTCCTGAAAAAAAAACATTTGGTAAGGTTTGCAAAAACAACATTTGATTTGTTACTCAATTTGACAGTAATGTACTTAGAATCCTGAGATAATGCGAAAAAAGCAATAAAAATGTATTCCAACATAATTCCTAATCCAAACGTGCAAATTGTCTAAAAATGCTTGTGATATTGAATACTTTTGAGTTTTACTAGATACAGATGATTTTCTATGGTTTGCAAATTAAAAAATGAGGTTTTACTCAATATGACTGTATACTCTAACACTCAATATGACAGTTATTTAAACATAACTCCTACACCACACATGAAAAATGGCTAATAATGCCTGAAATAATGCATCTTTGGGAGTTTTACTCGAAACATATGCTTTTTTAAATCTTGCAAGTGCAAAAAGTAGTTTTTTACTCAATATGACTATAATAGTCTTACAATCCTGAGATAATGCGAAAAAAGCAATAAAAATGTATTCAAACATAACTTCTAAACAACACATGCAAAATGGCTAATAATAGCTAGAGATATGTTTTTTTGTTAGTTGTACTAGAAAAATGATCTTTTATAAGGTTTGCAAATACACAAGTTAGTTTTTTTATTCAATATAACAGTGTAACTGTCATACTAAATATGAAAGGTTTATAATCATAACTCCAAAACCAAATATGAAATGTGTCTTAAAAAGCCTTTAATATTGAATTTGTGTAAGTTTTAGCAGAATCAGGTATTTTGGAAAGAATCACAAATACAAATATTAGATTTTACTGGCCTCATATTGGTCACACTCAAAATGACAGTTTTTGAAGCATAACTCCAAAAATACACATGCAAAATGTCTAATAATGCCTGAAAAAATGCATCTTCGAGAGTTTTCCTGAAAAAAAACATTTGGTTAGGTTTGCAAAAACAAAATTTGATTTGTTACTCAATTTGACAGTAATGCACTTAGAATCCTGAGATAATGCGAAAAAAGCAATAAAAATGTAGTCCAACATAATTCCTAATGCAAACGTGCAAAATGTCTAAAAATGCCTGTGATATTGAATACATGTGAGTTTTACTAGATGCAGTTGTTTTTCTATGGTTTGCAAATACAAAAATGAAGTTTTACTCAATATGACTGTATACTGTAACACTCAATATGACAGTTATTTAAACATAACTCCTACACCACACATGAAAAATGGCTAATAATGCCTGAAAAAATGCATCTTTGGGAGTTTTACTCGAAACATATGCTTTTTTAAATCTTGCAAATGCAAAAAGTAGTTTTTTACTCAATGTGACTATAATAGTCTTACAATCCTGAGATAATGCTAAAAAAGCAATAAAAATGTATTCAAACATAACTTCTAAACAACACATGCAAAATGGCTAATAATGCCTGAAATAATGCATCTTTGGGAGTTTTACTCGAAACATATGCTTTTTTAAATCTTGCAAATGCCAAAAGTAGTTTTTTACTCAATATGACTATAATAGTCTTAGAATCCTGAGATAATGCGAAAAAAGCATTACAAATGTATTCAAACATAACTTCTAAACAACACATGCAAAATGGCTAATAATGCCTAGAGATATGTTTGTTGGTTAGTTGTACTAGAAACATGATATTTTGTAAGGTTTGCAAAGCCACAAGTTAGTTTTTTTATTCAATATAACAGTGTAACTGTCATACTAAATATGAAAGTTTTATAATCATAACTCCAAAACCAAATATGAAATTTGTCTTTAAAAGCCTTTAATATTGAATGTATGTAAGTTTTAGCAGAATCAGGTATTTTGGAAAGAATCACAAATACAAATCTTAGATTTTACTGGCCTCATATTGGTCACACTCAACATGACATTTTTTGAAACATAACTCCAAAAATACACATGCAAAATGTCTAATAATGCCCGAAGAAATGCATCTTTGAGAGTTTTCCTGAAAAAAAAAACATTTGGTAAGGTTTGCAAAAACAAAATTTGATTCGTTACTCAATTTGACAGTAATGTACTTAGATTCCTGAGATAATGCGAAAAAAGCAATAAAAATGTATTCCAACATAATTCCTAATCCAAACGTGCAAAATGTCTAAAAATGCCTGTGATATTGAATATTTTTGAGTTTTACTAGATACAGATGATTTTCTATGGTTTGTAAATACAAAAATGAGGTTTTACTCAATATGACTGTATACTGTAACACTCAATGTGACAGTTATTTAAACATAACTCCTACACCACACATGAAAAATGGCTAAAAATGCCTGAAAAAATGCATCTTTGGGAGTTTTACTGGAAACATATGCTTTTTTAAATCTTGCAAATGCAAAAAGTAGTTTTTTACTCAATATGACTATAATAGTCTTACAATCCTGAGATAATGCGAAAAAAGCAATAAAAATTTATTCAAACATAACTTCTAAACAACACATGCAAAATGGCTAATAATAGCTAGAGATATGTAATGTACTTAGAATCCTGAGATAATGCGAAAAAAGCAATAAAAATGTATTCCAACATAATTCCTAATCCAAACATGCAAAAAGTCTAAAAATGCCTGTGATATTGAATACATGTGAGTTTTACTAGATACAGTTGTTTTTCTATGGTTTGAAAATACAAAAATGAGGTTTTACTCAATATGACTGTATACTGTAACACTCAATATGACAGTTATTTAAACATAACTCCCACACCACACATGAAAAATGGCTAATAATGCCTAAAATAATGCATCTTTGGGAGTTTTACTCGAAACATATGCTTTTTTAAAATCTTGCAAATGCCAAAAGTAGTTTTTTACTCAATATGACTATAATAGTCTGAAAATCCTGAGATAATGCAAAAAAAGCAATAAAAATGTATTCAAACATAACTTCTAAACAACACTTGCAAAATGGCTAATAATAGCCAGAGATATGTTTTTTTGTTAGTTGTACTAGAAAAATGATCTTTTGTAAGGTTTGCAAAGACACAAGTTATTTTTTTATTCAATATAACAGTGTAACTGTCATACTAAATATGAAAGGTTTATAATCATAACTCCAAAACCAAATATGAAATGTGTCTTAAAAAGCCTTTAATATTGAATTTATGTAAGTTTTAGCAGAATCAGGTATTTTGGAAAGAATCACAAATACAAATATTAGATTTTACTGGCCTCATATTGGTCACACTCAAAATGACAGTTTTTGAAGCATAACTCCAAAACTGCACATGCAAAATGTCTAATAATGCCTGAAAAATTGCATCTTTGAGAGTTTTCCTGAAAAAAAAAACATTTGGTAAGGTTTGCAAAAACAAAATTTTATTTGTTACTCAATTTGACAGTAATGTACTTAGAATCCTGAGATAATGCGAAAAAAGCAATAAAAATGTATTCCAACATAATTTCTAAATCCAAACGTGCAAAATGTCTAAAAATGCCTGTGATATTGAATACATGTGAGTTTTACTAGATGCAGTTGTTTTTCTATGGTTTGCAAATACAAAAATGAGGTTTTACTCAATATGACTGTATACTGTAACACTCAATATGACAGTTATTTAAACATAACTCCTACACCACACATGAAAAATGGCTAATAATGCCTGAAAAAATGCATCTTTGGGAGTTTTACTCGAAACATATGCTTTTTTAAATCTTGCAAATGCAAAAAGTAGTTTTTTACTCAATGTGACTATAATAGTCTTACAATCCTGAGATAATGCGAAAAAAGCAATAAAAATGTATTCAAACATAACTTCTAAACAACACATGCAAAATGGCTAAAAATGCCTGGAGATATGTTTGTTGGTTAGTTGTACTAGAAAAATGATATTTTGTAAGGTTTGCAAAGACACAAGTTAGTTTTTTTATTCAATATAACAGTGTAACTGTCATACTAAATATGAAAGGTTTATAATCATAACTCCAAAACCAAATATGAAATTTGTCTTTAAAAGCCTTTAATATTGAATTTATGTAAGTTTTAGCAGAATCAGGTATTTTGGAAAGAATCACAAATACAAATATTAGATTTTACTGGCCTCATATTGGTCACACTCAAAATGACAGTTTTTGAAGCATAACTCCAAAACTGCACATGCAAAGTGTCTAATAATGCCTGAAAAATTGCATCTTTGAGAGTTTTCCTAAAAAAAAAACATTTGGTAAGGTTTGCAAAAACAAAATTTGATTTGTTACTCAATTTGACAGTAATGTACTTAGAATCCTGAGATAATGCGAAAAAAGCAATAAAAATGTATTCCAACATAATTTCTAAATCCAAACGTGCAAAATGTCTAAAAATGCCTGTGATATTGAATACATGTGAGTTTTACTAGATACAGTTGTTTTTCTATGGTTTGCAAATACAAAAAGGAGGTTTTACTCAATATGACAGTTATTTAAACATAACTCCTACACCACACATAAAAAATGGCTAATAATGCCTGAAATAATGCATCTTTGGGAGTTGTACTCGAAACATATGCTTTTTTTAAATCTTGCAAATGCCAAAAGTAGTTTTTTACTCAATATGACTATAATAGTCTGAGAATCCTGAGATAATGAAAAAAAAGCAATAAAAATGTATTCAAACATAACTTCTAAACAACACTTGCAAAATGGCTAATAATAGCCAGAGATATGTTTTTTTGTTAGTTGTACTAGAAAAATGATCTTTTGTAAGGTTTGCAAAGACACAAGTTAGTTTTTTTATTCAATATAACAGTGTAACTGTCATACTAAATATGAAAGGTTTATAATCATAACTCCAAAACCAAATATGAAATTTGTCTTAAAAAGCCTTTAATATTGAATTTGTGTAAGTTTTAGCAGAATCAGATATTTTGGAAAGAATCACAAATACAAATATTAGATTTTACTGGCCTCATATTGGTCACACTCAAAATGACAGTTTTTGAAGCATAACTCCAAAAATACACATACAAAATGTCTAATAATGCCTGAAAAAATGCATATTCGAGAGTTTTCCTGAAAAAAAACATTTGGTAAGGTTTGCAAAAACAAAATTTGATTTGTTACTCAATTTGACAGTAATGTACTTAGAATCCTGAGATAATGCGAAAAAAGCAATAAAAATGTATTCCAACATAATTCCTAATCCAAACGTGCAAAATGTCTAAAAATGCCTGTGATATTGAATACATGTGAGTTTTACTAGATGCAGTTGTTTTTCTATGGTTTGCAAATACAAAAATGAGGTTTTACTCAATATGACTGTATACTGTAACACTCAATATGACAGTTATTTAAACATAACTCCTGCACCACACATGAAAAATGGCTAATAATGCCTGAAAAAATGCATCTTTGGGAGTTTTACTCGAAACATATGCTTTTTTAAATCTTGCAAATGCAAAAAGTCGTTTTTTACTCAATGTGACTATAATAGTCTTACAATCCTGAGATAATGCGAAAAAAGCAATACAAATGTATTCAAACATAACTTCTAAACAACACATGCAAAATGGCTAATAATGCCAAGAGATATGTTTGTTGGTTAGTTGTACTAGAAAAATGATATTTTGTAAGGTTTGCAAAGACACAAGTTAGTTTTTTTATTCAATATAACAGTGTAACTGTCATACTAAATATGAAAGGTTTATAATCATAACTCCAAAACCAAATATGAAATTTGTCTTTAAAAGCCTTTAATATTGAATTTATGTAAGTTTTAGCAGAATCAGGTATTTTGGAAAGAATCACAAATACAAATATTAGATTTTACTGGCCTCATATTGGTCACACTCAAAATGACAGTTTTTGAAACATAACTCCAAAAATACACATGCAAAATGTCTAATAATGCCCAAAGAAATGCATCTTTGAGAGTTTTCCTGAAAAAAAAAAACATTTGGTAAGGTTTGCAAAAACAAAATTTGATTTGTTACTCAATTTGACAGTAATGTACTTAGAATCCTGAGATAATGCGAAAAAAGCAATAAAATGTATTCCAACATAATTCCTAATCCAAACGTGCAAAATGTCAAAAAATGCCTGTGATATTGAATACTTTTGAGTTTTACTAGATACAGATGATTTTCTATGGTTTGCAAATAAAAAAATGAGGTTTTACTCAATATGACTGTATACTGTAACACTCAATATGACAGTTATTTAAACATAACTCCTACACCACACATGAAAAATGGCTAATAATGCCTGAAATAATGCATCTTTGGGAGTTTAACTCGAAACATGCTTTTTTAAATCTTGCAAATGCAAAAAGTAGTTTTTTACTCAATATGACTATAATAGTCTTACAATCCTGAGATAATGCGAAAAAAGCAATAAAAATGTATTCAAACATAACTTCTAAACAACACATGCAAAATGGCTAATAATAGCTAGAGATATGTTTTTTTGTTAGTTGTACTAGAAAAATGCTCTTTTGTAAGGTTTGCAAAGACACAAGTTTGTTTTTTTATTCAATATAACAGTGTAACTGTCATACTAAATATGAAAGGTTTATAATCATAACTCCAAAACCAAATATGAAATTTGTCTTAAAAAGCCTTTAATATTGAATTTATGTAAGTTTTATCAGAATCAGGTATTTTGGAAAGAATCACAAATACAAATATTAGATTTTACTGGCCTCATATTGGTCACACTCAAAATGACAGTTTTTGAAGCATAACTCCAAAACTGCACATGCAAAGTGTCTAATAATGCCTGAAAAATTGCATCTTTGAGAGTTTTCCTGAAAAAAAAACATTTGGTAAGGTTTGCAAAAACAAAATTTGATTTGTTACTCAATTTGACAGAAATGTACTTAGAATCCTGAGATAATGCGAAACAAGCAATAAAAATGTATTCCAACATAATTCCTAATCCAAACGTGCAAAATGTCTAAAAATGCCTGTGATATTGAATACATGTGAGTTTTACTAGATACAGTTTTTTTTCTATGGTTTGCAAATACAAAAATAAAGTTTTACTCAATATGACTGTATACTGTAACACTCAATATGACAGCTATTTAAACATAACTCCAACACCACACATGAAAAATGGCTAATAATGCCTGAAATAATGCATCGTTGGGAGTTTTACTCGAAACATATGCTTTTTTTAAATCTTGCAAATGCAAAAAGTAGTTTTTTACTCAATATGACTATAATAGTCTTAGAATCCTGAGATAATGCGAAAAAAGCAATACAAACGTATTCAAACATAACTTCTAAACAACACATGCAAAATGGCTAATAATAGCTAGAGATATGTTTTTTTGTTAGTTGTACTAGAAAAATGATCTTTTGTAAGGTTTGCAAAGACACAAGTTAGTTTTTTTATTCAATATAACAGTGTAACTGTCATACTAAATATGAAAGGTTTATAATCATAACTCCAAAACCAAATATGAAATGTGTCTTAAAAAGCCTTTAATATTGAATTTATGTAAGTTTTAGCAGAATCAGGTATTTTGGAAAGAATCACAAATACAAATATTAGATTTTACTGGCCTCATATTGGTCACACTCAAAATGACAGTTTTTGAAGCATAACTCCAAAACTGCACATGCAAAGTGTCTAATAATGCCTGAAAAATTGCATCTTTGAGAGTTTTCCTAAAAAAAAAACATTTGGTAAGGTTTGCAAAAACGAAATTTGATTTGTTACTCAATTTGACAGTAATGTACTTAGAATCCTGAGATAATGCGAAAAAAGCAATAAAAATGTATTCCAACATAATTCCGAATCCAAACGTGCAAAATGTCTAAAAATGCCTGTGATATTGAATACATGTGAGTTTTACTAGATACAGTTGTTTTTCTATGGTTTGCAAATACAAAAATAAAGTTTTACTCAATATGACTATATACTGTAACACTCAATATGACAGCTATTTAAACATAACTCCAACACCACACATGAAAAATGGCTAATAATGCCTGAAATAATGCATCTTTGGGAGTTTTACTAGAAACATATGCTTTTTTAAATCTTGCAAATGCCAAAAGTAGTTTTTTACTCAATATGACTATAATAGTCTTACAATGCTGAGATAATGCGAAAAAAGCAATAAAAATCTATTCAAACATAACTTCTAAACAACACATGCAAAATGGCTAATAATAGCTAGAGATATGTTTTTTTGTTAGTTGTACTAGAAAAATGATCTTTTGTAAGGTTTGCAAAGACACAAGTTAGTTTTTTTATTCAATATAACAGTGTATCTGTCATACTAAATATGAAAGGTTTATAATCATAACTCCAAAACCAAATATGAAATGTGTCTTAAAAAGCCTTTAATATTGAATTTATGTAAGTTTTACCAAAATCAGGTATTTTGGAAAGAATCACAAATACAAATATTAAATTTTACTGGCCTCATATTGGTCACACTCAAAATGACAGTTTTTGAAACATAACTCCAAAAATACACATGCAAAATGTCTAATAATGCCCGGAGAAATGCATCTTTGAGAGTTTTCCTGGAAAAAAAACATTTGGTAAGGTTTGCAAAAACAAAATTTGATTTGTTACTCAATTTGACAGCAATGTACTTAGAATCCTGAGATAATGCGAAAAAAGCAATAAAAATGTATTCCAACATAATTTCTAAATCCAAACGTGCAAAATGTCTAAAAATGCCTGTGATATTGAATACATGTGAGTTTTACTAGATGCAGTTGTTTTTCTATGGTTTGCAAATACAAAAATGAGGTTTTACTCAATATGACTGTATACTGTAACACTCAATATGACAGTTATTTAAACATAACTCCTACACCACACATGAAAAATGGCTAATAATGCCTGAAAAAATGCATCTTTGGGAGTTTTACTCGAAACATATGCTTTTTTAAATCTTGCAAATGCAAAAAGTAGTTTTTTACTCAATGTGACTATAACAGTCTTACAATCCTGAGATTATGCTAAAAAAGCAATAAAAATGTATTCAAACATAACTTCTAAACAACACATGCAAAATGGCTAATAATGCCTAGAGATATGTTTGTTGGTTAGTTGTACTAGAAAAATGATATTTTGTAAGGTTTGCAAGGACACAAGTTTGTTTTTTTATTCAATATAACAGTGTAACTGTCATACTAAATATGAAAGGTTTATAATCATAACTCCAAAACCAAATATGAAATTTGTCTTTAAAAGCCTTTAATATTGAATTTATGTAAGTTTTAGCAGAATCAGGTATTTTGGAAAGAATCACAAATACAAATATTAGATTTTACTGGCCTCATATTGGTCACACTCAAAATGACAGTTTTTGAAACATAACTCCAAAAATACAAATGCAAAATGTCTAATAATGCCTGAAGAAATGCATCTTCGAGAGTTTTACTGAAAAAAAAACATTTGGTAAGGTTTGCAAAAACAAAATTTGATTTGTTACTCAATTTGATAGTAATGTACTTAGAATCCTGAGATAATGCGAAAAAAGCAATAAAAATGTATTCCAACATAATTCCTAATCCAAACGTGCAAAATGTCTAAAAATGCCTGTGATATTGAATACATGTGAGTTTTACTAGATACAGTTGTTTTTCTATGGTTTGCAAATACAAAAAGGAGGTTTTACTCAATATGACAGTTATTTAAACATAACTCCTACACCACACATAAAAAATGGCTAATAATGCCTGAAATAATGCATCTTTGGGAGTTGTACTCGAAACATATGCTTTTTTAAATCTTGCAAATGCCAAAAGTAGTTTTTTACTCAATATGACTATAATAGTCTTAGGATCCTGAGATAACGCGAAAAAACCAATAAAAATTTATTCAAACATAACTTCTAAACAACACTTGCAAAATGGCTAATAATAGCCAGAGATATGTTTTTTTGTTAGTTGTACTAGAAAAATGATCTTTTGTAAGGTTTGCAAAGACACAAGTTAGTTTTTTTATTCAATATAACAGTGTAACTGTCATACTAAATATGAAAGGTTTATAATCATAACTCCAAAACCAAATATGAAATGTGTCTTAAAAAGCCTTTAATATTGAATTTATGTAAGTTTTACCAAAATCAGGTATTTTGGAAAGAATCACAAATACAAATATTAGATTTTACTGGCCTCATATTGGTCACACTCAAAATGACAGTTTTTGAAACATAACTCCAAAAATACACATGCAAAATGTCTAATAATGCCCGAAGAAATGCATCTTTGAGAGTTTTCCTGAAAAAAAAAAACATTTGGTAAGGTTTGCAAAAACAAAATTTGATTTGTTACTCAATTTGACAGTAATGTACTTAGAATCCTGAGATAATGCGAAAAAAGCAATAAAAATGTATTCCAACATAATTCCTAATCCAAACGTGCAAAATGTCTAAAAATGCCTGTGATATTGAATATTTTTGAGTTTTACTAGATACAGATGATTTTCTATGGTTTGTAAATACAAAAATGAGGTTTTACTCAATATGACTGTATACTGTAACACTCAATATGACAGTTATTTAAACATAACTCCTACACCAGACATGATAAATAGCTAATAATGCCTGAAAAATGCATCTTTGGGAGTTTTACTCGAAACATATGCTTTTTTAAATCTTGCAAATGCAAAAAGTAGTTTTTTACTCAATATGACTATAATAGTCTTACAATGCTGAGATAATGCGAAAAAAGCAATAAAAATCTATTCAAACATAACTTCTAAACAACACATGCAAAATGGCTAATAATAGCTAGAGATATGTTTTTTTGTTAGTTGTACTAGAAAAATGATCTTTTGTAAGGTTTGCAAAGACACAAGTTAGTTTTTTTATTCAATATAACAGTGTATCTGTCATACTAAATATGAAAGGTTTATAATCATAACTCCAAAACCAAATATGAAATGTGTCTTAAAAAGCCTTTAATATTGAATTTATGTAAGTTTTACCAAAATCAGGTATTTTGGAAAGAATCACAAATACAAATATTAAATTTTACTGGCCTCATATTGGTCACACTCAAAATGACAGTTTTTGAAACATAACTCCAAAAATACATATGCAAAATGTCTAATAATGCCCGAAGAAATGCATCTTTGAGAGTTTTCCTGGAAAAAAAACATTTGGTAAGGTTTGCAAAAACAAAATTTGATTTGTTACTCAATTTGACAGCAATGTACTTAGAATCCTGAGATAATGCGAAAAAAGCAATAAAAATGTATTCCAACATAATTTCTAAATCCAAACGTGCAAAATGTCTAAAAATGCCTGTGATATTGAATACATGTGAGTTTTACTAGATGCAGTTGTTTTTCTATGGTTTGCAAATACAAAAATGAGGTTTTACTCAATATGACTGTATACTGTAACACTCAATATGACAGTTATTTAAACATAACTCCTACACCACACATGAAAAATGGCTAATAATGCCTGAAAAAATGCATCTTTGGGAGTTTTACTCGAAACATATGCTTTTTTAAATCTTGCAAATGCAAAAAGTAGTTTTTTACTCAATGTGACTATAATAGTCTTACAATCCTGAGATAATGCTAAAAAAGCAATAAAAATGTATTCAAACATAACTTCTAAACAACACATGCAAAATGGCTAATAATGCCTAGAGATATGTTTGTTGGTTAGTTGTACTAGAAAAATGATATTTTGTAAGGTTTGCAAAGACACAAGTTTGTTTTTTTATTCAATATAACAGTGTAACTGTCATACTAAATATGAAAGGTTTATAATCATAACTCCAAAACCAAATATGAAATGTGTCTTAAAAAGCCTTTAATATTGAATTTATTTAAGTTTTAGCAGAATCAGGTATTTTGGAAATAATCACAAATACAAATATTAGATTTTACTGGCCTCATATTGGTCACACTCAAAATGACAGATTTTGAAGCATAACTCCAAAACTGCACATGCAAAGTGTCTAATAATGCCTGAAAAATTGCATCTTTGAGAGTTTTCCTGAAAAAAAAACATTTGGTAAGGTTTGCAAAAACAAAATTTGATTTGTTACTCAATTTGACAGTAATGTACTTAGAATCCTGAGATAATGCGAAAAAAGCAATAAAAATGTATTCCAACATAATTTCTAAATCCAAACGTGCAAAATGTCTAAAAATGCCTGTGATATTGAAGACATGTGAGTTTTACTAGATGCAGTTGTTTTTCTATGGTTTGCAAATACAAAAATGAGGTTTTACTCAATATGACTGTATACTGTAACACTCAATATGACAGTTATTTAAACATAACTCCTACACCACACATGAAAAATAGCTAATAATGCCTGAAAAAATGCATCTTTGGGAGTTTTACTCGAAACATATGCTTTTTTAAATCTTGCAAATGCAAAAAGTAGTTTTTTACTCAATGTGACTATAATAGTCTTACAATCCTGAGATAATGCGAAAAAAGCAATAAAAATGTATTCAAACATAACTTCTAAACAACACATGCAAAATGGCTAATAATGCCTAGAGATATGTTTGTTGGTTAGTTGTACTAGAAAAATGATATTTTGTAAGGTTTGCAAAGACACAAGTTTGTTTTTTTATTCAATATAACAGTGTAACTGTCATACTAAATATGAAAGGTTTATAATCATAACTCCAAAACCAAATATGAAATGTGTCTTAAAAAGCCTTTAATATTGAATTTATGTAAGTTTTAGCAGAATAAGGTATTTTGGAAAGAATCACAAATACAAATATTAGATTTTACTGGCCTCATATTGGTCACACTCAAAATTACAGTTTTTGAAACATAACTCCAAAAATACACATGCAAAATGTCTAATAATGCCTGAAGAAATGCATCTTCGAGAGTTTTCCTGGAAAAAAAACATTTGGTAAGGTTTGCAAAAACAAAATTTGATTTGTTACTCAATTTGACAGTAATGTACTTAGAATCGTGAGATAATGCGAAAAAAGCAATAAAAATGTATTCCAACATAATTCCGAATCCAAACGTGCAAAATGTCTAAAAATGCCTGTGATATTGAATACATGTGAGTTTTACTAGATACAGTTGTTTTTCTATGGTTTGCAAATACAAAAATAAAGTTTTACTCAATATGACTGTATACTGTAACACTCAATATGACAGCTATTTAAACATAACTCCAACACCACACATGAAAAATGGCTAATAATGCCTGAAATAATGCATCTTTGGGAGTTTTACTAGAAACATATGCTTTTTTAAATCTTGCAAATGCCAAAAGTAGTTTTTTACTCAATATGACTATAATAGTCTGAAAATCCTGAGATAATGCGAAAAAAGCAATAAAAATTTATTCAAACATAACTTCTAAACAACACTTGCAAAATGGCTAATAATAGCCAGAGATATGTTTTTTTGTTAGTTGTACTAGAAAAATTATCTTTTGTAAGGTTTGCAAAGACAAAAGTTAGTTTTTTTATTCAATATAACAGTGTAACTGTCATACTAAATATGAAAGGTTTATAATCATAACTCCAAAACCAAATATGAAATGTGTCTTAAAAAGCCTTTAATATTTAATTTATGTAAGTTTTAGCAGAATCAGGTATTTTGGAAAGAATCACAAATACAAATATTAGATTTTACTGGCCTCATATTGGTCACACTCAAAATGACAGTTTTTGAAACATAACTCCAAAAATACACATGCAAAATGTCTAATAATGCCTGAAGAAATGCATCTTCAAGAGTTTTCCTGAAAAAAAAAAAACATTTGGTAGGGTTTGCAAAAACAAAATTTGATTTGTTACTCAATTTGACAGTAATGTACTTAGAATCCTGAGATAATGCGAAAAAAGCAATGAAAATATATTCCAACATAATTCCTAATCCAAACGTGCAAAATGTCTAAAAATGCCTGTGATATTGAATACATGTGAGTTTTACTAGATACAGTTGTTTTTCTATGGTTTGCAAATACAAAAAGGAGGTTTTACTCGATATGACAGTTATTTAAACATAACTCCTACACCACACATGAAAAATGGCTAATAATGCCTGAAATAATGCATCTTTGGGAGTTTTACTCGAAACATATGCTTTTTTAAATCTTGCAAATGCAAAAAGTAGTTTTTTACTCAATATGACTATAATAGTCTTAGAATCCTGAGATAATGCGAAAAAAGCAATAAAAATGTATTCAAACATAACTTCTAAACAACACATGCAAAATGGCTAATAGCTAGAGATATGTTTTTGTTAGTTGTACTAGAAAAATGATCTTTTGTAAGGTTTGCAAAGACACAAGTTAGTTTTTTTTATTCAATATAACAGTGTAACTGTCATACTATATATGAAAGGTTTATAATCATAACTCCAAAACCAAATATGAAATTCGTCTTAAAAAGCCTTTAATATTGAATTTATGTAAGTTTTAGCAGAATCAGGTATTTTGGAAAGAATCACAAACACAAATATTAGATTTTACTGGCCTCATATTGGTCACACTCAAAATGACAGTTTTTGAAACATAACTCCAAAAATACACATGCAAAATGTCTAATAATGCCCGAAGAAATGCATAATGCGAAAAAAGCAATAAAAATGTAGTCCAACATAATTCCTAATGCAAACGTGCAAAATGTCTAAAAATGCCTGTGATATTAAATACATGTGAGTTTTACTAGATGCAGATGTTTTTCTATGGTTTGCAAATACAAAAAGGAGGTTTTACTCAATATGACTGTATACTGTAACACTCAATATGTCAGTTATTTAAACATAACTCCTACACCAGACATGATAAATAGCTAATAATGCCTGAAATAATGCATCTTTGGGAGTTTTACTAGAAACATATGTTTTTTTAAATCTTGCAAGTGCAAAACGTAATTTTTAATCAATGTGACTATAATAGTCTTACAATCCTGAGATAATGCGAAAAAAGCAATACAAATATATTCAAACATAACTTCTAAACAACACATGCAAAATGGCTAATAATCCCTAGAGATATGTTTTTTTGTTAGTTGTACTCGAAAAATGATCTTTTGTAAGGTTTGCAAGGACACAAATTAGTTTTTTTTATTCAATATAACAGTGTAACTGTCATACTAAATATGAAAGGTTCATAATCATAACTCCAAAACCAAATATGAAATTTGTCTTAAAAAGCCTTTAATATTGAATTTATGTAAGTTTTAGCAGAATCAGGTATTTTGGAAAGAATCACAAATACAAATATTAGATTTTACTGGCCTCATATTGGTCACACTCAAAATGACAGTTTTTGAAACATAACTCCAAAAATACACATGCAAAATGTCTAATAATGCCTGAAGAAATGCATCTTCGAGAGTTTTCCTGGAAAAAAACATTTGGTAAGGTTTGCAAAAACAAAATTTGATTTGTTACTCAATTTGACAGTAATGTACTTAGAATCCTGAGATAATGCGAAAAAAGCAATACAAATGTATTCCAACATAATTCCTAATCCAAACGTGCAAAATGTCTAAAAATGCCTGTGATATTGAATACATGTGAGTTTTACTAGATACAGTTGTTTTTCTATGGTTTGCAAATACAAAAATAAAGTTTTACTCAATATGACTGTATACTGTAACACTCAATATGACAGTTATTTAAACATAACTCCTACACCACACATGAAAAATGGCTAATAATGCCTGAAAAAATGCATCTTTGGGAGTTTTACTCGAAACATATGCTTTTTTAAATCTTGCAAATGCAAAAAGTAGTTTTTTACTCAATGTGACTATAATAGTCTTACAATCCTGAGATAATGCGAAAAAAGCAATAAAAATGTATTCAAACATAACTTCTAAACAACACATGCAAAATGGCTAATAGTGCCTAGAGATATGTTTGTTGGTTAGTTGTACTAGAAAAATGATATTTTGTAAGGTTTGCAAAGACACAAGTTTGTTTTTTAATTCAATATAACAGTGTAACTGTCATACTAAATATGAAAGGTTTATAATCATAACTCCAAAACCAAATAAGAAATTTGTCTTAAAAAGCCTTTAATATTGAATTTATGTAAGTTTTAGCAGAATCAGGTATTTTGGAAAGAATCACAAATACAAATATTAGATTTTACTGGCCTCATATTGGGCAGACTCAAAATGACAGTTTTTGAAGCATAACTCCAAAACTGCACATGCAAAATGTCTACTAATGCCTGAAAAATTGCATCTTTGAGAGTTTTCCTGAAAAAAAAACATTTGGTAAGGTTTGCAAAAACAAAATTTGATTTGTTACTCAATTTGACAGTAATGTACTTAGAATCCTGAGATAATGCGAAAAAAGCAATAAAAATGTATTCCAACATAATTTCTAAATCCAAACGTGCAAAATGTCTAAAAATGCCTGTGATATTGAATACATGTGAGTTTTACTAGATGCAGTTGTTTTTCTATGGTTTGCAAATACAAAAAGGAGGTTTTACTCAATATGACTGTATACTGTAACACTCAATATGACAGTTATTTAAACATAACTCCTACACCACACATGAAAAATGGCTAATAATGCCTGAAAAAATGCATCTTTGGGAGTTTTACTCGAAACATATGCTTTTTTAAATCTTGCAAATGCAAAAAGTAGTTTTTTACTCAATGTGACTATAATAGTCTTACAATCCTGAGATAATGCGAAAAAAGCAATAAAAATGTATTCAAACATAACTTCTAAACAACACATGCAAAATGGCTAATAATGCCTAGAGATATGTTTGTTGGTTAGTTGTACTAGAAAAATGATATTTTGTAAGGTTTGCAAAGACACACGTTTGTTTTTTTATTCAATATAACAGTGTAACTGTCATACTAAATATGAAAGGTTTATAATCATAACTACAAAACCAAATATGAAATTTGTCTTTAAAAGCCTTTAATATTGAATTTATGTAAGTTCTAGCAGAATCAGGTATTTTGGAAAGAATCACAAATACAAATATTAGATTTTACTGGCCTCATATTGGTCACACTCAAAATGACAGTTTTTGAAACATAACTCCAAAAATACAAATGCAAAATGTCTAATAATGCCTGAAGAAATGCATCTTCGAGAGTTTTACTGAAAAAAAAAAATTGGTAAGGTTTGCAAAAACAAAATTTGATTTGTTACTCAATTTGACAGTAATGTACTTAGAATCCTGAGATAATGCGAAAAAAGCAATAAAAATGTATTCCAACATAACTTCTAAACAACACATGCAAAAAGGCTAATAATGCCTAGAGATATGTTTTTTTGTTATTTGTACTAGAAACATGATCTTTTGTAAGGTTTGCAAAGACACAAGTTAGTTTTTTTATTCAATATAACAGTGTAACTGTCATACTAAATATGAAAGGTTTATTATCATAACTCCAAAACCAAATATGAAATTTGTCTTAAAAAGCCTTTAATATTGAATTTATGTAAGTTTTAGCAGAATCAGGTATTTTGGAAAGAATCACAAATACAAATATTAGATTTTACTGGCCTCATATTGGTCACACTCAAAATGACAGTTTTTGAAACATAACTCCAAAAATACACATGCAAAATGTCTAATAATGCCTGAAGAAATGCACCTTTGTGAGTTTTCCTGGAAAAAAAAAACATTTGGTAAGGTTTGCAATAACAAAATTTGATTTGTTACTCAATTTGACAGTAATGTACTTAGAATCCTGAGATAATGCGAAAAAAGCAATACAAATGTATTCCAACATAATTCCTAATCCAAACGTGCAAAATGTCTAAAAATGCCTGTGATATTGAATACATGTGAGTTTTACTAGATACAGTTGTTTTTCTATGGTTTGCAAATACAAAAAGGAGGTTTTACTCAATATGACAGTTATTTAAACATAACTCCTACACCACACATAATGATTTGGCTAATAATGCCTGAAATAATGCATCTTTGGGAGTTTTACTCGAAACATATGCTTTTTTAAATCTTGCAAATGCAAAAAGTAGTTTTTTACTCAATATGACTATAATAGTCTTAGAATCCTGAGATAATGCGAAAAAAGCAATAAAAATGTATTCAAACATAACTTCTAAACAACACATGCAAAATGGCTAATAGCTAGAGATATGTTTTTTTGTTAGTTGTACTAGAAAAATGATCTTTTGTAAGGTTTGCAAAGACACAAGTTAGTTTTTTTTATTCAATATAACAGTGTAACTGCCATACTATATATGAAAGGTTTATAATCATAACTCCAAAACCAAATATGAAATTTGTCTTTAAAAGCCTTTAATATTGAATTTATGTAAGTTTTACCAAAATCAGGTATTTTGGAAAGAATCACAAATACAAATATTAGATTTTACTGGCCTCATATTGGTCACACTCAAAATGACAGTTTTTGAAATATAACTCCAAAAATACAAATGCAAAATGTCTAATAATGCCTGAAGAAATGCATCTTCGAGAGTTTTACTGAAAAAAAAACATTTGGTAAGGTTTGCAACAAAATTTGATTTGTTACTCAATTTGACAGTAATGTACTTAGAATCCTGAGATAATGCGAAAAAAGCAATAAAAATGTATTCCAACATAACTTCTAAACAACACATGCAAAATGGCTAATAATGCCTAGAGATATGTTTTTTTGTTATTTGTACTAGAAAAATGATCTTTTGTAAGGTTTGCAAAGACACAAGTTAGTTTTTTTATTCAATATAACAGTGTAACTGTCATACTAAATATGAAAGGTTTATAATCATAACTCCAAAACCAAATATGAAATGTGTCTTTAAAAGCCTTTAATATTGAATTTATGTAAGTTTTAGCAAAATCAGGTATTTTGGAAAGAATCACAAATACAAATATTAGATTTTACTGGCCTCATATTGGTCACACTCAAAATGACAGTTTTTGAAACATAACTCCAAAAATACACATGCAAAATGTCTAATAATGCCCGAAGAAATGCATCTTTGAGAGTTTTCCTGAAAAAAAAAAACATTTGGTAAGGTTTGCAAAAACAAAATTTGATTTGTTACTCAATTTGACAGTAATGTACTTAGAATCCTAAGATAATGCGAAAAAAGCAATAAAAATGTATTCAAACATAACTTCTAAACAACACATGCAAAATGGCTAATAATAGCTAGAGATATATTTTTTTGTTAGTTGTACTAGAAAAATTATCTTTTGTAAGGTTTGCAAAGACACAAGTTAGTTTTTTTATTCAATATAACAGTGTAACTGTCATAATAAATATGAAAGGTTTATAATCATAACTCCAAAACCAAATATGAAATTTGTTTTAAAACGCCTTTAATATTGAATTTATGTAAGTTTTACCAAAATCAGGTATTTTGGAAAGAATCACAAATACAAATATTAGATTTTACTGGCCTCATATTGGTCACACTCAAAATGACAGTTTTTGAAACATAACTCCAAAAATACACATGCAAAATGTCTAATAATGCCTGATAAAATGCATCTTCGAGAGTTTTCCTGAAAAAAACATTTGGTAAGGTTTGCAAAAACCAAATTTGATTTGTTACTCAATTTGACAGTAATGTACTTAGAATCCTGAGATAATGCGAAAAAAAGCCATAAAAATGTATTCCAACATAATTCCTAATCCAAACGTGCAAAATGTCTAAAAATGCCTGTGATATTGAATACATGTGAGTTTTACTAGATGCAGTTGTTTTTCTATGGTTTGCAAATACAAAAATGAGGTTTTACTCAATATGACTGTATACTGTAACACTCAATATGACAGTTATTTAAACATAACTCCTACACCACACATGAAAAATGGCTAATAATGCCTGAAATAATGCATCTTTGGGAGTTTTACTCGAAACATATGCTTTTTTAAATTTTGCAAATGCCAAAAGTAGTTTTTTACTCAATATGACTATAATAGTCTTAGAATCCTGAGATAATGCGAAAAAAGCAATAAAAATTTATTCAAACATAACTTCTAAACAAAACTTGCAAAATGGCTAATAATAGCCAGAGATATGTTTTTTTGTTAGTTGTACTAGAAAAATGATCTTTTGTAAGGTTTGCAAAGACACAAGTTAGTTTTTTTATTCAATATAACAGTGTAACTGTCGTACTAAATATGAAAGGTTTATAATCATAACTCCAAAACCAAATATGAAATGTGTCTTAAAAAGCCTTTAATATTGAATTTATGTAAGTTTTAGCAAAATCAGGTATTTTGGAAAGAATCACAAATACAAATATGAGATTTTACTGGCCTCATATTGGTCACACTCAAAATGACAGTTTTTGAAACATAACTCCAAAAATACACATGCAAAATGTCTAATAATTCCCAAAGAAATGCATCTTTGAGAGTTTTCCTGAAAAAAAAAACATTTGGTAAGGTTTGCCTAAACAAAATTTGATTTGTTACTCAATTTGACAGTAATGTACTAAGAATCCTGTGATAATGCGAAAAAAGCAATAAAAATGTATTCCAACATAATTCCTAAACCAAACGTGCAAAATGTCTAAAAATGCCTGTGATATTGAATACATGTGAGTTTTACTAGATGCAGTTGTTTTTCTATGGTTTGCAAATACAAAAATGAGGTTTTACTCAATATGACTGTATACTGTAACACTCAATATGACAGTTATTTAAACATAACTCCTGCACCACACATGAAAAATGGCTAATAATGCCTGAAAAAATGCATCTTTGGGAGTTTTACTCGAAACATATGCTTTTTTAAATCTTGCAAGTGCAAAAAGTAGTTTTTTACTCAATATGACTATAATAGTCTTACAATCCTGAGATAATGCGAAAAAAGCAATAAAAATGTATTCAAACATAACTTCTAAACAACACATGCAAAATGGCTAATAATAGCTAGAGATATATTTTTTTGTTAGTTGTACTAGAAAAATGATCTTTTGTAAGGTTTGCAAAGACACAAGTTAGTTTTTTTATTCAATATAACAGTGTAACTGTCATACTAAATATGAAAGGTTTATAATCATAACTCCAAAACCAAATATGAAATGTGTCTTAAAAAGCCTTTAATATTGAATTTATGTAAGTTTTAGCAAAATCAGGTATTTTGGAAAGAATCACAAATACAAATATTTGATTTTACTGGCCTCATATTGGTCACACTCAAAATGACAGTTTTTGAAACAACTCCAAAAATACACATGCAAAATGTCTAATAATGCCTGAAAAAATGCATCTTTGAGAGTTTTCCTGAAAAAAAAAAACATTTGGTAAGGTTTGCAAAAACAAAATTTGATTTGTTACTCAATTTGACAGTAATGTACTTAGAATCCTGAGATAATGCGAAAAAAGCAATAAAAATGTATTCCAACATAATTCTAAATCCAAACGTGCAAAATGTCTAAAAATGCCTGTGATATTGAATACTTTTGAGTTTTACTAGATACAGATGATTTTCTATGGTTTGCAAATACAAAAATGAGGTTTTACTCAATATGACTGTATACTGTAACACTCAATATGACAGTTATTTAAACATAACTCCTACACCACACATGAAAAATGGCTAATAATGCCTGAAAAAATGCATCTTTGGGAGTTTTACTCGAAACATATGCTTTTTTAAATCTTGCAAATGCAAAAAGTAGTTTTTTACTCAATATGACTATAATAGTCTTACAATCCTGAGATAATGCGAAAAAAGCAATAAAAATGTATTCAAACATAACTTCTAAACAACACATGCAAAATGGCTAATAATAGCTAGAGATATGTTTTTTTGTTAGTTGTACTAGAAAAATGATATTTTGTAAGGTTTGCAAAGACACAAGTTAGTTTTTTTATTCAATATAACAGTGTAACTGTCATACTAAATATGAAAGGTTTATAATCATAACTCCAAAACCAAATATGAAATGTGTCTTAAAAAGCCTTTAATATTGAATTTATTTAAGTTTTACCAAAATCAGGTATTTTGGAAAGAATCACAAATACAAATATTAGATTTTACTGGCCTCATATTGGTCACACTCAAAATGACAGTTTTTGAAACATAACTCCAAAAATACACATGCAAAATGTCTAATAAATGCCCGAAGAAATGCATCTTTGAGAGCTTTCCTGAAAAAAAAAAACATTTGGTAAGGTTTGCAAAAACAAAATTTGATTTGTTACTCAATTTGACAGTAATGTACTTAGAATCCTGAGATAATGCGAAAAAAGCAATAAAAATGTATTCCAACATAATTCCTAATCCAAACGTGCAAAATGTCTAAAAATGCCTGTGATATTGAATATTTTTGAGTTTTACTAGATACAGATGATTTTCTATGGTTTGTAAATACAAAAATGAGGTTTTACTCAATATGACTGTATACTGTAACACTCAATATGACAGTTATTTAAACATAACTCCAACACCACACATGAAAATTGGCCAATAATGCCTGAAAAAATGCATCTTTGGGAGTTTTACTCGAAACATATGCTTTTTTAAATCTTGCAAATGCAAAAAGTAGTTTTTTACTCAATATGACTATAATAGTCTTACAATCCTGAGATAATGCGAAAAAAGCAATAAAAATGTATTCAAACATAACTTCCAAACAACACATGCAAAATGGCTAATAATAGCTAGAGATATGTTTTTTTGTTAGTTGTACTAGAAAAATGATCTTTTGTAAGGTTTGCAAAGACACAAGTTAGTTTTTTTATTCAATATAACAGTGTAACTGTCATACTAAATATGAAAGGTTTATAATCATAACTCCAAAACCAAATATGAAATTTGTCTTAAAAAGCCTTTAATATTGAATTTGTGTAAGTTTTACCAAAATCAGGTATTTTGGAAAGAATCACAAATACAAATATTAGATTTTACTGGCCTCATATTGGTCACACTCAAAATGACAGTTTTTGAAACATAACTCCAAAAATACACATGCAAAATGTCTAATAATGCCTGATAAAATGCATCTTCGAGAGTTTTCCTGAAAAAAAACATTTGGTAAGGTTTGCAAAAACCAAATTTGATTTGTTACTCAATTTGACAGTAATGTACTTAGAATCCTGAGATAATGCGAAAAAAGCCATAAAAATGTATTCCAACATAATTCCTAATCCAAACGTGCAAAATGTCTAAAAATGCCTGTGATATTGAATACATGTGAGTTTTACTAGATGCAGTTGTTTTTCTATGGTTTGCAAATACAAAAATGAGGTTTTACTCAATATGACTGTATACTGTAACACTCAATATGACAGTTATTTAAACATAACTCCTACACCACACATGGAAAATGGCTAATAATGCCTGAAATAATGCATCTTTGGGAGTTTTACTCGAAACATATGCTTTTTTAAATCTTGCAAATGCAAAAAGTAGTTTTTTACTCAATAAGACTATAATAGTCTTACAATCCTGAGATAATGCGAAAAAAGCAATACAAACGTATTCAAACATAACTTCTAAACAACACATGCAAAATGGCTAATAATAGCTAGAGATATGTTTTTTTGTTAGTTGTACTAGAAAAATGATCTTTTGTAAGGTTTGCAAAGACACAAGTTAGTTTTTTATTCAATATAACAGTGTAACTGTCATAATAAATATGAAAGGTTTATAATCATAACTCCAAAACCAAATATGAAATTTGTCTTAAAACGCCTTTAATATTGAATTTATGTAAGTTTTACCAAAATCAGGTATTTTGGAAAGAATCACAAATACAAATATTAGATTTTACTGGCCTCATATTGGTCACACTCAAAATGACAGTTTTTGAAACATAACTCCAAAAATACACATGCAAAATGTCTAATATTGCCTGAAGAAATGCATCTTCGAGAGTTTTCCTGAAAAAAAAACATTTGGTAAGGTTTGCAAAAACAAAATTTGATTTGTTACTAAATTTGACAGAAATGTACTTAGAATCCTGAGATATTGCAAAAAAAAGCAATAAAAATGTATTCCAACATAATTCCTAATCCAAACGTGCAAAAAGTCTAAAAATGCCTGTGATATTGAATACATGTGAGTTTTACTATATAAAGTTGTTTTTCTATGGTTTGCAAATACAAAAAAGAGGTTTTACTCAATATGAATGTATACTGTAACACTCAATATGACAGTTATTTAAACATAACTCCTACACCACACATGAAAAATGGCTAATAATGCCTGAAATAATGCATCTTTGGGAGTTTTACTCGAAACATATGCTTTTTTAAATCTTGCAAATGCCAAAAGTAGTTTTTTACTCAATATGACTATAATAGTCTGAAAATCCTGAGATAATGCGAAAAAAGCAATAAAAATTTATTCAAACATAACTTCTAAACAACACTTGCAAAATGGCTAATAATAGCCAGAGATATGTTTTTTTGTTAGTTGTACTAGAAAAATTATCTTTTGTAAGGTTTGGAAGGACACAAGTTAGTTTTTTTATTCAATAAAACATTGTAACTGTCATACTAAATATGAAAGGTTTATAATCATAACTCCAAAACCAAATATGAAATTTGTCTTAAAAAGCCTGTAATATTAAATTTATGTAAGTTTTAGCAGAATCAGGTATTTTGGAAAGAATCACAAATACAAATATTAGATTTTACTGGCCTCATATTGGTCACACTCAAAATGACAGTTTTTGAAGCTTAACTCCAAAAATACACATGCAAAATGTCTAATAATGCCTGAAAAATTGCATCTTTGAGAGTTTTCCTGAAAAAAAAACATTTGGTAAGGTTTGCAAAAACAACATTTGATTTGTTACTCAATTTGACAGTAATGTACTTAGAATCCTGAGATAATGCGAAAAAAGCAATAAAAATGTATTCCAACATAATTCTAAATCCAAACGTGCAAAATGTCTAAAAATGCCTGTGATATTGAATACATGTGAGTTTTACTAGATGCAGTTGTTTTTCTATGGTTTGCAAATACAAAAATGAGGTTTTACTCAATATGACTGTATACTGTAACACTCAATATGACAGTTATTCAAACATAACTCCTACACCACACATGAAAAGTGGCTAATAATGCCTGAAAAAATGCATCTTTGGGAGTTTTACTCGAAACATATGCTTTTTTAAATCTTGCAAATGCAAAAAGTAGTTTTTTACTCAATGTGACTATAATAGTCTTACAATCCTGAGATAATGCGAAAAAAGCAATAAAAATCTATTCAAACATAACTTCTAAACAACACATGCAAAATGGCTAATAATGCCAAGAGATATGTTTGTTGGTTAGTTGTACTAGAAAAATGATATTTTGTAAGGTTTGCAAAGACACAAGTTAGTTTTTTATTCAATATAACAGTGTAACTGTCATACTAAATATGAAAGGTTTATAATCATAACTCCAAAACCAAATATGAAATTTGTCTTTAAAAGCCTTTAATATTGAATTTATGTAAGTTTTAGCAGAATCAGGTATTTTGGAAAGAATCACAAATAAAATATTAGATTTTACTGGCCTCATATTGGTCACACTCAAAATGACAGTTTTTGAAACATAACTCCAAAAATACAAATGCAAAATGTCTAATAATGCCTGAAGAAATGCATCTTCGAGAGTTTTACTGAAAAAAAAAAACGTTTGGTAAGGTTTGCAAAAACAAAATTTGATTTGTTACTAAATTTGACAGTAATGTACTTAGAGTCCTGAGATAATGCGAAAAAAGCAATAAAAATGTATTCCAACATAACTTCTAAACAACAAATACAAAATGGCTAATAATGCCTAGAGATATGTTTTTTTGTTATTTGTACTAGAAAAATGATATTTTGTAAGGTTTGCAAAGACACAAGTTAGTTTTTTTATTCAATATAACAGTGTAACTGTCATACTAAATATGAAAGGTTTATAATCATAACTCCAAAACCAAATATGAAATTTGTCTTAAAAAGCCTTTAATATTGAATTTATGTAAGTTTTAGCAGAATCAGGTATTTTGGAAAGAATCACAAATACAAATATTAGATTTTACTGGCCTCATATTGGTCACACTCAAAATGACAGTTTTTGAAACATAACTCCAAAAATACACATGCAAAATGTCTATTAATGCCTGAAGAAATGCATCTTCGAGAGTTTTCCTGAAAAAAAAAACATTTGGTAAGGTTTGCAAAAACAACATTTGATTTGTTACTCAATTTGACAGTAATGTACTTAGAATCCTGAGATAATGCGAAAAAAGCAATAAAAATGTATTCCAACATAATTCCTAATCCAAACGTGCAAAATGTCTAAAAATGCCTGTGATATTGAATACATGTGAGTTTTACTAGATACAGTTGTTTTTCTATGGTTTGCAAATACAAAAATGAGGTTTTACTCAATATGACTGTATACTGTAACACTCAATATGACAGTTATTTAAACATAACTCCTACACCACACATGAAAAATGGCTAATAATGCCTGAAATAATGCATCTTTGGGAGTTTTACTCGAAACATATGCTTTTTTAAATCTTGCAAATGCCAAAAGTTGTTTTTTACTCAATATGACTATAATAGTCTGAGAATCCTGAGATAATGCGAAAAAAGCAATAAAAATTTATTCAAACATAACTTCTGAACAACACTTGCTAAATGGCTAATAATAGCCAGAGATATGTTTTTTTGTTAGTTGTACTAGAAAAATTATCTTTTGTAAGGTTTGCAAAGACACAAGTTAGTTTTTTTATTCAATATAACAGTGTAACTGTCATACTAAATATGAAAGGTTTATAATCATAACTCCAAAACAGAATATGACATTTGTCTTAAAAAGCCTTTAATATTGAATTTATGTAAGTTTTAGCAGAATCAGGTATTTTGGAAAGAATCACAAATACAAATATTAGATTTTACTGGCCTCATATTGGTCACACTAAAAATGACAGTTTTTGAAACATAACTCCAAAAATACACATGCAAAATGTCTAATAATGCCTGAAGAAATGCATCTTCGAGAGTTTTCCTGAAAAAAAAAACATTTGGTAAGGTTTGCAAAAACCAAATTTGATTTGTTACTCAATTTGACAGTAATGTACTTAGAATCCTGAGATAATGCGAAAAAAGCAATAAAAATGTATTCCAACATAATTCTAAATCCAAACGTGCAAAATGTCTAAAAATGCCTGTGATATTGAATACATGTGAGTTTTACTAGATGCAGTTGTTTTTCTATGGTTTGCAAATACAAAAATGAGGTTTTAGTCAATGTGACTGTATACTGTAACACTCAATATGACAGTTATTTAAACATAACTCCTACACCACACATGAAAAATGGCTAATAATGCCTGAAATAATGCATCTTTGGGAGTTTTACTCGAAACATATGCTTTTTTAAATCTTGCAAATGCAAAAAGTAGTTTTTTACTCAATAAGACTATAATAGTCTTACAATCCTGAGATAATGCGAAAAAAGCAATAAAAATGTATTCAAACATAACTTCTAAACAACACATGCAAAATGGCTAATAATAGCTAGAGATATGTTTTTTTGTTAGTTGTACTAGAAAAATTATCTTTTGTAAGGTTTGCAAAGACACAAGTTAGTTTTTTTATTCAATATAACAGTGTAACTGTCATACTAAATATGAAAGGTTTATAATCATAACTCCAAAACCAAATATGAAATGTGTCTTAAAAAGCCTTTAATATTGAATTTATGTAAGTTTTAGCAGAATCAGGTATTTTGGAAAGAATCACATATACAAATATCATATTTTACTGGCCTCATATTGGTCACACTCAAAATGACAGTTTTTGAAACATAACTCCAAAAATACACATGCAAAATGTCTAATAATGCCTGAAGAAATACATCTTCGAGAGTTTTCCTGAAAAAAAACATTTGGTAAGTTTTGCAAAAACAAAATTTGATTTGTTACTCAATTTGACAGTAATGTACTTAGAATCCTGAGATAATGCGAAAAAAGCAATAAAAATGTATTCCAACATAATTCCTAATCCAAACGTGCAAAATGTCTAAAAATGCCTGTGATATTGAATACATGTGAGTTTTACTAGATGCAGTTGTTTTTCTATGGTTTGCAAATACAAAAATGAGGTTTTACTCAATATGACTGTATACTGTAACACTCAATATGACAGTTATTTAAACATAACTCCTACACCACACATGAAAAATGGCTAATAATGCCTGAAATAATGCATCTTTGGGAGTTTTACTCGAAACATATGCTTTTTTAAATCTTGCAAATGCAAAAAGTAGTTTTTTACTCAATGTGACTATAATAGTCTTACAATCCTGAGATAATGCGAAAAAAGCAATACAAATGTATTCAAACATAACTTCTAAACAACACATGCAAAATGGCTAATAATGCCTAGAGATATGTTTGTTGGTTAGTTGTACTAGAAAAATGATATTTTGTAAGGTTTGCAAAGACACAAGTTAGTTTTTTTATTCAATATAACAGTGTAACTGTCATACTAAATATGAAAGGTTTATAATCATAACTCCAAAACCAAATATGAAATTTGTCTTTAAAAGCCTTTAATATTGAATTTAGGTAAGTTTTAGCAGAATCAGGTATTTTGGAAGGAATCACAAATAAAATATTAGATTTTACTGGCCTCATATTGGTCACACTCAAAATGACAGTTTTTGAAACATAACTCCAAAAATACAAATGCAAAATGTCTAATAATGCCTGAAGAAATGCATCTTCGAGAGTTTTACTGAAAAAAAAAAACGTTTGGTAAGGTTTGCAAAAACAAAATTTGATTTGTTACTAAATTTGACAGTAATGTACTTAGAGTCCTGAGATAATGCGAAAAAAGCAATAAAAATGTATTCCAACATAACTTCTAAACAACAAATACAAAATGGCTAATAATGCCTAGAGATATGTTTTTTTGTTATTTGTACTAGAAAAATGATATTTTGTAAGGTTTGCAAAGACACAAGTTAGTTTTTTTATTCAATATAACAGTGTAACTGTCATACTAAATATGAAAGGTTTATAATCATAACTCCAAAACCAAATATGAAATTTGTCTTAAAAAGCCTTTAATATTGAATTTATGTAAGTTTTAGCAGAATCAGGTATTTTGGAAAGAATCACAAATACAAATATTAGATTTTACTGGCCTCATATTGGTCACACTCAAAATGACAGTTTTTGAAACATAACTCCAAAAATACACATGCAAAATGTCTAATAATGCCCGAAGAAATGCATCTTCGAGAGTTTTCCTGAAAAAAAAAACATTTGGTAAGGTTTGCAAAAACAAAATTTGATTTGTTACTCAATTTGACAGTAATGTACTTAGAATCCTGAGATAAATGCGAAAAAAGCAATGAAAATGTATTCCAACATAATTCCTAATCCAAACGTGCGAAATGTCTAAAAATGCCTGTGATATTGAATATTTTTGAGTTTTACTAGATACAGATGATTTTCTATGGTTTGCAAATAAAAAAATGAGGTTTTACTCAATATGACTGTATACTGTAACACTCAATATGACAGTTATTTAAACATAACTCCTACACCACACATGAAAAATGGCTAATAATGCCTGAAATAATGCATCTTTGGGAGTTTTACTCGAAACATATGCTTTTTTAAATCTTGCAAGTGCAAAAAGTAGTTTTTTACTCAATGTGACTATAATAGTCTTACAATCCTGAGATAATGCGAAAAAAGCAATCAAAATGTATTCAAACATAACTTCTAAACAACACATGCAAAATGGCTAATAATAGCTAGAGATATGTTTTTTTGTTAGTTGTACTAGAAAAATGATCTTTTGTAAGGTTTGCAGGGACACAAGTTAGTTTTTTATTCAATATAACAGTGTAACTGTCATAATAAATATGAAAGGTTTATAATCATAACTCCAAAACCAAATATGAAATTTGTCTTAAAACGCCTTTAATATTGAATTTATGTAAGTTTTACCAAAATCAGGTATTTTGGAAAGAATCACAAATACAAATATTAGATTTTACTGGCCTCATATTGGTCACACTCAAAATGACAGTTTTTGAAACATAACTCCAAAAATACACATGCAAAATGTCTAATAATGCCTGAAGAAATGCATCTTCGAGAGTTTTCCTGAAAAAAAAACATTTGGTAAGGTTTGCAAAAACAAAATTTGATTTGTTACTAAATTTGACAGTAATGTACTTAGAATCCTGAGATAATGCAAAAAAAAGCAATAAAAATGTATTCCAACATAATTCCTAATCCAAACGTGCAAAAAGTCTAAAAATGCCTGTGATATTGAATACATGTGAGTTTTACTATATACAGTTGTTTTTCTATGGTTTGCAAATACAAAAAAGAGGTTTTACTCAATATGACTGTATACTGTAACACTCAATATGACAGTTATTTAAACATAACTCCTACACCACACATGAAAAATGGCTAATAATGCCTGAAATAATGCATCTTTGGGAGTTTTACTCGAAACATATGCTTTTTTAAATCTTGCAAATGCCAAAAGTAGCTTTTTACTCAATATGACTATAATAGTCGGAAAATCCTGAGATAATGCCAAAAAAGCAATAAAAAATTATTCAAACATAACTTCTAAACAACACTTGTAAAATGGCTAATAATAGCCAGAGATATGTTTTTTTGTTAGTTGCACTAGAAAAATGATCTTTTGTAAGGTTTGCAATGACACAAGTTACTTTTTTTTATTCAATATAACAGTGTAACTGTCATACTAAATATGAAAGGTTTATAATCATAACTCCAAAACCAAATATGAAATGTGTCTTAAAAAGCCTGTAATATTGAATTTATGTAAGTTTTAGCAGAATCAGGTATTTTGGAAAGAATCACAAATACAAATATTAGATTTTACTGGCCTCATATTGGTCACACTCAAAATGACAGTTTTTGAAGCATAACTCCAAAAATACACATGCAAAATGTCTAATAATGCCTGAAAAATTGCATCTTTGAGAGTTTTCCTGAAAAAAAAAACATTTGGTAAGGTTTGCAAAAACAACATTTGATTTGTTACTCAATTTGACAGTAATGTACTTAGAATCCTGAGATAATGCGAAAAAAGCAATAAAAATGTATTCCAACATAATTCTAAATCCAAACGTGCAAAATGTCTAAAAATGCCTGTGATATTGAATACATGTGAGTTTTACTAGATGCAGTTGTTTTTCTATGGTTTGCAAATACAAAAATGAGGTTTTACTCAATATGACTGTATACTGTAACACTCAATATGACAGTTATTCAAACATAACTCCTACACCACACATGAAAAGTGGCTAATAATGCCTGAAAAAATGCATCTTTGGGAGTTTTACTCGAAACATATGCTTTTTTAAATCTTGCAAGTGCAAAAAGTAGTTTTTTACTCAATGTGACTATAATAGTCTTACAATCCTGAGATAATGCGAAAAAAGCAATCAAAATGTATTCAAACATAACTTCTAAACAACACATGCAAAATGGCTAATAATAGCTAGAGATATGTTTTTTTGTTAGTTGTACTAGAAAAATGATCTTTTGTAAGGTTTGCAGAGACACAAGTTAGTTTTTTATTCAATATAACAGTGTAACTGTCATAATAAATATGAAAGGTTTATAATCATAACTCCAAAACCAAATATGAAATTTGTCTTAAAACGCCTTTAATATTGAATTTATGTAAGTTTTACCAAAATCAGGTATTTTGGAAAGAATCACAAATACAAATATTAGATTTTACTGGCCTCATATTGGTCACACTCAAAATGACAGTTTTTGAAACATAACTCCAAAAATACACATGCAAAATGTCTAATAATGCCTGAAGAAATGCATCTTCGAGAGTTTTCCTGAAAAAAAAACATTTGGTAAGGTTTGCAAAAACAAAATTTGATTTGTTACTAAATTTGACAGTAATGTACTTAGAATCCTGAGATAATGCAAAAAAAAGCAATAAAAATGTATTCCAACATAATTCCTAATCCAAACGTGCAAAAAGTCTAAAAATGCCTGTGATATTGAATACATGTGAGTTTTACTATATACAGTTGTTTTTCTATGGTTTGCAAATACAAAAAAGAGGTTTTACTCAATATGACTGTATACTGTAACACTCAATATGACAGTTATTTAAACATAACTCCTACACCACACATGAAAAATGGCTAATAATGCCTGAAATAATGCATCTTTGGGAGTTTTACTCGAAACATATGCTTTTTTAAATCTTGCAAATGCCAAAAGTAGCTTTTTACTCAATATGACTATAATAGTCTGAAAATCCTGAGATAATGCCAAAAAAGCAATAAAAAATTATTCAAACATAACTTCTAAACAACACTTGTAAAATGGCTAATAATAGCCAGAGATATGTTTTTTTGTTAGTTGTACTAGAAAAATGATCTTTTGTAAGGTTTGTAATGACACAAGTTACTTTTTTTTATTCAATATAACAGTGTAACTGTCATACTAAATATGAAAGGTTTATAATCATAACTCCAAAACCAAATATGAAATTTGTCTTAAAAAGCCTGTAATATTGAATTTATGTAAGTTTTAGCAGAATCAGGTATTTTGGAAAGAATCACAAATACAAATATTAGATTTTACTGGCCTCATATTGGTCACACTCAAAATGACAGTTTTTGAAGCATAACTCCAAAAATACACATGCAAAATGTCTAATAATGCCTGAAAAATTGCATCTTTGAGAGTTTTCCTGAAAAAAAAAACATTTGGTAAGGTTTGCAAAAACAACATTTGATTTGTTACTCAATTTGACAGTAATGTACTTAGAATCCTGAGATAATGCGAAAAAAGCAATAAAAATGTATTCCAACATAATTCTAAATCCAAACGTGCAAAATGTCTAAAAATGCCTGTGATATTGAATACATGTGAGTTTTACTAGATGCAGTTGTTTTTCTATGGTTTGCAAATACAAAAATGAGGTTTTACTCAATATGACTGTATACTGTAACACTCAATATGACAGTTATTCAAACATAACTCCTACACCACACATGAAAAGTGGCTAATAATGCCTGAAAAAATGCATCTTTGGGAGTTTTACTCGAAACATATGCTTTTCTAAATCTTGCAAATGCAAAAAGTAGTTTTTTACTCAATATGACTATAATAGTCTTAGAATCCTGAGATAATGCAAATAAAGCAATACAAATTTATTCAAACATAACTTCTAAACAACACTTGCAAAATGGCTAATAATAGCCAGAGATATGTTTTTTTGTTAGTTGTACTAGAAAAAAGGGCTTCACGGTGGCAGAGGGGTTAGTGCGTCTGCCTCACAATACGAAGGTCCTGCAGTCCTGGGTTCAAATCCAGGCTCGGGATCTTTCTGTGTGGAGTTTGCATGTTCTCCCCGTGAATGCGTGGGTTCCCTCCGGGTACTCCGGCTTCCTCCCACTTCCAAAGACATGCACCTGGGGATAGGTTGATTGGCAACACTAAATTTGCCCTAGTGTGTGAATGTGAGTGTGAATGTTGTCTGTCTATCTGTGTTGGCCCTGTGATGAGGTGGCGACTTGTCCAGGGTGTACACCGCCTTCCGCCCGATTGTAGCTGAGATAGGCGCCAGCGCCCCCCGCGACCCCGAAAGGGAATAAGCGGTAGAAAATGGATGGATGGATGGATGGATGTACTAGAAAAATGATCTTTTGTAAGGTTTGCAAAGACACAAGTTAGTTTTTTTATTCAATATAACAGTGTAACTGTCATACTAAATATGAAAGGTTTATAATCATAACTGCAAAACCAAATATGACATTTGTCTTTAAAAGCCTTTAATATTGAATTTATGTAAGTTTTAGCAGAATCAGGTATTTTGGAAAGAATCACAAATACAAATATTAGATTTTACTGGCCTCATATTGGTCACACTCAAAATGACAGTTTTTGAAACATAACTCCAAAAATACACATGCAAAATGTCTAATAATGCCCGAAGAAATGCATCTTTGAGAGTATTCCTGAAAAAAAAACATTTGGTAAGGTTTGCAAAAACAACATTTGATTTGTTACTCAATTTGACAGTAATGTACTTAGAATCTTGAGATAATGCGAAAAAAGCAATAAAAATGTATTCCAACATAATTCCTAATCCAAACGTGCAAAATGTCTAAAAATGCCTGTGATATTGAATACTTTTGAGTTTTACTAGATACAGATGATTTTCTATGGTTTGCAAATTAAAAAATGAGGTTTTACTCAATATGACTGTATACTCTAACACTCAATATGACAGTTATTTAAACATAACTCCTACACCACACATGAAAAATGGCTAATAATGCCTGAAATAATGCATCTTTGGGAGTTTTACTCGAAACATATGCTTTTTTAAATCTTGCAAATGCAAAAAGTAGTTTTTTACTCAATATGACTATAATAGTCTTACAATCCTGAGATAATGCGAAAAAAGCAATAAAAATGTATTCCAACATAACTTCTAAACAACAAATACAAAATGGCTAATAATGCCTAGAGATATGTTTTTTTGTTATTTGTACTAGAAAAATGATATTTTGTAAGGTTTGCAAAGACACAAGTTAGTTTTTTTATTCAATATAACAGTGTAACTGTCATACTAAATATGAAAGGTTTATAATCATAACTCCAAAACCAAATATGAAATTTGTCTTAAAAAGCCTTTAATATTGAATTTATGTAAGTTTTAGCAGAATCAGGTATTTTGGAAAGAATCACAAATACAAATATTAGATTTTACTGGCCTCATATTGGTCACACTCAAAATGACAGTTTTTGAAACATAACTCCAAAAATACACATGCAAAATGTCTAATAATGCCCGAAGAAATGCATCTTCGAGAGTTTTCCTGAAAAAAAAAACATTTGGTAAGGTTTGCAAAAACAAAATTTGATTTGTTACTCAATTTGACAGTAATGTACTTAGAATCCTGAGATAAATGCGAAAAAAGCAATGAAAATGTATTCCAACATAATTCCTAATCCAAACGTGCGAAATGTCTAAAAATGCCTGTGATATTGAATATTTTTGAGTTTTACTAGATACAGATGATTTTCTATGGTTTGCAAATAAAAAAATGAGGTTTTACTCAATATGACTGTATACTGTAACACTCAATATGACAGTTATTTAAACATAACTCCTACACCACACATGAAAAATGGCTAATAATGCCTGAAATAATGCATCTTTGGGAGTTTTACTCGAAACATATGCTTTTTTAAATCTTGCAAGTGCAAAAAGTAGTTTTTTACTCAATGTGACTATAATAGTCTTACAATCCTGAGATAATGCGAAAAAAGCAATCAAAATGTATTCAAACATAACTTCTAAACAACACATGCAAAATGGCTAATAATAGCTAGAGATATGTTTTTTTGTTAGTTGTACTAGAAAAATGATCTTTTGTAAGGTTTGCAGGGACACAAGTTAGTTTTTTATTCAATATAACAGTGTAACTGTCATAATAAATATGAAAGGTTTATAATCATAACTCCAAAACCAAATATGAAATTTGTCTTAAAACGCCTTTAATATTGAATTTATGTAAGTTTTACCAAAATCAGGTATTTTGGAAAGAATCACAAATACAAATATTAGATTTTACTGGCCTCATATTGGTCACACTCAAAAAGACAGTTTTTGAAACATAACTCCAAAAATACACATGCAAAATGTCTAATAATGCCTGAAGAAATGCATCTTCGAGAGTTTTCCTGAAAAAAAAACATTTGGTAAGGTTTGCAAAAACAAAATTTGATTTGTTACTAAATTTGACAGTAATGTACTTAGAATCCTGAGATAATGCAAAAAAAAGCAATAAAAATGTATTCCAACATAATTCCTAATCCAAACGTGCAAAAAGTCTAAAAATGCCTGTGATATTGAATACATGTGAGTTTTACTATATACAGTTGTTTTTCTATGGTTTGCAAATACAAAAAAGAGGTTTTACTCAATATGACTGTATACTGTAACACTCAATATGACAGTTATTTAAACATAACTCCTACACCACACATGAAAAATGGCTAATAATGCCTGAAATAATGCATCTTTGGGAGTTTTACTCGAAACATATGCTTTTTTAAATCTTGCAAATGCCAAAAGTAGCTTTTTACTCAATATGACTATAATAGTCTGAAAATCCTGAGATAATGCCAAAAAAGCAATAAAAAATTATTCAAACATAACTTCTAAACAACACTTGTAAAATGGCTAATAATAGCCAGAGATATGTTTTTTTGTTAGTTGCACTAGAAAAATGATCTTTTGTAAGGTTTGCAATGACACAAGTTACTTTTTTTTATTCAATATAACAGTGTAACTGTCATACTAAATATGAAAGGTTTATAATCATAACTCCAAAACCAAATATGAAATTTGTCTTAAAAAGCCTGTAATATTGAATTTATGTAAGTTTTAGCAGAATCAGGTATTTTGGAAAGAATCACAAATACAAATATTAGATTTTACTGGCCTCATATTGGTCACACTCAAAATGACAGTTTTTGAAGCATAACTCCAAAAATACACATGCAAAATGTCTAATAATGCCTGAAAAATTGCATCTTTGAGAGTTTTCCTGAAAAAAAAAACATTTGGTAAGGTTTGCAAAAACAACATTTGATTTGTTACTCAATTTGACAGTAATGTACTTAGAATCCTGAGATAATGCGAAAAAAGCAATAAAAATGTATTCCAACATAATTCTAAATCCAAACGTGCAAAATGTCTAAAAATGCCTGTGATATTGAATACATGTGAGTTTTACTAGATGCAGTTGTTTTACTATGGTTTGCAGATACAAAAATGAGGTTTTACTCAATATGACTGTATACTGTAACACTCAATATGACAGTTATTCAAACATAACTCCTACACCACACATGAAAAGTGGCTAATAATGCCTGAAAAAATGCATCTTTGGGAGTTTTACTCGAAACATATGCTTTTTTAAATCTTGCAAGTGCAAAAAGTAGTTTTTTACTCAATGTGACTATAATAGTCTTACAATCCTGAGATAATGCGAAAAAAGCAATCAAAATGTATTCAAACATAACTTCTAAACAACACATGCAAAATGGCTAATAATAGCTAGAGATATGTTTTTTTGTTAGTTGTACTAGAAAAATGATCTTTTGTAAGGTTTGCAGAGACACAAGTTAGTTTTTTATTCAATATAACAGTGTAACTGTCATAATAAATATGAAAGGTTTATAATCATAACTCCAAAACCAAATATGAAATTTGTCTTAAAACGCCTTTAATATTGAATTTATGTAAGTTTTACCAAAATCAGGTATTTTGGAAAGAATCACAAATACAAATATTAGATTTTACTGGCCTCATATTGGTCACACTCAAAATGACAGTTTTTGAAACATAACTCCAAAAATACACATGCAAAATGTCTAATAATGCCTGAAGAAATGCATCTTCGAGAGTTTTCCTGAAAAAAAAACATTTGGTAAGGTTTGCAAAAACAAAATTTGATTTGTTACTAAATTTGACAGTAATGTACTTAGAATCCTGAGATAATGCAAAAAAAAGCAATAAAAATGTATTCCAACATAATTCCTAATCCAAACGTGCAAAAAGTCTAAAAATGCCTGTGATATTGAATACATGTGAGTTTTACTATATACAGTTGTTTTTCTATGGTTTGCAAATACAAAAAAGAGGTTTTACTCAATATGACTGTATACTGTAACACTCAATATGACAGTTATTTAAACATAACTCCTACACCACACATGAAAAATGGCTAATAATGCCTGAAATAATGCATCTTTGGGAGTTTTACTCGAAACATATGCTTTTTTAAATCTTGCAAATGCCAAAAGTAGCTTTTTACTCAATATGACTATAATAGTCTGAAAATCCTGAGATAATGCCAAAAAAGCAATAAAAAATTATTCAAACATAACTTCTAAACAACACTTGTAAAATGGCTAATAATAGCCAGAGATATGTTTTTTTGTTAGTTGTACTAGAAAAATGATCTTTTGTAAGGTTTGTAATGACACAAGTTACTTTTTTTTATTCAATATAACAGTGTAACTGTCATACTAAATATGAAAGGTTTATAATCATAACTCCAAAACCAAATATGAAATTTGTCTTAAAAAGCCTGTAATATTGAATTTATGTAAGTTTTAGCAGAATCAGGTATTTTGGAAAGAATCACAAATACAAATATTAGATTTTACTGGCCTCATATTGGTCACACTCAAAATGACAGTTTTTGAAGCATAACTCCAAAAATACACATGCAAAATGTCTAATAATGCCTGAAAAATTGCATCTTTGAGAGTTTTCCTGAAAAAAAAAACATTTGGTAAGGTTTGCAAAAACAACATTTGATTTGTTACTCAATTTGACAGTAATGTACTTAGAATCCTGAGATAATGCGAAAAAAGCAATAAAAATGTATTCCAACATAATTCTAAATCCAAACGTGCAAAATGTCTAAAAATGCCTGTGATATTGAATACATGTGAGTTTTACTAGATGCAGTTGTTTTTCTATGGTTTGCAAATACAAAAATGAGGTTTTACTCAATATGACTGTATACTGTAACACTCAATATGACAGTTATTCAAACATAACTCCTACACCACACATGAAAAGTGGCTAATAATGCCTGAAAAAATGCATCTTTGGGAGTTTTACTCGAAACATATGCTTTTCTAAATCTTGCAAATGCAAAAAGTAGTTTTTTACTCAATATGACTATAATAGTCTTAGAATCCTGAGATAATGCAAATAAAGCAATACAAATTTATTCAAACATAACTTCTAAACAACACTTGCAAAATGGCTAATAATAGCCAGAGATATGTTTTTTTGTTAGTTGTACTAGAAAAAAGGGCTTCACGGTGGCAGAGGGGTTAGTGCGTCTGCCTCACAATACGAAGGTCCTGCAGTCCTGGGTTCAAATCCAGGCTCGGGATCTTTCTGTGTGGAGTTTGCATGTTCTCCCCGTGAATGCGTGGGTTCCCTCCGGGTACTCCGGCTTCCTCCCACTTCCAAAGACATGCACCTGGGGATAGGTTGATTGGCAACACTAAATTGGCCCTAGTGTGTGAATGTGAGTGTGAATGTTGTCTGTCTATCTGTGTTGGCCCTGTGATGAGGTGGCGACTTGTCCAGGGTGTACACCGCCTTCCGCCCGATTGTAGCTGAGATAGGCGCCAGCGCCCCCCGCGACCCCGAAAGGGAATAAGCGGTAGAAAATGGATGGATGGATGGATGGATGTACTAGAAAAATGATCTTTTGTAAGGTTTGCAAAGACACAAGTTAGTTTTTTTATTCAATATAACAGTGTAACTGTCATACTAAATATGAAAGGTTTATAATCATAACTGCAAAACCAAATATGACATTTGTCTTTAAAAGCCTTTAATATTGAATTTATGTAAGTTTTAGCAGAATCAGGTATTTTGGAAAGAATCACAAATAAAATATTAGATTTTACTGGCCTCATATTGGTCACACTCAAAATGACAGTTTTTGAAACATAACTCCAAAAATACACATGCAAAATGTCTAATAATGCCCGAAGAAATGCATCTTTGAGAGTATTCCTGAAAAAAAAACATTTGGTAAGGTTTGCAAAAACAACATTTGATTTGTTACTCAATTTGACAGTAATGTACTTAGAATCTTGAGATAATGCGAAAAAAGCAATAAAAATGTATTCCAACATAATTCCTAATCCAAACGTGCAAAATGTCTAAAAATGCCTGTGATATTGAATACTTTTGAGTTTTACTAGATACAGATGATTTTCTATGGTTTGCAAATTAAAAAATGAGGTTTTACTCAATATGACTGTATACTCTAACACTCAATATGACAGTTATTTAAACATAACTCCTACACCACACATGAAAAATGGCTGATAATGCCTGAAATAATGCATCTTTGGGAGTTTTACTCGAAACATATGCTTTTTTAAATCTTGCAAATGCCAAAAGTAGTTTTTTACTCAATATGACTATTATAGTCTTAGAATCCTGAGATAATGCGAAAAAAGCAATACAAATTTATTCAAACATAACTTCTAAACAACACTTGCAAAATGGCTAATAATAGCCAGAGATATGTTTTTTTGTTAGGTGTACTAGAAAAATGATCTTTTGTAAGGTTTGCAAAGACAAAAGTTAGTTTTTTTATTCAATATAACAGTTTAACTGTCATACTAAATATGAAAGGTTTATAATCATAACTCCAAAACCAAATATGAAATGTGTCTTAAAAAGCCTTTAATATTGAATTTATGTAAGTTTTAGCAAAATCAGGTATTTTGGAAAGAATCACAAATACAAATATTAGATTTTACTGGCCTCATATTGTTCACACTCAAAATGACAGTTTTTGAAACATAACTCCAAAAATACACATGCAAAATGTCTAATAATGCCTGAAGAAATGCATCTTCGAGAGGTTTCCTGAAAAAAAAACATTTGGTAAGTTTTGCAAAAACAAAATTTGATTTGTTACTCAATTTGACAGTAATGTACTTAGAATCCTGAGATAATGCGAAAAAAGCAATAAAAATTATATTCCAACATAATTCCTAATCCAAACGTGCAAAATGTCTAAAAATGCCTGTGATATTGAATACATGTGAGTTTTACTAGATGCAGTCTTTTTTCTATGGTTTGCAAATACAAAAATGAGGTTTTACTCAATATGACTGTATACTGTAACACTCAATATGACAGTTATTTAAACATAACTCCTGCACCACACATGAAAAATGGCTAATAATGCCTGAAAAAATGCATCTTTGGGAGTTTTACTCGAAACATATGCTTTTCTAAATCTTGCAAATGCAAAAAGTAGTTTTTTACTCAATATGACTATAATAGTCTTACAATCCTGAGATAATGCGAAAAAAGCAATACAAATGTATTCAGACATAACGTCTAAACAACACATGCAAAATGGCTAATAATGCCTAGAGATATGTTTGTTGGTTAGTTGTACTAGAAAAATGATATTTTGTAAGGTTTGCAAAGACACAAGTTAGTTTTTTTATTCAATATAACAGTGTAACTGTCATACTAAATATGAAAGGTTTATAATCATAACTCCAAAACCAAATATGAAATTTGTCTTTAAAAGCCTTTAATATTGAATTTATGTAAGTTTTAGCAAAATCAGGTATTTTGGAAAGAATCACAAATACAAATATTAGATTTTACTGGCCTCATATTGGTCACACTCAAAATGACAGTTTTTGAAACATAACTCCAAAAATACACATGCAAAATGTCTAATAATGCCCGAAGAAATGCATCTTTGAGAGTTTTCCTGAAAAAAAAAAACATTTGGTAAGGTTTGCAAAAACAAAATTTGATTTGTTACTCAATTTGACAGTAATGTACTTAGAATCCTGAGATAATGCGAAAAAAGCAATAAAAATGTATTCCAACATAATTCCTAATCCAAACGTGCAAAATGTCTAAAAATGCCTGTGATATTGAATACTTTTGAGTTTTACTAGATACAGATGATTTTCTATGGTTTGCAAATAAAAAAATGAGGTTTTACTCAATATGACTGTATACTGTAACACTCAATATGACAGTTATTTAAACATAACTCCTACACCACACATGAAAAATGGCTAATAATGCCTGAAAAAAATGCATCTTTGGGAGTTTTACTCGAAACATATGCTTTTTTAAATCTTGCAAATGCAAAAAGTAGTTTTTTACTCAATATGACTATAATAGTCTTACAATCCTGAGATAATGCGAAAAAAGCAATACAAATGTATTCAAACATAACTTCTAAACAACACATGCAAAATGGCTAATAATAGCTAGAGATATGTTTTTTTGTTAGTTGTACTAGAAAAATGATCTTTTGTAAGGTTTGCAAAGACACAAGTTAGTTTTTTTATTCAATATAACAGTGTAACTGTCATACTAAATATGAAAGGTTTATAATCATAACTCCAAAACCAAATATGAAATTTGTCTTAAAAAGCCTTTAATATTGAATTTGTGTAAGTTTTAGCAGAATCAGGTATTTTGGAAAGAATCACAAATACAAATATTAGATTTTACTGGCCTCACATTGGTCACACTCAAAATGACAGTTTTTGAAGCATAACTCCAAAAATACACATGCAAAATGTCTAATAATGCCTGAAAAAATGCATATTCGAGAGTTTTCCTGAAAAAAAACATTTGGTAAGGTTTGCAAAAACAAAATTTGATTTGTTACTCAATTTGACAGTAATGCACTTAGAATCCTGAGATAAAGCGAAAAAAGCAATAAAAATGTAGTCCAACATAACTCCTAATGCAAACGTGCAAAATGTCTAAAAATGCCTGTGATATTGAATACATGTGAGTTTTACTAGATAAAGTTGTTTTTCTATGGTTTGCAAATACAAAAATGAGGTTTTACTCAATGTGACTGTATACTGTAACACTCAATATGACAGTTATTTAAACATAACTCCTGCACCACACATGAAAAATGGCTAATAATGCCTGAAAAAATGCATCTTTGGGAGTTTTACTCGAAACATATGCTTTTTTAAATCTTGCAAATGAAAAAAGTAGTTTTTTACTCAATGTGACTATAATAGTCTTACAATCCTGAGATAATGCGAAAAAAGCAATACAAATGTATTCAAACATAACTTCTAAACAACACATGCAAAATGGCTAATAATGCCTAGAGATATGTTTGTTGGTTAGTTGTACTAGAAAAATGATATTTTGTAAGGTTTGCAAAGACACAAGTTAGTTTTTTTATTCAATATAACAGTGTAACTGTCATAATAAATATGAAAGGTTTATAATCATAACTCCAAAACCAAATATGAAATTTGTCTTAAAACGCCTTTAATATTGAATTTATGTACGTTTTACCAAAATCAGGTATTTTGGAAAGAATCACAAATACAAATATTAGATTTTACTGGCCTCATATTGGTCACACTCAAAATGACAGTTTTTGAAACATAACTCCAAAAATACACATGCAAAATGTCTAATAATGCCTGATAAAATGCATCTTCGAGAGTTTTCCTGAAAAAAAACATTTGGTAAGGTTTGCAAAACCAAATTTGATTTGTTACTCAATTTGACAGTAATGTACTTAGAATCCTGAGATAATGCGAAAAAAGCAATAAAAATGTATTCCAACATAATTCCTAATCCAAACGTGCAAAATGTCTAAAAATGCCTGTGATATTGAATACATGTGAGTTTTACTAGATGCAGTTGTTTTTCTATGGTTTGCAAATACAAAAATGAGGTTTTACTCAATATGACTGTATACTGTAACACTCAATATGACAGTTATTTAAACATAACTCCTGCACCACACATGAAAAATGGCTAATAATGCCTGAAAAAATGCATCTTTGGGAGTTTTACTCGAAACATATGCTTTTTTAAATCTTGCAAATGCAAAAAGTAGTTTTTTACTCAATATGACTATAATAGTCTTACAATCCTGAGATAATGCGAAAAAAAGCAATACAAATGTATTCAAACATAACTTCTAAACAACACATGCAAAAAGGCTAATAATGCCTAGAGATATGTTTGTTGGTTAGTTGTACTAGAAAAATGATATTTTGTAAGGTTTGCAAAGACACAAGTTAGTTTTTTTATTCAATATAACAGTGTAACTGTCATACTAAATATGAAAGGTTTATAATCATAACTCCAAAACCAAATATGAAATTTGTCTTTAAAAGCCTTTAATATTGAATTTATGTAAGTTTTAGCAAAATCAGGTATTTTGGAAAGAATCACAAATACAAATATTAGATTTTACTGGCCTCATATTGGTCACACTCAAAATGACAGTTTTTGAAACATAACTCCAAATATACACATGCAAAATGTCTAATAATGCCTGATAAAATGCATATTCGAGAGTTTTCCTGAAAAAAAACATTTGGTAAGGTTTGCAAAAACCAAATTTGATTTGTTACTCAATTTGACAGTAATGTACTTAGAATCCTGAGATAATGCGAAAAAAGCAATAAAAATTTATTCCAACATAATTCCTAATCCGAACGTGCAAAATGTCTAAAAATGACTGTGATATTGAATACTTTTGAGTTTTACTAGATACAGATGATTTTCTATGGTTTGCAAATAAAAAAATGAGGTTTTACTCAATATGACTGTATACTGTAACACTCAATATGACAGTTATTTAAACATAACTCCTACACCACACATGAAAAATGGCTAATAATGCCTGAAATAATGCATCTTTGGGAGTTTTACTCGAAACATATGCTTTTTTAAATCTTGCAAATGCAAAAAGTAGTTTTTTACTCAATAAGACTATAATAGTCTTACAATCCTGAGATAATGCGAAAAAAGCAATAAAAAATGTATTCAAACATAACTTCTAAACAACACATGCAAAATGGCTAATAATAGCTAGAGATATGTTTTTTTGTTAGTTGTACTAGAAAAATGATCTTTTGTAAGGTTTGCAAAGACACAAGTTAGTTTTTTATTCAATATAACAGTGTAAGTGTCATAATAAATATGAAAGGTTTATAATCATAACTCCAAAACCGAATACGAAATTTGTCTTAAAACGCCTTTAATATTGAATTTATGTAAGTTTTACCAAAATCAGGTATTTTGGAAAGAATCACAAATACAAATATTAGATTTTACTGGCCTCATATTGGTCACACTCAAAATGACAGTTTTTGAAACATAACTCCAAAAATACACATGCAAAATGTCTAATAATGCCCGAAGAAATGCATCTTTGAGAGTTTTCCTGAAAAAAAAAACATTTGGTAAAGTTTGCAAAAACAAAATTTGATTTGTTACTCAATTTGACAGTAATGTACTTAGAATCCTGAGATAATGCGAAAAAAGCAATACAAATGTATTCCACATAATTCCTAATCCAAACGTGCAAAATGTCTAAAAATGCCTGTGATATTGAATATTTTTGAGTTTTACTAGATACAGATGATTTTCTATGGTTTGTAAATACAAAAATGAGGTTTTACTCAATATGACTGTATACTCTAACACTCAATATGACAGTTATTTAAACATAACTCCTACACCACACATGAAAAATGGCCAATAATGCCTGAAAAAATGCATCTTTGGGAGTTTTACTCGAAACATATGCTTTTTTAAATCTTGCAAATGCAAAAAGTAGTTTTTTACTCAATATGACTATAATAGTCTTACAATCCTGAGATAATGCGAAAAAAGCAATAAAAATGTATTCAAACATAACTTCTAAACAACACATGCAAAATGGCTAATAATAGCTAGAGATATATTTTTTGTTAGTTGTACTAGAAAAATGATCTTTTGTAAGGTTTGCAAAGACACAAGTTAGTTTTTTTATTCAATATAACAGTGTAACTGTCATAATAAATATGAAAGGTTTATAATCATAACTCCAAAACCAAATATGAAATTTGTCTTAAAACGCCTTTAATATTGAATTTATGTAAGTTTTACCAAAATCAGGTATTTTGGAAAGAATCACAAATACAAATATTAGATTTTACTGGCCTCATATTGGTCACACTCAAAATGACAGTTTTTGAAACATAACTCCAAAAATACACATGCAAAATGTCTAATAATGCCTGATAAAATGCATCTTCGAGAGTTTTCCTGAAAAAAAACATTTGGTAAGGTTTGCAAAAACCAAATTTGATTTGTTACTCAATTTGACAGTAATGCACTTAGAATCCTGAGATAAAGTGAAAAAAGCAATAAAAATGTAGTCCAACATAATTCCTAATGCAAACGTGCAAAATGTCTAAAAATGCCTGTGATATTGAATACATGTGAGTTTTACTAGATGCAGTTGTTTTTCTATGTTTTGCAAATACAAAAATGAGGTTTTACTCAATATGACTGTATACTGTAACACTCAATATGACAGTTATTTAAACATAACTCCTACACCACACATGAAAAATGGCTAATAATGCCTGAAATAATGCATCTTTGGGAGTTTTACTCGAAACATATGCTTTTTTAAATCTTGCAAATGCAAAAAGTAGTTTTTTACTCAATAAGACTATAATAGTCTTACAATCCTGAGATAATGCGAAAAAAGCAATACAAATGTATTAAAACATAACTTCTAAACAACACATGCAAAATGGCTAATAATAGCTAGAGATATATTTTTTTGTTAGTTGTACTAGAAAAATGATCTTTTGTAAGGTTTGCAAAGACACAAGTTAGTTTTTTTTATTCAATTTAACAGTGTAACTGTCATAATAAATATGAAAGGTTTATAATCATAACTCCAAAACCAAATATGAAATTTGTCTGAAAACGCCTTTAATATTGAATTTATGTAAGTTTTACCAAAATCAGGTATTTTGGAAAGAATCACAAATACAAATATTAGATTTTACTGGCCTCATATTGGTCACACTCAAAATGACAGTTTTTGAAACATAACTCCAAAAATACACATGCAAAATGTCTAATAATGCCTGATAAAATGCATCTTCGAGAGTTTTCCTGAAAAAAAACATTTGGTAAGGTTTGCAAAAACCAAATTTGATTTGTTACTCAATTTGACAGTAATGTACTTAGAATCCTGAGATAATGCGAAAAAAGCAATAAAAATGTATTCCAACATAATTCCTAATCCAAAGTGCAAAATGTCTAAAAATGCCTGTGATATTGAATACATGTGAGTTTTACTAGATGCAGTTGTTTTTCTATGGTTTGCAAATACAAAAAGGAGGTTTTACTCAATATGACTGTATACTGTAACACTCAATATGACAGTTATTTAAACATAACTCCTACACCACACATGAAAAATGGCTAATAATGCCTGAAATAATGCATCTTTGGGAGTTTTACTCGAAACAAATACTTTTTTAAATCTTGCAAATGCCAAAAGTAGTTTTTTACTCAATATGACTATAATAGTCTTAGAATCCTGAGATAATGCGAAAAAAGCAATACAAATTTATTCAAACATAACTTCTAAACAACACTTTTAAAATGGCTAATAATAGCCAGAGGTATGTTTTTTTGTTAGTTGTACTAGAAAAATGATCTTTTGTAAGGTTTGCAAAGACACAAGTTAGTTTTTTTATTCAATATAACAGTGTAACTGTCATACTAAATATGAAAGGTTTATAATCATAACTCCAAAACCAAATATGAAATTTGTCTTAAAAAGCCTTTAATATTGAATTTATGTAAGTTTTAGCAAAATCAGGTATTTTGGAAAGAATCACAAATACAAATATTAGATTTTACTGGCCTCATATTGGTCACACTCAAAATGACAGTTTTTGAAACATAACTCCAAAAATACACATGCAAAATGTCTAATAATGCCCGAAGAAATGCATCTTTGAGAGTTTACCTGAAAAAAAAAACATTTGGTAAGGTTTGCAAAAACAAAATTTGATTTGTTACTCAATTTGACAGTAATGTACTTAGAATTCTGAGATAATGCGAAAAAAGCAATAAAAATGTATTCCAACATAATTCCTAATCCAAACGTGCAAAATGTCTAAAAATGCCTGTGATATTGAATATTTTTGAGTTTTACTAGATACAGATGATTTTCTATGGTTTGTAAATACAAAAATGAGGTTTTACTCAATATGACTGTATACTGTAACACTCAGTATGACAGTTATTTAAACATAACTCCTACACCACACATGAAAAATGGCTAATAATGCCTGAAAAAATGCATCTTTGGGAGTTTTACTCGAAACATATGCTTTTTTAAATCTTGCAAATGCAAAAAGTAGTTTTTTACTCAATATGACTATAATAGTCTTACAATCCTGAGATAATGCGAAAAAAGCAATGAAAATGTATTCAAACATAACTTCTAAACAACACATGCAAAATGGCTAATAATAGCTAGAGATATGTTTTTTTGTTAGTTGTACTAGAAAAATGATCTTTTGTAAGGTTTGCAAATACACAAGTTAGTTTTTTTATTCAATATAACAGTGTAACTGTCATACTAAATATGAAAGGTTTATAATCATAACTCCAAAACCAAATATGAAATTTGTCTTAAAAAGCCTTTAATATTGAATTTGTGTAAGTTTTAGCAGAATCAGGTATTTTGGAAAGAATCACAAATACAAATATTAGATTTTACTGGCCTCATATTGGTCACACTCAAAATGACAGTTTTTGAAGCATAACTCCAAAAATACACATGCAAAATGTCTAATAATGCCTGAAAAAATGCATCTTTGAGAGTTTTCCTGAAAAAAAAAACATTTGGTAAGGTTTGCAAAAACAAACTTTGATTTGTTACTCAATTTGACAGTAATGTACTTAGAATCCTGAGATAATGCGAAAAAAGCAATAAAAATGTATTCCAACCTAATTCCTAATCCAAACGTGCAAAATGTCTAAAAATGCCTGTGATATTGAATATTTTTGAGTTTTACTAGATACAGATGATTTTCTATGGTTTGTAAATACAAAAATGAGGTTTTACTCAATATGACTGTATACTGTAACACTCAATATGACAGTTATTTAAACATAACTCCTACACCACACATGAAAAATGGCTAATAATGCCTGAAAAAATGCATCTTTGGGAGTTTTACTCGAAACATATGCTTTTTTAAATCTTGCAAATGCAAAAAGTAGTTTTTTACTCAATATGACTATAATAGTCTTACAATCCTGAGATAATGCGAAAAAAAGCAATACAAATGTATTCAAACATAACTTCTAAACAACACATGCAAAAAGGCTAATAATGCCTAGAGATATGTTTGTTGGTTAGTTGTACTAGAAAAATGATATTTTGTAAGGTTTGCAAAGACACAAGTTAGTTTTTTTATTCAATATAACAGTGTAACTGTCATACTAAATATGAAAGGTTTATAATCATAACTCCAAAACCAAATATGAAATTTGTCTTTAAAAGCCTTTAATATTGAATTTATGTAAGTTTTAGCAAAATCAGGTATTTTGGAAAGAATCACAAATACAAATATTAGATTTTACTGGCCTCATATTGGTCACACTCAAAATGACAGTTTTTGAAACATAACTCCAAAAATACACATGCAAAATGTCTAATAATGCCTGATAAAATGCATCTTCGAGAGTTTTCCTGAAAAAAAACATTTGGTAGGGTTTGCAAAAACCAAATTTGATTTGTTACTCAATTTGACAGTAATGTACTTAGAATCCTGAGATAATGCGAAAAAAGCAATAAAAATGTATTCCAACATAATTCCTAATCCGAACGTGCAAAATGTCTAAAAATGACTGTGATATTGAATACTTTTGAGTTTTACTAGATACAGATGATTTTCTATGGTTTGCAAATAAAAAAATGAGGTTTTACTCAATATGACTGTATACTGTAACACTCAATATGACAGTTATTTAAACATAACTCCTACACCACACATGAAAAATGGCTAATAATGCCTGAAATAATGCATCTTTGGGAGTTTTACTCGAAACATATGCTTTTTTAAATCTTGCAAATGCAAAAAGTAGTTTTTTACTCAATAAGACTATAATAGTCTTACAATCCTGAGATAATGCGAAAAAAGCAATAAAAATGTATTCAAACATAACTTCTAAACAACACATGCAAAATGGCTAATAATAGCTAGAGATATGTTTTTTTTGTTAGTTGTACTAGAAAAATGATCTTTTGTAAGGTTTGCAAAGACAAGAGTTAGTTTTTTATTCAATATAACAGTGTAAGTGTCATAATAAATATGAAAGGTTTATAATCATAACTCCAAAACCAAATATGAAATTTGTCTTAAAAAGCCTTTAATATTGAATTTGTGTAAGTTTTAGCAGAATCAGGTATTTTGGAAAGAATCACAAATACAAATATTAGATTTTACTGGCCTCATATTGGTCACACTCAAAATGACAGTTTTTGAAGCATAACTCCAAAAATACACATGCAAAATGTCTAATAATGCCTGAAAAAATGCATCTTCGAGAGTTTTCCTGAAAAAAAACATTTGGTAAGGTTTGCAAAAACAAAATTTGATTTGTTACTCAATTTGACAGTAATGTACTTAGAATCCTGAGATAATGCGAAAAAAGCAATAAAAATGTATTCCAACATAATTCCTAATCCAAACGTGCAAAATGTCTAAAAATGCCTGTGATATTGAATACATGTGAGTTTTACTAGATGCAGTTGTTTTTCTATGGTTTGCAAATACAAAAAGGAGGTTTTACTCAATATGACTGTATACTGTAACACTCAATATGACAGTTATTTAAACATAACTCCTACACCACACATGAAAAATGGCTAATAATGCCTGAAATAATGCATCTTTGGGAGTTTTACTCGAAACAAATACTTTTTTAAATCTTGCAAATGCCAAAAGTAGTTTTTTACTCAATATGACTATAATAGTCTTAGAATCCTGAGATAATGCGAAAAAAGCAATACAAATTTATTCAAACATAACTTCTAAACAACACTTTTAAAATGGCTAATAATAGCCAGAGATATGTTTTTTTGTTAGTTGTACTAGAAAAATGATCTTTTGTAAGGTTTGCAAAGACACAAGTTAGTTTTTTTTATTCAATATAACAGTGTAACTGTCATACTAAATATGAAAGGTTTATAATCATAACTCCAAAACCAAATATGAAATTTGTCTTAAAAAGCCTTTATATTGAATTTATGTAAGTTTTAGCAAAATCAGGTATTTTGGAAAGAATCACAAATACAAATATTAGATTTTACTGGCCTCATATTGGTCACACTCAAAATGACAGTTTTTGAAACATAACTCCAAAAATACACATGCAAAATGTCTAATAATGCCCGAAGAAATGCATCTTTGAGAGTTTACCTGAAAAAAAAAACATTTGGTAAGGTTTGCAAAAACAAAATTTGATTTGTTACTCAATTTGACAGTAATGTACTTAGAATTCTGAGATAATGCGAAAAAAGCAATAAAAATGTATTCCAACATAATTCCTAATCCAAACGTGCAAAATGTCTAAAAATGCCTGTGATATTGAATATTTTTGAGTTTTACTAGATACAGATGATTTTCTATGGTTTGTAAATACAAAAATGAGGTTTTACTCAATATGACTGTATACTGTAACACTCAGTATGACAGTTATTTAAACATAACTCCTACACCACACATGAAAAATGGCTAATAATGCCTGAAAAAATGCATCTTTGGGAGTTTTACTCGAAACATATCCTTTTTTAAATCTTGCAAATGCAAAAAGTAGTTTTTTACTCAATATGACTATAATAGTCTTACAATCCTGAGATAATGCGAAAAAAGCAATGAAAATGTATTCAAACATAACTTCTAAACAACACATGCAAAATGGCTAATAATAGCTAGAGATATGTTTTTTTGTTAGTTGTACTAGAAAAATGATCTTTTGTAAGGTTTGCAAATACACAAGTTAGTTTTTTTATTCAATATAACAGTGTAACTGTCATACTAAATATGAAAGGTTTATAATCATAACTCCAAAACCAAATATGAAATTTGTCTTAAAAAGCCTTTAATATTGAATTTGTGTAAGTTTTAGCAGAATCAGGTATTTTGGAAAGAATCACAAATACAAATATTAGATTTTACTGGCCTCATATTGGTCACACTCAAAATGACAGTTTTTGAAGCATAACTCCAAAAATACACATGCAAAATGTCTAATAATGCCTGAAAAAATGCATCTTCGAGAGTTTTCCTGAAAAAAAACATTTGGTAAGGTTTGCAAAAACAAAATTTGATTTGTTACTCAATTTGACAGTAATGTACTTAGAATCCTGAGATAATGCGAAAAAAGCAATAAAAATGTATTCCAACATAATTCCTAATCCAAACGTGCAAAATGTCTAAAAATGCCTGTGATATTGAATACATGTGAGTTTTACTAGATGCAGTTGTTTTTCTATGGTTTGCAAATACAAAAATGAGGTTTTACTCAATATGACTGTATACTGTAACACTCAATATGACAGTTATTTAAACATAACTCCTACACCACACATGAAAAATGGCTAATAATGCCTGAAATAATGCATCTTTGGGAGTTTTACTCGAAACATATGCTTTTTTAAATCTTGCAAATGCCAATAGTAGTTCTTTACTCAATATGACTATAATAGTCTTAGAATCCTGAGATAATGCGAAAAAAGCAATACAAATTTATTCAAACATAACTTCTAAACAACACTTGCAAAATGGCTAATAATAGCCAGAGATATGTTTTTTTGTTAGTTGTACTAGAAAAATGATCTTTTGTAAGGTTTGCAAAGACACAAGTTAGTTTTTTTATTCAATATAACAGTGTAACTGTCATACTAAATATGAAAGGTTTATAATCATAACTCCAAAACCAAATATGAAATGTGTCTTAAAAAGCCTTTAATATTGAATTTATGTAAGTTTTAGCAAAATCAGGTATTTTGGAAAGAATCACAAATACAGATATTAGATTTTACTGGCCTCATATTGGTCACACTCAAAATGACAGTTTTTGAAACATAACTCCAAAAATACACATGCAAAATGTCTAATAATGCCCGAAGAAATGCATCTTTGAGAGTTTTCCTGAAAAAAAAAACATTTGGTAAGGTTTGCAAAAACAAAATTTGATGTGTTACTCAATTTGACAGTAATGTACTTAGAATCCTGAGATAATGCGAAAAAAGCAAAAAAAATGTATTCCAACATAATTCCTAATCCAAACGTGCAAAATGTCTAAAAATGCCTGTGATATTGAATATTTTTGAGTTTTACTAGATACAGATGATTTTCTATGGTTTGTAAATACAAAAATGAGGTTTTACTCAATATGACTGTATACTGTAACACTCAATATGACAGTTATTTAAACATAACTCCTACACCACACATGAAAAATGGCTAATAATGCCTGAAAAAATGCATCTTTGGGAGTTTTACTCGAAACATATGTTTTTTTAAATCTTGCAAATGCAAAAAGTAGTTTTTTACTCAATATGACTATAATAGTCTTACAATCCTGAGATAATGCGAAAAAAGCAATAAAAATGTATTCAAACATAACTTCTAAACAACACATGCAAAATGGCTAATAATAGCTAGAGATATATTTTTTTGTTAGTTGTACTAGAAAAATGATCTTTTGTAAGGTTTGCAAAGACACAAGTTAGTTTTTTTATTCAATATAACAGTGTAACTGTCATACTAAATATGAAAGGTTTATAATCATAACTCCAAAACCAAATATGAAATGTGTCTTAAAAAGCCTTTAATATTGAATTTATTTAAGTTTTACCAAAATCAGGTATTTTGGAAAGAATCACAAATACAAATATTACATTTTACTGGCCTCATATTGGTCACACTCAAAATGACAGTTTTTGAAACATAACTCCAAAAATACACATGCAAAATGTCTAATAATGCCCGAAGAAATGCATCTTTGAGAGTTTTCCTGAAAAAAAAAACATTTGGTAAGGTTTGCAAAAACAAACTTTGATTTGTTACTCAATTTGACAGTAATGTACTTAGAATCCTGAGATAATGCGAAAAAAGCAATAAAAATGTATTCCAACCTAATTCCTAATCCAAACGTGCAAAATGTCTAAAAATGCCTGTGATATTGAATATTTTTGAGTTTTACTAGATACAGATGATTTTCTATGGTTTTAAAATACAAAAATGAGGTTTTACTCAATATGACTGTATACTGTAACACTCAATATGACAGTTATTTAAACATAACTCCTACACCACACATGAAAAATGGCTAATAATGCCTGAAAAAATGCATCTTTGGGAGTTTTACTCGAAACATATGCTTTTTTAAATCTTGCAAATGCAAAAAGTAGTTTTTTACTCAATATGACTATAATAGTCTTACAATCCTGAGATAATGCGAAAAAAAGCAATACAAATGTATTCAAACATAACTTCTAAACAACACATGCAAAAAGGCTAATAATGCCTAGAGATATGTTTGTTGGTTAGTTGTACTAGAAAAATGATATTTTGTAAGGTTTGCAAAGACACAAGTTAGTTTTTTTATTCAATATAACAGTGTAACTGTCATACTAAATATGAAAGGTTTATAATCATAACTCCAAAACCAAATATGAAATTTGTCTTTAAAAGCCTTTAATATTGAATTTATGTAAGTTTTAGCAAAATCAGGTATTTTGGAAAGAATCACAAATACAAATATTAGATTTTACTGGCCTCATATTGGTCACACTCAAAATGACAGTTTTTGAAACATAACTCCAAAAATACACATGCAAAATGTCTAATAATGCCTGATAAAATGCATCTTCGAGAGTTTTCCTGAAAAAAAACATTTGGTAGGGTTTGCAAAAACCAAATTTGATTTGTTACTCAATTTGACAGTAATGTACTTAGAATCCTGAGATAATGCGAAAAAAGCAATAAAAATGTATTCCAACATAATTCCTAATCCGAACGTGCAAAATGTCTAAAAATGACTGTGATATTGAATACTTTTGAGTTTTACTAGATACAGATGATTTTCTATGGTTTGCAAATAAAAAAATGAGGTTTTACTCAATATGACTGTATACTGTAACACTCAATATGACAGTTATTTAAACATAACTCCTACACCACACATGAAAAATGGCTAATAATGCCTGAAATAATGCATCTTTGGGAGTTTTACTCGAAACATATGCTTTTTTAAATCTTGCAAATGCAAAAAGTAGTTTTTTACTCAATAAGACTATAATAGTCTTACAATCCTGAGATAATGCGAAAAAAGCAATAAAAATGTATTCAAACATAACTTCTAAACAACACATGCAAAATGGCTAATAATAGCTAGAGATATGTTTTTTTTGTTAGTTGTACTAGAAAAATGATCTTTTGTAAGGTTTGCAAAGACAAGAGTTAGTTTTTTATTCAATATAACAGTGTAAGTGTCATAATAAATATGAAAGGTTTATAATCATAACTCCAAAACCAAATACGAAATTTGTCTTAAAACGCCTTTAATATTGAATTTATGTAAGTTTTACCAAAATCAGGTATTTTGGAAAGAATCACAACTACAAATATTAGATTTTACTGGCCTCATATTGGTCACACTCAAAATGACAGTTTTTGAAACATAACTCCAAAAATACACATGCAAAATGTCTAATAATGCCCGAAGAAATGCATCTTTGAGAGTTTTCCTGAAAAAAAAAACATTTGGTAAGGTTTGCAAAAACAAAATTTGATTTGTTACTCAATTTGACAGTAATGTACTTAGAATCCTGAGATAATGCGAAAAAAGCAATAAAAATGTATTCCAACATAATTCCTAATCCAAAGTGCAAAATGTCTAAAAATGCCTGTGATATTGAATACATGTGAGTTTTACTAGATGCAGTTGTTTTTCTATGGTTTGCAAATACAAAAATGAGGTTTTACTCAATATGACTGTATACTGTAACACTCAATATGACAGTTATTTAAACATAACTCCTACACCACACATGAAAAATGGCTAATAATGCCTGAAAAAATGCATCTTTGGGAGTTTTACTCGAAACATATACTTTTTTAAATCTTGCAAATGCAAAAAGTAGTTTTTTACTCAATATGACTATAATAGTCTTACAATCCTGAGATAATGCGAAAAAAACAATGAAAATGTATTCAAACATAACTTCTAAACAACACATGCAAAATGGCTAATAATAGCTAGAGATATGTTTTTTTGTTAGTTGTACTAGAAAAATGATATTTTGTAAGGTTTGCAAATACACAAGTTAGTTTTTTTATTCAATATAACAGTGTAACTGTCATACTAAATATGAAAGGTTTATAATCATAACTCCAAAACCAAATATGAAATTTGTCTTAAAAAGCCTTTAATATTGAATTTGTGTAAGTTTTAGCAGAATCAGGTATTTTGGAAAGAATCACAAATACAAATATTAGATTTTACTGGCCTCATATTGGTCACACTCAAAATGACAGTTTTTGAAGCATAACTCCAAAAATACACATGCAAAATGTCTAATAATGCCCGAAGAAATGCATCTTTGAGAGTTTTCCTGAAAAAAAAAACATTTGGTAAGGTTTGCAAAAACAAAATTTGATTTGTTACTCAATTTGACAGTAATGTACTTAGAATTCTGAGATAATGCGAAAAAAGCAATAAAAATGTATTCCAACATAATTCCTAATCCAAACGTGCAAAATGTCTAAAAATGCCTGTGATATTGAATATTTTTGAGTTTTACTAGATACAGATGATTTTCTATGGTTTGTAAATACAAAAATGAGGTTTTACTCAATATGACTGTATACTGTAACACTCAATATGACAGTTATTTAAACATAACTCCTACACCACACATGAAAAATGGCTAATAATGCCTGAAAAAATGCATCTTTGGGAGTTTTACTCGAAACATATACTTTTTTAAATCTTGCAAATGCAAAAAGTAGTTTTTTACTCAATATGACTATAATAGTCTTACAATCCTGAGATAATGCGAAAAAAACAATGAAAATGTATTCAAACATAACTTCTAAACAACACATGCAAAATGGCTAATAATAGCTAGAGATATGTTTTTTTGTTAGTTGTACTAGAAAAATGATCTTTTGTAAGGTTTGCAAATACACAAGTTAGTTTTTTTATTCAATATAACAGTGTAACTGTCATACTAAATATGAAAGGTTTATAATCATAACTCCAAAACCAAATATGAAATTTGTCTTAAAAAGCCTTTAATATTGAATTTGTGTAAGTTTTAGCAGAATCAGGTATTTTGGAAAGAATCACAAATACAAATATTAGATTTTACTGGCCTCATATTGGTCACACTCAAAATGACAGTTTTTGAAGCATAACTCCAAAAATACACATGCAAAATGTCTAATAATGCCTGAAAAAATGCATCTTCGAGAGTTTTCCTGAAAAAAAACATTTGGTAAGGTTTGCAAAAACAAAATTTGATTTGTTACTCAATTTGACAGTAATGCACTTAGAATCCTGAGATAATGCGAAAAAAGCAATAAAAATGTAGTCCAACGTAATTCCTAATGCAAACGTGCAAAATGTCTAAAAATGCCTGTGATATTGAATACATGTGAGTTTTACTAGATGCAGTTGTTTTTCTATGGTTTGCAAATACAAAAATGAGGTTTTACTCAATATGACTGTATACTGTAACACTCAATATGACAGTTATTTAAACATAACTCCTGCACCACACATGAAAAATGGCTAATAATGCCTGAAAAAATGCATCTATGGGAGTTTTACTCGAAACATATGCTTTTTTAAATCTTGCAAGTGCAAATAGTAGTTTTTTTTACTCAATATGACTATAATAGTCTTACAATCCTGAGATAATGCGAAAAAAGCATTACAAATGTATTCAAACATAACTTCTGAACAACACATGCAAAATGGCTAATAATGCCTAGAGATATGTTTGTTGGTTAGTTGTACTAGAAAAATGATATTTTGTAAGGTTTGCAAAGACACAAGTTAGTTTTTTTATTCAATATAACAGTGTAACTGTCATACTAAATATGAAAGGTTTATAATCATAACTCCAAAACCAAATATGAAATGTGTCTTAAAAAGCCTTTAATATTGAATTTATGTAAGTTTTAGCAGAATCAGGTATTTTGGAAAGAATCACAAATACAAATATTAGATTTTACTGGCCTCATATTGGTCAGACTCAAAATGACAGTTTTTGAAGCATAACTCCAAAAATACACATGCAAAATGTCTAATAATGCCTGAAAAAATGCATCTTCGAGAGTTTTCCTGAAAAAAACATTTGGTAAGGTTTGCAAAAACAAAATTTAATTTGTTACTCAATTTGACAGTAATGCACTTAGAATCCTGAGATAATGCGAAAAAAGCAATAAAAATGTATTCCAACATAATTCCTAATCCAAACGTGCAAAATGTCTAAAAATGCCTGTGATATTGAATACATTTGAGTTTTACTAGATACAGTTGTTTTTCTATGGTTTGCAAATACAAAAATGAGGTTTTACTCAATATGACTGTATACTGTAACACTCAATATGACAGTTATTTAAACATAACTCCTACACCACACATGAAAAATGGCTAATAATGCCTAAAATAATGCATCTTTGGGAGTTTTACTCGAAACATATGCTTTTTTAAATCTTGCAAATGCCAAAAGTAGTTTTTTACTCAATATGACTATAATAGTCTGAAAATCCTGAGATAATGCGAAAAAAGCAATAAAAATGTATTCAAACATAACTTCTAAACAACACTTGCAAAATGGCTAATAATAGCCAGAGATATGTTTTTTTGTTAGTTGTACTAGAAAAATGATCTTTTGTAAGGTTTGCAAAGACACAAGTTATTTTTTTTATTCAATATAACAGTGTAACTGTCATACTAAATATGAAAGGTTTATAATCATAACTCCAAAACCAAATATGAAATGTGTCTTAAAAAGCCTTTAATATTGAATTTATGTAAGTTTTAGCAGAATCAGGTATTTTGGAAAGAATCACAAATACAAATATTAGATTTTACTGGCCTCATATTGGTCACACTCAAAATGACAGTTTTTGAAGCATAACTCCAAAACTGCACATGCAAAATGTCTAATAATGCCTGAAAAATTGCATCTTTGAGAGTTTTCCTGAAAAAAAAACATTTGGTAAGGTTTGCAAAAAAAAAATTGGATTTGTTACTCAATTTGACAGTAATGTACTTAGAATCCTGAGATAATGCGAAAAAAGCAATAAAAATGTATTCCAACATAATTTCTAAATCCAAACGTGCAAAATGTCTAAAAATGCCTGTGATATTGAATACATGTGAGTTTTACTAGATGCAGTTGTTTTTCTATGGTTTGCAAATACAAAAATGAGGTTTTACTCAATATGACTGTATACTGTAACACTCAATATGACAGTTATTTAAACATAACTCCTACACCACACATGAAAAGTGGCTAATAATGCCTGAAAAAATGCATCTTTGGGAGTTTTACTCGAAACATATGCTTTTTTAAATCTTGCAAATGCAAAAAGTAGTTTTTTACTCAATGTGACTATAATAGTCTTACAATCCTGAGATAATGCTAAAAAAGCAGTAAAAATGTATTCAAACATAACTTCTAAACAACACATGCAAAATGGCTAATAATAGCTAGAGATATATTTTTTTGTTAGTTGTAATAGAAAAATGATCTTTTGTAAGGTTTGCAAAGACACAAGTTAGTTTTTTTATTCAATATAACAGTGTAACTGTCATACTAAATATGAAAGGTTTATAATCATAACTCCAAAACCAAATATGAAATGTGTCTTAAAAAGCCTTTAATATTGAATTTATTTAAGTTTTACCAAAATCAGGTATTTTGGAAAGAATCACAAATACAAATATTAGATTTTACTGGCCTCATATTGGTCACACTCAAAATGACAGTTTTTGAAACATAACTCCTAAAATACACATGCAAAATGTCTAATAATGCCCGAAGAAATGCATCTTTGAGAGTTTTCCTGAAAAAAAAAAAACATTTGGTAAGGTTTGCAAAAACAAAATTTGATTTGTTACTCAATTTGACAGTAATGTACTTAGAATCCTGAGATAATGCGAAAAAAGCAATAAAAATGTATTCCAACATAATTCCTAATCCAAACGTGCAAAATGTCTAAAAATGCCTGTGATATTGAATATTTTTGAGTTTTACTAGATACAGATGATTTTCTATGGTTTGTAAATACAAAAATGAGGTTTTACTCAATATGACTGTATACTGTAACACTCAATATGACAGTTATTTAAACATAACTCCTACACCACACATGAAAAATGGCTAATAATGCCTGAAAAAATGCATCTTTGGGAGTTTTACTCGAAACATATACTTTTTTAAATCTTGCAAATGCAAAAAGTAGTTTTTTACTCAATATGACTATAATAGTCTTACAATCCTGAGATAATGCGAAAAAAACAATGAAAATGTATTCAAACATAACTTCTAAACAACACATGCAAAATGGCTAATAATAGCTAGAGATATGTTTTTTTGTTAGTTGTACTAGAAAAATGATCTTTTGTAAGGTTTGCAAATACACAAGTTCGTTTTTTTATTCAATATAACAGTGTAACTGTCATACTAAATATGAAAGGTTTATAATCATAACCAAAACCAAATATGAAATGTGTCTTAAAAAGCCTTTAATATTGAATTTGTGTAAGTTTTAGCAGAATCAGGTATTTTGGAAAGAATCACAGATACAAATATTAGATTTTACTGGCCTCATATTGGTCACACTCAAAATGACAGTTTTTGAAGCATAACTCCAAAAATACACATGCAAAATGTCTAATAATGCCTGAAAAAATGCATCTTCGAGAGTTTTCCTGAAAAAAAACATTTGGTAAGGTTTGCAAAAACAAAATTTGATTTGTTACTCAATTTGACAGTAATGCACTTAGAATCCTGAGATAATGCGAAAAAAGCAATAAAAATGTAGTCCAACGTAATTCCTAATGCAAACGTGCAAAATGTCTAAAAATGCCTGTGATATTGAATACATGTGAGTTTTACTAGATGCAGTTGTTTTTCTATGGTTTGCAAATACAAAAATGAGGTTTTACTCAATATGACTGTATACTGTAACACTCAATATGACAGTTATTTAAACATAACTCCTGCACCACACATGAAAAATGGCTAATAATGCCTGAAAAAATGCATCTTTGGGAGTTTTACTCGAAACATATGCTTTTTTAAATCTTGCAAGTGCAAATAGTAGTTTTTTTTACTCAATATGACTATAATAGTCTTACAATCCTGAGATAATGCGAAAAAAGCATTACAAATGTATTCAAACATAACTTCTGAACAACACATGCAAAATGGCTAATAATGCCTAGAGATATGTTTGTTGGTTAGTTGTACTAGAAAAATGATATTTTGTAAGGTTTGCAAAGACACAAGTTAGTTTTTTTATTCAATATAACAGTGTAACTGTCATACTAAATATGAAAGGTTTATAATCATAACTCCAAAACCAAATATGAAATGTGTCTTAAAAAGCCTTTAATATTGAATTTATGTAAGTTTTAGCAGAATCAGGTATTTTGGAAAGAATCACAAATACAAATATTAGATTTTACTGGCCTCATATTGGTCAGACTCAAAATGACAGTTTTTGAAGCATAACTCCAAAAATACACATGCAAAATGTCTAATAATGCCTGAAAAAATGCATCTTCGAGAGTTTTCCTGAAAAAAACATTTGGTAAGGTTTGCAAAAACAAAATTTAATTTGTTACTCAATTTGACAGTAATGCACTTAGAATCCTGAGATAATGCGAAAAAAGCAATAAAAATGTATTCCAACATAATTCCTAATCCAAACGTGCAAAATGTCTAAAAATGCCTGTGATATTGAATACATTTGAGTTTTACTAGATACAGTTGTTTTTCTATGGTTTGCAAATACAAAAATGAGGTTTTACTCAATATGACTGTATACTGTAACACTCAATATGACAGTTATTTAAACATAACTCCTACACCACACATGAAAAATGGCTAATAATGCCTAAAATAATGCATCTTTGGGAGTTTTACTCGAAACATATGCTTTTTTAAATCTTGCAAATGCCAAAAGTAGTTTTTTACTCAATATGACTATAATAGTCTGAAAATCCTGAGATAATGCGAAAAAAGCAATAAAAATGTATTCAAACATAACTTCTAAACAACACTTGCAAAATGGCTAATAATAGCCAGAGATATGTTTTTTTGTTAGTTGTACTAGAAAAATGATCTTTTGTAAGGTTTGCAAAGACACAAGTTATTTTTTTTATTCAATATAACAGTGTAACTGTCATACTAAATATGAAAGGTTTATAATCATAACTCCAAAACCAAATATGAAATGTGTCTTAAAAAGCCTTTAATATTGAATTTATGTAAGTTTTAGCAGAATCAGGTATTTTGGAAAGAATCACAAATACAAATATTAGATTTTACTGGCCTCATATTGGTCACACTCAAAATGACAGTTTTTGAAGCATAACTCCAAAACTGCACATGCAAAATGTCTAATAATGCCTGAAAAATTGCATCTTTGAGAGTTTTCCTGAAAAAAAAACATTTGGTAAGGTTTGCAAAAAAAAAATTGGATTTGTTACTCAATTTGACAGTAATGTACTTAGAATCCTGAGATAATGCGAAAAAAGCAATAAAAATGTATTCCAACATAATTTCTAAATCCAAACGTGCAAAATGTCTAAAAATGCCTGTGATATTGAATACATGTGAGTTTTACTAGATGCAGTTGTTTTTCTATGGTTTGCAAATACAAAAATGAGGTTTTACTCAATATGACTGTATACTGTAACACTCAATATGACAGTTATTTAAACATAACTCCTACACCACACATGAAAAGTGGCTAATAATGCCTGAAAAAATGCATCTTTGGGAGTTTTACTCGAAACATATGCTTTTTTAAATCTTGCAAATGCAAAAAGTAGTTTTTTACTCAATGTGACTATAATAGTCTTACAATCCTGAGATAATGCTAAAAAAGCAGTAAAAATGTATTCAAACATAACTTCTAAACAACACATGCAAAATGGCTAATAATAGCTAGAGATATATTTTTTTGTTAGTTGTAATAGAAAAATGATCTTTTGTAAGGTTTGCAAAGACACAAGTTAGTTTTTTTATTCAATATAACAGTGTAACTGTCATACTAAATATGAAAGGTTTATAATCATAACTCCAAAACCAAATATGAAATGTGTCTTAAAAAGCCTTTAATATTGAATTTATTTAAGTTTTACCAAAATCAGGTATTTTGGAAAGAATCACAAATACAAATATTAGATTTTACTGGCCTCATATTGGTCACACTCAAAATGACAGTTTTTGAAACATAACTCCTAAAATACACATGCAAAATGTCTAATAATGCCCGAAGAAATGCATCTTTGAGAGTTTTCCTGAAAAAAAAAAAACATTTGGTAAGGTTTGCAAAAACAAAATTTGATTTGTTACTCAATTTGACAGTAATGTACTTAGAATCCTGAGATAATGCGAAAAAAGCAATAAAAATGTATTCCAACATAATTCCTAATCCAAACGTGCAAAATGTCTAAAAATGCCTGTGATATTGAATATTTTTGAGTTTTACTAGATACAGATGATTTTCTATGGTTTGTAAATACAAAAATGAGGTTTTACTCAATATGACTGTATACTGTAACACTCAATATGACAGTTATTTAAACATAACTCCTACACCACACATGAAAAATGGCTAATAATGCCTGAAAAAATGCATCTTTGGGAGTTTTACTCGAAACATATACTTTTTTAAATCTTGCAAATGCAAAAAGTAGTTTTTTACTCAATATGACTATAATAGTCTTACAATCCTGAGATAATGCGAAAAAAACAATGAAAATGTATTCAAACATAACTTCTAAACAACACATGCAAAATGGCTAATAATAGCTAGAGATATGTTTTTTTGTTAGTTGTACTAGAAAAATGATCTTTTGTAAGGTTTGCAAATACACAAGTTCGTTTTTTTATTCAATATAACAGTGTAACTGTCATACTAAATATGAAAGGTTTATAATCATAACTCCAAAACCAAATATGAAATGTGTCTTAAAAAGCCTTTAATATTGAATTTGTGTAAGTTTTAGCAGAATCAGGTATTTTGGAAAGAATCACAGATACAAATATTAGATTTTACTGGCCTCATATTGGTCACACTCAAAATGACAGTTTTTGAAGCATAACTCCAAAAATACACATGCAAAATGTCTAATAATGCCTGAAAAAATGCATCTTCGAGAGTTTTCCTGAAAAAAAACATTTGGTAAGGTTTGCAAAAACAAAATTTGATTTGTTACTCAATTTGACAGTAATGCACTTAGAATCCTGAGATAATGCGAAAAAAGCAATAAAAATGTAGTCCAACGTAATTCCTATTGCAAACGTGCAAAATGTCTAAAAATGCCTGTGATATTGAATACATGTGAGTTTTACTAGATGCAGTTGTTTTTCTATGGTTTGCAAATACAAAAATGAGGTTTTACTCAATATGACTGTATACTGTAACACTCAATATGACAGTTATTTAAACATAACTCCTGCACCACACATGAAAAATGGCTAATAATGCCTGAAAAAATGCATCTTTGGGAGTTTTACTCGAAACATATGCTTTTTTAAATCTTGCAAGTGCAAATAGTAGTTTTTTTTACTCAATATGACTATAATAGTCTTACAATCCTGAGATAATGCGAAAAAAGCATTACAAATGTATTCAAACATAACTTCTGAACAACACATGCAAAATGGCTAATAATGCCTAGAGATATGTTTGTTGGTTAGTTGTACTAGAAAAATGATATTTTGTAAGGTTTGCAAAGACACAAGTTAGTTTTTTTATTCAATATAACAGTGTAACTGTCATACTAAATATGAAAGGTTTATAATCATAACTCCAAAACCAAATATGAAATTCGTCTTTAAAAGCCTTTAATATTGAATTTATGTAAGTTTTAGCAGAATCAGGTATTTTGGAAAGAATCACAAATACAAATATTAGATTTTACTGGCCTCATATTGGTCACACTCAAAATGACAGTTTTTGAAACATAACTCCAAAAATACACATGCAAAATGTCTAATAATGCCCGAAGAAATGCATCTGTGAGAGTATTCCTAAAAAAAAAAAACATTTGGTAAGGTTTGCAAAAACAACATTTGATTTGTTACTCAATTTGACAGTAATGTACTTAGAATCCTGAGATAATGCGAAAAAAGCAATAAAAATGTATTCCAACATAATTCCTAATCCAAACGTGCAAAATGTCTAAAAATGCCTGTGATATTGAATACTTTTGAGTTTTACTAGATACAGATGATTTTCTATGGTTTGCAAATTAAAAAATGAGGTTTTACTCAATATGACTGTATACTCTAACACTCAATATGACAGTTATTTAAACATAACTCCTACACCACACATGAAAAATGGCTAATAATGCCTGAAATAATGCATCTTTGGGAGTTTTACTCGAAACATATGCTTTTTTAAATCTTGCAAGTGCAAAAAGTAGTTTTTTTACTCAATATGACTATAATAGTCTTACAATCCTGAGATAATGCGAAAAAAGCAATAAAAATGTATTCAAACATAACTTCTAAACAACACATGCAAAATGGCTAATAATAGCTAGAGATATATTTTTTTGTTAGTTGTAATAGAAAAATGATCTTTTGTAAGGTTTGCAAAGACACAAGTTAGTTTTTTTATTCAATATAACAGTGTAACTGTCATAATAAATATGAAAGGTTTATAATCATAACTCCAAAACCAAATATGAAATTTGTCTTAAAACGCCTTTAATATTGAATTTATGTAAGTTTTACCAAAATCAGGTATTTTGGAAAGAATCACAAATACAAATATTAGATTTTACTGGCCTCATATTGGTCACACTCAAAATGACAGTTTTTGAAACATAACTCCAAAAATACACATGCAAAATGTCTAATAATGCCCGAAGAAATGCATCTTTGAGAGTATTCCTGAAAAAAAACATTTGGTAAGGTTTGCAAAAACCAAATTTGATTTGTTACTCAATTTGACAGTAATGTACTTAGAATCCTGAGATAATGCGAAAAAAGCAATAAAAATGTATTCCAACATAATTCCTAATCCAAACGTGCAAAATGTCTAAAAATGCCTGTGATATTGAATACATGTGAGTTTTACTAGATGCAGTTGTTTTTATATGGTTTGCAAATACAAAAATTAGGTTTTACTCAATATGACTGTATACTGTAACACTCAATATGACAGTTATTTAAACATAACTCCTACACCACACATGAAAAATGGCCAATAATGCCTGAAAAAATGCATCTTTGGGAGTTTTACTCGAAACATATGCTTTTTTAAATCTTGCAAATGCCAAAAGTAGTTTTTTACTCAATATGACTATAATAGTCTTAGAATCCTGAGATAATGCGAAAAAAGCAATACAAATTTATTCAAACATAACTTCTAAACAACACTTGCAAAATGGCTAATAATAGCCAGAGATATGTTTTTTTGTTAGTTGTACTAGAAAAATGATCTTTTGTAAGGTTTGCAAAGACACAAGTTAGTTTTTTTATTCAATATAACAGTGTAACTGTCATACTAAATATGAAAGGTTTATAATCATAACTCCAAAACCAAATATGAAATGTGTCTTAAAAAGCCTTTAATATTGAATTTATGTAAGTTTTAGCAAAATCAGGTATTTTGGAAAGAATCACAAATACAAATATTAGATTTTACTGGCCTCATATTGGTCACACTCAAAATGACAGTTTTTGAAACATAACTCCAAAAATACACATGCAAAATGTCTAATAATGCCCGAAGAAATGCATCTTTGAGAGTTTTCCTGAAAAAAAAAACATTTGGTAAGGTTTGCAAAAACAAAATTTGATTTGTTACTCAATTTGACAGTAATGTACTTAGAATCCTGAGATAATGCGAAAAAAGCAATAAAAATGTATTCCAACATAATTCCTAATCCAAACGTGCAAAATGTCTAAAAATGCCTGTGATATTGAACACTTTTGAGTTTTACTAGATACAGATGATTTTCTATGGTTTGTAATTACAAAAATGAGGTTTTACTCAATATAACTGTATACTGTAACACTCAATATGACAGTTATTTAAACATAACTCCTACACCACACATGACAAATGGCTAATAATGCCTGAAAAAATGCATCTTTGGGAGTTTTACTCGAAACATATGCTTTTTTAAATCTTGCAAATGCAAAAAGTAGTTTTTTACTCAATATGACTATAATAGTCTTACAATCCTGAGATAATGCGAAAAAAGCAATAAAAATGTATTCAAACATAACTTCTAAACAACACATGCAAAATGGCTAATAATAGCTAGAGATATGTTTTTTTGTTAGTTGTACTAGAAAAATGATCTTTTGTAAGGTTTGCAAAGACACAAGTTAGTTTTTTTATTCAATATAACAGTGTAACTGTCATACTAAATATGAAAGGTTTATAATCATAACTCCAAAACCAAATATGAAATGTGTCTTAAAAAGCCTTTAATATTGAATTTATGTAAGTTTTAGCAGAATCAGGTATTTTGGAAAGAATCACAAATACAAATATTAGATTTTACTGGCCTCATATTGGTCACACTCAAAATGACAGTTTTTGAAACATAACTCCAAAAATACACATGCAAAATGTCTAATAATGCCTGAAGAAATGCATCTTCGAGAGTTTTCCTGGAAAAAAAACATTTGGTAAGGTTTGCAAAAACAAAATTTGATTTGTTACTCAATTTGACAGTAATGTACTTAGAATCCTGAGATAATGCGAAAAAAGCAATAAAAATGTATTCCAACATCATTCCTAATCCAAACGTGCAAAATGTCTAAAAATGCCTGTGATATTGAATACATGTGAGTTTTACTAGATACAGTTGTTTTTCTATGGTTTGCAAATACAAAAATAAAGTTTTACTCAATATGACTGTATACTGTAACACTCAATATGACAGCTATTTAAACATAACTCCAACACCACACATGAAAAATGGCTAATAATGCCTGAAATAATGCATCTTTGGGAGTTTTACTCGAAACATATGCTTTTTTAAATCTTGCAAATGCAAAAAGTAGTTTTTTACTCAATATGACTATAATAGTCTTAGAATCCTTAGATAATGTGAAAAAAGCAATACAAATGTATTCAAACATAACTTCTAAACAACACATGCAAAATGGCTAATAATAGCTAGGGATATGTTTTTTTGTGAGTTGTACTAGAAAAATGATCTTTTGTAAGGTTTGCAAAGACACAAGTTAGTTTTTTTATTCAATATAACAGTGTAACTGTCATACTAAATATGAAAGGTTTATAATCATAACTCCAAAACCAAATATGAAATGTGTCTTAAAAAGCCTTTAATATTGAATTTATGTAAGTTTTAGCAGAATCAGGTATTTTGGAAAGAATCACAAATACAAATATTAGATTTTACTGGCCTCATATTGGTCACACTCAAAATGACAGTTTTTGAAGCATAACTCCAAAAATACACATGCAAAATGTCTAATAATGCCTGAAAAAATGCATCTTCGAGAGTTTTCCTGAAAAAAACATTTGGTAAGGTTTGCAAAAACAAAATTTAATTTGTTACTCAATTTGACAGTAATGCACTTAGAATCCTGAGATAATGCGAAAAAAGCAATAAAAATGTATTCCAACATAATTCCTAATCCAAACGTGCAAAATGTCTAAAAATGCCTGTGATATTGAATACATTTGAGTTTTACTAGATACAGTTGTTTTTCTATGGTTTGCAAATACAAAAATGAGGTTTTACTCAATATGACTGTATACTGTAACACTCAATATGACAGTTATTTAAACATAACTCCTACACCACACATGAAAAATGGCTAATAATGCCTAAAATAATGCATCTTTGGGAGTTTTACTCGAAACATATGCTTTTTTAAATCTTGCAAATGCCAAAAGTAGTTTTTTACTCAATATGACTATAATAGTCTGAAAATCCTGAGATAATGCGAAAAAAGCAATAAAAATGTATTCAAACATAACTTCTAAACAACACTTGCAAAATGGCTAATAATAGCCAGAGATATGTTTTTTTGTTAGTTGTACTAGAAAAATGATCTTTTGTAAGGTTTGCAAAGACACAAGTTATTTTTTTTATTCAATATAACAGTGTAACTGTCATACTAAATATGAAAGGTTTATAATCATAACTCCAAAACCAAATATGAAATGTGTCTTAAAAAGCCTTTAATATTGAATTTATGTAAGTTTTAGCAGAATCAGGTATTTTGGAAAGAATCACAAATACAAATATTAGATTTTACTGGCCTCATATTGGTCACACTCAAAATGACAGTTTTTGAAGCATAACTCCAAAACTGCACATGCAAAATGTCTAATAATGCCTGAAAAATTGCATCTTTGAGAGTTTTCCTGAAAAAAAAAAACATTTGGTAAGGTTTGCAAAAAAAAAATTAGATTTGTTACTCAATTTGACAGTAATGTACTTAGAATCCTGAGATAATGCGAAAAAAGCAATAACAATGTATTCCAACATAATTTCTAAATCCAAACGTGCAAAATGTCTAAAAATGCCTGTGATATTGAATACATGTGAGTTTTACTAGATGCAGTTGTTTTTCTATGGTTTGCAAATACAAAAATGAGGTTTTACTCAATATGACTGTATACTGTAACACTCAATATGACAGTTATTTAAACATAACTCCTACACCACACATGAAAAATGGCTAATAATGCCTGAAAAAATGCATCTTTGGGAGTTTTACTCGAAACATATGCTTTTTTAAATCTTGCAAATGCAAAAAGTAGTTTTTTACTCAATGTGACTATAATAGTCTTACAATCCTGAGATAATGCTAAAAAAGCAATAAAAATGTATTCAAACATAACTTCTAAACAACACATGCAAAATGGCTAATAATAGCTAGAGATATATTTTTTTGTTAGTTGTAATAGAAAAATGATCTTTTGTAAGGTTTGCAAAGACACAAGTTAGTTTTTTTATTCAATATAACAGTGTAACTGTCATACTAAATATGAAAGGTTTATAATCATAACTCCAAAACCAAATATGAAATTTGTCTTAAAAAGCCTTTAATATTGAATTTATGTAAGTTTTAGCAGAATCAGGTATTTTGGAAAAAATCAAAAATACAAATATTAGATTTTACTGGCCTCATATTGGTCACACTCAAAATGACAGTTTTTGAAGCATAACTCCAAAACTGCACATGCAAAGTGTCTAATAATGCCTGAAAAAATGCATCTTCGAGAGTTTTCCTGAAAAAAAACATTTGGTAAGGTTTGCAAAAATAAAATTTAATTTGTTACTCAATTTGACAGTAATGTACTTAGCATCCTGAGATAATGCGAAAAAAGCAATAAAAATGTATTCCAACATAATTCCTAATCCAAACATGCAAAAAGTCTAAAAAATGCCTGTGATATTGAATACATGTGAGTTTTACTAGATACAGTTGTTTTTCTATGGTTTGCAAATACAAAAATGAGGTTTTACTCAATATGACTGTATACTGTAACACTCAATATGACAGTTATTTAAACATAACTCCTACACCACACATGAAAAATGGCTAATAATGCCTGAAAAAATGCATCTTTGGGAGTTTTACTCGAAACATATGCTTTTTTAAATCTTGCAAATGCAAAAAGTAGTTTTTTACTCAATGTGACTATAATAGTCTTACAATCCTGAGATAATGCGAAAAAAGCAATAAAAATGTATTCAAACATAACTTCTAAACAACACATGCAAAATGGCTAATAATGCCTAGAGATATGTTTGTTGGTTAGTTGTACTAGAAAAATGATATTTTGTAAGGTTTGCAAAGACACAAGTTTGTTTTTTTATTCAATATAACAGTGTAACTGTCATACTAAATATGAAAGGTTTATAATCATAACTCCAAAACCAAATATGAAATTTGTCTTAAAAAGCCTTTAATATTGAATTTATGTAAGTTTTAGCAGAATCAGGTATTTTGGAAAGAATCACAAATACAAATATTAGATTTTACTGGCCTCATATTGGTCACACTCAAAATGACAGTTTTTGAAGCATAACTCCAAAACTGCACATGCAAAGTGTCTAATAATGCCTGAAAAAATGCATCTTCGAGAGTTTTCCTGAAAAAAACATTTGGTAAGGTTTGCAAAAATAAAATTTAATTTGTTACTCAATTTGACAGTAATGTACTTAGCATCCTGAGATAATGCGAAAAAAGCAATAAAAATGTATTCCAACATAATTCCTAATCCAAACATGCAAAAAGTCTAAAAAATGCCTGTGATATTGAATACATGTGAGTTTTACTAGATGCAGTTGTTTTTCTATGGTTTGCAAATACAAAAATGAGGTTTTACTCAATATGACTGTATACTCTAACACTCAATATGACAGTTATTTAAACATAACTCCTACACCACACATGAAAAATGGCTAATAATGCCTGAAAAAATGCATATTTGGGAGTTTTACTCGAAACATATGCTTTTTTAAATCTTGCAAATGCAAAAAGTAGTTTTTTACTCAATATGACTATAATAGTCTGAAAATCCTGAGATAATGCGAAAAAAGCAATACAAATGTATTCAAACATAACTTCTAAACAACACATGCAAAATGGCTAATAATAGCTAGAGATATGTTTTTTTGTTAGTTGTACTAGAAAAATGATATTTTGTAAGGTTTGCAAAGACACAAGTTAGTTTTTTTATTCAATATAACAGTGTAACTGTCATACTAAATATGAAAGGTTTATAATCATAACTCCAAAACCAAATATGAAATGTGTCTTAAAAAGCCTTTAATATTGAATTTATGTAAGTTTTAGCAGAATCAGGTATTTTGGAAAGAATCACAAATACAAATATTAGATTTTACTGGCCTCATATTGGTTACACTCAAAATGACAGTTTTTGAAGCATAACTCCAAAAATACACATGCAAAATGTCTAATAATGCCTGAAAAAATGCATCTTCGAGAGATTTCCTGAAAAAAAACATTTGGTAAGGTTTGCAAAAACAAAATTTGATTCGTTACTCAATTTGACAGTAATGTACTTAGAATCCTGAGATAATGCGAAAAAAGCAATACAAATGTATTCCAACATAATTTCTAAATCCAAACGTGCAAAATGTCTAAAAATGCCCGTGATATTGAATACATGTGAGTTTTACTAGATGCAGTTGTTTTTCTATGGTTTGCAAATACAAAAATGAGGTTTTACTCAATATGACTGTATACTGTAACACTCAATATGACAGTTATTTAAACATAACTCCTACACCACACATGAAAAATGGCTAATAATGCCTGAAAAAATGCATCTTTGGGAGTTTTACTCGAAACACATGCTTTTTTAAATCTTGCAAATGCAAAAAGTAGTTTTTTACTCAATGTGACTATAATAGTCTTACAATCCTGAGATAATGCGAAAAAAGCAAAAAAAATGTATTCAAACATAACTTCTAAACAACAAATGCAAAATGGCTAATAATGCCTAGAGATATGTTTGTTGGTTAGTTGTACTAGAAAAATGATATTTTGTAAGGTTTGCAAAGACACAAGTTTGTTTTTTTATTCAATATAACAGTGTAACTGTCATACTAAATATGAAAGGTTTATAATCATAACTTCAAAACCAAATATGAAATTTGTCTTAAAAAGCCTTTAATATTGAATTTATGTAAGTTTTAGCAGAATCAGGTATTTTGGAAAGAATCACAAATACAAATATTAGATTTTACTGGCCTCATATTGGTCACACTCAAAATGACAGTTTTTGAAGCATAACTCCAAAACTGCACATGCAAAGTGTCTAATAATGCCTGAAAAATTGCATCTTTCAGAGTTTTCCTGAAAAAAAAAACATTTGGTAAGGTTTGCAAAAACAAAATTTGATTTGTTACTCAATTTGACAGTAATGTACTTAGAATCCTGAGAAAATGCGAAAAAAGCAATAAAAATGTATTCCAACATAATTTCTAAATCCAAACGTGCAAAATGTCTGAAAATGCCTGTGATATTGAATACATGTGAGTTTTACTAGATGCAGTTGTTTTTCTATGGTTTGCAAATACAAAAATGAGGTTTTACTCAATATGACTGTATACTGTAACACTCAATATGACAGTTATTTAAACATAACTCCTACACCACACATGAAAAATGGCTAATAATGCCTGAAAAAATGCATCTGTGGGAGTTTTACTCGAAACATATGCTTTTTTAAATCTTGCAAATGCAAAAAGTAGTTTTTTACTCAATGTGACTATAATAGTCTTACAATCCTGAGATAATGCGAAAAAAGCAATAAAAATGTATTCAAACATAACTTCTAAACAACACATGCAAAATGGCTAATAATAGCTAGAGATATGTTTTTTTGTTAGTTGTACTAGAAAAATGATCTTTTGTAAGGTTTGCAAAGACACAAGTTAGTTTTTTTATTCAATATAACAGTGTAACTGTCATACTAAATATGAAAGGTTTATAATCATAACTCCAAAACCAAATATGAAATGTGTCTTAAAAAGCCTTTAATATTGAATTTATGTAAGTTTTAGCAGAATCAGGTATTTTGGAAAGAATCACAAATACAAATATTAGATTTTACTGGCCTCATATTGGTTACACTCAAAATGACAGTTTTTGAAGCATAACTCCAAAAATACACATGCAAAATGTCTAATAATGCCTGAAAAAATGCATCTTCGAGAGATTTCCTGAAAAAAAACATTTGGTAAGGTTTGCAAAAACAAAATTTAATTTGTTACTCAATTTGACAGTAATGTACTTAGAATCCTGAGATAATGCGAAAAAAGCAATAAAAATGTATTCCAACATAATTCCTAATCCAAACATGCAAAAAGTCTAAAAATGCCTGTGATATTGAATACATGTGAGTTTTACTAGATACAGTTGTTTTTCTATGGTTTGCAAATACAAAAATGAGGTTTTACTCAATATGACTGTATACTGTAACACTCAATATGACAGTTATTTAAACATAACTCCTACACCACACATGAAAAATGGCTAATAATGCCTGAAATAATGCATCTTTGGGAGTTTTACTCGAAACATATGCTTTTTTAAATCTTGCAAATGCCAAAAGTAGTTTTTTACTCCATATGACTATAATAGTCTGAAAATCCTGAGATAATGCGAAAAAAGCAATAAAAATTTATTCAAACATAACTTCTAAACAACACTTGCAAAATGGCTAATAATAGCCAGAGATATGTTTTTTTGTTAGTTGTACTAGAAAAATTATCTTTTGTAAGGTTTGCAAAGACACAAGTTAGTTTTTTTATTCAATATAACAGTGTAACTGTCATACTAAATATGAAAGGTTTATAATCATAACTCCAAAACCAAATATGAAATGTGTCTTAAAAAACCTTTAATATTGAATTTATGTAAGTTTTAGCAGAATCAGGTATTTTGGAAAGAATCACAAATACAAATATTAGATTTTACTGGCCTCATATTGGTCACACTCAAAATGACAGTTTTTGAAGCATAACTCCAAAACTGCACATGCAAAATGTCTAATAATGCCTGAAAAATTGCATCTTTGAGAGTTTTCCTGAAAAAAAAAAACATTTGATAAGGTTTGAAAAAACAAAATTTGATTCGTTACTCAATTTGACAGTAATGTACTTAGAATCCTGAGATAATGCGAAAAAAGCAATACAAATGTATTCCAACATAATTTCTAAATCCAAACGTGCAAAATGTCTAAAAATGCCCGTGATATTGAATACATGTGAGTTTTACTAGATGCAGTTGTTTTTCTATGGTTTGCAAATACAAAAATGAGGTTTTACTCAATATGACTGTATACTGTAACACTCATTATGACAGTTATTTAAACATAACTCCTACACCACACATGAAAAATGGCTAATAATGCCTGAAAAAATGCATCTTTGGGAGTTTTACTCGAAACACATGCTTTTTTAAATCTTGCAAATGCAAAAAGTAGTTTTTTACTCAATGTGACTATAATAGTCTTACAATCCTGAGATAATGCGAAAAAAGCAAAAAAAATGTATTCAAACATAACTTCTAAACAACAAATGCAAAATGGCTAATAATGCCTAGAGATATGTTTGTTGGTTAGTTGTACTAGAAAAATGATATTTTGTAAGGTTTGCAAAGACACAAGTTTGTTTTTTTATTCAATATAACAGTGTAACTGTCATACTAAATATGAAAGGTTTATAATCATAACTTCAAAACCAAATATGAAATTTGTCTTAAAAAGCCTTTAATATTGAATTTATGTAAGTTTTAGCAGAATCAGGTATTTTGGAAAGAATCACAAATACAAATATTAGATTTTACTGGCCTCATATTGGTCACACTCAAAATGACAGTTTTTGAAGCATAACTCCAAAACTGCACATGCAAAGTGTCTAATAATGCCTGAAAAATTGCATCTTTCAGAGTTTTCCTGAAAAAAAAAACATTTGGTAAGGTTTGCAAAAACAAAATTTGATTTGTTACTCAATTTGACAGTAATGTACTTAGAATCCTGAGAAAATGCGAAAAAAGCAATAAAAATGTATTCCAACATAATTTCTAAATCCAAACGTGCAAAATGTCTGAAAATGCCTGTGATATTGAATACATGTGAGTTTTACTAGATGCAGTTGTTTTTCTATGGTTTGCAAATACAAAAATGAGGTTTTACTCAATATGACTGTATACTGTAACACTCAATATGACAGTTATTTAAACATAACTCCTACACCACACATGAAAAATGGCTAATAATGCCTGAAAAAATGCATCTGTGGGAGTTTTACTCGAAACATATGCTTTTTTAAATCTTGCAAATGCAAAAAGTAGTTTTTTACTCAATGTGACTATAATAGTCTTACAATCCTGAGATAATGCGAAAAAAGCAATAAAAATGTATTCAAACATAACTTCTAAACAACACATGCAAAATGGCTAATAATGCCTAGAGATATGTTTGTTGGTTAGTTGTACTAAAAAAATGATATTTTGTAAGGTTTGCAAAGACACAAGTTTGTTTTTTTATTCAATATAACAGTGTAACTGTCATACTAAATATGAAAGGTTTATAATCATAACTCCAAAACCAAATATGAAATTTGTCTTAAAAAGCCTTTAATATTGAATGTATGTAAGTTTTAGCAGAATCAGGTATTTTGGAAAGAATCACAAATACAAATATTAGATTTTACTGGCCTCATATTGGTCACACTCAAAATGACAGTTTTTGAAGCATAACTCCAAAACTGCACATGCAAAGTGTCTAATAATGCCTGAAAAATTGCATCTTTGAGAGTTTTCCTGAAAAAAAAAACATTTGGTAAGGTTTGCAAAAACAAAATTTGATTTGTTACTCAATTTGACAGTAATGTACTTAGAATCCTGAGATAATGCGAAAAAAGCAATAAAAATGTATTCCAACATAATTCCTAATCCAAACGTGCAAAATGTCTAAAAATGCCTGTGATATTGAATACATGTGAGTTTTACTAGATACAGTTGTTTTTCTATGGTTTGCAAATACAAAAATAATGTTTTACTCAATATGACTGTATACTGTAACACTCAATATGACAGCTATTTAAACATAACTCCTACACCACACATGAAAAATGGCTAATAATGCCTGAAATAATGCATCTTTGGTAGTTTTACTCGAAACATATGCTTTTTTAAATCTTGCAAATGCAAAAAGTAGTTTTTTACTCAATATGACTATAATAGTCTTAGAATCCTGAGATAATGCGAAAAAAGCAATAAAAATGTATTCAAACATAACTTCTAAACAACACATGCAAAATGGCTAATAATAGCTAGAGATATGTTTTTTTGTTAGTTGTACTAGAAAAATGATCTTTTGTAAGGTTTGCAAAGACACAAGTTAGTTTTTTTATTCAATATAACAGTGTAACTGCCATACTAAATATGAAAGGTTTATAATCATAACTCCAAAACCAAATATGAAATGTGTCTTAAAAAGCCTTTAATATTGAATTTATGTAAGTTTTAGCAGAATCAGGTATTTTGGAAAGAATCACAAATACAAATATTAGATTTTACTGGCCTCATATTGGTCACACTCAAAATGACAGTTTTTGAAGCATAACTCCAAAAATACACATGCAAAATGTCTAATAATGCCTGAAAAAATGCATCGTCGAGAGTTTTCCTGAAAAAAAACATTTGGTAAGGTTTGCAAAAATAAAATTTGATTTGTTACTCAATTTGACAGTAATGTACTTAGCATCCTGAGATAATGCGAAAAAAGCAATAAAAATGTATTCCAACATAATTCCTAATCCAAACATGCAAAAAGTCTAAAAAATGCCTGTGACATTGAATACATGTGAGTTTTACTAGATACAGTTGTTTTTCTATGGTTTGCAAATACAAAAATGAGGTTTTACTCAATATGACTGTATACTGTAACACTCAATATTACAGTTATTTAAACATAGCTCCTACACCACACATGAACAATGGCTAATAATGCCTGAAATAATGCATCTTTGGGAGTTTTACTCGAAACATATGCTTTTTTAAATCTTGCAAATGCCAAAAGTAGTTTTTTACTCAATATGAATATAATGTTCTTAGAATCCTGAGATAATGCGAAAAAAGCAATAAAAATGTATTCAAACATAACTTCTAAACAACACTTGCAAAATGGCTAATAATAGCCAGAGATATGTTTTTTTGTTAGTTGTACTAGAAAAATGATCTTTTGTAAGGTTTGCAAAGACACAAGTTATTTTTTTTTATTCAATATAACAGTGTAACTGTCATACTAAATATGAAAGGTTTATAATCATAACTCCAAAACCAAATATAAAATGTGTCTTAAAAAGCCTTTAATATTGAATTTATGTAAGTTTTAGCAGAATCAGGTATTTTGGAAAGAATCACAAATACAAATATTAGATTTTACTGGCCTCATATTGGTCACACTCAAAATGACAGATTTTGAAGCATAACTCCAAAACTGCACATGCAAAATGTCTAATAATGCCCGAAGAAATGCATCTTTGAGAGTTTTCCTGAAAAAAAAAAACATTTGGTAAGGTTTGCAAAAACAAAATTTGATTTGTTACTCAATTTGACAGTAATGTACTTAGAATCCTGAGATAATGCGAAAAAAGCAATAAAAATGTATTCCAACATAATTCCTAATCCAAACGTGCAAAATGTCTAAAAATGCCTGTGATATTGAATACTTTTGAGTTTTACTAGATACAGATGATTTTCTATGGTTTGTGATTACAAAAATGAGGTTTTACTCAATATAACTGTATACTGTAACACTCAATATGACAGTTATTTAAACATAACTCCTACACCACACATGACAAATGGCTAATAATGCCTGAAAAAATGCATCTTTGGGAGTTTTACTCGAAACATATGCTTTTTTAAATCTTGCAAATGCAAAAAGTAGTTTTTTACTCAATATGACTATAATAGTCTTACAATCCTGAGATAATGCGAAAAAAGCAATAAAAATGTATTCAAACATAACTTCTAAACAACACATGCAAAATGGCTAATAATAGCTAGAGATATGTTTTTTTGTTAGTTGTACTAGAAAAATGATCTTTTGTAAGGTTTGCAAAGACACAAGTTAGTTTTTTTATTCAATATAACAGTGTAACTGTCATACTAAATATGAAAGGTTTATAATCATAACTCCAAAACCAAATATGAAATGTGTCTTAAAAAGCCTTTAATATTGAATTTATGTAAGTTTTAGCAGAATCAGGTATTTTGGAAAGAATCACAAATACAAATATTAGATTTTACTGGCCTCATATTGGTCACACTCAAAATGACAGTTTTTGAAACATAACTCCAAAAATACACATGCAAAATGTCTAATAATGCCTGAAGAAATGCATCTTCGAGAGTTTTCCTGGAAAAAAAACATTTGGTAAGGTTTGCAAAAACAAAATTTGATTTGTTACTCAATTTGACAGTAATGTACTTAGAATCCTGAGATAATGCGAAAAAAGCAATAAAAATGTATTCCAACATCATTCCTAATCCAAACGTGCAAAATGTCTAAAAATGCCTGTGATATTGAATACATGTGAGTTTTACTAGATACAGTTGTTTTTTTATGGTTTGCAAATACAAAAATAAAGTTTTACTCAATATGACTGTATACTGTAACACTCAATATGACAGTTATTTAAACATAACTCCTACACCACACATGAAAAATGGCTAATAATGCCTGAAATAATGCATCTTTGGGAGTTTTACTCGAAACATATGCTTTTTTAAATCTTGCAAATGCAAAAAGTAGTTTTTTACTCAATATGACTATAATAGTCTTAGAATCCTTAGATAATGTGAAAAAAGCAATACAAATGTATTCAAACATAACTTCTAAACAACACATGCAAAATGGCTAATAATAGCTAGGGATATGTTTTTTTGTTAGTTGTACTAGAAAAATGATCTTTTGTAAGGTTTGCAAAGACACAAGTTAGTTTTTTTATTCAATATAACAGTGTAACTGTCATACTAAATATGAAAGGTTTATAATCATAACTCCAAAACCAAATATGAAATGTGTCTTAAAAAGCCTTTAATATTGAATTTATGTAAGTTTTAGCAGAATCAGGTATTTTGGAAAGAATCACAAATACAAATATTAGATTTTACTGGCCTCATATTGGTCACACTCAAAATGACAGTTTTTGAAGCATAACTCCAAAAATACACATGCAAAATGTCTAATAATGCCTGAAAAAATGCATCTTCGAGAGTTTTCCTGAAAAAAACATTTGGTAAGGTTTGCAAAAACAAAATTTAATTTGTTACTCAATTTGACAGTAATGCACTTAGAATCCTGAGATAATGCGAAAAAAGCAATAAAAATGTATTCCAACATAATTCCTAATCCAAACGTGCAAAATGTCTAAAAATGCCTGTGATATTGAATACATTTGAGTTTTACTAGATACAGTTGTTTTTCTATGGTTTGCAAATACAAAAATGAGGTTTTACTCAATATGACTGTATACTGTAACACTCAATATGACAGTTATTTAAACATAACTCCTACACCACACATGAAAAATGGCTAATAATGCCTAAAATAATGCATCTTTGGGAGTTTTACTCGAAACATATGCTTTTTTAAATCTTGCAAATGCCAAAAGTAGTTTTTTACTCAATATGACTATAATAGTCTGAAAATCCTGAGATAATGCGAAAAAAGCAATAAAAATGTATTCAAACATAACTTCTAAACAACACTTGCAAAATGGCTAATAATAGCCAGAGATATGTTTTTTTGTTAGTTGTACTAGAAAAATGATCTTTTGTAAGGTTTGCAAAGACACAAGTTATTTTTTTTATTCAATATAACAGTGTAACTGTCATACTAAATATGAAAGGTTTATAATCATAACTCCAAAACCAAATATGAAATGTGTCTTAAAAAGCCTTTAATATTGAATTTATGTAAGTTTTAGCAGAATCAGGTATTTTGGAAAGAATCACAAATACAAATATTAGATTTTACTGGCCTCATATTGGTCACACTCAAAATGACAGTTTTTGAAGCATAACTCCAAAACTGCACATGCAAAATGTCTAATAATGCCTGAAAAATTGCATCTTTGAGAGTTTTCCTGAAAAAAAAAAACATTTGGTAAGGTTTGCAAAAAAAAAATTAGATTTGTTACTCAATTTGACAGTAATGTACTTAGAATCCTGAGATAATGCGAAAAAAGCAATAACAATGTATTCCAACATAATTTCTAAATCCAAACGTGCAAAATGTCTAAAAATGCCTGTGATATTGAATACATGTGAGTTTTACTAGATGCAGTTGTTTTTCTATGGTTTGCAAATACAAAAATGAGGTTTTACTCAATATGACTGTATACTGTAACACTCAATATGACAGTTATTTAAACATAACTCCTACACCACACATGAAAAATGGCTAATAATGCCTGAAAAAATGCATCTTTGGGAGTTTTACTCGAAACATATGCTTTTTTAAATCTTGCAAATGCAAAAAGTAGTTTTTTACTCAATGTGACTATAATAGTCTTACAATCCTGAGATAATGCTAAAAAAGCAATAAAAATGTATTCAAACATAACTTCTAAACAACACATGCAAAATGGCTAATAATAGCTAGAGATATATTTTTTTGTTAGTTGTAATAGAAAAATGATCTTTTGTAAGGTTTGCAAAGACACAAGTTAGTTTTTTTATTCAATATAACAGTGTAACTGTCATACTAAATATGAAAGGTTTATAATCATAACTCCAAAACCAAATATGAAATTTGTCTTAAAAAGCCTTTAATATTGAATTTATGTAAGTTTTAGCAGAATCAGGTATTTTGGAAAAAATCAAAAATACAAATATTAGATTTTACTGGCCTCATATTGGTCACACTCAAAATGACAGTTTTTGAAGCATAACTCCAAAACTGCACATGCAAAGTGTCTAATAATGCCTGAAAAAATGCATCTTCGAGAGTTTTCCTGAAAAAAAACATTTGGTAAGGTTTGCAAAAATAAAATTTAATTTGTTACTCAATTTGACAGTAATGTACTTAGCATCCTGAGATAATGCGAAAAAAGCAATAAAAATGTATTCCAACATAATTCCTAATCCAAACATGCAAAAAGTCTAAAAAATGCCTGTGATATTGAATACATGTGAGTTTTACTAGATACAGTTGTTTTTCTATGGTTTGCAAATACAAAAATGAGGTTTTACTCAATATGACTGTATACTGTAACACTCAATATGACAGTTATTTAAACATAACTCCTACACCACACATGAAAAATGGCTAATAATGCCTGAAAAAATGCATCTTTGGGAGTTTTACTCGAAACATATGCTTTTTTAAATCTTGCAAATGCAAAAAGTAGTTTTTTACTCAATGTGACTATAATAGTCTTACAATCCTGAGATAATGCGAAAAAAGCAATAAAAATGTATTCAAACATAACTTCTAAACAACACATGCAAAATGGCTAATAATGCCTAGAGATATGTTTGTTGGTTAGTTGTACTAGAAAAATGATATTTTGTAAGGTTTGCAAAGACACAAGTTTGTTTTTTTATTCAATATAACAGTGTAACTGTCATACTAAATATGAAAGGTTTATAATCATAACTCCAAAACCAAATATGAAATTTGTCTTAAAAAGCCTTTAATATTGAATTTATGTAAGTTTTAGCAGAATCAGGTATTTTGGAAAGAATCACAAATACAAATATTAGATTTTACTGGCCTCATATTGGTCACACTCAAAATGACAGTTTTTGAAGCATAACTCCAAAACTGCACATGCAAAGTGTCTAATAATGCCTGAAAAAATGCATCTTCGAGAGTTTTCCTGAAAAAAAACATTTGGTAAGGTTTGCAAAAATAAAATTTAATTTGTTACTCAATTTGACAGTAATGTACTTAGCATCCTGAGATAATGCGAAAAAAGCAATAAAAATGTATTCCAACATAATTCCTAATCCAAACATGCAAAAAGTCTAAAAAATGCCTGTGATATTGAATACATGTGAGTTTTACTAGATGCAGTTGTTTTTCTATGGTTTGCAAATACAAAAATGAGGTTTTACTCAATATGACTGTATACTCTAACACTCAATATGACAGTTATTTAAACATAACTCCTACACCACACATGAAAAATGGCTAATAATGCCTGAAAAAATGCATATTTGGGAGTTTTACTCGAAACATATGCTTTTTTAAATCTTGCAAATGCAAAAAGTAGTTTTTTACTCAATATGACTATAATAGTCTGAAAATCCTGAGATAATGCGAAAAAAGCAATACAAATGTATTCAAACATAACTTCTAAACAACACATGCAAAATGGCTAATAATAGCTAGAGATATGTTTTTTTGTTAGTTGTACTAGAAAAATGATATTTTGTAAGGTTTGCAAAGACACAAGTTAGTTTTTTTATTCAATATAACAGTGTAACTGTCATACTAAATATGAAAGGTTTATAATCATAACTCCAAAACCAAATATGAAATGTGTCTTAAAAAGCCTTTAATATTGAATTTATGTAAGTTTTAGCAGAATCAGGTATTTTGGAAAGAATCACAAATACAAATATTAGATTTTACTGGCCTCATATTGGTTACACTCAAAATGACAGTTTTTGAAGCATAACTCCAAAAATACACATGCAAAATGTCTAATAATGCCTGAAAAAATGCATCTTCGAGAGATTTCCTGAAAAAAAACATTTGGTAAGGTTTGCAAAAACAAAATTTGATTCGTTACTCAATTTGACAGTAATGTACTTAGAATCCTGAGATAATGCGAAAAAAGCAATACAAATGTATTCCAACATAATTTCTAAATCCAAACGTGCAAAATGTCTAAAAATGCCCGTGATATTGAATACATGTGAGTTTTACTAGATGCAGTTGTTTTTCTATGGTTTGCAAATACAAAAATGAGGTTTTACTCAATATGACTGTATACTGTAACACTCAATATGACAGTTATTTAAACATAACTCCTACACCACACATGAAAAATGGCTAATAATGCCTGAAAAAATGCATCTTTGGGAGTTTTACTCGAAACACATGCTTTTTTAAATCTTGCAAATGCAAAAAGTAGTTTTTTACTCAATGTGACTATAATAGTCTTACAATCCTGAGATAATGCGAAAAAAGCAAAAAAAATGTATTCAAACATAACTTCTAAACAACAAATGCAAAATGGCTAATAATGCCTAGAGATATGTTTGTTGGTTAGTTGTACTAGAAAAATGATATTTTGTAAGGTTTGCAAAGACACAAGTTTGTTTTTTTATTCAATATAACAGTGTAACTGTCATACTAAATATGAAAGGTTTATAATCATAACTTCAAAACCAAATATGAAATTTGTCTTAAAAAGCCTTTAATATTGAATTTATGTAAGTTTTAGCAGAATCAGGTATTTTGGAAAGAATCACAAATACAAATATTAGATTTTACTGGCCTCATATTGGTCACACTCAAAATGACAGTTTTTGAAGCATAACTCCAAAACTGCACATGCAAAGTGTCTAATAATGCCTGAAAAATTGCATCTTTCAGAGTTTTCCTGAAAAAAAAAACATTTGGTAAGGTTTGCAAAAACAAAATTTGATTTGTTACTCAATTTGACAGTAATGTACTTAGAATCCTGAGAAAATGCGAAAAAAGCAATAAAAATGTATTCCAACATAATTTCTAAATCCAAACGTGCAAAATGTCTGAAAATGCCTGTGATATTGAATACATGTGAGTTTTACTAGATGCAGTTGTTTTTCTATGGTTTGCAAATACAAAAATGATGTTTTACTCAATATGACTGTATACTGTAACACTCAATATGACAGTTATTTAAACATAACTCCTACACCACACATGAAAAATGGCTAATAATGCCTGAAAAAATGCATCTGTGGGAGTTTTACTCGAAACATATGCTTTTTTAAATCTTGCAAATGCAAAAAGTAGTTTTTTACTCAATGTGACTATAATAGTCTTACAATCCTGAGATAATGCGAAAAAAGCAATAAAAATGTATTCAAACATAACTTCTAAACAACACATGCAAAATGGCTAATAATAGCTAGAGATATGTTTTTTTGTTAGTTGTACTAGAAAAATGATATTTTGTAAGGTTTGCAAAGACACAAGTTAGTTTTTTTATTCAATATAACAGTGTAACTGTCATACTAAATATGAAAGGTTTATAATCATAACTCCAAAACCAAATATGAAATGTGTCTTAAAAAGCCTTTAATATTGAATTTATGTAAGTTTTAGCAGAATCAGGTATTTTGGAAAGAATCACAAATACAAATATTAGATTTTACTGGCCTCATATTGGTTACACTCAAAATGACAGTTTTTGAAGCATAACTCCAAAAATACACATGCAAAATGTCTAATAATGCCTGAAAAAATGCATCTTCGAGAGATTTCCTGAAAAAAAACATTTGGTAAGGTTTGCAAAAACAAAATTTAATTTGTTACTCAATTTGACAGTAATGTACTTAGAATCCTGAGATAATGCGAAAAAAGCAATAAAAATGTATTCCAACATAATTCCTAATCCAAACATGCAAAAAGTCTAAAAATGCCTGTGATATTGAATACATGTGAGTTTTACTAGATACAGTTGTTTTTCTATGGTTTGCAAATACAAAAATGAGGTTTTACTCAATATGACTGTATACTGTAACACTCAATATGACAGTTATTTAAACATAACTCCTACACCACACATGAAAAATGGCTAATAATGCCTGAAATAATGCATCTTTGGGAGTTTTACTCGAAACATATGCTTTTTTAAATCTTGCAAATGCCAAAAGTAGTTTTTTACTCCATATGACTATAATAGTCTGAAAATCCTGAGATAATGCGAAAAAAGCAATAAAAATTTATTCAAACATAACTTCTAAACAACACTTGCAAAATGGCTAATAATAGCCAGAGATATGTTTTTTTGTTAGTTGTACTAGAAAAATTATCTTTTGTAAGGTTTGCAAAGACACAAGTTAGTTTTTTTATTCAATATAACAGTGTAACTGTCATACTAAATATGAAAGGTTTATAATCATAACTCCAAAACCAAATATGAAATGTGTCTTAAAAAACCTTTAATATTGAATTTATGTAAGTTTTAGCAGAATCAGGTATTTTGGAAAGAATCACAAATACAAATATTAGATTTTACTGGCCTCATATTGGTCACACTCAAAATGACAGTTTTTGAAGCATAACTCCAAAACTGCACATGCAAAATGTCTAATAATGCCTGAAAAATTGCATCTTTGAGAGTTTTCCTGAAAAAAAAAAACATTTGATAAGGTTTGAAAAAACAAAATTTGATTCGTTACTCAATTTGACAGTAATGTACTTAGAATCCTGAGATAATGCGAAAAAAGCAATACAAATGTATTCCAACATAATTTCTAAATCCAAACGTGCAAAATGTCTAAAAATGCCCGTGATATTGAATACATGTGAGTTTTACTAGATGCAGTTGTTTTTCTATGGTTTGCAAATACAAAAATGAGGTTTTACTCAATATGACTGTATACTGTAACACTCATTATGACAGTTATTTAAACATAACTCCTACACCACACATGAAAAATGGCTAATAATGCCTGAAAAAATGCATCTTTGGGAGTTTTACTCGAAACACATGCTTTTTTAAATCTTGCAAATGCAAAAAGTAGTTTTTTACTCAATGTGACTATAATAGTCTTACAATCCTGAGATAATGCGAAAAAAGCAAAAAAAATGTATTCAAACATAACTTCTAAACAACAAATGCAAAATGGCTAATAATGCCTAGAGATATGTTTGTTGGTTAGTTGTACTAGAAAAATGATATTTTGTAAGGTTTGCAAAGACACAAGTTTGTTTTTTTATTCAATATAACAGTGTAACTGTCATACTAAATATGAAAGGTTTATAATCATAACTCCAAAACCAAATATGAAATTTGTCTTTAAAAGCCTTTAATATTGAATTTATGTAAGTTTTAGCAGAATCAGGTATTTTGGAAAGAATTACAAACACAAATATTAGATTTTACTGGCCTCATATTGGTCACACTCAAAATGACAGTTTTTGAAACATAACTCCAAAAATACACATGCAAAATGTCTAATAATGCCTGAAGAAATGCATCTTCGAGAGTTTTCCTGGAAAAAAAACATTTGGTAAGGTTTGCAAAAACTAAATTTGATTTGTTACTCAATTTGACAGTAATGTACTTAGAATCCCGAGATAATGCGAAAAAAGCAATAAAAATGTATTCCAACATAATTCCTAATCCAAACGTGCAAAATGTCTAAAAATGCCTGTGATATTGAATACATGTGAGTTTTACTAGATACAGTTGTTTTTCTATGGTTTGCAAATACAAAAATAATGTTTTACTCAATATGACTGTATACTGTAACACTCAATATGACAGCTATTTAAACATAACTCCTACACCACACATGAAAAATGGCTAATAATGCCTGAAAAAATGCATCTTTGGGAGTTTTACTCGAAACATATGCTTTTTTAAATCTTGCAAATGCAAAAAGTAGTTTTTTACTCAATGTGACTATAATAGTCTTAGAATCCTGAGATAATGCGAAAAAAGCAATAAAAATGTATTCAAACATAACTTCTAAACAACACATGCAAAATGGCTAATAATGCCTAGAGATATGTTTGTTGGTTAGTTGTACTAGAAAAATGATATTTTGTAAGGTTTGCAAAGACACAAGTTTGTTTTTTTATTCAATATAACAGTGTAACTGTGATACTAAATATGAAAGGTTTATAATCATAACTCCAAAACCAAATATGAAATTTGTCTTAAAAAGCCTTTAATATTGAATTTATGTAAGTTTTAGCAGAATCAGGTATTTTGGAAATAATCACAAATACAAATATTAGATTTTACTGGCCTCATATTGGTCACACTCAAAATGACAGTTTTTGAAGCATAACTCCAAAACTGCACATGCAAAGTGTCTAATAATGCCTGAAAAAATGCATCTTCGAGAGTTTTCCTGAAAAAAAACATTTGGTAAGGTTTGCAAAAATAAAATTTAATTTGTTACTCAATTTGACAGTAATGTACTTAGCATCCTGAGATAATGCGAAAAAAGCAATAAAAATGTATTCCAACATAATTCCTAATCCAAACATGCAAAAAGTCTAAAAAATGCCTGTGATATTGAATACATGTGAGTTTTACTAGATGCAGTTGTTTTTCTATGGTTTGCAAATACAAAAATGAGGTTTTACTCAATATGACTGTATAATGTAACACTCAATATGACAGTTATTTAAACATAACTCCTACACCACACATGAAAAATGGCTAATAATGCCTGAAAAAATGCATCTTTGGGAGTTTTACTCGAAACATATGCTTTTTTAAATCTTGCAAATGCAAAAAGTAGTTTTTTACTCAATGTGACTATAATAGTCTTACAATCCTGAGATAATGCGAAAAAAGCAATAAAAATGTATTCAAACATAACTTCTACACAACACATGCAAAATGGCTAATAATAGCTAGAGATATGTTTTTTTGTTAGTTGTACTAGAAAAATGATCTTTTGTAAGGTTTGCAAAGACACAAGTTAGTTTTTTTATTCAATATAACAGTGTAACTGTCATACTAAATATGAAAGGTTTATAATCATAACTCCAAAACCAAATATGAAATGTGTCTTAAAAAGCCTTTAATATTGAATTTATGTAAGTTTTAGCAGAATCAGGTATTTTGGAAAGAATCACAAATACAAATATTAGATTTTACTGGCCTCATATTGGTCACACTCAAAATGACAGATTTTGAAACATAACTCCAAAAATACACATGCAAAATGTCTAATAATGCCCGAAGAAATGCATCTTTGAGAGTTTTCCTGGAAAAAAAACATTTGGTAAGGTTTGCAAAAACAAAATTTGATTTGTTACTCAATTTGACAGCAATGTACTTAGAATCCTGAGATAATGCGAAAAAAGCAATAAAAATGTATTCCAACATAATTTCTAAATCCAAACGTGCAAAATGTCTAAAAATGCCTGTGATATTGAATACATGTGAGTTTTACTAGATGCAGTTGTTTTTCTATGGTTTGCAAATACAAAAATGAGGTTTTACTCAATATGACTGTATACTCTAACACTCAATATGACAGTTATTTAAACATAACTCCTACACCACACATGAAAAATGGCTAATAATGCCTGAAAAAATGCATCTTTGGGAGTTTTACTCGAAACATATGCTTTTTTAAATCTTGCAAATGCAAAAAGTAGTTTTTTACTCAATATGACTATAATAGTCTTAGAATCCTGAGATAATGCGAAAAAAGCAATACAAATGTATTCAAACATAACTTCTAAACAACACATGCAAAATGGCTAATAATAGCTAGAGATATGTTTTTTTGTTAGTTGTACTAGAAAAATGATATTTTGTAAGGTTTGCAAAGACACAAGTTAGTTTTTTTATTCAATATAACAGTATAACTGTCATACTAAATATGAAAGGTTTATAATCATAACTCCAAAACCAAATATGAAATGTGTCTTAAAAAGCCTTTAATATTGAATTTATGTAAGTTTTAGCAGAATCAGGTATTTTGGAAAGAATCACAAATACAAATATTAGATTTTACTGGCCTCATATTGGTCACACTCAAAATGACAGTTTTTGAAGCATAACTCCAAAAATACACATGCAAAATGTCTAATAATGCCTGAAAAAATGCATCTTCGAGAGATTTCCTGAAAAAAAACATTTGGTAAGGTTTGCAAAAACAAAATTTAATTTGTTACTCAATTTGACAGTAATGTACTTAGAATCCTGAGATAATGCGAAAAAAGCAATAAAAATGTATTCCAACATAATTCCTAATCCAAACATGCAAAAAGTCTAAAAATGCCTGTGATATTGAATACATGTGAGTTTTACTAGATACAGTTGTTTTTCTATGGTTTGCAAATACAAAAATGAGGTTTTACTCAATATGACTGTATACTGTAACACTCAATATGACAGTTATTTAAACATAACTCCTACACCACACATGAAAAATGGCTAATAATGCCTGAAATAATGCATCTTTGGGAGTTTTACTCGAAACATATGCTTTTTTAAATCTTGCAAATGCCAAAAGTAGTTTTTTACTCAATATGACTATAATAGTCTGAAAATCCTGAGATAATGCGAAAAAAGCAATAAAAATTTATTCAAACATAACTTCTAAACAACACTTGCAAAATGGCTAATAATAGCCAGAGATATGTTTTTTTGTTAGTTGTACTAGAAAAATTATCTTTTGTAAGGTTTGCAAAGACACAAGTTAGTTTTTTTATTCAATATAACAGTGTAACTGTCATACTAAATATGAAAGGTTTATAATCATAACTCCAAAACCAAATATGAAATGTGTCTTAAAAAGCCTTTAATATTGAATTTATGTAAGTTTTAGCAGAATCAGGTATTTTGGAAAGAATCACAAATACAAATATTAGATTTTACTGGCCTCATATTGGTCACACTCAAAATGACAGTTTTTGAAGCATAACTCCAAAACTGCACATGCAAAATGTCTAATAATGCCTGAAAAATTGCATCTTTGAGAGTTTTCCTGAAAAAAAAAAACATTTGATAAGGTTTGAAAAAACAAAATTTGATTCGTTACTCAATTTGACAGTAATGTACTTAGAATCCTGAGATAATGCGAAAAAAGCAATACAAATGTATTCCAACATAATTTCTAAATCCAAACGTGCAAAATGTCTAAAAATGCCCGTGATATTGAATACATGTGAGTTTTACTAGATGCAGTTGTTTTTCTATGGTTTGCAAATACAAAAATGAGGTTTTACTCAATATGACTGTATACTGTAACACTCAATATGACAGTTATTTAAACATAACTCCTACACCACACATGAAAAATGGCTAATAATGCCTGAAAAAATGCATCTTTGGGAATTTTACTCGAAACACATGCTTTTTTAAATCTTGCAAATGCAAAAAGTAGTTTTTTACTCAATGTGACTATAATAGTCTTACAATCCTGAGATAATGCGAAAAAAGCAAAAAAAATGTATTCAAACATAACTTCTAAACAACAAATGCAAAATGGCTAATAATGCCTAAAGATATGTTTGTTGGTTAGTTGTACTAGAAAAATGATATTTTGTAAGGTTTGCAAAGACACAAGTTTGTTTTTTTATTCAATATAACAGTGTAACTGTCATACTAAATATGAAAGGTTTATAATCATAACTTCAAAACCAAATATGAAATTTGTCTTAAAAAGCCTTTAATATTGAATTTATGTAAGTTTTAGCAGAATCAGGTATTTTGGAAAGAATCACAAATACAAATATTAGATTTTACTGGCCTCATATTGGTCACACTCAAAATGACAGTTTTTGAAGCATAACTCCAAAACTGCACATGCAAAGTGTCTAATAATGCCTGAAAAATTGCATCTTTCAGAGTTTTCCTGAAAAAAAAAACATTTGGTAAGGTTTGCAAAAACAAAATTTGATTTGTTACTCAATTTGACAGTAATGTACTTAGAATCCTGAGAAAATGCGAAAAAAGCAATAAAAATGTATTCCAACATAATTTCTAAATCCAAACGTGCAAAATGTCTGAAAATACCTGTGATATTGAATACATGTGAGTTTTACTAGATGCAGTTGTTTTTCTATGGTTTGCAAATACAAAAATGAGGTTTTACTCAATATGACTGTATACTGTAACACTCAATATGACAGTTATTTAAACATAACTCCTACACCACACATGAAAAATGGCTAATAATGCCTGAAATAATGCATCTGTGGGAGTTTTACTCGAAACATATGCTTTTTTAAATCTTGCAAATGCAAAAAGTAGTTTTTTACTCAATATGACTATAATAGTCTTAGAATCCTGAGATAATGCGAAAAAAGCAATAAAAATGTATTCAAACATAACTTCTAAACAACACATGCAAAATGGCTAATAATGCCTAGAGATATGTTTGTTGGTTAGTTGTACTAAAAAAATGATATTTTGTAAGGTTTGCAAAGACACAAGTTTGTTTTTTTATTCAATATAACAGTGTAACTGTCATACTAAATATGAAAGGTTTATAATCATAACTCCAAAACCAAATATGAAATGTGTCTTAAAAAGCCTTTAATATTGAATTTATGTAAGTTTTAGCAGAATCAGGTATTTTGGAAAGAATCACAAATACAAATATTAGATTTTACTGGCCTCATATTGGTCACACTCAAAATGACAGTTTTTGAAGCATAACTCCAAAAATACACATGCAAAATGTCTAATAATGCCTGAAAAAATGCATCTTCGAGAGTTTTCCTGAAAAAAAACATTTGGTAAGGTTTGCAAAAATAAAATTTAATTTGTTACTCAATTTGACAGTAATGTACTTAGCATCCTGAGATAATGCGAAAAAAGCAATAAAAATGTATTCCAACATAATTCCTAATCCAAACATGCAAAAAGTCTAAAAAATGCCTGTGACATTGAATACATGTGAGTTTTACTAGATACAGTTGTTTTTCTATGGTTTGCAAATACAAAAATGAGGTTTTACTCAATATGACTGTATACTGTAACACTCAATATGACAGTTATTTAAACATAGCTCCTACACCACACATGAAAAATGGCCAATAATGCCTGAAATAATGCATCTTTGGGAGTTTTACTCGAAACATATGCTTTTTTAAATCTTGCAAATGCCAAAAGTAGTTTTTTACTCAATATGAATATAATGTTCTTAGAATCCTGAGATAATTTGAAAAAAGCAATACAATTGTATTTAAACATAACTTCTAAACAACACATGAAAAATGACTGATATTACCTTGAGATATGTATTTTTGTTAGTTGTACTAGAAAAATGATCTTTTGTAAGGTTTGCAAAGACACAAGTTAGTTTTTTTATTCAATATAACAGTGTAACTGTCATACTAAATATGAACGGTTTATAATCATAACTCCAAAACCAAATATGAAATTTGTCTTAAAAAGCCTTTAATATTGAATTCATGTAAGTTTTACCAGAATCAGGTATTTTGGAAAGAATCACAAATACAAATATTAGATTTTACTGGCCTCATATTGGTCACACTCAAAATGACAGTTTTTGAAACATAACTCCAAAAATACACATGCAAAATGTCTAATAATGCCCGAAGAAATGCATCTTCGAGAGTTTTCCTGAAAAAAAAAAAACATTTGGTAAGGTTTGCAAAAACAAAATTTGATTTGTTACTCAATTTGACAGTAATGTACTTAGAATCCTGAGATAATGCGAAAAAAGCAATAAAAATGTATTCCAACATAATTCCTAATCCAAACGTGCAAAAATTCTAAAAATGCCTGTGATATTTAATACTTGTGAGTTTTACTAGATACACTTGTTTTTCTATGGTTTGCAAATACAAAAATGAGGTTTTACTCAATATGACTGTATACTGTAACACTCAATATGACAGTTATTTAAACATAACTCCTACACCACACATGAAAAATGGCTAATAATGCCTGAAATAATGCATCTTTGGGAGTTTTACTCGAAACATATGCTTTTTTAAATCTTGCAAATGCAAAAAGTAGTTTTTTTTACTCAATTTGACTATAATGTTCTTAGAATCCTGAGATAATGCGAAAAAAACAATACAATTGTATTCAAACATAACTTCTAAACAACACATGAAAAATGACTGATATTACCTTGAGATATGTATTTTTGTTAGTTGTACTCGAAAAATGATCTTTTATAAGGTTTGCAAAGACACAAGTCAGTGTTTTTATTCAATATAACAGTGTAACTGTCATAATAAATATGAAAGGTTTATAATCATAACTCCAAAACCGAACATGAAATGTGTTTAAAAAAGCCTGTAATATTGAATTTATGTGAGTTTTAGCAGAATCAGGTATTTTGGAAAGGTTCACAAATACAAAAATTAGGTTTTACTGGCCTCATATTGGTCACACTCAAAATGACAGTTTTTGAAACATAACTCCAAAAATACACAAGCGAAATGTCTAAAAATGCCTGAAGAAATGCATCTTTGAGAGTTTTCCTGAAAAAAAAAAACATTTGGTGAGGTTTGCAAATTTTTTTTTAATTTTTTACTTAATTCGACAGCAATGTATATAGGATCCTGAGATAATGCGAAAAAAGCAATAAAAAAGGCATTCCAGCATAATTCCTAATTCAAACATGCAAAATGTCTAAAAATGCCTGTGATATTGAATACTTGTGAGTTTTACAAGATACAGATGTTTTTCAATGGTTTGCAAACACAAAAATGAGGTTTTACTCAATATGACTGTATACTGTAACACTCAATATTACAGTTATTTAAACATAACTCCTACACCACACATGAAAAATAGCTAATAATGCCTGAAATAATGCATCTTTGGGAGTTTTACTCAAAACATATGCTTTTTTATATTTTGCAAATGCAAAAAGTAGTTTTTTACTCAATATGACTATAATAGTCTTACAATCTTAAAATAATGCGAAAAAAGCAATAAAAATGTATTCAAACATATTTTCTAAACGACACATGCAAAATGGCTAATAATGCCTAGAGATATGTTTTTTTGTTAGTTGTACTAGAAAAATGATCTTTTGTAAGGTTTGCAAAGACATAAGTTAGTTTTTTTAATTCAGTATAACAGTATAACCGTCATACTAAATATGAAAGGTTTATAATCATAACTCCAAAACCAAACATGAAATTTGACTTAAAAAGCCTGTAATATTGAATTCATGTGAAACATAACTCCAAAAATACACATGCAAAATTTCTAATAATGCCTGAAGAAATGCATCTTCGAGAGTTTTCCAGAAAGAAAACATTTGGTAAGGTTTGCAAAAACAAAAAGTAATTTTTTACTCAATTTTACAGTAATGTACTTAGAATCCTGAGATAATTTGAAAAAAGCAATACAAATGTATTCCAACATAATTCCTAATCCAAACGTGCAAAAAATCTAAAAATGCCTGTGATATTGAATACATGTGAGTTTTACTATAGTACAGTTGTTTTTCTATGGTTTGCAAATAGAAATGTAGGTTTTACTCAATATGACTGTATACTGTAACACTCAATATGAGAGTTATTTAAACATAACTCCTACACCACACATGAAAAATGGCTAATAATGCCTGAAATAATACATCTTTGGGAGTTGTACTCGGAACATATGCTTTTTTAAATCTTGCAAATGCAAAAAGTATTTTTTACTCAATATGACTATAATGTTCTTAGATTCCTGAGATAATGCGAAAAAGCAACACAAAAGTTTTCAAACATAACTTTTAAACAACACATGCAAAACGGCTAATAATTCCTAGAGATATGTATCTGTGTTAGTTGTAGTAGAAAAATGATTTTTTTTAGGGTTCACTTGGAAAACAAAATCTTATTTGTATGTCTAGTCTACTTTAAATTTCTACTATAATTTTTAAATTTTTTTAAATAGGTTATAAATCTGTAGAATTGAAGACATTATCTGTAAATTAAAAAAACGCCTGTTATTTTAAGTAATATACCAGTAATGACAAACTATGTATATTCCTATTTTTTTTTACAGAAAAATACCAAATTATTTATACATATTATTTTCTGTTTTCTCAAATTACTTTCAATTTCATGTAAAATTACAGTATTTAACTTTAATTAAATATGAAGCTTGTTATATAAAAGTATTTGTTCATACTAACAATCTAACAGTTTTATATGTAATTTTAAGGTAAATCAAATTTTTTCAATATTTATGTGTATTTTCACATTCAAGTCGAAAAATATATGTAGCCTCTTATAAAAGGTGTATGCTCAAACTGTAATATGACGTACATGAAATACTGCAAGAGATTCTTAATCAACAGTCAACAGCCGTACAGATCCTACTGACGGTGGCCGTACAAACAACTTTAACAATGTTACAAATATGCGCCACACTGTGGAGCCACATCAATCAAGACTGACAAACACATTTCAGGAGAACATCGTCACCGTAACACAACATTAACACAACAGAAACAATTCCTAGAATTCCATGTGTTATAATATACACCCCCACCACCTAATCCCGCCCAGCTCAACCAACGTACGGAGGGGGTCGGTGATGTTTTGTGGCACGTGGTTGGGCGGTAGCGGGATTGTAGCCCGGAAGAGTCAGCGCTGCTTGGGCTTGTGGGTATTCGTTATGTTGTTTATGTTTTATTACAGTGAGGATGTTTTCCTGAAATGTGTTTATCATTCTAGTTCGATGTGGGTTCACAGCAGTGTGGTGCACATTTGTAACAGTGTTAAAGTTGTTTGTACAGCCACCGTCAGTGTGACCTGTGTGGCTGTTGACCAAGTATATCTTGCAGTCACTTTTCTAATGAACGACGAAACCATGCTCATCACATGCCTCAATTGGCACCCTGATGATGTGATGAATGAGCGTTCAATGAAACCCACCACGGTATTATGTGTCATATTCGCCCGGCCAAACTTTGAGTCAACCCTACATGAGGGTCAGTGAAATTCTTGTGGTGAAATGACAGGAATGGTAAGTATGTCGCTAGGGTGGGATAGCCATTCATGCAAGGTTAACCCACTTTGTATCAATTTCCTGCATCCCCCGCTAAAGTCAATGAGACACCCCTGATCCTAACAATTCAGAAAAAATATGTTAAACAATGGTATTTTTCTGTGGAATCGCCAGCATTGTCACTTCACTAAAGGTGGTTGATCGTAATAATTTTGAAAAACTCTTTAGAATAAAGGTATTTTTCTGCAGAACTGTTTGCATCGTCACTTTATTAAAGGTGGTTGATCTTAATAATTTAGTAAAAATCTGTAAAATTACGATATTTCACCCCAAAACGTTTCATGAAAATTTCTGTAAATCGAATATTTTTGATCATTATTTGGTTTACAATGTTTTACTTTAGTTTTATGGTTTTTGTTGGGCAGCCGTCGCTGCCAGTAAATGACCGTTTTTTTACAAAATTAATTTTTACAGTGTTTGCAAGGATAAAAGTTATTTTTTTTATTCAATATAACAGTAAAACTGTCATACTAAATATGAAAGGTTAATAAACATAATTCCAAAACCAAACATGAAATCTGTCTAAAAAAGCCTGTAATATTGACTTTATGTGAGTTTTACCTGAATTAGGTATTTTGGAAAGGTTCACAAATACAAAAATTTGGTTTTACTGGCCTCACATTGGTCACACTCAATAAGACAGTTTTTGAACCCTATCTCCAAAAATACACATGCAAAATTACAAAAAAATGCCTGAAGAAATGTATCTTTGTGAGTTTTACTGGATAAAAAAAACATTTTGTAAGGGTTGCAAAAACAAAAAGAAATGTTTTGTAATGTTAAAGTAATTTTAAGGTAAATTAATTTTTTTAAATCTTTATGTGTATTTTCACATTCAAGGCGAAAAATATATGTAGCCTCTTATAAAAGGTTTATGCTCAAACTAACATTTACATTTTTTTCCCTGTAATATGACATACATGAGTGACTGCAAGACATACTTAATCAACAGTCAACAGCCTTACAGATCACACTGACGGTGGCCGTACAAAAAACTTTAACAATGTTACAACCAACGCACGGAGGGGGGCGGTGATGTTTTGGGGCGCGGGGTTGGGTGGTAGCGGGGATGTAGCCCGGAAGAGATAGCGCTGCATGGTTTTGTGGGTATTTGTTATGTTGTGTTTATGTTTTATTACAGTGAAGATGTTTTCCTGAAATGTGTTTATCATTCTTGTTCAATGCGGGTTCACAGTGTGGTGCATATTTGTAACAGTGTTAAAGTTGTTTGTGCAGACACCGTCAGTGTGACCTGTGTGGCTGTTGACCAAGTATATCTTGCAGTCACTATCATATGCACAACAATACCGTGCACATCACATGCCTCAATTGGCACGCTGATGATTTGGTGAATGAACGTATGAAAAATCATTATCCTGAGATAATGTGAAAAAAGCAATAAAATTGTATTCAAACATAACTTCTAAACAACACATGCAAAATGGCTAATAATGCCTAGAGATATGTATTTGTGTTAGTTGTACTCGAAAAAATAATCTTTTGTAAGGTTTGCAAGGACACAAATTAGTTTTTTTATTCAATATAACAGTGTAATTGTCATACTAAATATGAAAGGTTTATAATCATAACTCCAAAACCAAACATGAAATTTGTCTAAAAAATCCTGTAACATTGAATTTATGTGCGTTTTAGCAGAATCAGGTATTTTGGAAAGAATCACAAATACAAAAATTAGGTTTTACTGGCCTCATATTGGTCACACTCAAAATGACAGATTTTGAAACATAACTCCAAAAATACACATGCAAAATGTCTAATAATGCCCGAAGAAATGCATCTTTGAGAGTTTTCCTGAAAAAAAACATTTGGTAAGGTTTGCAAAAACAAAATTTGATTTGTTACTCAATTTGACAGTAATGTACTAGGAATCCTGAGATAATGCGAAAAAAGCTGTGAAAATGTATTCCAACATAATTCTAAATCCAAACGTGCAAAATGTCTAAAAATGCCTGTGATATTGAATACTTGGGAGTTTTACTATATAAAGATGTTTTTCTAAGGTTTGCAAATACAAAAATGAGGTTTTACTCAATATGACTGTATACTGTATCACTCAATATGACAGTTATTTAAACATAACTCCTACACCACACATGGCTAATAATGCCTGATATAATGCATCTTTGGGAGTTTTCCTCAAAACGATTGCTTTTTTAAATCTTTGCAGTGCAAAAAATTGTTGTTTTACTCAATATGACAATAATGTTCTTGAAATCCTGAGATAATGCGAAAAAAGCAATAAAAAAGTTTTCAAACACAACTTTTAAACAACACATGCAAAAGGGCTAATAATGCCTAGAGATGTGTATCTTTGTTAGTTGTAGTAGAAAAATTATCTTTTGTAGGGTTCACTGTAAAAAAAAAAAAAATCAAATTTTTATGGTTTAGTTTACTCTAAATGTCTACTGTAATTTTTCAATTTTTTTAGATAGGTTATAAAACTGTAGAAATCAAGACATTATCTGTAAATAAACAAACCGCCTGTTATTTTGAATAATATACCAGTAATGACGAACTATGTATATTTCTATTTTTTTACAGAAAAATACCAAATCAATTATACATATTATTTTCTGTTTTCTCAAATTACTTTGTATTTCATGTAAAATTACAGTAATTAACTTTAATTAAATATGTAGCTTGTTATTTAAAAGTATTTGTCCATACTAACAATCTAAAAATGTTATATGTATTTTTAAGGTAAATCAAATTTTTTTAATATTTATGTGTATTTTCACATTCAAGGCGAAAAATATATGTAGCCTCTTATAAAAGGTTTATGCTCAAACTAACTATTACATTTTTTTCGCTGTAATATGACATACATGAATGACTGCAAGACATACTTAATCAACAGTCAACAGCCTTACAGATCACACTGACAGTGGCCGTACAAACGACTTTAACAATGTTACAAATATGCGCCACACTCTAGACCCACATCAAACAAGAATGACAAACACATTTCAGGAGAACATCTTCACCGTAACACAACATTAACACAACAGAAACAATACCCAGAATTCCATGTGTTACAATACACACCCCCACCACCTAAACCCGCCCACCTCAACCAACGCACGGAGGGGGGCGGTGATGTTTTGGGGCGCGGTGTTGGGTGGTAGCGGGGATGTAGCCCGGAAGAGATAGCGCTGCATGGTTTTGTGGGTATTTGTTATGTTGTGTTTATGTTTTATTACAGTGAGGATGTTTTCCTGAAATGGGTTTATCATTCTTGTTCATTGTGGGTTCACAGTGTGGTGCATATTTTTAACAGTGTTAAAGTTGTTTGTGCAGCCACCGTCAGTGTGACCTGTGTGGCTGTTGACCAAGTATATCTTGCAGTCACTATCATATGCACAACAATACCGTGCACATCACATGCCTCAATTGGCACGCTTATGATTTGGTGAATGAGTGTACCAAAAAGCCCACCGCGGTACTACTTGTCGTATTCGCCCGGCCAAGCTTTGAGTCAATCCTATATGAGGGTAGTTAAATTCTCGGGGTGAAATGGTGGGATTGGTAAGTACGTTGCTAGGTTGGGATAGTGATTCATGCAAGGTTAACCAACTTTGTATCAATTTCCTGCATCCAGTGGCCCACCGGTAAAGTGAATGAGACACCCCTGATCCTAACAATTCAGAAAAAATCTGTTAAAAAATGGTATTTTTCTGTGGAACCGCCAGCATTTTCACTTCACTAAAGGTGATTGATCGTAATAATTTGGAAAAACTCTTTAGAATAAAGGTATTTTTCTGCAGAACTGTTTGCATCGTCACTTTATTAAAGGTGGTTGATCTTAATAATATTGTAAAAATCTGTAAAATAACGATATTTCTCCCCAAAACATTTCATGAACATTTCTGTAAATATAATGTTTTTGATCATTATTTGGTTTACAATGTTTTAGTTTAATTTTATGGTTTTTGTTTGGCAGCCGTAGCTGCCAGTAAATGACCGTTTTTTTACAGAATTTATTTTTACAGTGTTTTCAAAGATACAAGTGTGTTTTTTTTATTCGATATAACAGTATTACTGTCATACTAAATATGAAAGGCTCATAAACATAACTCCAAAACCAAACATGAAATCTGTCTAAAAAAGCCTGTAATATTGACTTTATGTGAGTTTTACCTGAATTAGGTATTTTGGAAAGGTTTTCAAATACAAAAATTTGGTTTTACTGGCCTCACATTGGTCACACTCAATAAGACGTTTTTTGAACCATATCTCCAAAAATACACATGCACATCTACAAAAAAATGCCTGAAGAAATGTATATTTGTGAGTTTTACTGGAAAAAAAACATTTTGTAAGGTTTGCAAAAACAAAAATACATGTTTTACCCAATTTGACAGTAATGTACTTAAAATCCTGAGATAATGCAAAAAGAGCAATAAAAATGTATTCCAACATAATTCCTAATCCAAACGTGCAAATTGTCTAAAAATGCCTGTGATATTGAATCCATGTGAGTTTTACTAGATACAGTTGCTTTTCTATGGTTTGCAAATACAAAAATGAGGTTTTATTCAATATGACTGTATACTGTAACACTCAATATGAGTTACTTAAACATAACTCCTACACCACACATGAAAAATGGCTAATAATGCCTGAAATAATGCATCTTTGGGAGTTTTACTCGAAACATATGCTTTTTTAAATCTTGCAAATGCCAAAAGTAGTTTTTTACTCGATATGACTATAATAGTCTGAAAATCCTGAGATAATGCGAAAAAAGCAATAAAAATTTATTCAAACATAACTTCTAAACAACACTTGCAAAATGGCTAATAATAGCCAGAGATATGTTTTTTTGTTAGTTGTACTAGAAAAATCATCTTTTGTAAGGTTTGGAAGGACACAAGTTAGTTTTTTTATTCAATAAAACAGTGTAACTGTCATACTAAATATGAAAGGTTTATAATCATAACTCCAAAACCAAATATGAAATTTGTCTTAAAAAGCCTGTAATATTGAATTTATGTAAGTTTTAGCAGAATCAGGTATTTTGGAAAGAATCACAAATACAAATATTAGATTTTACTGGCCTCATATTGGTCACACTCAAAATGACAGTTTTTGAAACATAACTCCAAAAATACACATGCAAAATGTCTAATAATGCCCGAAGAAATGCATCTTTGAGTGTTTTCCTGAAAAAAAAAACATTTGGTAATGTTTGCAAAAACAAAATTTGATTTGTTACTCAATTTGACAGTAATGTACTTAGAATCCTGAGATAATGCAAAAAAAGCAATAAAAATGTACTCCAACATAATTCCTAATCCAAACGTGCAAAAAGTCTAAAAATGCCTGTGATATTGAATACATGTGAGTTTTACTATATACAGATGATGTTCTATGGTTTGCAAATAAAAAAATGAGGTTTTACTCAATATGACTGTATACTGTAACACTCAAAATGACAGTTCTTTAAACATAACTCCTACACCACACATGAAAAATGGCTAATAATGCCTGAAATAATGCATCTTTGGGAGTTTTACTCGAAACATATGCTTTTTTAAATCTTGCAAATGCCAAAAGTAGTTTTTTACTCAATATGACTATAATAGTCTGAAAATCCTGAGATAATGCGAAAAAAGCAATAAAAATTTATTCAAACATAACTTCTAAACAACACTTGCAAAATGGCTAATAATAGCCAGAGATATGTTTTTTTGTTAGTTGTACTAGAAAAATCATCTTTTGTAAGGTTTGGAAGGACACAAGTTAGTTTTTTTATTCAATAAAACAGTGTAACTGTCATACTAAATATGAAAGGTTTATAATCATAACTCCAAAACCAAATATGAAATTTGTCTTAAAAAGCCTGTAATATTGAATTTATGTAAGTTTTAGCAGAATCAGGTATTTTGGAAAGAATCACAAATCCAAATATTAGATTTTACTGGCCTCATATTGGTCACACTCAAAATGACAGTTTTTGAAGCTTAACTCCAAAAATACACATGCAAAATGTCTAATAATGCCTGAAGAAATGCATCTTCGAGAGTTTTCCTGAAAAAAAAAACATTTGGTAAGGTTTGCAAAAACAAAATTTGATTTGTTACTAAATTTGAGAGTAATGTACTTAGAATCCTGAGATAATGCAAAAAAAAGCAATAAAAATGTATTCCAACATAATTCCTAATCCAAACGTGCAAAATGTCTAAAAATGCCTGTGATATTGAATACATGTGAGTTTTACTATATACAGTTGTTTTTCTATGGTTTGCAAATACAAAAAAGAGGTTTTACTCAATATGACTGTATACTGTAACACTCAATATGCCAGTTATTTAAACATAACTCCTACACCACACATGAAAAATGGCTAATAATGCCTGAAATAATGCATCTTTGGGAGTTTTACTCGAAACATATGCTTTTTTAAATCTTGCAAATGCCAAAAGTAGTTTTTTACTCAATATGACTATAATAGTCTGAGAATCCTGAGATAATGAGAAAAAAGCAATACAAATTTATTCAAACATAACTTCTAAACAACACTTGCAAAATGGCTAATAATAGCTAGAGATATGTTTTTTTGTTAGTTGTACTAGAAAAATGATCTTTTGTAAGGTTTGCAAAGACACAAGTTTGTTTTTTTATTCAATATAACAGTGTAACTGTCATACTAAATATGAAAGGTTTATAATCATAACTCCAAAACAGAATATGAAATTTGTCTTAAAAACCCTTTAATATTGAATTTATGTAAGTTTTAGCAGAATCAGGTATTTTGGAAAGAATCACAAATACAAATATTAGATTTTACTGGCCTCATATTGGTCACACTCAAAATGACAGTTTTTGAAACAACTCCAAAAATACACATGCAAAATGTCTAATAATGCCCGAAGAAATGCATCTTTGAGAGTTTTCCTGAAAAAAAAAAACATTTGGTAAGGTTTGCAAAAAAAAAATTTGATTTGTTACTCAATTTGACAGTAATGTACTTAGAATCCTGAGATAATGCGAAAAAAGCAATAAAAATGTATTCCAACATAATTCTAAATCCAAACGTGCAAAATGTCTAAAAATGCCTGTGATATTGAATACATGTGAGTTTTACTAGACAGTTGTTTTTCTATGGTTTGCAAATACAAAAATGAGGTTTTACTCAATGTGCCTGTATACTGTAACACTCAATATGACAGTTATTTAAACATAACTCCTACACCACACATGAAAAGTGGCTAATAATGACTGAAATAATGCATCTTTGGGAGTTTTACTCGAAACAAATGCTTTCTTAAATCTTGCAAATGCAAAAAGTAGTTTTTTTAACTCAATATGACTATAATGTTCTTAGAATCCTGAGATAATGTGAAAAAAGCAATACAATTGTATTCAAACATAACTTCTAAACAACACATGCAATATGGCTAATAATAGCTAGAGATATGTTTTTTTTGTTAGTTGTACTAGAAAAATTATCTTTTGTAAGGTTTGCAAAGACACAAGTTAGTTTTCTATTCAATATAACAGTGTAACTGTCATACTAAATATGAAAGGTTTATAATCATAACTCCAAAACCAAATATGAAATGTGTCTTAAAAAGCCTTTAATATTGAATTTATGTAAGTTTTAGCAGAATCAGGTATTTTGGAAAGAATCACAAATACAAATATTAGATTTTACTGGCCTCATATTGGTCACACTCAAAATGACAGTTTTTGAAACATAACTCCAAAAATACACATGCAAAATGTCTAATAATGCCTGAAGAAATGCATCTTCGAGAGTTTTCCTGAAAAAAAAACATTTGGTAAGTTTTGCAAAAACAAAATTTGATTTGTTACTCAATTTGACAGTAATGTACATAGAATCCTGAGATAATGCGAAAAAAGCAATACAAATGTATTCCAACATAATTCCTAATCCAAACGTGCAAAATGTCTAAAAATGCCTCTGATATTGAATACATGTGAGTTTTACTAGATGCAGTTGTTTTTCTATGGTTTGCAAATACAAAAATGAGGTTTTACTCAATATGACTGTATACTGTAACACTCAATATGACAGTTATTTAAACATAACTCCTGCACCACACATGAAAAAGGGCTAATAATGCCTGAAAAAATGCATCTTTGGGAGTTTTACTCGAAACAAATGCTTTTTTAAATCTTGCAAATGCAAAAAGTAGTTTTTTACTCAATATGACTATAATAGTCTTATAATCCTGAGATAATGCGAAAAAAGCAATACAAATGTATTCAAAAATAACTTCTAAACAACACATGCAAAATGGCTGATAATGCCTAGAGATATGTTTGTTGGTTAGTTGTACTAGAAAAATGATATTTTGTAAGGTTTGCAAGGACACAAGTTAGTTTTTTTATTCAATATAACAGTGTAACTGTCATACTAAATATGAAAGGTTTATAATCATAACTCCAAAACCAAATATGAAATTTGTCTTTAAAAGCCTTTAATATTGAATTTATGTAAGTTTTAGCAAAATCAGGTATTTTGGAAAGAATCACAAATACAAATATTAGATTTTACTGGCCTCATATTGGTCACACTCAAAATGACAGTTTTTGAAACATAACTCCAAAAATACACATGCAAAATGTCTAATAATGCCCGAAGAAATGCATCTTTGAGAGTTTTCCTGAAAAAAAAAACATTTGGTAAGGTTTGCAAAAACAAAATTTGATTTGTTACTCAATTTGACAGTAATGTACTTAGAATCCTGAGATAATGCGAAAAAAGCAATAAAAATGTATTCCAACATAATTCCTAATCCAAACGTGCAAAATGTCTAAAAATGCCTGTGATATTGAATACTTTTGAGTTTTACTAGATACAGATGATTTTCTATGGTTTGCAAATAAAAAAATGAGGTTTTACTCAATATGACTGTATATTGTAACACTCAATATGACAGTTATTTAAACATAACTCCTACACCACACATGAAAAATGGCTAATAATGCCTGAAAAAATGCATTTTTGGGAGTTTTACTCGAAACATATGCTTTTTTAAATCTTGCAAATGCAAAAAGTAGTTTTTTACTCAATATGACTATAATAGTCTTACAATCCTGAGATAATGCGAAAAAAGCAATGAAAATGTATTCAAACATAAATTCTAAACAACACATGCAAAATGGCTAATAATAGCTAGAGATATGTTTTTTTGTTAGTTGTACTAGAAAAATGATCTTTTGTAAGGTTTGCAAAGACACAAGTTAGTTTTTTTATTCAATATAACAGTGTAACTGTCATACTAAATATGAAAGGTTTATAATCATAACTCCAAAACCAAATATGAAATTTGTCTTAAAAAGCCTTTAATATTGAATTTGTGTAAGTTTTAGCAGAATCAGGTATTTTGGAAAGAATCACAAATACAAATATTAGATTTTACTGGCCTCATATTGGTCACACTCAAAATGACAGTTTTTGAAGCATAACTCCAAAAATACACATGCAAAATGTCTAATAATGCCTGAAAAAATGCATATTCGAGAGTTTTCCTGAAAAAAAAACATTTGGTAAGGTTTGCAAAAACAAAATTTGATTTGTTACTCAATTTGACAGTAATGCACTTAGAATCCTGAGATAAAGCGAAAAAAGCAATAAAAATGTAGTCCAACATAATTCCTAATGCAAACGTGCAAAATGTCTAAAAATGCCTCTGATATTGAATACATGTGAGTTTTACTAGATGCAGTTGTTTTTCTATGGTTTGCAAATACAAAAATGAGGTTTTACTCAATATGACTGTATACTGTAACACTCAATATGACAGTTATTTAAACATAACTCCTGCACCACACATGAAAAATGGCTAATAATGCCTGAAAAAATGCATCTTTGGGAGTTTTACTCGAAACATATGCTTTTTTAAATCTTGCAAATACAAAAAGTAGTTTTTTACTCAATATGACTATAATAGTCTTACAATCCTGAGATAATGCGAAAAAAGCAATAAAAATGTATTCAAACATAACTTCTAAACAACACATGCAAAATGGCTAATAATAGCTAGAGATATATTTTTTTGTTAGTTGTACTAGAAAAATGATCTTTTGTAAGGTTTGCAAAGACACAAGTTAGTTTTTTTATTCAATTTAACAGTGTACCTGTCATAATAAATATGAAAGGTTTATAATCATAACTCCAAAACCAAATATGAAATTCGTCTTAAAACGCCTTTAATATTGAATTTATGTAAGTTTTACCAAAATCAGGTATTTTGGAAAGAATCACAAATACAAATATTAGATTTTACTGGCCTCATATTGGTCACACTCAAAATGACAGTTTTTGAAACATAACTCCAAAAATACACCTGCAAAATGTCTAATAATGCCTGATAAAATGCATCTTCGAGAGTTTTCCTGAAAAAAAACATTTGGTAAGGTTTGCAAAAACCAAATTTTATTTGTTACTCAATTTGACAGTAATGTACTTAGAATCCTGAGATAATGCGAAAAAAGCAATAAAAATGTATTCCAACATAATTCCTAATCCAAACGTGCAAAATGTCTAAAAATGCCTGTGATATTGAATACATGTGAGTTTTACTAGATGCAGTTGTTTTTCTATGGTTTGCAAATACAAAAATGAGGTTTTACTCAATATGACTGTATACTTAAACACTCAATATGACAGTTATTTAAACATAACTCCTACACCACACATGAAAAATGGCTAATAATGCCTGAAATAATGCATCTTTGGGAGTTTTACTCGAAACATATGCTTTTTTAAATCTTGCAAATGCCAAAAGTAGTTTTTTACTCAATATGACTATAATAGTCTTAGAATCCTGAGATAATGCGAAAAAAGCAATACAAATTTATTCAAACATAACTTCTAAACAACACTTGCAAAATGGCTAATAATAGCCAGAGATATGTTTTTTTGTTAGTTGTACTAGAAAAATGATCTTTTGTAAGGTTTGCAAAGACAAAAGTTAGTTTTTTTATTCAATATAACAGTGTAACTGTCATACTAAATATGAAAGGTTTATAATCATAACTCCAAAACCAAATATGAAATGTGTCTTAAAAAGCCTTTAATATTGAATTTATGTAAGTTTTAGCAAAATCAGGTATTTTGGAAAGAATCACAAATACAAATATTAGATTTTACTGGCCTCATATTGGTCACACTCAAAATGACAGTTTTTGAAACATAACTCCAAAAATACACATGCAAAATGTCTAATAATGCCCGAAGAAATGCATCTTTGAGAGTTTTCCTGAAAAAAAAAACATTTGGTAAGGTTTGCAAAAAAAAAATTTGATTTGTTACTCAATTTGACAGTAATGTACTTAGAATCCTGAGATAATGCGAAAAAAGCAATAAAAATGTATTCCAACATAATTCCTAATCCAAACGTGCAAAATGTTTAAAAATGCCTGTGATATTGAATATTTTTGAGTTTTACTAGATACAGATGATTTTCTATGGTTTGTAAATACAAAAATTAGGTTTTACTCAATATGACTGTATACTGTAACACTCAATATGACAGTTATTTAAACATAACTTCTACACCACACAAGAAAAATGGCTAATAATGCCTGAAAAAATGCATCTTTGGGAGTTTTACTCGAAACATATGCTTTTTTAAATCTTGCAAATGCAAAAAGTAGTGTTTTACTCAATATGACTATAATAGTCTTACAATCCTGAGATAATGCGAAAAAAGCAATAAAAATGTATTCAAACATAACTTCTAAACAACACATGCAAAATGGCTAATAATAGCTAGAGATATGTTTTTTTGTTAGTTGTACTAGAAAAATGATCTTTTGTAAGGTTTGCAAAGACACAAGTTAGTTTTTTTATTCAATATAACAGTGTAACTGTCATACTAAATATGAAAGGTTTATAATCATAACTCCAAAACCAAATATGAAATGTGTCTTAAAAAGCCTTTAATATTGAATTTATTTAAGTTTTACCAAAATCAGGTATTTTGGAAAGAATCACAAATACAAATATTAGATTTTACTGGCCTCATATTGGTCACACTCAAAATGAAAGTTTTTGAAACATAACTCCAAAAATACACATGCAAAATGTCTAATAATGCCCGAAGAAATGCATCTTTGAGAGTTTTCCTGAAAAAAAAAAACATTTGGTAAGGTTTGCAAAAACAAAATTTGATTTGTTACTCAATTTGACAGTAATGTAGTTAGAATCCTGAGATAATGCGAAAAAAGCAATAAAAATGTATTCCAACATAATTCCTAATCCAAACGTGCAAAATGTCTAAAAATGCCTGTGATATTGAATATTTTTGAGTTTTACTAGATACAGATGATTTTCTATGGTTTGTAAATACAAAAATGAGGTTTTACTCAATATGACTGTATACTGTAACACTCAATATGACAGTTATTTAAACATAACTCCTACACCACACATGAAAAATGGCTAATAATGCCTGAAAAAATGCATCTTTGGGAGTTTTACTCGAAACATATGCTTTTTTAAATCTTGCAAATGCAAAAAGTAGTTTTTTACTCAATATGACTATAATAGTCTTACAATCCTGAGATAATGCAAAAAAAGCAATAAAAATGTATTCCAACATAATTCCTAATCCAAACGTGCAAAATGTCTAAAAATGCCTGTGATATTGAATATTTTTGAGTTTTACTAGATACAGATGATTTTTTATGGTTTCCAAACGTGCAAAATGTCTAAAAATGCCTGTGATATTGAATATTTTTGAGTTGTACTAGATACAGATGATTTTCTATGGTTTGTAAATACAAAAATTAGGTTTTACTCAATATGACTGTATACTGTAACACTCAATATGACAGTTATTTAAACATAACTTCTACACCACACAAGAAAAATGGCTAATAATGCCTGAAAAAATGCATCTTTGGGAGTTTTACTCGAAACATATGCTTTTTTAAATCTTGCAAATGCAAAAAGTAGTTTTTTACTCAATATGACTATAATAGTCTTACAATCCTGAGATAATGCGAAAAAAGCAATAAAAATGTATTCAAACATAACTTCTAAACAACACATGCAAAATGGCTAATAATAGCTAGAGATATGTTTTTTTGTTAGTTGTACTAGAAAAATGATCTTTTGTAAGGTTTGCAAAGACACAAGTTAGTTTTTTTATTCAATATAACAGTGTAACTGTCATACTAAATATGAAAGGTTTATAATCATAACTCCAAAACCAAATATGAAATGTGTCTTAAAAAGCCTTTAATATTGAATTTATTTAAGTTTTACCAAAATCAGGTATTTTGGAAAGAATCACAAATACAAATATTAGATTTTACTGGCCTCATATTGGTCACACTCAAAATGAAAGTTTTTGAAACATAACTCCAAAAATACACATGCAAAATGTCTAATAATGCCCGAAGAAATGCATCTTTGAGAGTTTTCCTGAAAAAAAAAAACATTTGGTAAGGTTTGCAAAAACAAAATTTGATTTGTTACTCAATTTGACAGTAATGTAGTTAGAATCCTGAGACAATGCGAAAAAAGCAATAAAAATGTATTCCAACATAATTCCTAATCCAAACGTGCAAAATGTCTAAAAATGCCTGTGATATTGAATATTTTTGAGTTTTACTAGATACAGATGATTTTCTATGGTTTGTAAATACAAAAAGGAGGTTTTACTCAATATGACTGTATACTGTAACACTCAATATGACAGTTATTTAAACATAACTCCTACACCACACATGAAAAATGGCTAATGATGCCTGAAAAAATGCATCTTTGGGAGTTTTACTCGAAACATATGCTTTTTTAAATCTTGCAAATGCAAAAAGTAGTTTTTTACTCAATATGACTATAATAGTCTAACAATCCTGAGATAATGCAAAAAAAGCAATAAAAATGTATTCCAACATAATTCCTAATCCAAACGTGCAAAATGTCTAAAAATGCCTGTGATATTGAATATTTTTGAGTTTTACTAGATACAGATGATTTTTTATGGTTTCCAAACGTGCAAAATGTCTAAAAATGCCTGTGATATTGAATATTTTTGAGTTTTACTAGATACAGATGATTTTCTATGGTTTGTAAATACAAAAATGAGGTTTTACTCAATATGACTGTATACTGTAACACTCAATATGACAGTTATTTAAACATAACTCCTACACCACACATGAAAAATGGCTAATAATGCCTGAAAAAATGCATCTTTGGGAGTTTTACTCGAAACATATGCTTTTTTAAATCTTGCAAATGCAAAAAGTAGTTTTTTACTCAATATGACTATAATAGTCTTACAATCCTGAGATAATGCGAAAAAAGCAATAAAAATGTATTCAAACATAACTTCTAAACAACACATGCAAAATGGCTAATAATAGCTAGAGATATGTTTTTTTGTTAGTTGTACTAGAAAAATGATATTTTGTAAGGTTTGCAAAGACACAAGTTAGTTTTTTTATTCAATATAACAGTGTAACTGTCATACTAAATATGAAAGGTTTATAATCATAACTCCAAAACCAAATATGAAATGTGTTTTAAAAAGCCTTTAATATTGAATTTATTTAAGTTTTACCAAAATCAGGTATTTTGGAAAGAATCACAAATACAAATATTATATTTTACTGGCCTCATATTGGTCACACTCAAAATGACAGTTTTTGAAACATAACTCCAAAAATACACATGCAAAATGTCTAATAATGCCCGAAGAAATGCATCTTTGAGAGTTTTCCTGAAAAAAAAAAACATTTGGTAAGGTTTGCAAAAACCAAATTTGATTTGTTACTCAATTTGACAGTAATGTACTTAGAATCCTGAGATAATGCGAAAAAAGCAATAAATAAATAAATAAATAAATGGGTTGTACTTGTATAGCGCTTTTCTACCTTCAAGGTACTCAAAGCGCTTTGACACTACTTCCACATTTACCCATTCACACACACATTCACACACTGATGGAGGGAGCTGCCATGCAAGGCGCCAACCAGCACCCATCAGGAGCAAGGGTGAAGTGTCTTGCTCAGGACACAACGGACGTGACGAGGTTGGTTCTAGGTGGGATTTGAACCAGTGACCCTCGGTTTGCGCACGGCCACTCTCCCACTGCGCCACGCCGTCCCTAAATAAACATGTATTCCAACATAATTCCTAATCCAAACGTGCAAAATGTCTAAAAATGCCTGTGATATTGAATATTTTTGAGTTTTACTAGATACAGATGATTTTCTATGGTTTGTAAATACAAAAATGAGGTTTTACTCAATATGACTGTATACTGTAACACTCAATATGACAGTTATTTAAACATAACTCCTACACCACACATGAAAAATTGCTAATAATGCCTGAAAAAATGCATCTTTGGGAGTTTTACTCGAAACATATGCTTTTTTAAATCTTGCAAATGCAAAAAGTAGTTTTTTACTCAATATGACTATAATAGTCTTACAATCCTGAGAGAATGCGAAAAAAGCAATGAAAATGTATTCAAGCATAACTTCTAAACAACACATGCAAAATGGCTAATAATAGCTAGAGATATGTTTTTTTGTTAGTTGTACTAGAAAAATGATCTTTTGTAAGGTTTGCAAATACACAAGTTCGTTTTTTTATTCAATATAACAGTGTAACTGTCATACTAAATATGAAAGGTTTATAATCATAACTCCAAAACCAAATATGAAATTTGTCTTAAAAAGCCTTTAATATTGAATTTGTGTAAGTTTTAGCAGAATCAGGTATTTTGGAAAGAATCACAAATACAAATATTAGATTTTACTGGCCTCATATTGGTCACACTCAAAATGACAGTTTTTGAAGCATAACTCCAAAAATACACATGCAAAATGTCTAATAATGCCTGAAAAAAATGCATCTTCGAGAGTTTTCCTGAAAAAAAACATTTGGTAAGGTTTGCAAAAACAAAATTTGATTTGTTACTCAATTTGACAGTAATGCACTTAGAATCCTGAGATAATGCGAAAAAAGCAATAAAAATGTAGTCCAACATAATTCCTAATGCAAACGTGCAAAATGTCTAAAAATGCCTGTGATATTGAATACATGTGAGTTTTACTAGATGCAGTTTTTTTTCTATGGTTTGCAAATACAAAAATGAGGTTTTACTCAATATGACTGTATACTGTAACACTTAATATGACAGTTATTTAAACATAACTCCTGCACCACACATGAAAAATGGCTAATAATGCCTGAAAAAATGCATCTTTGGGAGTTTTACTCGAAACATATGCTTTTTTAAATCTTGCAAGTGCAAAAAGTAGTTTTTTTATTCAATATGACTATAATAGTCTTACAATCCTGAGATAATGCGAAAAAAGCATTACAAATGTATTCAAACATAACTTCTAAACAACACATGCAAAATGGCTAATAATGCCTAGAGATATGTTTGTTGGTTAGTTTTACTAGAAAAATGATATTTTGTAAGGTTTGCAAAGACACAAGTTAGTTTTTTTATTCAATATAACAGTGTAACTGTCATACTAAATATGAAAGGTTTATAATCATAACTCCAAAACCAAAAATGAAATTCGTCTTTAAAAGCCTTTAATATTGAATTTATGTAAGTTTTAGCAGAATCAGGTATTTTGGAAAGAATCACAAATACAAATATTAGATTTTACTGGCCTCATATTGGTCACACTCAAAATGACAGTTTTTGAAACATAACTCCAAAAATACACATGCAAAATGTCTAATAATGCCCAAAGAAATGCATCTTTGAGAGTATTCCTGAAAAAAAAACATTTGGTAAGGTTTGCAAAAACAACATTTGATTTGTTACTCAATTTGACAGTAATGTACTTAGAATCCTGAGATAATGCGAAAAAAGCAATAAAAATGTATTCCAACATAATTCCTAATCCAAACGTGCATAACGTCTAAAAATGCCTGTGATATTGAATACTTTTGAGTTTTACTAGATACAGATGATTTTCTATGGTTTGCAAATTAAAAAATGAGGTTTTACTCAATATGACTGTATACTCTAACACTCAATATGACAGTTATTTAAACATAACTCCTACACCACACATGAAAAATGGCTAATAATGCCTGAAATAATGCATCTTTGGGAGTTTTACTCGAAACATATGCTTTTTTAAATCTTGCAAATGCAAAAAGTAGTTTTTTACTCAATATGAATATAATAGTCTTAGAATCCTGAGATAATGTGTGAAAAGCAATAAAAATGTATTCAAACATAACTTCTAAACAACACATGCAAAATGGCTAATAATAGCTAGAGACATATTTTTTTGTTAGTTGTAATAGAAAAATGATCTTTTGTAAGGTTTGCAAAGACACAAGTTAGTTTTTTTATTCAATATAACAGTGTAACTGTCATAATAAATATGAAAGGTTTATAATCATAACTCCAAAACCAAATATGAAATTTGTCTTAAAACGCCTTTAATATTGAATTTATGTAAGTTTTACCAAAATCAGGTATTTTGGAAAGAATCACAAATACAAATATTAGATTTTACTGGCCTCATATTGGTCACACTCAAAATGACAGTTTTTGAAACATAACTCCAAAAATACACATGCAAAATGTCTAATAATGCCCGAAGAAATGCATCTTTGAGAGTATTCCTGAAAAAAAAAAACATTTGGTAAGGTTTGCAAAAACAACATTTGATTTGTTACTCAATTTGACAGTAATGTACTTAGAATCCTGAGATAATGCGAAAAAAGCAATAAAAATGTATTCCAACATAATTCCTAATCCAAACGTGCAAAATGTCTAAAAATGCCTGTGATATTGAATACTTTTGAGTTTTACTAGATACAGATGATTTTCTATGGTTTGCAAATTAAAAAATGAGGTTTTACTCAATATGACTGTATACTCTAACACTCAATATGACAGTTATTTAAACATAACTCCTACACCACACATGAAAAATGGCTAATAATGCCTGAAATAATGCATCTTTGGGAGTTTTACTCGAAACATATGCTTTTTTAAATCTTGCAAGTGCAAAAAGTAGTTTTTTTACTCAATATGACTATAATAGTCTTGCAATCCTGAGATAATGCGAAAAAAGCAATAAAAATGTATTCAAACATAACTTCTAAACAACACATGCAAAATGGCTAATAATAGCTAGAGATATATTTTTTTGTTAGTTGTAATAGAAAAATGATCTTTTGTAAGGTTTGCAAAGACACAAGTTAGTTTTTTTATTCAATATAACAGTGTAACTGTCATAATAAATATGAAAGGTTTATAATCATAACTCCAAAACCAAATATGAAATTTGTCTTAAAACGCCTTTAATATTGAATTTATGTAAGTTTTACCAAAATCAGGTATTTTGGAAAGAATCACAAATACAAATATTAGATTTTACTGGCCTCATATTGGTCACACTCAAAATGACAGTTTTTGAAACATAACTCCAAAAATACACATGCAAAATGTCTAATAATGCCCGAAGAAATGCATCATTGAGAGTATTCCTGAAAAAAAACATTTGGTAAGGTTTGCAAAAACAAAATTTGATTTGTTACTCAATTTGACAGTAATGTACTTAGAATCCTGAGATAATGCGAAAAAAGCAATAAAAATGTATTCCAACATAATTCCTAATCCAAACGTGCAAAATGTCTAAAAATGCCTGTGATATTGAATACATGTGAGTCTTACTAGATGCAGTTGTTTTTCTATGGTTTGCAAATACAAAAATGAGGTTTTACTCAATATGACTGTATACTGTAACACTCAATATGACAGTTATTTAAACATAACTCCTACACCACACATGAAAAATGGCTAATAATGCCTGAAATAATGCATCTTTGAGAGTATTCCTGAAAAAAAACATTTGGTAAGGTTTGCAAAAACAAAATTTGATTTGTTACTCAATTTGACAGTAATGTACTTAGAATCCTGAGATAATGCGAAAAAAGCAATAAAAATGTATTCCAACATAATTCCTAATCCAAACGTGCAAAATGTCTAAAAATGCCCGTGATATTGAATACATGTGAGTTTTACTAGATGCAGTTGTTTTTCTATGGTTTGCAAATACAAAAATGAGGTTTTACTCAATATGACTGTATACTCTAACACTCAATATGACAGTTATTTAAACATAACTCCTACACTACACATGAAAAATGGCTAATAATGCCTGAAATAATGCATCTTTGGGAGTTTTACTCGAAACATATGCTTTTTTAAATCTTGCAAATGCCAAAAGTAGTTTTTTACTCAATATGACTATAATAGTCTTACAATCCTGAGATAATGCGAAAAAGGCAATAAAAATGTATTCAAACATAACTTCTAAACAACACATGCAAAATGGCTAATAATAGCTAGAGATATATTTTTTTGTTAGTTGTACTAGAAAAATGATCTTTTGTAAGGTTTGCAAAGACACAAGTTAGTTTTTTTATTCAATATAACAGTGTAACTGTCATACTAAATATGAAAGGTTTATAATCATAACTCCAAAACCAAATATGAAATGTGTCTTAAAAAGCCTTTAATATTGAATTTATGTAAGTTTTAGCAAAATCAGGTATTTTGGAAAGAATCACAAATACAAATATTAGATTTTACTGGCCTCATATTGGTCACACTCAAAATGACAGTTTTTGAAACATAACTCCAAAAATACACATGCAAAATGTCTAATAATGCCTGAAGAAATGCATCTTCGAGAGTTTTCCTGGAAAAAAAACATTTGGTAAGGTTTGCAAAAACAAAATTTGATTTGTTACTCAATTTGACAGTAATGTACTTAGAATCGTGAGATAATGCGAAAAAAGCAATAAAAATGTATTCCAACATAATTCCTAATCCAAACGTGCAAAATGTCTAAAAATGCCTGTGATATTGAATACATGTGAGTTTTACTAGATACAGTTGTTTTTCTATGGTTTGCAAATACAAAAATAAAGTTTTACTCAATATGACTGTATACTGTAACACTCAATATGACAGCTATTTAAACATAACTCCAACACCACACATGAAAAATGGCTAATAATGCCTGAAATAATGCATCTTTGGGAGTTTCACTCGAAACATATGCTTTTTTAAATCTTGCAAATGCAAAAAGTAGTTTTTTACTCAATATGACTATAATAGTCTTAGAATCCTGAGATAATGCGAAAAAAGCAATACAAATGTATTCAAACATAACTTCTAAACAACACATGCAAAATGGCTAATAATAGCTAGAGATATGTTTTTTTGTTAGTTGTACTAGAAAAAGGATCTTTTGTAAGGTTTGCAAAGACACAAGTTAGTTTTTTTATTCAATATAACAGTGTAACTGTCCTACTAAATATGAAAGGTTTATAATCATAACTCCAAAACCAAATATGAAATGTGTCTTAAAAAGCCTTTAATATTGAATTTATGTAAGTTTTAGCAGAATCAGGTATTTTGGAAAGAATCACAAATACAAATATTAGATTTTACTGGCCTCATATTGGTCACACTCAAAATGACAGTTTTTGAAGCATAACTCCAAAAATACACATGCAAAATGTCTAATAATGCCTGAAAAAATGCATCTTCGAGAGTTTTCCTGAAAAAAAACATTTGGTAAGGTTTGCAAAAACAAAATTTAATTTGTTACTCAATTTGATAGTAATGTACTTAGAATCCTGAGATAATGCGAAAAAAGCAATAAAAATGTATTCCAACATAATTCCTAATCCAAACGTGCAAAATGTCTAAAAATGCCTGTGATATTGAATACATTTGAGTTTTACTAGATACAGTTGTTTTTCTATTGTTTGCAAATACAAAAATGAGGTTTTACTCAATATGACTGTATACTGTAACACTCAATATGACAGTTATTTAAACATAACTCCTACACCACACATGAAAAATGGCGAATAATGCCTAAAATAATGCATCTTTGGGAGTTTTACTCGAAACATATGCTTTTTTAAATCTTGCAAATGCCAAAAGTAGTTTTTTACTCAATATGACTATAATAGTCTGAAAATCCTGAGATAATGCGAAAAAAAACAATAAAAATGTATTCAAACATAACTTCTAAACAACACTTGCAAAATGGCTAATAATAGCCAGAGATATGTTTTTTTGTTAGTTGTACTAGAAAAATGATCTTTTGTAAGGTTTGCAAAGACACAAGTTATTTTTTTTATTCAATATAACAGTGTAACTGTCATACTAAATATGAAAGGTTTATAATCATTACTCCAAAACCAAATATGAAATGTGTCTTAAAAAGCCTTTAATATTGAATTTATGTAAGTTTGAGCAGAATCAGGTATTTTGGAAAAAATCACAAATACAAATATTAGATTTTACTGGCCTCATATTGGTCACACTCAAAATGACAGTTTTTGAAGCATAACTCCAAAACTGCACATGCAAAATGTCTAATGATGCCTGAAAAATTGCATCTTTGAGAGTTTTCCTGAAAAAAAAACATTTGGTAAGGTTTGCAAAAAAAAAATTAGATTTGTTACTCAATTTGACAGTAATGTACTTAGAATCCTGAGATAATGCGAAAAAAGCAATAAAAATGTATTCCAACATAATTTCTAAATCCAAACGTGCAAAATGTCTAAGAATGCCTATGATATTGAATACATGTGAGTTTTACTGGATGCAGTTGTTTTTCTATGGTTTGCAAATACAAAAATGAGGTTTTACTCAATATGACTGTATACTGTAACACTCAACATGACAGTTATTTAGACATAACTCCTACACCACACATGAAAAATGGCTAATAATGCCTGAAAAAATGCATCTTTGGGAGTTTTACTCGAAACGTATGCTTTTTTAAATCTTGCAAATGCAAAAAGTAGTTTTTTACTCAATGTGACTATAATAGTCTTACAATCCTGAGATAATGCGAAAAAAGCAATAAAAATGTATTCAAACATAACTTCTAAACAACACATGCAAAATGGCTAATAATGCCTAGAGATATGTTTGTTGGTTAGTTGTACTAGAAAAATGATATTTTGTAAGGTTTGCAAGGACACAAGTTTGTTTTTTTATTCAATATAACAGTGTAACTGTCATACTAAATATGAAAGGTTTATAATCATAACTCCAAAACCAAATATGAAATTTGTCTTAAAAAGCCTTTAATATTGAATTTATGTAAGTTTTAGCAGAATCAGGTATTTTGGAAAGAATCACAAATACAAATATTAGATTTTACTGGCCTCATATTGGTCACACTCAAAATGACAGTTTTTGAAGCATAACTCCGAAACTGCACATGCAAAGTGTCTAATAATGCCTGAAAAAATTGCATCTTTGAGAGTATTCCTGAAAAAAAAAAAATTTGGTAAGGTTTGCAAAAACAAAATTTGATTTGTTACTCAATTTGACAGTAATGTACTTAGAATCCTGAGATAATGCGAAAAAAGCAATAAAAATGTATTCCAACATAATTTCTAAATCCAAACGTGCAAAATGTCTAAAAATGCCTGTGATATTGAATACATGTGAGTTTTACTAGATGCAGTTGTTTTTCTATGGTTTGCAAATACAAAAATGAGGTTTTACTCAATATGACTGTATACTGTAACACTCAATATGACAGTTATTTAAACATAACTCCTACACCACACATGAAAAATGGCTAATAATGCCTGAAAAAATGCATCTTTGGGAGTTTTACTCGAAATATATGCTTTTTTAAATCTTGCAAATGCAAAAAGTAGTTTTTTACTCAATGTGACTATAATAGTCTTACAATCCTGAGATAATGCGAAAAAAGGAATAAAAATGTATTCAAACATAACTTCTAAACAACACATGCAAAATGGCTAATAATAGCTAGAGATATGTTTTTTTGTTAGTTGTACTAGAAAAACGATCTTTTGTAAGGTTTGCAAAGACACAAGTTAGTTTTTTTTATTCAGTATAACAGTGTAACTGTCATACTAAATATGAAAGGTTTATAATCATAACTCCAAAACCAAATATGAAATGTGTCTTAAAAAGCCTTTAATATTGAATTTATGTAAGTTTTAGCAGAATCAGGTATTTTGGAAAGAATCACAAATACAAATATTAGATTTTACTGGCCTCATATTGGTCACACTCAAAATGACAGTTTTTGAAACATAACTCCAAAAATACACATGCAAAATGTCTAATAATGCCCGAAGAAATGCATCTTTGAGAGTTTTCCTGGAAAAAAAACATTTGGTAAGGTTTGCAAAAACAAAATTTGATTTGTTACTCAATTTGACAGCAATGTACTTAGAATCCTGAGATAATGCGAAAAAAGCAATAAAAATGTATTCCAACATAATTTCTAAATCCAAACGTGCAAAATGTCTAAAAATGCCTGTGATATTGAATACATGTGAGTTTTACTAGATGCAGTTGTTTTTCTATGGTTTGCAAATACAAAAATGAGGTTTTACTCAATATGACTGTATACTGTAACACTCAATATGACAGTTATTTAAACATAACTCCTACACCACACATGAAAAATGGCTAATAATGCCTGAAAAAATGCATCTTTGGGAGTTTTACTCGAAACATATGCTTTTTTAAATCTTGCAAATGCAAAAAGTAGTTTTTTACTCAATGTGACTATAATAGTCTTACAATCCTGAGATAATGCGAAAAAAGCAATAAAAATGTATTCAAACATAACTTCTAAACAACAGATGCAAAATGGCTAATAATAGCTAGAGATATGTTTTTTTTGTTAGTTGTACTAGAAAAATGATATTTTGTAAGGTTTGCAAAGACACAAGTTAGTTTTTTTTATTCAATATAACAGTGTAACTGTCATACTAAATATGAAAGGTTTATAATCATAACTCCAAAACCAAATATGAAATGTGTCTTAAAAAGCCTTTAATATTGAATTTATGTAAGTTTTAGCAGAATCAGGTATTTTGGAAAGAATCACAAATACAAATATTAGATTTTACTGGCCTCATATTGGTCACACTCAAAATGACAGTTTTTGAAGCATAACTCCAAAAATACACATGCAAAATGTCTAATAATGCCTGAAAAAATGCATCTTCGATAGTTTTCCTGAAAAAAAAACATTTGGTAAGGTTTGCAAAAACAAAATTTAATTTGTTACTCAATTTGACAGTAATGTACTTAGAATCCTGAGATAATGCGAAAAAAGCAATAAAAATGTATTCCAACATAATTCCTAATCCAAACATGCAAAAAGTCTAAAAATGCCTGTGATATTGAATACATGTGAGTTTTAATAGATACAGGTGTTTTTCTATGGTTTGCAAATACAAAAATGAGGTTTTACTCAATATGACTGTATACTGTAACACTCAATATGACAGTTATTTAAACATAACTCCTACACCACACATGAAAAATGGCTAATAATGCCTGAAAAAATGCATCTTTGGGAGTTTTACTCGAAACATATGCTTTTTTAAATCTTGCAAATGCAAAAAGTAGTTTTTTACTCAATGTGACTATAATAGTCTTACAATCCTGAGATAATGCGAAAAAAGCAATAAAAATGTATTCAAACATAACTTCTAAACAACACATGCAAAATGGCTAATAATAGCTAGAGATATGTTTTTTTTTGTTAGTTGTACTAGAAAAATGATATCTTGTAAGGTTTGCAAAGACACAAGTTAGTTTTTTTATTTAATATAACAGTGTAACTGTCATACTAAATATGAAAGGTTTATAATCATAACTCCAAAACCAAATATGAAATGTGTCTTAAAAAGCCTTTAATATTGAATTTATGTAAGTTTTAGCAGAATCAGGTATTTTGGAAAGAATCACAAATACAAATATTAGATTTTACTGGCCTCATATTGGTCACACTCAAAATGACAGTTTTTGAAGCATAACTCCAAAACTGCACATGCAAAATGTCTAATAATGCCTGAAAAATTGCATCTTTGAGAGTTTTCCTGAAAAAAAAAAACATTTGATAAGGTTTGCAAAAACAAAATTTGATTCGTTACTCAATTTGACAGTAATGTACTTAGAATCCTGAGATAATGCGAAAAAAGCAATAAAAATGTATTCCAACATAATTTCTAAATCCAAACGTGCAAAATGTCTAAAAATGCCCGTGATATTGAATACATGTGAGTTTTACTAGATGCAGTTGTTTTTCTATGGTTTGCAAATACAAAAATGAGGTTTTACTCAATATGACTGTATACTGTAACACTCAATATGACAGTTATTTAAACATAACTCCTACACCACACATGAAAAATGGCTAATAATGCCTGAAAAAATGCATCTTTGGGAGTTTTACTCGAAACACATGCTTTTTTAAATCTTGCAAATGCAAAAAGTAGTTTTTTACTCAATGTGACTATAATAGTCTTACAATCCTGAGATAATGCGAAAAAAGCAATAAAAATGTATTCAAACATAACTTCTAAACAACACATGCAAAATGACTAATAATGCCTAGAGATATGTTTGTTGGTTAGTTGTACTAGAAAAATGATCTTTTGTAAGGTTTGCAAAGACACAAGTTTGTTTTTTTATTCAATATAACAGTGTAACTGTCATACTAAATATGAAAGGTTTATAATCATAACTCCAAAACCAAATATGAAATTTGTCTTAAAAAGCCTTTAATATTGAATTTATGTAAGTTTTAGCAGAATCAGGTATTTTGGAAAGAATCACAAATACAAATATTAGATTTTACTGGCCTCATATTGGTCACACTCAAAATGACAGTTTTTGAAGCATAACTCCAAAACTGCACAAGCAAAGTGTCTAATAATGCCTGAAAAATTGCATCGTTGAGAGTTTTCCTGAAAAAAAAAACATTTGGTAAGGTTTGCAAAAACAAAATTTGATTTGTTACTCAATTTGACAGTAATGTACTTAGAATCCTGAGAAAATGCGAAAAAAGCAATAAAAATGTATTCCAACATAATTTCTAAATCCAAACGTGCAAAATGTCTAAAAATGCCTGTGATATTGAATACATGTGAGTTTTACTAGATGCAGTTGTTTTTCTATGGTTTGCAAATACAAAAATGAGGTTTTACTCAATATGACTGTATACTGTAACACTCAATATGACAGTAATTTAAACATAACTCCTACACCACACATGAAAAATGGCTAATAATGCCTGAAAAAAGGCATCTTTAGGAGTTTTACTCGAAACATATTCTTTTTTAAATCTTGCAAATGCAAAAAGTAGTTTTCTACTCAATGTGACTATAATAGTCTGAGAATCCTGAGATAATGCGAAAAAAGCAATAAAAATGTATTCAAACATAACTTCTAAACAACACATGCAAAATGGCTAATAATGCCTAGAGATATGTTTGTTGGTTAGTTGTACTAAAAAAATGATATTTTGTAAGGTTTGCAAAGACACAAGTTTGTTTTTTTATTCAATATATCAGTGTAACTGTCATACTAAATATGAAAGGTTTATAATCATAACTCCAAAACCAAATATGAAATTTGTCTTTAAAAGCCTTTAATATTGAATTTATGTAAGTTTTAGCAGAATCAGGTATTTTGGAAAGAATCACAAATACAAATATTAGATTTTACTGGCCTCATATTGGTCACACTCAAAATGACAGTTTTTGAAACATAACTCCAAAAATACACATGCAAAATGTCTAATAATGCCTGAAGAAATGCATCTTCGAGAGTTTTCCTGGAAAAAAACATTTGGTAAGGTTTGCAAAAACAAAATTTGATTTGTTACTCAATTTGACAGTAATGTACTTAGAATCCTGAGATAATGCGAAAAAAGCAATAAAAATGTATTCCAACATAATTCCTAATCCAAACGTGCAAAATGTCTAAAAATGCATGTGATATTGAATACATGTGAGTTTTACTAGATACAGTTGTTTTTCTATGGTTTGCAAATACAAAAATAATGTTTTACTCAATATGACTGTACACTGTAACACTCAATATGACAGCTATTTAAACATAACTCCAACAACACACATGAAAAATGGCTAATAATGCCTGAAATAATGCATCTTTGGGAGTTTTACTCGAAACATATGCTTTTTTAAATCTTGCAAATGCAAAAAGTAGTTTTTTACTCAATATCACTATAATAGTCTTAGAATCCTGAGATAATGCGAAAAAAGCAATAAAAATGTATTCAAACATAACTTCTAAACAACACATGCAAAATGGCTAATAATAGCTAGAGATATGTTTTTTTGTTAGTTGTACTAGAAAAATGATCTTTTGTAAGGTTTGCAAAGACACAAGTTAGTTTTTTTATTCAATATAACAGTGTAACTGTCATACTAAATATGAACGGTTTATAATCATAACTCCAAAACCAAATATGAAATGTGTCTTAAAAAGCCTTTAATATTGAATTTATGTAAGTTTTAGCAGAATCAGGTATTTTGGAAAGAATCACAAATACAATTATTAGATTTTACTGGCCTCATATTGGTCACACTCAAAATGACAGTTTTTGAAGCATAACTCCAAAAATACACATGCAAAATGTCCAATAATGCCTGAAAAAATGCATCTTCGAGAGTTTTCCTGAAAAAAAACATTTGGTAAGGTTTGCAAAAATAAAATTTAATGTGTTACTCAATTTGACAGTAATGTACTTAGAATCCTGAGATAATGCGAAAAAAGCAATAAAAATGTATTCCAACATAACTCCTAATCCAAACATGCAAAAAGTCTAAAAAATGCCTGTGATATTGAATACATGTGAGTTTTACTAGATACAGTTGTTTTTCTATGGTTTGCAAATACAAAAATGAGGTTTTACTCAATATGACTGTATGCTGTAACACTCAATATGACAGTTATTTAAACATAACTCCTACACCACACATGAAAAATGGCTAATAATGCCTGAAATAATGCATCTTTGGGAGTTTTACTCGAAATATATGCTTTTTTAAATCTTGCAAATGCCAAAAGTAGTTTTTTACTCAATGTGACTATAATAGTCTTACAATCCTGAGATAATGCGAAAAAAGCAATACAAATGTATTCAAACATAACTTCTAAACAACACATGCAAAATGGCTAATAATGCCTAGAGATATGTTTGTTGGTTAGTTGTACTAGAAAAATTATATTTTGTAAGGTTTGCAAAGACACAAGTTAGTTTTTTTATTCAATTTAACAGTGTAACTGTCATACTAAATATGAAAGGTTTATAATCATAACTCCAAAACCAAATGTGAAATTTGTCTTTAAAAGCCTTTAATATTGAATTTATGTAAGTTTTAGCAGAATCAGGTATTTTGGAAAGAATCACAAATACAAATATTAGATTTTACTGGCCTCATATTGGTCACACTCAAAATGACAGTTTTTGAAACATAACTCCAAAAATACACATGCATAATGTCTAATAATGCCCGAAGAAATGCATCTTTGAGAGTTTTCCTGAAAAAAAAAACATTTGGTAAGGTTTGCAAAAACAAAATTTGATTTGTTACTCAATTTGACAGTAATTTACTTAGAATCCTGAGATAATGCGAAAAAAGCAATACAAATGTATTCCAACATAATTCCTAATCCAAACGTGCAAAATGTCTAAAAATGCCTGTGATATTGAATACTTTTGAGTTTTACTAGATACAGATGATTTTCTATGGTTTGCAAATACAAAAATGAGGTTTTACTCAATGTGACTGTATACTGTAACACTCAATATGACAGTTATTTAAACATAACTCCTACACCACACATGAAAAATGGCTAATAATGCCTGAAATAATGCATCTTTGGGAGTTTTACTCGAAACATATGCTTTTTTAAATCTTGCAAATGCAAAAAGTAGTTTTTTACTCAATATGACTATAATAGTCTTACAATCCTGAGATAATGCGAAAAAAGCAATACAAATGTATTCAAACATAACTTCTAAACAACACATGCAAAATGGCTAATAATAGCTAGAGATATGTATTTTTGTTAGTTGTACTAGAAAAATGATCTGTTGTAAGGTTTGCAAAGACACAAGTTTGTTTTTTTATTCAATATAACAGTGTAACTGTCATACTAAATATGAAAGGTTTATAATCATAACTCCAAAACCAAATATGAAATTTGTCTTAAAACGCCTTTAATATTGAATTTATGTAAGTTTTACCAAAATCAGGTATTTTGGAAATAATCACAAATACAAATATTAGATTTTACTGGCCTCATATTGGTCACACTCAAAATGACAGTTTTTGAAACATAACTCCAAAAATACACATGCAAAATGTCTAATAATGCCTGAAGAAATGCATCTTCAAGAGTTTTCCTGAAAAAAACACATTTGGTAAGGTTTGCAAAAACAAAATTTGATTTGTTACTAAATTTGACAGTAATGTACTTAGAATCCTGAGATAATGCGAAAAAAGCAATAAAAATGTATTCAAACATAACTTCTATACAACACATGCAAAATGGCTAATAATGCCTGGAGATATGTTTTTTTGTTAGTTGTACTAGAAAAATGATCTTTTGTAAGGTTTGCAAAGACACAAGTTAGTTTTTTTATTCAATATAACAGTGTAACTGTCATACTAAATATGAAAGGTTTATAATCATAACTCCAAAACCAAATATGAAATTTGTCTTCAAAAGTCTTTAATATTGAATTTATGTAAGTTTTAGCAGAATCAGGTATTTTGGAAAGAATCACAAATACAAATATTAGATTTTACTGGCCTCATATTGGTCACACTCAAAATGACAGTTTTTGAAACATAACTCCAAAAATACACATGCAAAATGTCTAATAATGCCTGAAGAAATGCATCTTCGAGAGTTTTCCTGAAAAAAAAAACATTTGGTAAGGTTAACAAAAAACAAATTTGATTTGTTACTCAATTTGACAGTAATGTACTTAGAATCCTGAGATAATGCGAAAAAAGCAATAAAAATGTATTCCAACATAATTCCTAATCCAATCGTGCAAAAAGTCTAAAAATGCCTGTGATATTGAATACATGTGAGTTTTACTATATACAGTTGTTTTTCTATGGTTTGCAAATACAAAAATGAGGTTTTACTCAATATGACTGTATACTGTAACACTCAATATGACAGTTTTTTAAACATAACTCCTACACCACACATGAAAAATGGCTAATAATGCCTGAAATAATGCATCTTTGGGAGTTTTACTCGAAACATATGCTTTTTTAAATCTTGCAAATGCAAAAAGTAGTTTTTTACTCAATATGACTATAATAGTCTTACAATCCTGAGATAATGCGAAAAAAGCAATAAAAATGTATTCAAACATAACTTCTAAACAACACATGCAAAATGGCTAATAATAGCTAGAGATATGTTTTTTTGTTAGTTGTACTAGAAAAATGATCTTTTGTAAGGTTTGCAAAGACACAAGTTAGTTTTTTTATTCAATATAACAGTGTAACTGTCATAATGAATATGAAAGGTTTATAATCATAACTCCAAAACCAAATATGAAATTTGTCTTAAAACGCCTTTAATATTGCATTTATGTAAGTTTTACCAAAATCAGGTATTTTGGAAAGAATCACAAATACAAATATTAGATTTTACTGGCCTCATATTGGTCACACTCAAAATGACAGTTTTTGAAACATAACTCCAAAAATACACATGCGAAATGTCTAATAATGCCTGAAGAAATGCATCTTCGAGAGTTTTCCTGAAAAAAAAACATTTGGTAAGGTTTGCAAAAACAAAATTTGATTTGTTACTCAATTTGACAGTAATGTACTTAGAATCCTGAGATAATGCGAAAAAAGCAATAAAAATGTATTCCAACATAATTCCTAATCCAAACGTGCAAAATGTCTAAATATGCCTGTGATATTGAACACATGTGAGTTTTACTAGATACAGTTGTTTTTCTATGGTTTGCAAATACAAAAAGGAGGTTTTACTCAATATGACTGTATACTGTAACACTCAATATGACAGTTATTTAAACATAACTCCTACACCACACATGAAAAATGGCTAATAATGCCTGAAAAAATGCATCTTTGGGAGTTTTACTCGAAACATATGCTTTTTTAAATCTTGCAAATGCAAAAAATAGTTTTTTACTCAATATGACTATAATAGTCTTACAATCCTGAGATAATGCAAAAAAGCAATAAAAATGTATTCAAACATAACTTCTAAACAACACATGCAAAATGGCTAATAATAGCCAGAGATATGTTTTTTTGTTAGTTGTTGTAGAAAAATGATCTTTTGTAAGGTTTGCAAAGACACAAGTTAGTTTTTTTATTCAATATAACAGTGTAACTGTCATACTAAATATGAAAGGTTTATAATCATAACTCCAAAACCAAATATGAAATTTGTCTTAAAAAGCCTTTAATATTGAATTTATGTAAGTTTTAGCAGAATCAGGTATTTTGGAAAGAATCACAAATACAAATATTAGATTTTACTGGCCTCATATTGGTCACACTCAAAAGGACAGTTTTTGAAGCATAACTCCAAAAATACACATGCAAAATGTCTAATAATGCCTGAAAAAATGCATCTTCGAGAGTTTTCTTGAAAAAAAACATTTGGTAAGGTTTGCAAAAACAAAATTTGATTTGTTACTCAATTTGACAGTAATGTACTTAGAATCCTGAGATAATGCGAAAAAAGCAATAAAAATGTATTCAAACATAACTTCTAAACAACACATGCAAAATGGCTAATAATGCCTAGAGATATGTTTTTTTGTTATTTGTACTAGATAAATGATCTTTTGTAAGGTTTGCAAAGACACAAGTTATTTTTTTTTATTCAATATAACAGTGTAACTGTCATACTATATATGAAAGGTTTATAATCATAACTCCAAAACCAAATATGAAATTTGTCTTTAAAAGCCTTTAATATTGAATTTATGTAAATTTTACCAGAATCAGGTATTTTGGAAAGAATCACAAATACAAATATTAGATTTTACTGGCCTCATATTGGTCACACTCAAAATGACAGTTTTTGAAGCATAACTCCAAAACTGCACATGCAAAATGTCTAATAATGCCTGAAAAATTGCATCTTTGAGAGTTTTCCTGAAAAAAAAAAACATTTGATAAGGTTTGCAAAAACAAAATTTGATTCGTTACTCAATTTGACAGTAATGTACTTAGAATCCTGAGATAATGCGAAAAAAGCAATAAAAATGTATTCCAACATAATTTCTAAATCCAAACGTGCAAAATGTCTAAAAATGCCCGTGATATTGAATACATGTGAGTTTTACTAGATGCAGTTGTTTTTCTATGGTTTGCAAATACAAAAATGAGGTTTTACTCAATATGACTGTATACTGTAACACTCAATATGCCAGTTATTTAAACATAACTCCTACACCACACATGAAAAATGGCTAATAATGCCTGAAAAAATGCATCTTTGGGAGTTTTACTCGAAACACATGCTTTTTTAAATCTTGCAAATGCAAAAAGTAGTTTTTTACTCAATGTGACTATAATAGTCTTACAATCCTGAGATAATGCGAAAAAAGCAATAAAAATGTATTCAAACATAACTTCTAAACAACACATGCAAAATGACTAATAATGCCTAGAGATATGTTTGTTGGTTAGTTGTACTAGAAAAATGATCTTTTGTAAGGTTTGCAAAGACACAAGTTTGTTTTTTTATTCAATATAACAGTGTAACTGTCATACTAAATATGAAAGGTTTATAATCATAACTCCAAAACCAAATATGAAATTTGTCTTAAAAAGCCTTTAATATTGAATTTATGTAAGTTTTAGCAGAATCAGGTATTTTGGAAAGAATCACAAATACAAATATTAGATTTTACTGGCCTCATATTGGTCACACTCAAAATGACAGTTTTTGAAGCATAACTCCAAAACTGCACAAGCAAAGTGTCTAATAATGCCTGAAAAATTGCATCTTTGAGAGTTTTCCTGAAAAAAAAACATTTGGTAAGGTTTGCAAAAACAAAATTTGATTTGTTACTCAATTTGACAGTAATGTACTTAGAATCCTGAGAAAATGCGAAAAAAGTAATAAAAATGTATTCCAACATAATTTCTAAATCCAAACGTGCAAAATGTCTAAAAATGCCTGTGATATTGAATACATGTGAGTTTTACTAGATGCAGTTGTTTTTCTATGGTTTGCAAATACAAAAATGAGGTTTTACTCAATATGACTGTATACTGTAACACTCAATATGACAGTAATTTAAACATAACTCCTACACCACACATGAAAAATGGCTAATAATGCCTGAAAAAAGGCATCTTTGGGAGTTTTACTCGAAACATATGCTTTTTTAAATCTTGCAAATGCAAAAAGTAATTTTTACTCAATGTGACTATAATAGTCTTACAATCCTGAGATAATGCGAAAAAAGCAATAAAAATGTATTCAAACATAACTTCTAAACAACACATGCAAAATGGCTAATAATGCCTAGAGATATGTTTGTTGGTTAGTTGTACTAAAAAAATGATATTTTGTAAGGTTTGCAAAGACACAAGTTTGTTTTTTTATTCAATATATCAGTGTAACTGTCATACTAAATATGAAAGGTTTATAATCATAACTCCAAAATCAAATATGAAATTTGTCTTTAAAAGCCTTTAATATTGAATTTATGTAAGTTTTAGCAGAATCAGGTATTTTGGAAAGAATCACAAATACAAATATTAGATTTTACTGGCCTCATATTGGTCACACTCAAAATGACAGTTTTTGAAACATAACTCCAAAAATACACATGCAAAATGTCTAATAATGCCTGAAGAAATGCATCTTCGAGAGTTTTCCTGGAAAAAAACATTTGGTAAGGTTTGCAAAAACAAAATTTGATTTGTTACTCAATTTGACAGTAATGTACTTAGAATCCTGAGATAATGCGAAAAAAGCAATAAAAATGTATTCCAACATAATTCCTAATCCAAACGTGCAAAATGTCTAAAAATGCATGTGATATTGAATACATGTGAGTTTTACTAGATACATTTGTTTTTCAATGGTTTGCACTTACAAAAATGAGGTTTTACTCAATATGACTGTATACTGTAACACTCAATATGACAGTTTTTTAAACATAACTCCTACACCACACATGAAAAATGGCTAATAATGCCTGAAATAATGCATCTTTGGGAGTTTTACTCGAAACATATGCTTTTTTAAATCTTGCAAATGCCAAAAGTAGTTTTTTACTCAATATGACTATAATAGTCTGAGAATCCTGAGATAATGCGAAAAAAGCAATACAAATTTATTCAAACATAACTTCTAAACAACACTTGCAAAATGGCTAATAATAGCCAGAGATATGTTTTTTTGTTAGTTGTACTAGAAAAATGATCTTTTGTAAGGTTTGCAAAGACACAAGTTAGTTTTTTTATTCAATATAACAGTGTAACTGTCATACTAATTATGAAAGTTTTATAATCATAACTCCAAAACCAAATATGAAATGTGTCTTAAAAAGCCTTTAATATTGAATTTATGTAAGTTTTACCAAAATCAGGTATTTTGGAAAGAATCACAAATACAAATATTAGATTTTACTGGCCTTATATTGGTCACACTCAAAATGACAGTTTTTGAAACATAACTCCAAAAATACACATGCAAAATGTCTAATAATGCCCGAAGAAATGCATCTTTGAGAGTTTTCCTGAAAAAAAAAACATTTGGTAAGGTTTGCAAAAACAAAATTTGATTTGTTACTCAATTTGACAGTAATGTAATTAGAATCCTGAGATAATGCGAAAAAAGCAATAAAAATGTATTCCAACATAATTCCTAATACAAACGTGCAAAATGTCTAAAAATGCCTGTGATATTGAATATTTTTGAGTTTTCCTACATACAGATGATTTTCTATGGTTTGCAAATACAAAAATGAGGTTTTACTCAATATGACTGTATACTGTAACACTCAACATGACAGTTATTTAAACATAACTCCTACACCACACATGAAAAATGGCTAATAATGCCTGAAAAAATGCATCTTTGGGAGTTTTACTCGAAACATATGCTTTTTTAAATCTTGCAAATGCAAAAAATAGTTTTTTACTCAATATGACTATAATAGTCTTACAATCCTGAGATAATGCAAAAAAGCAATAAAAATGTATTCAAACATAACTTCTAAACAACACATGCAAAATGGCTAATAATAGCTAGAGATATGTTTTTTTGTTAGTTGTACTAGAAAAAATGATCTTTTGTAAGGTTTGCAAAGACACAAGTTAGTTTTTTTATTCAATATAACAGTGTAACTGTCATACTAAATATGAAAGGTTTATAATCATAACTCCAAAACCAAATATGAAATTTGTCTTAAAAAGCCTTTAATATTGAATTTATGTAAGTTTTAGCAGAATCAGGTATTTTGGAAAGAATCACAAATACAAATATTAGATTTTACTGGCCTCATATTGGTCACACTCAAAATGACAGTTTTTGAAACATAACTCCAAAAATACACATGCAAAATGTCTAATAATGCCTGAAGAAATGCATCTTCGAGAGTTTTCCTGAAAAAAAACATTTGGTAAGGTTTGCAAAAACAAAATTTGATTTGTTACTCAATTTGACAGTAATGTACTTAGAATCCTGAGATAATGCGAAAAAGCAATAAAAATGTATTCCAACATAATTCCTAATCCAAAAGTGCAAAATGTCTAAAAATGCCTGTGATATTGAATACATGTGAGTTTTACTAGATGCAGTTGTTTTTCTATGGTTTGCAAATACAAAAATGAGGTTTTACTCAATATGACTGTATACTGTAACACTCAATATGACAGTTATTTAAACATAACTCCTACACCACACATGAAAACTGGCTAATAATGCCTGAAAAAATGCATCTTTGGGAGTTTTACTCGAAATATATGCTTTTTTAAATCTTGCAAATGCAAAAAGTAGTGTTTTACTCAATGTGACTATAATAGTCTTACAATCCTGAGATAATGCGAAAAAAGCAATACAAATGTATTCAAACATAACTTCTAAACAACACATGCAAAATGGCTAATAATAGCTAGAGATATGTTTTTTTGTTAGTTGTACTAGAAAAATGATCTTCTGTAAGGTTTGCAAAGACACAAGTTAGTTTTTTTATTCAATTTAACAGTGTAACTGTCATACTAAATATGAAAGGTTTATAATCATAACTCCAAAACCAAATGTGAAATTTGTCTTTAAAAGCCTTTAATATTGAATTTATGTAAGTTTTAGCAGAATCAGGTATTTTGGAAAGAATCACAAATACAAATATTAGATTTTACTGGCCTCATATTGGTCACACTCAAAATGACAGTTTTTGAAACATAACTCCAAAAATACACATGCAAAATGTCTAATAATGCCCGAAGAAATGCATCTTTGAGAGTTTTCCTGAAAAAAAAAACATTTGGTAAGGTTTGCAAAAACAAAATTTGATTTGTTACTCAATTTGACAGTAATTTACTCAGAATCCTGAGATAATGCGAAACAAGCAATACAAATGTATTCCAACATAATTCCTAATCCAAACGTGCAAAATGTCTAAAAATGCCTGTGATATTGAATACTTTTGAGTTTTACTAGATACAGATGATTTTCTATGGTTTGCAAATAAAAAAATGAGGTTTTACTCAATATGACTGTATACTGTAACACTCAATATGACAGTTATTTAAACATAACTCCTACACCACACATGAAAAATGGCTAATAATGCCTGAAATAATGCATCTTTGGGAGTTTTACTCGAAACATATGCTTTTTTAAATCTTGCAAATGCAAAAAGTAGTTTTTTACTCAATATGACTATAATAGTCTTACAATCCTGAGATAATGCGAAAAAAGCAATACAAATGTATTCAAACATAACTTCTAAACAACACATGCAAAATGGCTAATAATAGCTAGAGATATGTATTTTTGTTAGTTGTACTAGAAAAATGATCTTTTGTAAGGTTTGCAAAGACACAAGTTAGTTTTTTTATTCAATATAACAGTGTAACTGTCATAATAAATATGAAAGGTTTATAATCATAACTCCAAAACCAAATATCAAATTTGTCTTAAAACGCCTTTAATATTGAATTTATGTAAGTTTTACCAAAATCAGGTATTTTGGAAATAATCACAAATACAAATATTAGATTTTACTGGCCTCATATTGGTCACACTCAAAATGACAGTTTTTGAAACATAACTCCAAAAATACACATGCAAAATGTCTAATAATGCCTGAAGAAATGCATCTTCAAGAGTTTTCCTGAAAAAAACACATTTGGTAAGGTTTGCAAAAACAAAATTTGATTTGTTACTCAATTTGACAGTAATGTACTTAGAATCCTGAGATAATGCGAAAAAAGCAATAAAAATGTATTCCAACATAACTTCTATACAACACATGCAAAATGGCTAATAATGCCTGGAGATATGTTTTTTTGTTAGTTGTACTAGAAAAATGATCTTTTGTAAGGTTTGCAAAGACACAAGTTAGTTTTTTTATTCAATATAACAGTGTAACTGTCATACTAAATATGAAAGGTTTATAATCATAACTCCAAAACCAAATATGAAATTTGTCTTCAAAAGTCTTTAATATTGAATTTATGTAAGTTTTAGCAGAATCAGGTATTTTGGAAAGAATCACAAATACAAATATTAGATTTTACTGGCCTCATATTGGTCACACTCAAAATGACAGTTTTTGAAACATAACTCCAAAAATACACATGCAAAATGTCTAATAATGCCTGAAGAAATGCATCTTCGAGAGTTTTACTGAAAAAAAAAACATTTGGTAAGGTTAACAAAAACCAAATTTGATTTGTTACTCAATTTGACAGTAATGTACTTAGAATCCTGAGATAATGCGAAAAAAGCAATAAAAATGTATTCCAACATAATTCCTAATCCAAACGTGCAAAAAGTCTAAAAATGCCTGTGATATTGAATACATGTGAGTTTTACTAGATACATTTGTTTTTCAATGGTTTGCACTTACAAAAATGAGGTTTTACTCAATATGACTGTATACTGTAACACTCAATATGACAGTTTTTTAAACATAACTCCTACACCACACATGAAAAATGGCTAATAATGCCTGAAATAATGCATCTTTGGGAGTTTTACTCGAAACATATGCTTTTTTAAATCTTGCAAATGCAAAAAGTAGTTTTTTACTCAATATGACTATAATAGTCTTACAATCCTGAGATAATGCGAAAAAAGCAATAAAAATGTATTCAAACATAACTTCTAAACAACACATGCAAAATGGCTAATAATAGCTAGAGATATGTATTTTTGTTAGTTGTACTAGAAAAATGATCTTTTGTAAGGTTTGCAAAGACACAAGTTAGTTTTTTTATTCAATATAACAGTGTAACTGTCATAATAAATATGAAAGGTTTATAATCATAACTCCAAAACCAAATATGAAATTTGTCTTAAAACGCCTTTAATATTGAATTTATGTAAGTTTTACCAAAATCAGGTATTTTGGAAAGAATCACAAATACAAATATTAGATTTTACTGGCCTCATATTGGTCACACTCAAAATGACAGTTTTTGAAACATAACTCCAAAAAAACACATGCGAAATGTCTAATAATGCCTGAAGAAATGCATCTTCGAGAGTTTTCCTGAAAAAAAAACATTTGGTAAGGTTTGCAAAAACAAAATTTGATTTGTTACTCAATTTGACAGTAATGTACTTAGAATCCTGAGATAATGCGAAAAATGCAATAAAAATGTATTCCAACATAACTTCTATACAACACATGCAAAATGGCTAATAATGCCTAGAGATATGTTTTTTTTTTAGTTGTACTAGAAAAATGAGCTTTTGTAAGGTTTGCAAAGACACAAGTTAGTTTTTTTATTCAATATAACAGTGTAACTGTCATACTAAATATGAAAGGTTTATAATCATAACTCCAAAACCAAATATGAAATTTGTCTTAAAAAGCCTTTAATATTGAATTTATGTAAGTTTTAGCAGAATCAGGTATTTTGGAAAGAATCACAAATACAAATATTAGATTTTACTGGCCTCATATTGGTCACACTCAAAAGGACAGTTTTTGAAGCATAACTCCAAAAATACACATGCAAAATGTCTAATAATGCCTGAAGAAATGCATCTTCGAGAGTTTTCCTGTAAAAAAAAACATTTGGTAAGGTTAACGAAAACCAAATTTGATTTGTTACTCAATTTGACAGTAATGTACTTAGAATCCTGAGATAATGCGAAAAAAGCAATAAAAATGTATTCCAACAATTCCTAATCCAAACGTGCAAAAAGTCTAAAAATGCCTGTGATATTCAATACATGTGAGTTTTACTATATACAGTTGTTTTTCTATGGTTTGCAAATACAAAAATGAGGTTTTACTCAATATGACTGTATACTGTAACACTCAATATGACAGTTTTTTAAACATAACTCCTACACCACACATGAAAAATGGCTAATAATGCCTGAAATAATGCATCTTTGGGAGTTTTACTCGAAACATATGCTTTTTTAAATCTTGCAAATGCCAAAAGTAGTTTTTTACTCAATATGACTATAATAGTCTGAGAATCCTGAGATAATGCGAAAAAAGCAATAAAAATGTATTCAAACATAACTTCCAAACAACACTTGCAAAATGGCTAATAATAGCCAGAGATATGTTTTTTTGTTAGTTGTACTAGAAAAATGATCTTTTGTAAGGTTTGCAAAGACACAAGTTAGTTTTTTTATTCAATATAACAGTGTAACTGTCATACTAAATATGAAAGGTTTATAATCATAACTCCAAAACCAAATATGAAATTTTTCTTAAAATGCCTTTAATATTGAATTTATGTAAGTTTTAGCAGAATCAGGTATTTTGGAAAGAATCACAAATACAAATATTAGATTTTACTGGCCTCATATTGGTCACACTCAAAATGACAGTTTTTGAAGCATAACTCCAAAAATACACATGCAAAATGTCTAATAATGCCTGAAAAAATGCATCTTCGAGAGTTTTCCTGAAAAAAAACATTTGGTAAGGTTTGCAAGAACAAAATTTTATTTGTTACTCAATTTGACAGTAATGTACTTAGAATCCTGAGATGATGCGAAAAAAGCAATAAAAATGTATTCCAACATAACTCCTAATCCAAACGTGCAAAATGTCTAAAAATGCCTGTGATATTGAATACATGTGAGTTTTACTATATACAGTTGTTTTTCTATGGTTTGCAAATACAAAAATCAGGTTTTACTCAATATGACTGTATACTGTAACACTCAATATGACAGTTTTTTAAACATAACTCCTACACCACACATGAAAAATGGCTAATAATGCCTGAAATAATGCATCTTTGGGAGTTTTACTCGAAACATATGCTTTTTTAAATCTTGCAAATGCCAAAAGTAGTTGTTTACTCAATATGACTATAATAGTCTGAGAATCCTGAGATAATGCGAAAAAAGCAATAAAAATGTATTCAAACATAACTTCCAAACAACACTTGCAAAATGGCTAATAATAGCCAGAGATATGTTTTTTTGTTAGTTGTAGTAGAAAAATGATCTTTTGTAAGGTTTGCAAAGACACAAGTTAGTTTTTTTATTCAATATAACAGTGTAACTGTCATACTAAATATGAAAGGTTTATAATCATAACTCCAAAACCAAATATGAAATTTGTCTTAAAATGCCTTTAATATTGAATTTATGTAAGTTTTAGCAGAATCAGGTATTTTGGAAAGAATCACAAATACAAATATTAGATTTTACTGGCCTCATATTGGTCACACTCAAAATGACAGTTTTTGAAGCATAACTCCAAAAATACACATGCAAAATGTCTAATAATGCCTGAAGAAATGCATCTTCGAGAGTTTTCCTGAAAAAAAACATTTGGTAAGGTTTGCAAAAACAAAATTTGATTTGTTACTCAATTTGACAGTAATGTACTTAGAATCCTGAGATAATGCGAAAAATGCAATAAAAATGCATTCCAACATAACTTCTATACAACACATGCAAAATGGCTAATAATGCCTTGAGATATGTTTTTTTGTTAGTTGTACTAGAAAAATGATCTTTTGTAAGGTTTGCAAAGACACAAGTTAGTTTTTTTATTCAATATAACAGTGTAACTGTCATACTAAATATGAAAGGTTTATAATCATAACTCCAAAACCAAATATGAAATTTGTCTTAAAAAGCCTTTAATATTGAATTTATGTAAGTTTTAGCAGAATCAGGTATTTTGGAAAGAATCACAAATACAAATATTAGATTTTACTGGCCTCATATTGGTCACACTCAAAATGACAGTTTTTGAAACATAACTCCAAAAATACACATGCAAAATGTCTAATAATGCCTGAAGAAATGCATCTTCGAGAGTTTTCCTGTAAAAAAAAACATTTGGTAAGGTTAACGAAAACCAAATTTGATTTGTTACTCAATTTGACAGTAATGTACTTAGAATCCTGAGATAATGCGAAAAAAGCAATAAAAATGTATTCCAACATAATTCCTAATCCAAACGTGCAAAATGTCTAAAAATGCCTGTGATATTGAATACATGTGAGTTTTACTAGATGCAGTTGTTTTTCTATGGTTTGCAAATACAAAAATGAGGTTTTACTCAATATGACTGTATACTGTAACACTCAATATGACAGTTATTTAAACATAACTCCTGCACCACACATGAAAAATGGCTAATAATGCCTGAAATAATGCATCTTTGGGAGTTTTACTCGAAACATATGCTTTTTTAAATCTTGCAAATGCAAAAAGTCGTTTTTTACTCAATGTGACTATAATAGTCTTACAATCCTGAGATAATGAGAAAAAAGCAATACAAATGTATTCAAACATAATTTCTAAACAACACATGCAAAATGGCTAATAATGCCTAGAGATATGTTTGTTGGTTAGTTGTACTACAAAAATGATCTTTTGTAAGGTTTTCAAAGACACAAGTTAGTTTTTTTATTCAATATAACAGTGTAACTGTCATAATAAATATGAAAGGTTAATAACCATAACTCCAAAACCAAATATGAAATTTGTCTTAAAACGCCTTTAATATTGAATTTATGTAAGTTTTACCAAAATCAGGTATTTTGGAAAGAATCACAAATACAAATATTAGATTTTACTGGCCTCATATTGGTCACACTCAAAATGACAGTTTTTGAAACATAACTCCAAAAATACACATGCAAAATGTCTAATAATGCCTGAAGAAATGCATCTTCGAGAGTTTTCCTGAAAAAAAAAACATTTGGTAAGGTTTGCAAAAACAAAATTTGATTTGTTACTAAATTTGACAGTAATGTACTTAGAATCCTGAGATAATGCGAAAAAAGGAATAAAAATGTATTCCAACATAACTTCTATACAACACATGCAAAATGGCTAATAATGCCTAGAGATATGTTTTCTTGTTAGTTGTACTAGAAAAATTATCTTTTGTAAGGTTTGCAAAGACACAAGTTAGTTTTTTTATTCAATATAACAGTGTAACTGTCATACTAAATATGAAAGGTTTATAATCATAACTCCAAAACCAAATATGAAATTTGTCTTAAAAAGCCTTTAATATTGAATTTATGTAAGTTTTAGCAGAATCAGGTATTTTGGAAGGAATCACAAATACAAAAATTAGGTTTTTACTGGCCTCATATTGGTCACACTCAAAATGACAGTTTTTGAAACATAACTCCAAAAATACACATGCAAAATGTCTAATAATGCCTGAGCTAATGCATCTTCGAGAGTTTTCCTGAAAAAAAAAAACATTTGGTAAGGTTAACAAAAACCAAATTTGATTTGTTACTCAATTTGACAGTGAGGTACTTAGAATCCTGAGATAATGCGAAAAAAGCAATAAAAATGTATTCCAACAAAATTCCTAATCCAAACGTGCAAAAAGTCTTAAAATGCCTGTGATATTGAACACATGTGAGTTTTACTAGATACCGTTCTTTTTCTATGGTTTGCAAATACAAAAATGAGGTTTTACTCAATATGACTGTATACTGTAACACTCAATATGACAGTTTTTTAAACATAACTCCTACACCACACATGAAAAATGGCTAATAATGCCTGAAATAATGCATCTTTGGGAGTTTTACTCGAAACATATGCTTTTTTAAATCTTGCAAATGCCAAAAGTAGTTTTTTACTCAATATGACTATAATAGTCTGAGAATCCTGAGATAATGAAAAAAAAGCAATAAAAATGTATTCAAACATAACTTCTAAACAACACTTGCAAAATGGCTAATAATAGCCAGAGATATGTTTTTTTGTTAGTTGTACTAGAAAAATTATCTTTTGTAAGGTTTGCAAAGACACAAGTTAGTTTTTTTATTCAATATAACAGTGTAACTGTCATACTAAATATGAAAGGTTTATAATCATAACTCCAAAACCAAATATGAAATTTGTCTTAAAAAGCCTCTAATATTGAATTTGTGTAAGTTTTAGCAGAATCAGATATTTTGGAAAGAATCACAAATACAAATATTAGATTTTACTGGCCTCATATTGGTCACACTCAAAATGACAGTTTTTGAAGCATAACTCCAAAAATACACATGCAAAATGTCTAATAATGCCTGAAAAAATGCATATTCGAGAGTTTTCCTGAAAAAAAACATTTGGTAAGGTTTGCAAAAACAAAATTTGATTTGTTACTCAATTTGACAGTAATGTACTTAGAATCCTGAGATAATGCGAAAAAAGCAATAAAAATGTATTCCAACATAATTCCTAATCCAAACGTGCAAAATGTCTAAAAATGCCTGTGATATTGAATACATGTGAGTTTTACTAGATGCAGTTGTTTTTCTATGGTTTGCAAATACAAAAATGAGGTTTTACTCAATATGGCTGTATACTGTAACACTCAATATGACAGTTATTTAAACATAACTCCTGCACCACACATGAAAAATGGCTAATAATGCCTGAAAAAATGCATCTTTGGGAGTTTTACTCGAAACATATGCTTTTTTAAATCTTGCAAATGCAAAAAGTCGTTTTTTACTCAATGTGACTATAATAGTCTTACAATCCTGAGATAATGCGAAAAAAGCAATACAAATGTATTCAAACATAACTTCTAAACAACACATGCAAAATGGCTAATAATGCCTAGAGATATGTTTGTTGGTTAGTTGTACTAGAAAAATGATATTTTGTAAGGTTTGCAAAGACACAAGTTAGTTTTTTTATTCAATATAACAGTGTAACTGTCATACTAAATATGAAAGGTTTATAATCATAACTCCAAAACCAAATATGAAATTTGTCTTTAAAAGCCTTTAATATTGAATTTATGTAAGTTTTAGCAGAATCAGGTATTTTGGAAAGAATCACAAATACAAATATTAGATTTTACTGGCCTCATATTGGTCACACTCAAAATGACAGTTTTTGAAACATAACTCCAAAAATACACATGCAAAATGTCTAATAATGCCCAAAGAAATGCATCTTTGAGAGTTTTCCTAAAAAAAAACCATTTGGTAAGGTTTGCAAAAACAACATTTCATTTGTTACTAAATTTGACAGTAATGTACTTAGAATCCTGAGATAATGCGAAAAATGCAATAAAAATGCATTCCAACATAACTTCTATACAACACATGCAAAATGGCTAATAATGCCTTGAGATATGTTTTTTTGTTAGTTGTACTAGAAAAATGATCTTTTGTAAGGTTTGCAAAGACACAAGTTAGTTTTTTTATTCAATATAACAGTGTAACTGTCATACTAAATATGAAAGGTTTATAATCATAACTCCAAAACCAAATATGAAATTTGTCTTAAAAAGCCTTTAATATTGAATTTATGTAAGTTTTAGCAGAATCAGGTATTTTGGAAAGAATCACAAATACAAATATTAGATTTTACTGGCCTCATATTGGTCACACTCAAAATGACAGTTTTTGAAACATAACTCCAAAAATACACATGCAAAATGTCTAATAATGCCTGAAGAAATGCATCTTCGAGAGTTTTCCTGTAAAAAAAAACATTTGGTAAGGTTAACGAAAACCAAATTTGATTTGTTACTCAATTTGACAGTAATGTACTTAGAATCCTGAGATAATGCGAAAAAAGCAATAAAAATGTATTCCAACATAATTCCTAATCCAAACGTGCAAAATGTCTAAAAATGCCTGTGATATTGAATACATGTGAGTTTTACTAGATGCAGTTGTTTTTCTATGGTTTGCAAATACAAAAATGAGGTTTTACTCAATATGACTGTATACTGTAACACTCAATATGACAGTTATTTAAACATAACTCCTGCACCACACATGAAAAATGGCTAATAATGCCTGAAATAATGCATCTTTGGGAGTTTTACTCGAAACATATGCTTTTTTAAATCTTGCAAATGCAAAAAGTCGTTTTTTACTCAATGTGACTATAATAGTCTTACAATCCTGAGATAATGCGAAATAAGCAATAAAAATGTATTCAAACATAACTTCTAAACAACACATGCAAAATCGCTAATAATAGCTAGAGATATGTTTTTTTGTTAGTTGTACTAGAAAAATGATCTTTTGTAAGGTTTGCAAAGACACAAGTTAGTTTTTTTATTCAATATAACAGTGTAACTGTCATAATAAATATGAAAGGTTTATAACCATAACTCCAAAACCAATTATGAAATTTGTCTTTAAAAGCCTTTAATATTGAATTTATGTAAGTTTTACCAAAATCAGGTATTTTGGAAAGAATCACAAATACAAATATTAGATTTTACTGGCCTCATATTGGTCACACTCAAAATGACAGTTTTTGAAACATAACTCCAAAAATACACATGCAAAATGTCTAATAATGCCTGAAGAAATGCATCTTCGAGAGTTTTCCTGAAAAAAAAAACATTTGGTAAGGTTTGCAAAAACAAAATTTGATTTGTTACTAAATTTGACAGTAATGTACTTAGAATCCTGAGATAATGCGAAAAAAGGAATAAAAATGTATTCCAACATAACTTCTATACAACACATGCAAAATGGCTAATAATGCCTAGAGATATGTTTTTTTGTTAGTTGTACTAGAAAAATGATCTTTTGTAAGGTTTGCAAAGACACAAGTTAGTTTTTTTATTCAATATAACAGTGTAACTGTCATACTAAATATGAAAGGTTTATAATCATAACTCCAAAACCAAATATGAAATTTGTCTTAAAAAGCCTTTAATATTGAATTTATGTAAGTTTTAGCAAAATCAGGTATTTTGGAAGGAATCACAAATACAAAAATTAGGTTTTTACTGGCCTCATATTGGTCACACTCAAAATGACAGTTTTTGAAACATAACTCCAAAAATACACATGCAAAATGTCTAATAATGCCTGAGCTAATGCATCTTCGAGAGTTTTCCTGAAAAAAAAAAACATTTGGTAAGGTTAACAAAAACCAAATTTGATTTGTTACTCAATTTGACAGTGAGGTACTTAGAATCCTGAGATAATGCGAAAAAAGCAATAAAAATGTATTCCAACAAAATTCCTAATCCAAACGTGCAAAAAGTCTTAAAATGCCTGTGATATTGAACACATGTGAGTTTTACTAGATACCGTTCTTTTTCTATGGTTTGCAAATACAAAAATGAGGTTTTACTCAATATGACTGTATACTGTAACACTCAATATGACAGTTTTTTAAACATAACTCCTACACCACACATGAAAAATGGCTAATAATGCCTGAAATAATGCATCTTTGGGAGTTTTACTCGAAACATATGCTTTTTTAAATCTTGCAAATGCCAAAAGTAGTTTTTTACTCAATATGACTATAATAGTCTGAGAATCCTGAGATAATGAAAAAAAAGCAATAAAAATGTATTCAAACATAACTTCTAAACAACACTTGCAAAATGGCTAATAATAGCCAGAGATATGTTTTTTTGTTAGTTGTACTAGAAAAATTATCTTTTGTAAGGTTTGCAAAGACACAAGTTAGTTTTTTTATTCAATATAACAGTGTAACTGTCATACTAAATATGAAAGGTTTATAATCATAACTCCAAAACCAAATATGAAATTTGTCTTAAAAAGCCTCTAATATTGAATTTGTGTAAGTTTTAGCAGAATCAGATATTTTGGAAAGAATCACAAATACAAATATTAGATTTTACTGGCCTCATATTGGTCACACTCAAAATGACAGTTTTTGAAGCATAACTCCAAAAATACACATGCAAAATGTCTAATAATGCCTGAAAAAATGCATATTCGAGAGTTTTCCTGAAAAAAAACATTTGGTAAGGTTTGCAAAAACAAAATTTGATTTGTTACTCAATTTGACAGTAATGTACTTAGAATCCTGAGATAATGCGAAAAAAGCAATAAAAATGTATTCCAACATAATTCCTAATCCAAACGTGCAAAATGTCTAAAAATGCCTGTGATATTGAATACATGTGAGTTTTACTAGATGCAGTTGTTTTTCTATGGTTTGCAAATACAAAAATGAGGTTTTACTCAATATGGCTGTATACTGTAACACTCAATATGACAGTTATTTAAACATAACTCCTGCACCACACATGAAAAATGGCTAATAATGCCTGAAAAAATGCATCTTTGGGAGTTTTACTCGAAACATATGCTTTTTTAAATCTTGCAAATGCAAAAAGTCGTTTTTTACTCAATGTGACTAAAATAGTCTTACAATCCTGAGATAATGCGAAAAAAGCAATACAAATGTATTCAAACATAACTTCTAAACAACACATGCAAAATGGCTAATAATGCCTAGAGATATGTTTGTTGGTTAGTTGTACTAGAAAAATGATATTTTGTAAGGTTTGCAAAGACACAAGTTAGTTTTTTTATTCAATATAACAGTGTAACTGTCATACTAAATATGAAAGGTTTATAATCATAACTCCAAAACCAAATATGAAATTTGTCTTTAAAAGCCTTTAATATTGAATTTATGTAAGTTTTAGCAGAATCAGGTATTTTGGAAAGAATCACAAATACAAATATTAGATTTTACTGGCCTCATATTGGTCACACTCAAAATGACAGTTTTTGAAACATAACTCCAAAAATACACATGCAAAATGTCTAATAATGCCCAAAGAAATGCATCTTTGAGAGTTTTCCTAAAAAAAAACCATTTGGTAAGGTTTGCAAAAACAAAATTTCATTTGTTACTAAATTTCACAGTAATGTACTTAGAATCCTGAGATAATGCGAAAAATGCAATAAAAATGCATTCCAACATAACTTCTATACAACACATGCAAAATGGCTAATAATGCCTTGAGATATGTTTTTTTGTTAGTTGTACTAGAAAAATGATCTTTTGTAAGGTTTGCAAAGACACAAGTTAGTTTTTTTATTCAATATAACAGTGTAACTGTCATACTAAATATGAAAGGTTTATAATCATAACTCCAAAACCAAATATGAAATTTGTCTTAAAAAGCCTTTAATATTGAATTTATGTAAGTTTTAGCAGAATCAGGTATTTTGGAAAGAATCACAAATACAAATATTAGATTTTACTGGCCTCATATTGGTCACACTCAAAATGACAGTTTTTGAAACATAACTCCAAAAATACACATGCAAAATGTCTAATAATGCCTGAAGAAATGCATCTTCGAGAGTTTTCCTGTAAAAAAAAACATTTGGTAAGGTTAACGAAAACCAAATTTGATTTGTTACTCAATTTGACAGTAATGTACTTAGAATTCTGAGATAATGCGAAAAAAGCAATAAAAATGTATTCCAACATAATTCCTAATCCAAACGTGCAAAATGTCTAAAAATGCCTGTGATATTGAATACATGTGAGTTTTACTAGATGCAGTTGTTTTTCTATGGTTTGCAAATACAAAAATGAGGTTTTACTCAATATGACTGTATACTGTAACACTCAATATGACAGTTATTTAAACATAACTCCTGCACCACACATGAAAAATGGCTAATAATGCCTGAAATAATGCATCTTTGGGAGTTTTACTCGAAACATATGCTTTTTTAAATCTTGCAAATGCAAAAAGTCGTTTTTTACTCAATGTGACTATAATAGTCTTACAATCCTGAGATAATGCGAAATAAGCAATAAAAATGTATTCAAACATAACTTCTAAACAACACATGCAAAATCGCTAATAATAGCTAGAGATATGTTTTTTTGTTAGTTGTACTAGAAAAATGATCTTTTGTAAGGTTTGCAAAGACACAAGTTAGTTTTTTTATTCAATATAACAGTGTAACTGTCATAATAAATATGAAAGGTTTATAACCATAACTCCAAAACCAAATATGAAATTTGTCTTAAAACGCCTTTAATATTGAATTTATGTAAGTTTTACCAAAATCAGGTATTTTGGAAAGAATCACAAATACAAATATTAGATTTTACTGGCCTCATATTGGTCACACTCAAAATGACAGTTTTTGAAACATAACTCCAAAAATACACATGCAAAATGTCTAATAATGCCTGAAGAAATGCATCTTCGAGAGTTTTCCTGAAAAAAAAAAACATTTGGTAAGGTTTGCAAAAACAAAATTTGATTTGTTACTAAATTTGACAGTAATGTACTTAGAATCCTGAGATAATGCGAAAAAAGGAATAAAAATGTATTCCAACATAACTTCTATACAACACATGCAAAATGGCTAATAATGCCTAGAGATATGTTTTTTTGTTAGTTGTACTAGAAAAATGATCTTTTGTAAGGTTTGCAAAGACACAAGTTAGTTTTTTTATTCAATATAACAGTGTAACTGTCATACTAAATATGAAAGGTTTATAATCATAACTCCAAAACCAAATATGAAATTTGTCTTAAAAAGCCTTTAATATTGAATTTATGTAAGTTTTAGCAGAATCAGGTATTTTGGAAGGAATCACAAATACAAAAATTAGGTTTTTACTGGCCTCATATTGGTCACACTCAAAATGACAGTTTTTGAAACATAACTCCAAAAATACACATGCAAAATGTCTAATAATGCCTGAGCTAATGCATCTTCGAGAGTTTTCCTGAAAAAAAAAAACATTTGGTAAGGTTAACAAAAACCAAATTTGATTTGTTACTCAATTTGACAGTGAGGTACTTAGAATCCTGAGATAATGCGAAAAAAGCAATAAAAATGTATTCCAACAAAATTCCTAATCCAAACGTGCAAAAAGTCTTAAAATGCCTGTGATATTGAACACATGTGAGTTTTACTAGATACCGTTGTTTTTCTATGGTTTGCAAATACAAAAATGAGGTTTTACTCAATATGACTGTATACTGTAACACTCAATATGACAGTTTTTTAAACATAACTCCTACACCACACATGAAAAATGGCTAATAATGCCTGAAATAATGCATCTTTGGGAGTTTTACTCGAAACATATGCTTTTTTAAATCTTGCAAATGCCAAAAGTAGTTTTTTACTCAATATGACTATAATAGTCTGAGAATCCTGAGATAATGAAAAAAAAGCAATAAAAATGTATTCAAACATAACTTCTAAACAACACTTGCAAAATGGCTAATAATAGCCAGAGATATGTTTTTTTGTTAGTTGTACTAGAAAAATTATCTTTTGTAAGGTTTGCAAAGACACAAGTTAGTTTTTTTATTCAATATAACAGTGTAACTGTCATACTAAATATGAAAGGTTTATAATCATAACTCCAAAACCAAATATGAAATTTGTCTTAAAAAGCCTCTAATATTGAATTTGTGTAAGTTTTAGCAGAATCAGATATTTTGGAAAGAATCACAAATACAAATATTAGATTTTACTGGCCTCATATTGGTCACACTCAAAATGACAGTTTTTGAAGCATAACTCCAAAAATACACATGCAAAATGTCTAATAATGCCTGAAAAAATGCATATTCGAGAGTTTTCCTGAAAAAAAACATTTGGTAAGGTTTGCAAAAACAAAATTTGATTTGTTACTCAATTTGACAGTAATGTACTTAGAATCCTGAGATAATGCGAAAAAAGCAATAAAAATGTATTCCAACATAATTCCTAATCCAAACGTGCAAAATGTCTAAAAATGCCTGTGATATTGAATACATGTGAGTTTTACTAGATGCAGTTGTTTTTCTATGGTTTGCAAATACAAAAATGAGGTTTTACTCAATATGGCTGTATACTGTAACACTCAATATGACAGTTATTTAAACATAACTCCTGCACCACACATGAAAAATGGCTAATAATGCCTGAAATAATGCATCTTTGGGAGTTTTACTCGAAACATATGCTTTTTTAAATCTTGCAAATGCAAAAAGTCGTTTTTTACTCAATGTGACTATAATAGTCTTACAATCCTGAGATAATGCGAAAAAAGCAATACAAATGTATTCAAACATAACTTCTAAACAACACATGCAAAATGGCTAATAATGCCTAGAGATATGTTTGTTGGTTAGTTGTACTAGAAAAATGATATTTTGTAAGGTTTGCAAAGACACAAGTTAGTTTTTTTATTCAATATAACAGTGTAACTGTCATACTAAATATGAAAGGTTTATAATCATAACTCCAAAACCAAATATGAAATTTGTCTTTAAAAGCCTTTAATATTGAATTTATGTAAGTTTTAGCAGAATCAGGTATTTTGGAAAGAATCACAAATACAAATATTAGATTTTACTGGCCTCATATTGGTCACACTCAAAATGACAGTTTTTGAAACATAACTCCAAAAATACACATGCAAAATGTCTAATAATGCCCAAAGAAATGCATCTTTGAGAGTTTTCCTAAAAAAAAACATTTGGTAAGGTTTGCAAAAACAAAATTTCATTTGTTACTAAATTTGACAGTAATGTACTTAGAATCCTGAGATAATGCGAAAAATGCAATAAAAATGCATTCCAACATAACTTCTATACAACACATGCAAAATGGCTAATAATGCCTTGAGATATGTTTTTTTGTTAGTTGTACTAGAAAAATGATCTTTTGTAAGGTTTGCAAAGACACAAGTTAGTTTTTTTATTCAATATAACAGTGTAACTGTCATACTAAATATGAAAGGTTTATAATCATAACTCCAAAACCAAATATGAAATTTGTCTTAAAAAGCCTTTAATATTGAATTTATGTAAGTTTTAGCAGAATCAGGTATTTTGGAAAGAATCACAAATACAAATATTAGATTTTACTGGCCTCATATTGGTCACACTCAAAATGACAGTTTTTGAAACATAACTCCAAAAATACACATGCAAAATGTCTAATAATGCCTGAAGAAATGCATCTTCGAGAGTTTTCCTGTAAAAAAAAACATTTGGTAAGGTTAACGAAAACCAAATTTGATTTGTTACTCAATTTGACAGTAATGTACTTAGAATCCTGAGATAATGCGAAAAAAGCAATAAAAATGTATTCCAACATAATTCCTAATCCAAACGTGCAAAATGTCTAAATATGCCTGTGATATTGAACACATGTGAGTTTTACTAGATACAGTTGTTTTTCTATGGTTTGCAAATACAAAAAGGAGGTTTTACTCAATATGACTGTATACTGTAACACTCAATATGACAGTTATTTAAACATAACTCCTACACCACACATGAAAAATGGCTAATAATGCCTGAAAAAATGCATCTTTGGGAGTTTTACTCGAAACATATGCTTTTTTAAATCTTGCAAATGCAAAAAATAGTTTTTTACTCAATATGACTATAATAGTCTTACAATCCTGAGATAATGCAAAAAAGCAATAAAAATGTATTCAAACATAACTTCTAAACAACACATGCAAAATGGCTAATAATAGCCAGAGATATGTTTTTTTGTTAGTTGTTGTAGAAAAATGATCTTTTGTAAGGTTTGCAAAGACACAAGTTAGTTTTTTTATTCAATATAACAGTGTAACTGTCATACTAAATATGAAAGGTTTATAATCATAACTCCAAAACCAAATATGAAATTTGTCTTAAAAAGCCTTTAATATTGAATTTATGTAAGTTTTAGCAGAATCAGGTATTTTGGAAAGAATCACAAATACAAATATTAGATTTTACTGGCCTCATATTGGTCACACTCAAAAGGACAGTTTTTGAAGCATAACTCCAAAAATACACATGCAAAATGTCTAATAATGCCTGAAAAAATGCATCTTCGAGAGTTTTCTTGAAAAAAAACATTTGGTAAGGTTTGCAAAAACAAAATTTGATTTGTTACTCAATTTGACAGTAATGTACTTAGAATCCTGAGATAATGCGAAAAAAGCAATAAAAATGTATTCAAACATAACTTCTAAACAACACATGCAAAATGGCTAATAATGCCTGAAAAAATGCATCTTCGAGAGTTTTCCTGAAAAAAAACATTTGGTAAGGTTTGCAAAAACAAAATTTGATTTGTTACTCAATTTGACAGTAATGTACTTAGAATCCTGAGATAATGCGAAAAAAGCAATAAAAATGTATTCCAACATAACTCCTAATCCAAACGTGCAAAATGTCTAAAAATGCCTGTGATATTGAATATATGTGAGTTTTACTAGATTCAGTTGTTTTTCTATGGTTTGCAAATACAAAAAGGAGGTTTTACTCAATATGACTGTATACTGTAACACTCAATATGACAGTTATTTAAACATAACTCCTACACCACACATGAAAAATGGCTAATAATGCCTGAAATAATGCATCTTTGGGAGTTTTATTCGAAACATATGCTTTTTTAAATCTTGCAAATGCCAAAAGTAGTTTTTTACTCAATATGACTATAATAGTCTTAGAATCCTGAGATAATGCGAAAAAAGCAATAAAAATGTATTCAAACATAACTTCTAAACAACACTTGCAAAATGGCTAATAATAGCCAGAGATATGTTTTTTTGATAGTTGTACTAGAAAAATTATCTTTTGTAAGGTTTGCAAAGACACAAGTTAGTTTTTTTATTCAATATAACAGTGTAACTGCCATACTAAATATGAAAGGTTTATAATCATAACTCCAAAACCAAATATGAAATGTGTCTTAAAAAGCTTTTAATATTGAATTTATGTAAGTTTTACCAAAATCAGGTATTTTGGAAAGAATCACAAATACAAATATTAGATTTTACTGGCCTCATATTGGTCACACTCTAAATGACAGTTTTTGAAACATAACTCCAAAAATACACATGCAAAATGTCTAATAATGCCCGAAGAAATGCATCTTTGAGAGTTTTCCTGAAAAAAAAAACATTTGGTAAGGTTTGCAAAAACAAAATTTGATTTGTTACTCAATTTGACAGTAATGTACTTAGAATCCTGACATAATGCGAAAAAAGCAATAAAAATGTATTCCAACATAATTCCTAATCCAAACGTGCAAAATGTCTAAAAATGCCTGTGATATTGAATATTTTTGAGTTTTACTACATACAGATGATTTTCCATGGTTTGCAAATACAAAAATGAGGTTTTACTCAATATGACTGTATACTGTAACACTCAATATGACAGTTATTTAAACATAACTCCTACACCACACATGAAAAATGGCTAATAATGCCTGAAAAAATGCATCTTTGGGAGTTTTACTCGAAACATATGCTTTTTTAAATCTTGCAAATGCAAAAAGTAGTTTTTTACTCAATATGACTATAATAGTCTTACAATCCTGAGATAATGCGAAAAAAGCAATAAAAATGTATTCAAACATAACTTCTAAACAACACATGCAAAATGGCTAATAATAGCTAGAGATATGTTTTTTTGTTAGTTGTACTAGAAAAATGATCTTCTGTAAGGTTTGCAAAGACACAAGTTAGTTTTTTTATTCAATATAACAGTGTAACTGTCATACTAAATATGAAAGGTTTATAATCATAACTCCAAAACCAAATATGAAATTTGTCTTAAAAAGCCTTTAATATTGAATTTATGTAAGTTTTAGCAGAATCAGGTATTTTGGAAAGAATCACAAATACAAATATTAGATTTTACTGGCCTCGTATTGGTCACACTCAAAATGACAGTTTTTGAAACATAACTCCAAAAAACACATGCAAAATGTCTAATAATGCCTGAAGAAATGCATCTTCGAGAGTTTTCCTAAAAAAAAAAACATTTGGTAAGGTTTGCAAAAACAAAATTTCATTTGTTACTAAATTTGACAGTAATGTACTTAGAATCCTGAGATAATGCGAAAAATGCAATAAAAATGCATTCCAACATAACTTCTATACAACACATGCAAAATGGCTAATAATGCCTTGAGATATGTTTTTTTGTTAGTTGTACTAGAAAAATGATCTTTTGTAAGGTTTGCAAAGACACAAGTTAGTTTTTTTATTCAATATAACAGTGTAACTGTCATACTAAATATGAAAGGTTTATAATCATAACTCCAAAACCAAATATGAAATTTGTCTTAAAAAGCCTTTAATATTGAATTTATGTAAGTTTTAGCAGAATCAGGTATTTTGGAAAGAATCACAAATACAAATATTAGATTTTACTGGCCTCATATTGGTCACACTCAAAATGACAGTTTTTGAAACATAACTCCAAAAATACACATGCAAAATGTCTAATAATGCCTGAAGAAATGCATCTTCGAGAGTTTTCCTGTAAAAAAAAACATTTGGTAAGGTTAACGAAAACCAAATTTGATTTGTTACTCAATTTGACAGTAATGTACTTAGAATCCTGAGATAATGCGAAAAAAGCAATAAAAATGTATTCCAACATAATTCCTAATCCAAACGTGCAAAATGTCTAAAAATGCCTGTGATATTGAATACATGTGAGTTTTACTAGATGCAGTTGTTTTTCTATGGTTTGCAAATAAAAAAAGGAGGTTTTACTCAATATGACTGTATACTGTAACACTGAATATGACAGTTATTTAAACATAACTCCTACACCACACATGAAAAATGGATAATAATGCCTGAAATAATGCATCTTTGGGAGTTTTACTCGAAACATATGCTTTTTTAAATCTTGCAAATGCAAAAAGTAGTTTTTTACTCAATATGACTATAATAGTCTTACAATCCTGAGATAATGCAAAAAAAGCAATAAAAATGTATTCAAACATAACTTCTAAACAACACATGCAAAATCGCTAATAATAGCTAGAGATATGTTTTTTTGTTAGTTGTACTAGAAAAATGATCTTTTGTAAGGTTTGCAAAGACACAAGTTAGTTTTTTTATTCAATATAACAGTGTAACTGTCATAATAAATATGAAAGGTTTATAACCATAACTCCAAAACCAAATATGAAATTTGTCTTAAAACGCCTTTAATATTGAATTTATGTAAGTTTTACCAAAATCAGGTATTTTGGAAAGAATCACAAATACAAATATTAGATTTTACTGGCCTCATATTGGTCACACTCAAAATGACAGTTTTTGAAACATAACTCCAAAAATACACATGCAAAATGTCTAATAATGCCTGAAGAAATGCATCTTCGAGAGTTTTCCTGAAAAAAAAAACATTTGGTAAGGTTTGCAAAAACAAAATTTGATTTGTTACTAAATTTGACAGTAATGTACTTAGAATCCTGAGATAATGCGAAAAAAGGAATAAAAATGTATTCCAACATAACTTCTATACAACACATGCAAAATGGCTAATAATGCCTAGAGATATGTTTTTTTGTTAGTTGTACTAGAAAAATGATCTTTTGTAAGGTTTGCAAAGACACAAGTTAGTTTTTTTATTCAATATAACAGTGTAACTGTCATACTAAATATGAAAGGTTTATAATCATAACTCCAAAACCAAATATGAAATTTGTCTTAAAAAGCCTTTAATATTGAATTTATGTAAGTTTTAGCAGAATCAGGTATTTTGGAAGGAATCACAAATACAAAAATTAGGTTTTTACTGGCCTCATATTGTTCACACTCAAAATGACAGTTTTTGAAACATAACTCCAAAAATACACATGCAAAATGTCTAATAATGCCTTAGCTAATGCATCTTCGAGAGTTTTCCTGAAAAAAAAAAACATTTGGTAAGGTTAACAAAAACCAAATTTGATTTGTTACTCAATTTGACAGTGAGGTACTTAGAATCCTGAGATAATGCGAAAAAAGCAATAAAAATGTATTCCAACAAAATTCCTAATCCAAACGTGCTAAAAGTCTTAAAATGCCTGTGATATTGAACACATGTGAGTTTTACTAGATACCGTTGTTTTTCTATGGTTTGCAAATACAAAAATGAGGTTTTACTCAATATGACTGTATACTGTAACACTCAATATGACAGTTTTTTAAACATAACTCCTACACCACACATGAAAAATGGCTAATAATGCCTGAAATAATGCATCTTTGGGAGTTTTACTCGAAACATATGCTTTTTTAAATCTTGCAAATGCCAAAAGTAGTTTTTTACTCAATATGACTATAATAGTCTGAGAATCCTGAGATAATGAAAAAAAAGCAATAAAAATGTATTCAAACATAACTTCTAAACAACACTTGCAAAATGGCTAATAATAGCCAGAGATATGTTTTTTTGTTAGTTGTACTAGAAAAATTATCTTTTGTAAGGTTTGCAAAGACACAAGTTAGTTTTTTTATTCAATATAACAGTGTAACTGTCATACTAAATATGAAAGGTTTATAATCATAACTCCAAAACCAAATATGAAATTTGTCTTAAAAAGCCTCTAATATTGAATTTGTGTAAGTTTTAGCAGAATCAGATATTTTGGAAAGAATCACAAATACAAATATTAGATTTTACTGGCCTCATATTGGTCACACTCAAAATGACAGTTTTTGAAGCATAACTCCAAAAATACACATGCAAAATGTCTAATAATGCCTGAAAAAATGCATATTCGAGAGTTTTCCTGAAAAAAAAACATTTGGTAAGGTTTGCAAAAACAAAATTTGATTTGTTACTCAATTTGACAGTAATGTACTTAGAATCCTGAGATAATGCGAAAAAAGCAATAAAAATGTATTCCAACATAATTCCTAATCCAAACGTGCAAAATGTCTAAAAATGCCTGTGATATTGAATACATGTGAGTTTTACTAGATGCAGTTGTTTTTCTATGGTTTGCAAATACAAAAATGAGGTTTTACTCAATATGGCTGTATACTGTAACACTCAATATGCCAGTTATTTAAACATAACTCCTGCACCACACATGAAAAATGGCTAATAATGCCTGAAAAAATGCATCTTTGGGAGTTTTACTCGAAACATATGCTTTTTTAAATCTTGCAAATGCAAAAAGTCGTTTTTTACTCAATGTGACTATAATAGTCTTACAATCCTGAGATAATGCGAAAAAAGCAATACAAATGTATTCAAACATAACTTCTAAACAACACATGCAAAATGGCTAATAATGCCTAGAGATATGTTTGTTGGTTAGTTGTACTAGAAAAATGATATTTTGTAAGGTTTGCAAAGACACAAGTTAGTTTTTTTATTCAATATAACAGTGTAACTGTCATACTAAATATGAAAGGTTTATAATCATAACTCCAAAACCAAATATGAAATTTGTCTTTAAAAGCCTTTAATATTGAATTTATGTAAGTTTTAGCAGAATCAGGTATTTTGGAAAGAATCACAAATACAAATATTAGATTTTACTGGCCTCATATTGGTCACACTCAAAATGACAGTTTTTGAAACATAACTCCAAAAATACACATGCAAAATGTCTAATAATGCCCAAAGAAATGCATCTTTGAGAGTTTTCCTAAAAAAAAAACATTTGGTAAGGTTTGCAAAAACAAAATTTCATTTGTTACTAAATTTGACAGTAATGTACTTAGAATCCTGAGATAATGCGAAAAATGCAATAAAAATGCATTCCAACATAACTTCTATACAACACATGCAAAATGGCTAATAATAGCCAGAGATATGTTTTTTTGTTAGTTGTACTAGAAAAATTATCTTTTGTAAGGTTTGCAAAGACACAAGTTAGTTTTTTTATTCAATATAACAGTGTAACTGTCATACTAAATATGAAAGGTTTATAATCATAACTCCAAAACCAAATATGAAATTTGTCTTAAAAAGCCTTTAATATTGAATTTATGTAAGTTTTAGCAGAATCAGGTATTTTGGAAAGAATCACAAATACAAATATTAGATTTTACTGGCCTCATATTGGTCACACTCAAAATGACAGTTTTTGAAACATAACTCCAAAAATACACATGCAAAATGTCTAATAATGCCTGAAGAAATGCATCTTCGAGAGTTTTCCTGTAAAAAAAAACATTTGGTAAGGTTAACGAAAACCAAATTTGATTTGTTACTCAATTTGACAGTAATGTACTTAGAATCCTGAGATAATGCGAAAAAAGCAATAAAAATGTATTCCAACATAATTCCTAATCCAAACGTGCAAAATGTCTAAAAATGCCTGTGATATTGAATACATGTGAGTTTTACTAGATGCAGTTGTTTTTCTATGGTTTGCAAATACAAAAATGAGGTTTTACTCAATATGACTGTATACTGTAACACTCAATATGACAGTTATTTAAACATAACTCCTGCACCACACATGAAAAATGGCTAATAATGCCTGAAATAATGCATCTTTGGGAGTTTTACTCGAAACATATGCTTTTTTAAATCTTGCAAATGCAAAAAGTCGTTTTTTACTCAATGTGACTATAATAGTCTTACAATCCTGAGATAATGAGAAAAAAGCAATACAAATGTATTCAAACATAATTTCTAAACAACACATGCAAAATGGCTAATAATGCCTAGAGATATGTTTGTTGGTTAGTTGTACTAGAAAAATGATATTTTGTAAGGTTTGCAAAGACACAAGTTAGTTTTTTTATTCAATATAACAGTGTAACTGTCATACTAAATATGAAAGGTTTATAATAATAACTCCAAAACCAAATATGAAATTTGTCTTTAAAAGCCTTTAATATTGAATTTATGTAAGTTTTAGCAAAATCAGGTATTTTGGAAAGAATCACAAATACAAATATTAGATTTTACTGGCCTCATATTGGTCACACTCAAAATGACAGTTTTGAAACATAACTCCAAAAATACACATGCAAAATGTCTAATAATGCCCGAAGAAATGCATCTTTGAGAGTTTTCCTGAAAAAAAAAACATTTGGTAAGGTTTGCAAAAACAAAATTTGATTTGTTACTCAATTTGACAGTAATGTACTTAGAATCCTGAGATAATGCGAAAAAAGCTATAAAAATGTATTCCAACATAATTCCTAATCCAAACGTGCAAAATGTCTAAAAATGCCTGTGATATTGAATACTTTTGAGTTTTACTAGATACAGATGATTTTCTATGGTTTGCAAATAAAAAAATGAGGTTTTACTCAATATGACTGTATACTGTAACACTGAATATGACAGTTATTTAAACATAACTCCTACACCACACATGAAAAATGGATAATAATGCCTGAAATAATGCATCTTTGGGAGTTTTACTCGAAACATATGCTTTTTTAAATCTTGCAAATGCAAAAAGTAGTTTTTTACTCAATATGACTATAATAGTCTTACAATCCTGAGATAATGCAAAAAAAGCAATAAAAATGTATTCAAACATAACTTCTAAACAACACATGCAAAATCGCTAATAATAGCTAGAGATATGTTTTTTTGTTAGTTGTACTAGAAAAATGATCTTTTGTAAGGTTTGCAAAGACACAAGTTAGTTTTTTTATTCAATATAACAGTGTAACTGTCATAATAAATATGAAAGGTTTATAACCATAACTCCAAAACCAAATATGAAATTTGTCTTAAAACGCCTTTAATATTGAATTTATGTAAGTTTTACCAAAATCAGGTATTTTGGAAAGAATCACAAATACAAATATTAGATTTTACTGGCCTCATATTGGTCACACTCAAAATGACAGTTTTTGAAACATAACTCCAAAAATACACATGCAAAATGTCTAATAATGCCTGAAGAAATGCATCTTCGAGAGTTTTCCTGAAAAAAAAAACATTTGGTAAGGTTTGCAAAAACAAAATTTGATTTGTTACTAAATTTGACAGTAATGTACTTAGAATCCTGAGATAATGCGAAAAAAGGAATAAAAATGTATTCCAACATAACTTCTATACAACACATGCAAAATGGCTAATAATGCCTAGAGATATGTTTTTTTGTTAGTTGTACTAGAAAAATGATCTTTTGTAAGGTTTGCAAAGACACAAGTTAGTTTTTTTATTCAATATAACAGTGTAACTGTCATACTAAATATGAAAGGTTTATAATCATAACTCCAAAACCAAATATGAAATTTGTCTTAAAAAGCCTTTAATATTGAATTTATGTAAGTTTTAGCAGAATCAGGTATTTTGGAAGGAATCACAAATACAAAAATTAGGTTTTTACTGGCCTCATATTGGTCACACTCAAAATGACAGTTTTTGAAACATAACTCCAAAAATACACATGCAAAATGTCTAATAATGCCTGAGCTAATGCATCTTCGAGAGTTTTCCTGAAAAAAAAAACATTTGGTAAGGTTAACAAAAACCAAATTTGATTTGTTACTCAATTTGACAGTGAGGTACTTAGAATCCTGAGATAATGCGAAAAAAGCAATAAAAATGTATTCCAACAAAATTCCTAATCCAAACGTGCAAAAAGTCTTAAAATGCCTGTGATATTGAACACATGTGAGTTTTACTAGATACCGTTCTTTTTCTATGGTTTGCAAATACAAAAATGAGGTTTTACTCAATATGACTGTATACTGTAACACTCAATATGACAGTTTTTTAAACATAACTCCTACACCACACATGAAAAATGGCTAATAATGCCTGAAATAATGCATCTTTGGGAGTTTTACTCGAAACATATGCTTTTTTAAATCTTGCAAATGCCAAAAGTAGTTTTTTACTCAATATGACTATAATTGTCTTACAATCCTGAGATAATGCGAAAAAAGCAATAGAAATGTATTCAAACATAACTTCTAAACAACACATGCAAAATGGCTAATAATGCCTAGAGATATGTTTTTTGGTTAGTTGTACTCGAACAAATGATCTTTTTTAAGGTTTGCAAGGACACAAGTTAGTTTTTTTATTCAATATAACAGTGTAACTGTCATACTAAATATGAAAGGTTTATAATCATAACTCCAAAACCAAATATGAAAGTCGTCTTAAAACGCCTTTAATATTGAATTTATGTAAGTTTTAGGAGAATCAGGTATTTTGGAAAGAATCACAAATAAAATATTAGATTTTACTGGCCTCATATTGGTCACACTCAAAATGACAGTTATTGAAACATAACTCCAAAAATACAAATGCAAAATGTCTAATAATGCCTGAAGAAATGCATCTTCGAGAGTTTTACTGAAAAAAAAAACGTTTGGTAAGGTTTGCAAAAACAAAATTTGATTTGTTACTAAATTTGACAGTAATGTACTTAGAATCCTGAGATAATGCGAAAAAAGCAATAAAAATGTATTCCAACATAACTTCTAAACAACAAATACAAAAAGGCTAATAATGCCTAGAGATATGTTTTTTTGTTATTTGTACTAGAAAAATGATATTTTGTAAGGTTTGCAAAGACACAAGTTAGTTTTTTTATTCAATATAACAGTGTAACTGTCATACTAAATATGAAAGGTTTATAATCATAACTCCAAAACCAAATATGAAATTTGTCTTAAAAAGCCTTTAATATTGAATTTATGTAAGTTTTAGCAGAATCAGGTATTTTGGAAAGAATCACAAATACAAATATTAGATTTTACTGGCCTCATATTGGTCACACTCAAAATGACAGTTTTTGAAACATAACTCCAAAAATACACATGCAAGATGTCTAATAATGCCTGAAGAAATGCATCTTCGAGAGTTTTCCTGAAAAAAAAACATTTGGTAAGGTTTGCAAAAACAAAATTTGATTTGTTACTCAATTTGACAGTAATGTACTTAGAATCCTGAGATAATGCGAAAAAAGCAATAAAAATGTATTCAAACATAACTTCTAAACAACACATGCAAAATGGCTAATAATGCCTAGAGATATGTTTTTTTATTATTTGTACTAGAAAAATGATCTTTTGTAAGGTTTGCAAAGACACGTTAGTTTTTTTATTCAATATAACAGTGTAACTGTCATACTAAATATGAAAGGTTTATAATCATAACTCCAAAACCAAATATGAAATGTGTCTTAAAAAGCCTTTAATATTGAATTTATGTAAGTTTTAGCAGAATCAGGTATTTTGGAAGGAATCACAAATACAAATATTAGATTTTACTGGCCTCATATTGGTCACACTCAAAATGACAGTTTTTGAAACATAACTCCAAAAATACACATGCAAAAATGTCTAATAATGCCTGAAGAAATGCATCTTCGAGAGTTTTCCTGAAAAAAAAACATTTGGTAAGTTTTGCAAAAACTAAATTTGATTTGTTACTCAATTTGACAGTAATGTACTTAGAATCCTGGGATAATGCGAAAAAAGCAATAAAAATGTATTCCAACATAATTCCTAATCCAAACGTGCAAAATGTCTAAAAATGCCTGTGATATTGAATACATGTGAGTTTCACTAGATGCAGTTGTTTTTCTATGGTTTGCAAATACAAAAATGAGGTTTTACTCAATATGACTGTATACTGTAACACTCAATATGACAGTTATTTAAACATAACTCCTGCACCACACATGAAAAATGGCTAATAATGCCTGAAAAAATGCATCTTTGGGAGTTTTACTCGAAACATATGCTTTTTTAAATCTTGCAAATGCAAAAAGTAGTTTTTTACTCAATGTGACTATAATAGTCTTACAATCCTGAGATAATGCGAAAAAAGCAATACAAATGTATTCAAACATAACTTCTAAACAACTCATGCAAAATGGCTGATAATGCCTAGAGATATGTTTGTTGGTTAGTTGTACTAGAAAAATGATCTTTTGTAAGGTTTGCAAAGACACAAGTTAGTTTTTTTATTCAATATAACAGTGTAACTGTCATACTAAATATGAAAGGTTTATAATCATAACTCCAAAACCAAATATGAAATTTGTCTTTAGAAGCCTTTAATATTGAATTTATGTAAGTTTTAGCAGAATCAGGTATTTTGGAAAGAATCACAAATACAAATATTAGATTTTACTGGCCTCATATTGGTCACACTCAAAATGACAGTTTTTGAAACATAACTCCAAAAATACACATGCAAAATGTCTAATAATGCCCGAAGAAATGCATCTTTGAGTGTTTTCCTGAAAAAAAAAACATTTGGTAAGGTTTGCAAAAACAAAATTTGATTTGTTACTCAATTTGACAGTAATGTACTTAGAATCCTGAGATAATGCGAAAAAAGCAATACAAATGTATTCCAACATAATTCCTAATCCAAACGTGCAAAATGTCTAAAAATGCCTGTGATATTGAATACATGTGAGTTTTACTATATACAGTTGTTTTTCTATGGTTTGCAAATACAAAAATGACTGTATACTGTAACACTCAATATGACAGTTATTTAAACATAACTCCTACACCACACATGAAAAATGGCTAATAATGCCTGAAATAATGCATCTTTGGGAGTTTTACTCGAAACATATGCTTTTTTAAATCTTGCAAATGCCAAAAGTAGTTTTTTACTCAATATGACTATAATAGTCTGAAAATCCTAAGATAATGCCAAAAAAGCAATAAAAATTTATTCAAACATAACTTCTAAACAACACTTGTAAAATGGCTGATAATAGCCAGAGATATGTTTTTTTGTTAGTCGTACTAGAAAAATGATCTTTTGTAAGGTTTGCAAAGACACAAGTTAGTTTTTTTTATTCAATATAACAGTGTAACTGTCATACTAAATATGAAAGGTTTATAATCATAACTCCAAAACCAAATATGACATTTGTCTTAAAAAGCCTGTAATATTGAATTTATGTAAGTTTTAGCAGAATCAGGTATTTTGGAAAGAATCACAAATACAAATATTAGATTTTACTGGCCTCATATTGGTCACACTCAAAATGACAGTTTTTGAAGCATAACTCCAAAAATACACATGCAAAATGTCTAATAATGCCTGAAAAATTGCATCTTTGAGAGTTTTCCTGAAAAAAAAATATTTGGTAAGGTTTGCAAAAACAACATTTGATTTGTTACTCAATTTGACAGTAATGTACTTAGAATCCTGAGATAATGCGAAAAAAGCAATACAAATGTATTCCAACATAATTCTAAATCCAAACGTGCAAAATGTCTAAAAATGCCTGTGATATTGAATACATGTGAGTTTTACTAGATGCAGTTGTTTTTCTATGGTTTGCAAATACAAAAATGAGGTTTTACTCAATATGACTGTATACTGTAACACTCAATATGACAGTTATTCAAACATAACTCCTACACCACACATGAAAAGTGGCTAATAATGCCTGAAAAAATGCATCTTTGGGAGTTTTACTCGAAACATATGCTTTTTTAAATCTTGCAAATGCAAAAAGTAGTTTTTTACTCAATGTGACTATAATAGTCTTACAATCCTGAGATAATGCGAAAAAAGCAATAAAAATGTATTCAAACATAACTTCTAAACAACACATGCAAAATGGCTAATAATGCCTAGAGATATGTTTGTTGGTTAGTTGTACTAGAAAAATGATATTTTGTAAGGTTTGCAAAGACACAAGTTAGTTTTTTTATTCAATATAACAGTGTAACTGTCATACTAAATATGAAAGGTTTATAATCATAACTCCAAAACCAAATATGAAATTTGTCTTTAAAAGCCTTTAATATTGAATTGATGTAAGTTTTAGCAGAATCAGGTATTTTGGAAAGAATCACAAATAAAATATTAGATTTTACTGGCCTCATATTGGTCACACTCAAAATGACAGTTTTTTAAACATAACTCCAAAAATACAAATGCAAAATGTCTAATAATGCCTGAAGAAATGCATCTTCGAGAGTTTTACTGAAAAAAAAAACATTTGGTAAGGTTTGAAAAAACAAAATTTGATTTGTTACTAAATTTGACAGTAATGTACTTAGAATCCTGAGATAATGCGAAAAAAGCAATAAAAATGTATTCCAACATAACTTCTAAACAACAAATGCAAAATGGCTAATAATGCCTAGAGATATGTTTTTTTTGTTATTTGTACTAGAAAAATGATATTTTGTAAGGTTTGCAAAGACACAAGTTAGTTTTTTTATTCAATATAACAGTGTAACTGTCATACTAAATATGAAAGGTTTATAATCATAACTCCAAAACCAAATATGAAATGTGTCTTAAAAAGCCTTTAATATTGAATGTATATAAGTTTTAGCAGAATCAGGTATTTTGGAAAGAATCACAAATACAAATATTAGATTTTACTGGCCTCATATTGGTCACACTAAAAATGACAGTTTTTGAAACATAACTCCAAAAATACACATGCAAAATGTCTAATAATGCCTGAAGAAATGCATCTTCGAGAGTTTTCCTGAAAAAAAAAACATTTGGTAAGGTTTGCAAAAACAAAATTTGATTTGTTACTCAATTTGACAGTAATGTACTTAGAATCCTGAGATAATGCGAAAAAAGCAATAAAAATGTATTCCAACATAATTCCTAATCCAAACGTGCAAAATGTCAAAAAATGCCTGTGATATTGAATACATGTGAGTTTTACTATATACAGTTGTTTTTCTATGGTTTGCAAATACAAAAATGAGGTTTTACTCAATATGACTGTATACTGTAACACTCAATATGACAGTTATTTAAACATAACTCCTACACCACACATGAAAAATGGCTAATAATGCCTGAAATAATGCATATTTGGGAGTTTTACTCGAAACATATGCTTTTTTAAATCTTGCAAATGCCAAAAGTAGTTTTTTACTCAATATGACTATAATAGTCTGAGAATCCTGAGATAATGCGAAAAAAGCAATAAAAATTTATTCAAACATAACTTCTAAACAACACTTGCAAAATGGCTAATAATAGCCAGAGATATGTTTTTTTGTTAGTTGTTCTAGAAAAATGATCTTTTGTAAGGTTTGCAAAGACACAAGTTTGTTTTTTTATTCAATATAACAGTGTAACTGTCATACTAAATATGAAAGGTTTATAATCATAACTCCAAAACAGAATATGAAATTTGTCTTAAAAAGCCTTTAATATTGAATTTATGCAAGTTTTAGCAGAATCAGGTATTTTGGAAAGAATCACAAATACAAATATTAGATTTTACTGGCCTCATATTGGTCACACTCAAAATGACAGTTTTTGAAACAACTCCAAAAATACACATCCAAAATGTCTAATAATGCCCGAAGAAATGCATCTTTGAGAGTTTTCCTGAAAAAAAAAACATTTGGTAAGGTTTGCAAAAAAAAAAATTGATTTGTTACTCAATTTGACAGTAATGTACTTAGAATCCTGAGATAATGCGAAAAAAGCAATAAAAATGTATTCCAACATAATTCTAAATCCAAACGTGCAAAATGTCTAAAAATGCCTGTGATATTGAATACATGTGAGTTTTACTAGACAGTTGTTTTTCTATGGTTTGCAAATACAAAAATGAGGTTTTACTCAATGTGACTGTATACTGTAACACTCAATATGACAGTTATTTAAACATAACTCCTACACCACACATGAAAAGTGGCTAATAATGACTGAAATAATGCATCTTTAAGAGTTTTACTCGAAACATATGCTTTTTTAAATCTTGCAAATGCAAAAAGTAGTTTTTTTTACTCAATATGACTATAATGTTCTTAGAATCCTGAGATAATGCGAAAAAAGCAATACAATTGTATTCAAACATAACTTCTAAACAACACATGCAAAATGGCTAATAATAGCTAGAGATATGTTTTATTGTTAGTTGTACTAGAAAAATTATCTTTTTTAAGGTTTGCAAAGACACAAGTTAGTTTTTTATTCAATATAACAGTGTAACTGTCATAATAAATATGAAAGGTTTATAATCATAACTCCAAAACCAAATATGAAATTTGTCTTAAAACGCCTTTAATATTGAATTTATGTAAGTTTTACCAAAATCAGGTTTTTTGGAAAGAATCACAAATACAAATATTAGATTTTACTGGCCTCATATTGGTCACACTCAAAATGACAGTTTTTGAAACATAACTCCAAAATACACATGCAAAATGTCTAATAATGCCTGAAAAAATGCATCTTTGGGAGTTTTACTCGAAACATATGCTTTTTTAAATCTTGCAAATGCAAAAAGTAGTTTTTTACTCAATATGACTATAATAGTCTTACAATCCTGAGATAATGCGAAAAAAGCAATAAAAATGTATTCAAACATAAGTTCTAAACAACACATGCAAAATCGCTAATAATAGCTAGAGATATGTTTTTTTGTTAGTTGTACTAGAAAAATGATCTTTTGTAAGGTTTGCAAAGACACAAGTTAGTTTTTTTATTCAATATAACAGTGTAACTGTCATAATAAATATGAAAGATTTATAATCATAACTCCAAAACCAAATATGAAATTTGTCTTAAAACGCCTTTAATATTGAATTTATGTAAGTTTTACCAAAATCAGGTATTTTGGAAAGAATCACGAATACAAATATTAGATTTTACTGGCCTCATATTGGTCACACTCAAAATGACAGTTTTTGAAGCATAACTCCAAAAATACACATGCAAAATGTCTAATAATGCCCGAAGAAATGCATCATTGAGAGTTTTCCTGAAAAAAAAAAACATTTGGTAAGGTTTGCAAAAACAAAATTTGATTTGTTACTCAATTTGACAGTAATGTACTTAGAATCCTGAGATAATGCGAAAAAAGCAATAGAAATGTATTCCAACATAATTCCTAATCCAAACGTGCAAAATGTCTAAAAATGCCTGTGATATTGAATATTTTTGAGTTTTACTAGATACAGATGATTTTCTATGGTTTGTAAATACAAAAATGAGGTTTTACTCAATATGACTGTATACTCTAACACTCAATATGACAGTTATTTAAACATAACTCCTACACCACACATGAAAAATGGCTAATAATGCCTGAAAAAATGCATCTTTGGGAGTTTTACTCGAAACATATGCTTTTTTAAATCTTGCAAATGCAAAAAGTAGTTTTTTACTCAATATGACTATAATCGTCTTACAATCCTGAGATAATGCGAAAAAAGCAATAAAAATGTATTCAAACATAAGTTCTAAACAACACATGCAAAATCGCTAATAATAGCCAGAGATATGTTTTTTTGTTAGTTGTACTAGAAAAATGATCTTTTGTAAGGTTTGCAAAGACACAAGTTAGTTTTTTTATTCAATATAACAGTGTAACTGTCATACTAGATATGAAAGGTTTATAATCATAACTCCAAAACCAAATATGACATTTGTCTTAAAAAGTCTTTAATATTGAATTTGTGTAAGTTTTAGCAGAATCGGGTATTTTGGAAAGAATCACAAATACAAATATTAGATTTTACTGGCCTCATATTGGTCACACTCAAAATGACAGTTTTGAAACATAACTCCAAAAATACACATGCAAAATGTCTAATAATGCCCGAAGAAATGCATCTTTGAGAGTTTTCCTGAAAAAAAAAACATTTGGTAAGGTTTGCAAAAACAAAATTTGATTTGTTACTCAATTTGACAGTAATGCACTTAGAATCCTGAGATAAAGCGAAAAAAGCAATAAAAATGTAGTCCAACATAATTCCTAATGCAAACGTGCAAAATGTCTAAAAATGCCTGTGATATTGAATACATGTGAGTTTTACTAGATGCAGTTGTTTTTCTATGGTTTGCAAATACAAAAATGAGGTTTTACTCAATATGACTATAATGTTCTTAGAATCCTGAGATAATGCGAAAAAAGCAATACAATTGTATTCAAACATAACTTCTAAACAACACATGCAAAATGGCTAATAATAGCTAGAGATATGTTTTATTGTTAGTTGTACTAGAAAAATTATCTTTTTTAAGGTTTGCAAAGACACAAGTTAGTTTTTTATTCAATATAACAGTGTAACTGTCATAATAAATATGAAAGGTTTATAATCATAACTCCAAAACCAAATATGAAATTTGTCTTAAAACACCTTTAATATTGAATTTATGTAAGTTTTACCAAAATCAGGTTTTTTGGAAAGAATCACAAATACAAATATTAGATTTTACTGGCCTCATATTGGTCACACTCAAAATGACAGTTTTTGAAACATAACTCCAAAATACACATGCAAAATGTCTAATAATGCCTGAAAAAATGCATCTTTGGGAGTTTTACTCGAAACATATGCTTTTTTAAATCTTGCAAATGCAAAAAGTAGTTTTTTACTCAATATGACTATAATAGTCTTACAATCCTGAGATAATGCAAAAAAAGCAATAAAAATGTATTCAAACATAAGTTCTAAACAACACATGCAAAATCGCTAATAATAGCTAGAGATATGTTTTTTTGTTAGTTGTACTAGAAAAATGATCTTTTGTAAGGTTTGCAAAGACACAAGTTAGTTTTTTTATTCAATATAACAGTGTAACTGTCATAATAAATATGAAAGATTTATAATCATAACTCCAAAACCAAATATGAAATTTGTCTTAAAACGCCTTTAATATTGAATTTATGTAAGTTTTACCAAAATCAGGTATTTTGGAAAGAATCACGAATACAAATATTAGATTTTACTGGCCTCATATTGGTCACACTCAAAATGACAGTTTTTGAAGCATAACTCCAAAAATACACATGCAAAATGTCTAATAATGCCCGAAGAAATGCATCTTTGAGAGTTTTCCTGAAAAAAAAAACATTTGGTAAGGTTTGCAAAAACAAAATTTGATTTGTTACTCAATTTGACAGTAATGTACTTAGAATCCTGAGATAATGCGAAAAAAGCAATAGAAATGTATTCCAACATAACTCCTAATCCAAACGTGCAAAATGTCTAAAAATGCCTGTGATATTGAATACATGTGAGTTTTACTAGATGCAGTTGTTTTTCTATGGTTTGCAAATACAAAAATGAGGTTTTACTCAATATGACTATAATGTTCTTAGAATCCTGAGATAATGCGAAAAAAGCAATACAATTGTATTCAAACATAACTTCTAAACAACACATGCAAAATGGCTAATAATAGCTAGAGATATGTTTTATTGTTAGTTGTACTAGAAAAATTATCTTTTTTAAGGTTTGCAAAGACACAAGTTAGTTTTTTATTCAATATAATAGTGTAACTGTCATAATAAATATGAAAGGTTTATAATCATAACTCCAAAACCAAATATGAAATTTGTCTTAAAACACCTTTAATATTGAATTTATGTAAGTTTTACCAAAATCAGGTTTTTTGGAAAGAATCACAAATAAAAATATTAGATTTTACTGGCCTCATATTGGTCACACTCAAAATGACAGTTTTTGAAACATAACTCCAAAATACACATGCAAAATGTCTAATAATGCCTGAAAAAATGCATCTTTGGGAGTTTTACTCGAAACATATGCTTTTTTTAAATCTTGCAAATGCAAAAAGTAGTTTTTTACTCAATATGACTATAATAGTCTTACAATCCTGAGATAATGCGAAAAAAGCAATAAAAATGTATTCAAACATAAGTTCTAAACAACACATGCAAAATCGCTAATAATAGCTAGAGATATGTTTTTTTGTTAGTTGTACTAGAAAAATGATCTTTTGTCAGGTTTGCAAAGACACAAGTTAGTTTTTTTATTCAATATAACAGTGTAACTGTCATAATAAATATGAAAGATTTATAATCATAACTCCAAAACCAAATATGAAATTTGTCTTAAAACGCCTTTAATATTGAATTTATGTAAGTTTTACCAAAATCAGGTATTTTGGAAAGAATCACGAATACAAATATTAGATTTTACTGGCCTCATATTGGTCACACTCAAAATGACAGTTTTTGAAGCATAACTCCAAAAATACACATGCAAAATGTCTAATAATGCCCGAAGAAATGCATCTTTGAGAGTTTTCCTGAAAAAAAAAACATTTGGTAAGGTTTGCAAAAACAAAATTTGATTTGTTACTCAATTTGACAGTAATGTACTTAGAATCCTGAGATAATGCGAAAAAAGCAATAGAAATGTATTCCAACATAATTCCTAATCCAAACGTGCAAAATGTCTAAAAATGCCTGTGATATTGAATATTTTTGAGTTTTACTAGATACAGATGATTTTCTATGGTTTGTAAATACAAAAATGAGGTTTTACTCAATATGACTGTATACTCTAACACTCAATATGACAGTTATTTAAACATAACTCCTACACCACACATGAAAAATGGCTAATAATGCCTGAAAAAATGCATCTTTGGGAGTTTTACTCGAAACATATGCTTTTTTAAATCTTGCAAATGCAAAAAGTAGTTTTTTACTCAATATGACTATAATAGTCTTACAATCCTGAGATAATGCGAAAAAAGCAATAGAAATGTATTCAAACATAACTTCTAAACAACACATGCAAAATGGCTAATAATAGCTAGAGATATGTTTTTTTGTTAGTTGTACTAGAAAAATGATCTTTTGTAAGGTTTGCAAAGACACAAGTTAGTTTTTTTATTCAATATAACAGTGTAACTGTCATACTAAATATGAAAGGTTTATAATCATAACTCCAAAACCAAATATGACATTTGTCTTAAAAAGTCTTTAATATTGAATTTGTGTAAGTTTTAGCAGAATCGGGTATTTTGGAAAGAATCACAAATACAAATATTAGATTTTACTGGCCTCATATTGGTCACACTCAAAATGACAGTTTTTGAAGCATAACTCCAAAAATACACATGCAAAATGTCTAATAATGCCTGAAAAAATGCATCTTCGAGAGTTTTCCTGAAAAAAAACATTTGGTAAGGTTTGCAAAAACAAAATTTGATTTGTTACTCAATTTGACAGTAATGCACTTAGAATCCTGAGATAAAGCGAAAAAAGCAATAAAAATGTAGTCCAACATAATTCCTAATGCAAACGTGCAAAATGTCTAAAAATGCCTGTGATATTGAATACATGTGAGTTTTACTAGATGCAGTTGTTTTTCTATGGTTTGCAAATACAAAAATGAGGTTTTACTCAATATGACTGTATACTGTAACACTCAATATGACAGTTATTTAAACATAACTCCTGCACCACACATGAAAAATGGCTAATAATGCCTGAAAAAATCCATCTTTGGGAGTTTTACTCGAAACATATGCTTTTTTAAATCTTGCAAATGCAAAAAGTAGTTTTTTACTCAATGTGACTATAATAGTCTTACAATCCTGAGATAATGCGAAAAAAGCATTACAAATGTATTCAAACATAACTTCTAAACAACACATGCAAAATGGCTAATAATGCCTAGAGATATGTTTGTTGGTTAGTTGGACTAGAAAAATGATATTTTGTAAGGTTTGCAAAGACACAAGTTAGTTTTTTTATTCAATATAACAGTGTAACTGTCATACTAAATATGAAAGGTTTATAATCATAACTCCAAAACCAAATATGAAATTTGTCTTTAAAAGCCTTTAATATTGAATTTATTTAAATTTTACCAAAATCAGGTATTTTGGAAAGAATCACAAATACAAATATTAGATTTTACTGGCCTCATATTGGTCACACTCAAAATGACAGTTTTTGAAACATAACTCCAAAAATACACATGCAAAATGTCTAATAATGCCCGAAGAAATGCATCTTTGAGAGTATTCCTGAAAAAAAAACATTTGGTAAGGTTTGCAAAAACAACATTTGATTTGTTACTCAATTTGACAGTAATGTACTTAGAATCCTGAGATAATGCGAAAAAAGCAATAAAAATGTATTCCAACATAATTCCTAATCCAAACGTGCAAAATGTCTAAAAATGCCTGTGATATTGAATACTTTTGAGTTTTACTAGATACAGATGATTTTCTATGGTTTGCAAATTAAAAAATGAGGTTTTACTCAATATGACTGTATACTCTAACACTCAATATGACAGTTATTTAAAACTAACTCCTACACCACCCATGAAAAATGGCTAATAATGCCTGAAATAATGCATCTTTGGGAGTTTTACTCGAAACATATGCTTTTTTAAATATTGCAAGTGCAAAAAGTAGTTTTTTACTCAATATGACTATAATAGTCTTACAATCCTGAGATAATGCGAAAAAAGCAATAAAAATATATTCAAACATAACTTCTAAACAACACATGCAAAATGGCTAATAATAGCTAGAGATATATTTTTTTGTTAGTTGTACTAGAAAAATGATCTTTTGTAAGGTTTGCAAAGACACAAGTTAGTTTTTTTATTCAATATAACAGTGAAACTGCCATAATAAATATGAAAGGTTTATAATCATAACTCCAAAACCAAATATGAAATTTGTCTTAAAACGCCTTTAATATTGAATTTATGTAAGTTTTACCAAAATCAGGTATTTTGGAAAGAATCACAAATACAAATATTGGTCACACTCAAAATGACAGTTTTTGAAACATAACTCCAAAAATACACATGCAAAATGTCTAATAATGCCTGATAAAATGCATCTTCGAGAGTTTTCTTGAAAAAAAACATTTGGTAAGGTTTGCAAAAACCAAATTTGATTTGTTACTCAATTTGACAGTAATGTACTTAGAATCCTGAGATAATGCGAAAAAAGCAATAAAAATGTATTCCAACATAATTCCTAGTCCAAACGTGCAAAATGTCTAAAAATGCCTGTGATATTGAATACATGTGAGTTTTACTAGATGTAGTTGTTTTTCTATGGTTTGCAAATACAAAGATGAGGTTTTACTCAATATGACTGTATACTGTAACACTCAATATGACAGTTATTTAAACATAACTCCTACACCACACATGAAAAATGGCTGATAATGCCTGAAATAATGCATCTTTGGGAGTTTTACTCGAAACATATGCTTTTTTAAATCTTGCAAATGCAAAAAGTAGTTTTTTACTCAATATGACTATAATAGTCTTAGAATCCTGAGATAATGCGAAAAAAGCAATACAAATTTACTCAAACATAACTTCTAAAAAACACTTGCAAAATGGCTAATAATAGCTAGAGATATGTTTTTTTGTTAGTTGTACTAGAAAAATGATCTTTTGTAAGGTTTGCAAAGACACAAGTTAGTTTTTTTATTCAATATAACAGTGTAACTGTCATACTAAATATGAAAGGTTTATAATCATAACTCCAAAACCAAATATGAAATGTGTCTTAAAAAGCCTTTAATATTGAATTTATGTAAGTTTTAGCAAAATCAGGTATTTTGGAAAGAATTAAAAATACAACTATTAGATTTTACTGGCCTCATATTGGTCACACTCAAAATGACAGTTTTTGAAACATAACTCCAAAAATACACATGCAAAATGTCTAATAATGCCCGAAGAAATGCATCTTTGAGAGTTTTCCTGAAAAAAAAAACATTTGGTAAGGTTTGCAAAAACAAAATTTGATTTGTTACTCAATTTGACAGTAATGTACTTAGAATCCTGAGATAATGCGAAAAAAGCAATAAAAATGTATTCCAACATAATTCCTAATCCAAACGTGCAAAATGTCTAAAAATGCCTGTGATATTGAATATTTTTGAGTTTTACTAGATACAGATGATTTTCTATGGTTTGTAAATACAAAAATGAGGTTTTACTCAATATGACTGTATACTGTAACACTCAATATGACAGTTATTTAAACATAACTCCTACAACACACATGAAAAATGGCTAATAATGCCTGAAAAAATGCATCTTTGGGAGTTTTACTCGAAACATATGTTTTTTTAAATCTTGCAAATGCAAAAAGTAGTTTTTTACTCAATATGACTATAATAGTCTTACAATCCTGAGATAATGCGAAAAAAGCAATAAAAATGTATTCAAACATAACTTCTAAACAACACATGCAAAATGGCTAATAATAGCTAGAGATATGTTTTTTGTTAGTTGTACTAGAAAAATGATCTTTTGTAAGGTTTGCAAAGACACAAGTTAGTTTTTTTATTCAATATAACAGTGTAACTGTCATACTAAATATGAAAGGTTTATAATCATAACTCCAAAACCAAAAATGAAATTAGTCTTAAAAAGTCTTTAATATTGAATTTGTGTAAGTTTTAGCAGAATCAGGTATTTTGAAAAGAATCACAAATACAAATATTAGATTTTACTGGCCTCATATTGGTCACACTCAAAATGACAGTTTTTGAAGCATAACTCCAAAAATACACATGCAAAATGTCTAATAATGCCTGAAAAAATGCATCTTCGAGAGTTTTCCTGAAAAAAAACATTTGGTAAGGTTTGCAAAAACAAAATTTGATTTGTTACTCAATTTGACAGTAATGCACTTAGAACCCTGAGATAAAGCGAAAAAAGCAATAAAAATGTAGTCCAACATAATTCCTAATGCAAACGTGCAAAATGTCTAAAAATGCCTGTGATATTGAATACATGTGAGTTTTACTAGATGCAGTTGTTTTTCTATGGTTTGCAAATACAAAAATGAGGTTTTACTCAATATGACTGTATACTGTAACACTCAATATGACAGTTATTTAAACATAACTCCTACACCACACATGAAAAATGGCTGATAATGCCTGAAATAATGCATCTTTGGGAGTTTTACTCGAAACATATGCTTTTTTAAATCTTGCAAATGCCAAAAGTAGTTTTTTACTCAATATGACTATAATAGTCTTAGAATCCTGAGATAATGCGAAGAAAGCAATACAAATTTATTCAAACATAACTTCTAAACAACACTTGCAAAATGGCTAATAATAGCCAGAGATATGTTTCTTGGTTAGTTGTACTAGAAAAAGTATCTTTTGTAAGGTTTGCAAAGACACAAGTTAGTTTTTTTATTCAATATAACAGTGTAACTGTCATACTAAATATGAAAGGTTTATAATCATAACTCCAAAACCAAATATGAAATGTCTCTTAAAAAGCCTTTAATATTGAATTTATGTAAGTTTTAGCAAAATCAGGTATTTTGGAAAGAATCACAAATACAAATATAAGATTTTACTGGCCTCATATTGGTCACACTCAAAATGACAGTTTTTGAAACATAACTCCAAAAATACACATGCAAAATGTCTAATAATGCCCGAAGAAATGCATCTTTGAGAGTTTTCCTGAAAAAAAAAACATTTGGTAAGGTTTGCAAAAACAAAATTTGATTTGTTACTCAATTTGACAGTAATGTACTTAGAATCCTGAGATAATGCGAAAAAAGCAATAAAAATGTATTCCAACATAATTCCTAATCCAAACGTGCAAAATGTCTAAAAATGCCTGTGATATTGAATATTTTTGAGTTTTACTAGATACAGATGATTTTCTATGGTTTCCAAACGTGCAAAATGTCTAAAAATGCCTGTGATATTGAATATTTTGAGTTTTACTAGATACAGATGATTTTCTATGGTTTGTAAATACAAAAATGAGGTTTTACTCAATATGACTGTATACTGTAACACTCAATATGACAGTTATTTAAACATAACTCCTACACCACACATGAAAAATGGCTAATAATGCCTGAAAAAATGCATCTTTGGGAGTTTTACTCGAAACATATGCTTTTTTAAATCTTGCAAATGCAAAAAGTAGTTTTTTACTCAATATGACTATAATAGTCTTACAATCCTGAGATAATGCGAAAAAAGCAATAAAAATGTATTCAAACATAACTTCTAAACAACACATGCAAAATGGCTAATAATGCCTAGAGATATGTTTGTTGGTTAGTTGTACTAGAAAAATGATATTTTGTAAGGTTTGCAAAGACACAAGTTAGTTTTTTTATTCAATATAACAGTGTAACTGTCATACTAAATATGAAAGGTTTATAATCATAACTCCAAAACCAAATATGAAATTTGTCTTTAAAAGCCTTTAATATTGAATTTATTTAAATTTTACCAAAATCAGGTATTTTGGAAAGAATCACAAATACAAATATTAGATTTTACTGGCCTCATATTGGTCACACTCAAAATGACAGTTTTTGAAACATAACTCCAAAAATACACATGCAAAATGTCTAATAATGCCCGAAGAAATGCATCTTTGAGAGTTTTCCTGAAAAAAAAAACATTTGGTAAGGTTTGCAAAAACAAAATTTGATTTGTTACTCAATTTGACAGTAATGTACTTAGAATCCTGAGATAATGCGAAAAAAGCAATAAAAATGTATTCCAACATAATTCCTAATCCAAAGGTGCAAAATGTCTAAAAATGCCTGTGATATTGAATACTTTTGAGTTTTACTAGATACAGATGATTTTCTATGGTTTGCAAATAAAAAAATGAGGTTTTACTCAATATGACTGTATACTGTAACACTCAATATGACAGTTATTTAAACATAACTCCTACACCACACATGAAAAATGGCTAATAATGCCAGAAATAATGCATCTTTGGGAGTTTTACTCGAAACATATGCTTTTTTAAATCTTGCAAATGCAAAAAGTAGTTTTTTACTCAATAAGACTATAATAGTCTTACAATCCTGAGATAATGCGAAAAAAGCAATAAAAATGTATTCAAACATAACTTCTAAACAACACATGCAAAATGGCTAATAATAGCTAGAGATATGTTTTTTTGTTAGTTGTACTAGAAAAATGATCTTTTGTAAGGTTTGCAAAGACACAAGTTAGTTTTTCATTCAATATAACAGTGTAACTGTCATAATCAATATGAAAGGTTTATAATCATAACTCCAAAACCAAATACGAAATTTGTCTTAAAACGCCTTTAATATTGAATTTATGTAAGTTTTACCAAAATCAGGTATTTTGGAAAGAATCACAAATACAAATATTAGATTTTACTGGCCTCATATTGGTCACACTCAAAATGACAGTTTTTGAAACATAACTCCAAAAATACACATGCAAAATGTCTAATAATGCCCGAAGAAATGCATCTTCGAGAGTTTTCCTGAAAAAAAAAACATTTGGTAAGGTTTGCAAAAACAAAATTTGATTTGTTACTCAATTTGACAGTAATGTACTTAGAATCCTGAGATAATGCGAAAAAAGCAATAAAAATGTATTCCAACATAATTCCTAATCCAAACGTGCAAAAAGTCTAAAAATGCCTGTGATATTGAATACATGTGAGTTTTACTATATACAGTTGTTTTTCTATGGTTTGCAAATACCAAAATGAGGTTTTACTCAATATGACTGTATACTGTAACACTCAATATGACAGTTTTTTAAAACATAACTCCTACACCACACATGAAAAATGGCTAATAATGCCTGAAAAAATGCATCTTTGGGAGTTTTACTCGAAACATATGCTTTTTTAAATCTTGCAAATGCAAAAAGTAGTGTTTTACTCAATATGACTATAATAGTCTTACAATCCTGAGATAATGCGAAAAAAGCAATAAAAATGTATTAAAACATAACTTCTAAACAACACATGCAAAATGGCTAATAATAGCTAGAGATATGTTTTTTTGTTAGTTGTACTAGAAAAATGATCTTTTGTAAGGTTTGCAAAGACACAAGTTAGTTTTTTTATTCAATATAACAGTGTAACTGTCATAATAAATATGAAAGGTTTATAATCATAACTCCAAAACCAAATATGAAATTTGTCTTAAAACGCCTTTAATATTGAATTTATGTAAGTTTTACCAAAATCAGGTATTTTGGAAAGAATCACAAATACAAATATTAGATTTTACTGGCCTCATATTGGTCACACTCAAAATGACAGTTTTTGAAACATAACTCCAAAAATACACATGCAAAATGTCTAATAATGCCCGAAGAAATGCATCTTTGAGAGTATTCCTGAAAAAAAAAAACATTTGGTAAGGTTTGCAAAAACATCATTTGATTTGTTACTCAATTTGACAGTAATGTACTTAGAATCCTGAGATAATGCGAAAAAAGCAATAAAAATGTATTCCAACATAATTCCTAATCCAAACGTGCAAAATGTCTAAAAATGCCTGTGATATTGAATACTTTTGAGTTTTACTAGATACAGATGATTTTCTATGGTTTGCAAATAAAAAAATGAGGTTTTACTCAATATGACTGTATACTGTAACACTCAATATGACAGTTATTTAAACATAACTCCTACACCACACATGAAAAATGGCTAATAATGCCTGAAATAATGCATCTTTGGGAGTTTTACTCGAAACATATGCTTTTTTAAATCTTGCAAGTGCAAAAAGTAGTTTTTTACTCAATATGACTATAATAGTCTTACAATCCTGAGATAATGCGAAAAAAGCAATAAAAATGTATTCAAACATAACTTCTAAACAACACATGCAAAATGGCTAATAATAGCTAGAAATATATTTTTTTGTTAGTTGTACTAGAAAAATGATCTTTTGTAAGGTTTGCAAAGACACAAGTTAGTTGTTTATTCAATATAACAGTGTAACTGTCATATTAAATATGAAAGGTTTATAATCATAACTCCAAAACCAAATATGAAATTTGTCTTAAAACGCCTTTAATATTGAATTTATGTAAGTTTTACCAAAATCAGGTATTTTGGAAAGAATCACAAATACAAATATTAGATTTTACTGGCCTCATATTGGTCACACTCAAAATGACAGTTTTTGAAACATAACTCCAAAAATACACATGCAAAATGTCTAATAATGCCTGATAAAATGTATCTTCGAGAGTTTTCCTGAAAAAAAACATTTGGTAAGGTTTGCAAAAACCAAATTTGATTTGTTACTCAATTTGACAGTAATGTACTTAGAATCCTGAGATAATGCAAAAAAAGCAATAAAAATGTGTTCCAACGTAATTCCTAATCCAAACGTGCAAAATGTCTAAAAATGCCTGTGATATTGAATACATGTGAGTTTTACTAGATGCAGTTGTTTTTCTATGGTTTGCAAATACAAAAATGAGGTTTTACTCAATATGACTGTATACTGTAACACTCAATATGACAGTTATTTAAACATAACTCCTACACCACACATGAAAAATGGCTAATAATGCCTGAAATAATGCATCTTTGGGAGTTTTACTCGAAACATATGCTTTTTTAAATCTTGCAAATGCCAAAAGTAGTTTTTTACTCAATATGACTATAATAGTCTGAGAATCCTGAGATAATGCGAAAAAAGCAATAAAAATTTATTCAAACATAACTTCTAAACAACACTTGCAAAATGGCTAATAATGCCTAGAGATATGTTTTTTTGTTATTTGTACTAGAAAAATGATCTTTTGTAAGGTTTGCAAAGACACAAGTTAGTTTTTTTTATTCAATATAACAGTGTAACTCTCATACTAAATATGAAAGGTTTATAATCATAACTCCAAAACCAAATATGAAATGTGTCTTAAAAAGCCTTTAATATTGAATTTATGTAAGTTTTAGCAGAATCAGGTATTTTGGAAAGAATCACAAATACAAATATTAGATTTTACTGGCCTCATATTGGTCACACTCAAAATGACAGTTTTTGAAACATAACTCCAAAAATACACATGCAAAATGTCTAATAATGCCTGAAGAAATGCATCTTCAAGAGTGTTCCTGAAAAAAAAACATTTGGTAAGGTTTGCAAAAACAAAATTTGATTTGTTACTAAATTTGACAGTAATGTACTTAGAATCCTGAGATAATGCGAAAAAAGCAATAAAAATGTATTCCAACATAACTTCTATACAACACATGCAAAATGGCTAATAATGCCTAGATATGTTTTTTTGTTAGTTGTACTAGAAAAATGATCTTTTGTAAGGTTTGCAAAGACACACGTTAGTTTTTTTATTCAATATAACAGTGTAACTGTCATACTAAATATGAAAGGTTTATAATCATAACTCCAAAACCAAATATGAAATTTGTCTTAAAACGCCTTTAATATTGAATTTATGTAAGTTTTACCAAAATCAGGTATTTTGGAAAGAATCACAAATACAAATATTAGATTTTACTGGCCTCATATTGGTCACACTCAAAATGACAGTTTTTGAAGCATAACTCCAAAAATACAATGCAAAATGTCTAATAATGCCTGAAAAAATGCATCTTCGAGAGTTTTCCTGAAAAAAAAACATTTGGTAAGGTTTGCAAAAACAAAATTTGATTTGTTACTCAATTTGACAGTAATGTACTTAGAATCCTGAGATAATGCGAAAAAAGCAATAAAAATGTATTCCAACATAATTCCTAATCCAAACGTGCAAAATGTCTAAAAATGCCTGTGATATTGAATACTTTTGAGTTTTACTAGATACAGATGATTTTCTATGGTTTGCAAATAAAAAAATGAGGTTTTACTCAATATGACTGTATACTGTAACACTCAATATGACAGTTATTTAAACATAACTCCTACACCACACATGAAAAATGGCTAATAATGCCTGAAATAATGCATCTTTGGGAGTTTTACTCTAAACATATGCTTTTTTAAATCTTGCAAATGCCAAAAGTAGTTTTTTACTCAATATGACTATAATAGTCTTACAATCCTGAGATAATGCGAAAAAAGCAATAAAAATGTATTCAAACATAACTTCTAAACAACACATGCAAAATGGCTAATAATAGCTAGAGATATATTTTTTTGTTAGTTGTACTAGAAAAATTATCTTTTGTAAGGTTTGCAAAGACACAAGTTAGTTTTTTTATTCAATATAACAGTGTAACTGCCATAATAAATATGAAAGGTTTATAATCATAACTCCAAAACCAAATATGAAATTTGTCTTAAAACGCCTTTAATATTGAATTTATGTAAGTTTTACCAAAATAAGGTATTTTGGAAAGAATCACAAATACAAATATTAGATTTTACTGGCCTCATATTGGTCACACTCAAAATGACAGTTTTTGAAACATAACTCCAAAAATACACATGCAAAATGTCTAATAATGCCTGAAGAAATGCATCTTCGAGAGTTTTCCTGAAAAAAAAAACATTTGGTAAGGTTTGCAAAAACAAAATTTATTTGTTACTAAATTTGACAGGAATGTACTTAGAATCCTGAGATAATGCGAAAAAAGCAATAAAAATGTATTCCAACATAACTTCTATACAACACATGCAAAATGGCTAATAAAGCCTAGAGATATGTTTTTTTGTTAGTTGTACTAGAAAAATTATTTTTTGTAAGGTTTGCAAAGACACAAGTTAGTTTTTTTTATTCAATATAACAGTGTAACCGTCATACTAAATATGAAAGGTTTATAATCATAACTCCAAAACCGAATATGAAATGTGTCTTAAAAAGCCTTTAATATTGAATTTATGTAAGTTTTAGCAGAATCAGGTATTTTGGAAAGAATCACAAATACAAATATTAGATTTTACTGGCCTCATATTGGTCACACACAAAATGACAGTTTTTGAAACATAACTCCAAAAATACACATGCAAAATGTCTAATAATGCCTGAAGAAATGCATCTTCGAGAGTTTTCCTGAAAAAAAAAACATTTGGTAAGGTTAACAAAAACCAAATTTGATTTTTTACTCAATTTGACAGTAATGTACTTAGAATCCTGAGATAATGCGAAAAAAGCAATAAAATGTATTCCAACATAATTCCTAATCCAAACGTGCAAAAAGTCTAAAATGCCTGTGATATTGAATACATGTGAGTTTTACTATATACAGTTGTTTTTCTATGGTTTGCAAATACAAAAATGAGGTTTTACTCAATATGACTGTATACTGTAACACTCAATATGACAGTTTTTTAAACATAACTCCTACACCACACTTGAAAAATGGCTAATAATGCCTGAAATAATGCATCTTTGGGAGTTTTACTCGAAACATATGCTTTTTTAAATACTGCAAATGCCAAAAGTAGTTTTTTACTCAATATGACTATAATAGTCTGAGAATCCTGAGATAATGCGAAAAAAGCAATAAAAATTTATTCAAACATAACTTCTAAACAACACTTGCAAAATGGCTAATAATAGCCAGAGATATGTTTTTTTGTTAGTTGTACTAGAAAAATGATATTTTGTAAGGTTTGCAAAGACACAAGTTAGTTTTTTTTATTCAATATAACAGTGTAACTGTCATACTAAATATGAAAGGTTTATAATCATAACTCCAAAACCAAATATGAAATTTGTCTTAAAAAGCCTTTAATATTGAATTTATGTAAGTTTTAGCAGAATCAGGTATTTTGGAAAGAATCACAAATACAAATATTAGATTTTACTGGCCTCATATTGGTCACACACAAAATGACAGTTTTTGAAGCATAACTCCAAAAATACACATGCAAAATGTCTAATAATGCCTGAAAAAATGCATCTTCGAGAGTTTTCCTGAAAAAAAACATTTGGTAAGGTTTGCAAAAACAAAATTTGATTTGTTACTCAATTTGACAGTAATGTACTTAGAATCCTGAGATAATGCGAAAAAAGCAATAAAAATGTATTCCAACATAATTCCTAATCCAAACGTGCAAAAAGTCTAGAAATGCCTGTGATATTTAATACATGTGAGTTTTACTATATACAGTTGTTTTTCTATGGTTTGCAAATACAAAAATGAGGTTTTACTCAATATGACTGTATACTGTAACACTCAATATGACAGTTATTTAAACATAACTCCTGCACCACACATGAAAAATGGCTAATAATGCCTGAAAAAATGCATCTTTGGGAGTTTTACTCGAAACATATGATTTTTTAAATCTTGCAAATGCAAAAAGTAGTTTTTTACTCAATGTGACTATAATAGTCTTACAATCCTGAGATAATGCGAAAAAAGCAATACAAATGTATTCAAACATAACTTCTAAACAACACTTGCAAAATGGCTAATAATGCCTAGAGATATGTTTGTTGGTTAGTTGTACTAGAAAAATGATATTTTGTAAGGTTTGCAAAGACACAAGTTAGTTTTTTTATTCAATATAACAGTGTACCTGTCATACTAAATAAGAAAGGTTTATAATCATAACTCCAAAACCAAATATGAAATTTGTCTTAAAAAGCCTTTAATATTGAATTTATGTAAGATTTAGCAGAATCAGGTATTTTGGAAAGAATCACAAATACAAATATTAGATTTTACTGGCCTCATATTGGTCACACTCAAAATGACAGTTTTTGAAGCATAACTCCAAAAATACACATGCAAAATGTCTAATAATGCCTGAAAAAATTCATCTTCGAGAGTTTTCCTGAAAAAAAACATTTGGTAAGGTTTGCAAAGACAAAATTTGATTTGTTACTCAATTTGACAGTAATGTACTTAGAATCCTGAGATAATGCGAAAAAAGCAATACAAATGTATTCCAACATAATTCCTAATCCAAACGTGCAAAATGTCTAAAAATGCCTGTGATATTGAATACATGTGAGTTTTACTAGATGCAGTTGTTTTTCTATGGTTTTCAAATACAAAAATGAGGTTTTACTCAATATGACTGTATACTGTAACACTCAATATGACAGTTATTTAAACATAACTCCTGCACCACACATGAAAAATGGCTAATAATGCCTGAAAAAATGCATCTTTGGGAGTTTTACTCGAAACATATGCTTTTTTAAATCTTGCAAATGCCAAAAGTAGTTTTTTACTCAATATGACTATAATAGTCTGAGAATCCTGAGATAATGCGAAAAAAGCAATAAAAATGTATTCAAACATAACTTCTAAACAACACTACAAAATGGCTAATAATAGCCAGAGATATGTTTTTTTGTTAGTTGTACTAGAAAAATTATCTTTTGTAAGGTTTGCAAAGACACAAGTTAGTTTTTTTATTCAATATAACAGTGTAACTGTCATACTAAATATGAAAGGTTTATAAGCATAACTCCAAAACCAAATATGAAATTTGTCTTAAAAAGCCTTTAATATTGAATTTATGTAAGTTTTAGCAGAATCAGGTATTTTGGAAAAAATCACAAATACAAATATTAGATTTTACTGGCCTCATATTGGTCACACACAAAATGACAGTTTTTGAAACATAACTCCAAAAATACACATGCAAAATGTCTAATAATGCCTGAAGAAATGCATCTTCGAGAGTTTTCCTGAAAAAAAAAAACATTTGGTAAGGTTAACAAAAACCAAATTTGATTTGTTACTCAATTTGACAGTAATGTACTTAGAATCCTGAGATAATGCGAAAAAAGCAATAAAAATGTATTCCAACATAATTCCTAATCCAAACGTGCAAAAAGTCTAAAATGCCTGTGATATTGAATACATGTGAGTTTTACTATATACAGTTGTTTTTCTATGGTTTGCAAATACAAAAATGAGGTTTTACTCAATATGACTGTATACTGTAACACTCAATATGACAGTTTTTTAAACATAACTCCTACACCACACTTGAAAAATGGCTAATAATGCCTGAAATAATGCATCTTTGGGAGTTTTACTCGAAACATATGCTTTTTTAAATCTTGCAAATGCCAAAAGTAGTTTTTTACTCAATATGACTATAATAGTCTGAGAATCCTGAGATAATGCGAAAAAAGCAATAAAAATTTATTCAAACATAACTTCTAAACAACACTTGCAAAATGGCTAATAATAGCCAGAGATATGTTTTTTTGTTAGTTGTACTAGAAAAATGATCTTTTGTAAGGTTTGCAAAGACACAAGTTAGTTTTTTTTATTCAATATAACAGTGTAACTGTCATACTAAATATGAAAGGTTTATAATCATAACTCCAAAACCAAATATGAAATTTGTCTTAAAAAGCCTTTAATATTGAATTTATGTAAGTTTTAGTAGAATCAGGTATTTTGGAAAGAATCACAAATACAAATATTAGATTTTACTGGCCTCATATTGGTCACACTCAAAATGACAGTTTTTGAAGCATAACTCCAAAAATACACATGCAAAATGTCTAATAATGCCTGATAAAATGCATCTTCGAGAGTTTTCCTGAAAAAAAAACATTTGGTAAGGTTTGCAAAAACAAAATTTGATTTGTTACTCAATTTGACAGTAATGTACTTAGAATCCTGAGATAATGCGAAAAAAGCAATAAGAATGTATTCCAACATAATTCGTAATCCAAACGTGCAAAATGTCTAAAAATGCCTGTGATATTGAATACATGTGAGTTTTACTAGATGCAGTTGTTTTTCTATGGTTTGCAAATACAAAAATGAGGTTTTACTCAATAAGACTGTATACTGTAACACTCAATATGACAGTTATTTAAACATAACTCCTACACCACACATGAAAAATGGCTAATAATGCCTGAAATAATGCATCTTTGGGAGTTTTACTCGAAACATATGCTTTTTTAAATCTTGCAAATGCCAAAAGTAGTTTTTACTCAATGTGACTATAATAGTCTTAGAATCCTGAGATAATGCGAAAAAAGCAATAAAAATTTATTCAAACATAACTTCTAAACAACACTTGCAAAATGGCTAATAATAGCCAGAGATATGTTTTTTTGTTAGTTGTACTAGAAAAATGATCTTTTGTAAGGTTTGCAAAGACACAAGTTAGTTTTTTTTTATTCAATATAACAGTGTAACTGTCATAATAAATATGAAAGTTTTATAATCATAACTCCAAAACCAAATATGAAATTTGTCTTAAAACGCCTTTAATATTGAATTTATGTAAGTTTTACCAAAATCAGGTATTTTGGAAAGAATCACAAATACAAATATTAGATTTTACTGGCCTCATATTGGTCACACTCAAAATGACAGTTTTTGAAACATAACTCCAAAAATACACATGCAAAATGTCTAATAATGCCTGAAGAAATGCATCTTCAAGAGTGTTCCTGAAAAAAAAACATTTGGTAAGGTTTGCAAAAACAAAATTTGATTTGTTACTAAATTTGACAGTAATGTACTTAGAATCCTGAGATAATGCGAAAAAAGCAATAAAAATGTATTCCAACATAACTTCTATACAACACATGCAAAATGGCTAATAATGCCTAGAGATATGTTTTTTTGTTAGTTGTACTAGAAAAATGATCTTTTGTAAGGTTTGCAAAGACACACGTTAGTTTTTTTATTCAATATAACAGTGTAACTGTCATACTAAATATGAAAGGTTTATAATCATAACTCCAAAACCAAATATGAAATTTGTCTTAAAACGCCTTTAATATTGAATTTATGTAAGTTTTACCAAATTCAGGTATTTTGGAAAGAATCACAAATACAAATATTAGATTTTACTGGCCTCATATTGGTCACACTCAAAATGACAGTTTTTGAAGCATAACTCCAAAAATACAATGCAAAATGTCTAATAATGCCTGAAAAAATGCATCTTCGAGAGTTTTCCTGAAAAAAAAACATTTGGTAAGGTTTGCAAAAACAAAATTTGATTTGTTACTCAATTTGACAGTAATGTACTTAGAATCCTGAGATAATGCGAAAAAAGCAATAAAAATGTATTCCAACATAATTCCTAATCCAAACGTGCAAAATGTCTAAAAATGCCTGTGATATTGAATACTTTTGAGTTTTACTAGATACAGATGATTTTCTATGGTTTGCAAATAAAAAAATGAGGTTTTACTCAATATGACTGTATACTGTAACACTCAATATGACAGTTATTTAAACATAACTCCTACACCACACATGAAAAATGGCTAATAATGCCTGAAATAATGCATCTTTGGGAGTTTTACTTGAAACATAGGCTTTTTTAAATCTTGCAAATGCAAAAAGTAGTTTTTTACTCAATATGACTATAATAGTCTTACAATCCTGAGATAATGCGAAAAAAGCAATAAAAATGTATTCAAACATAACTTCTAAACAACACATGCAAAATGGCTAATAATAGCTAGAGATATATTTTTTTGTTAGTTGTGCTAGAAAAAATTATCTTTTGTAAGGTTTGCAAAGACACAAGTTAGTTTTTTTATTCAATATAACAGTGTAACTGCCATAATAAATATGAAAGGTTTATAATCATAACTCCAAAACCAAATATGAAATTTGTCTTAAAACGCCTTTAATATTGAATTTATGTAAGTTTTACCAAAATAAGGTATTTTGGAAAGAATCACAAATACAAATATTAGATTTTACTGGCCTCATATTGGTCACACTCAAAATGACAGTTTTTGAAACATAACTCCAAAAATACACATGCAAAATGTCTAATAATGCCTGAAGAAATGCATCTTCGAGAGTTTTCCTGAAAAAAAAAACATTTGGTAAGGTTTGCAAAAACAAAATTTATTTGTTACTAAATTTGACAGGAATGTACTTAGAATCCTGAGATAATGCGAAAAAAGCAATAAAAATGTATTCCAACATAACTTCTATACAACACATGCAAAATGGCTAATAAAGCCTAGAGATATGTTTTTTTGTTAGTTGTACTAGAAAAATGATTTTTTGTAAGGTTTGCAAAGACACAAGTTAGTTTTTTTATTCAATATAACAGTGTATTCGTCATACTAAATATGAAAGGTTTATAATCATAACTCCAAAACCAAATATGAAATGTGTCTTAAAAAGCCTTTAATATTGAATTTATGTAAGTTTTAGCAGAATCAGGTATTTTGGAAAGAATCACAAATACAAATATTAGATTTTACTGGCCTCATATTGGTCACACACAAAATGACAGTTTTTGAAACATAACTCCAAAAATACACATGCAAAATGTCTAATAATGCCTGAAGAAATGCATCTTCGAGAGTTTTCCTGAAAAAAAAAACATTTGGTAAGGTTAACAAAAACCAAATTTGATTTTTTACTCAATTTGACAGTAATGTACTTAGAATCCTGAGATAATGCGAAAAAAGCAATAAGAATGTATTCCAACATAATTCCTAATCCAAACGTGCAAAATGTCTAAAAATGCCTGTGATATTGAATACATGTGAGTTTTACTAGATGCAGTTGTTTTTCTATGGTTTGCAAATACAAAAATGAGGTTTTACTCAATATGACTGTATACTGTAACACTCAATATGACAGTTATTTAAACATAACTCCTACACCACACATGAAAAATGGCTAATAATGCCTGAAATAATGCATCTTTGGGAGTTTTACTCGAAACATATGCTTTTTTAAATCTTGCAAATGCCAAAAGTAGTTTTTACTCAATATGACTATAATAGTCTTAGAATCCTGAGATAATGCGAAAAAAGCAATAAAAATTTATTCAAACATAACTTCTAAACAACACTTGCAAAATGGCTAATAATAGCCAGAGATATGTTTTTTTGTTAGTTGTACTAGAAAAATGATCTTTTGTAAGGTTTGCAAAGACACAAGTTAGTTTTTTTTTATTCAATATAACAGTGTAACTGTCATAATAAATATGAAAGTTTTATAATCATAACTCCAAAACCAAATTTGAAATTTGTCTTAAAACGCCTTTAATATTGAATTTATGTAAGTTTTACCAAAATCAGGTATTTTGGAAAGAATCACAAATACAAATATTAGATTTTACTGGCCTCATATTGGTCACACTCAAAATGACAGTTTTTGAAACATAACTCAAAAAATACACATGCAAAATGTCTAATAATGCCTGAAGAAATGCATCTTCAAGAGTGTTCCTGAAAAAAAAACATTTGGTAAGGTTTGCAAAAACAAAATTTGATTTGTTACTAAATTTGACAGTAATGTACTTAGAATCCTGAGATAATGCGAAAAAAGCAATAAAAATGTATTCCAACATAACTTCTATACAACACATGCAAAATGGCTAATAATGCCTAGAGATATGTTTTTTTGTTAGTTGTACTAGAAAAATGATCTTTTGTAAGGTTTGCAAAGACACACGTTAGTTTTTTTATTCAATATAACAGTGTAACTGTCATACTAAATATGAAAGGTTTATAATCATAACTCCAAAACCAAATATGAAATTTGTCTTAAAACGCCTTTAATATTGAATTTATGTAAGTTTTACCAAAATCAGGTATTTTGGAAAGAATCACAAATACAAATATTAGATTTTACTGGCCTCATATTGGTCACACTCAAAATGACAGTTTTTGAAGCATAACTCCAAAAATACAATGCAAAATGTCTAATAATGCCTGAAAAAATGCATCTTCGAGAGTTTTCCTGAAAAAAAAACATTTGGTAAGGTTTGCAAAAACAAAATTTGATTTGTTACTCAATTTGACAGTAATGTACTTAGAATCCTGAGATAATGCGAAAAAAGCAATAAAAATGTATTCCAACATAATTCCTAATCCAAACGTGCAAAATGTCTAAAAATGCCTATGATATTGAATACATGTGAGTTTTACTAGATGCAGTTGTTTTTCTATGGTTTGCAAATACAAAAATGAGGTTTTACTCAATATGACTGTATACTGTAACACTCAATATGACAGTTATTTAAACATAACTCCTACACCACACATGAAAAATGGCTAATAATGCCTGAAATAATGCATCTTTGGGAGTTTTACTCTAAACATATGCTTTTTTAAATCTTGCAAATGCCAAAAGTAGTTTTTTACTCAATATGACTATAATAGTCTTAGAATCCTGAGATAATGCGAAAAAAGCAATCAAAATTTATTCAAACATAACTTCTAAACAACACTTGCAAAATGGCTAATAATAGCCAGAGATATGTTTTTTTGTTATTTGTACTAGAAAAATGATCTTTTGTAAGGTTTGCAAAGACACAAGTTAGTTTTTTTTTATTCAATATAACAGTGTAACTGTCATACTAAATATGAAAGGTTTATAATCATAACTCCAAAACCAAATATGAAATTTGTCTTAAAAAGCCTTTAATATTGAATTTATGTAAGTTTTAGCAGAATCAGGTATTTTGGAAAGAATCACAAATTCAAATATTAGATTTTACTGGCCTCATATTGGTCACACTCAAAATGACAGTTTTTGAAGCATAACTCCAAAAATACACATGCAAAATGTCTAATAATGCCTGAAAAAATGCATCTTCAAGAGTTTTCCTGAAAAAAAACATTTGGTAAGGTTTGCAAAAACAAAATTTGATTTGTTACTCAATTTGACAGCAATGTACTTAGAATCCTGAGATAATGCGAAAAAAGCAATAAAAATGTATTCCAACATAATTCCTAATCCAAACGTGCAAAAAGTCTAGAAATGCCTGTGATATTGAATACATGTGAGTTTTACTATATACAGTTGTTTTTCTATGGTTTGCAAATACAAAAATGAGGTTTTACTCAATATGACTGTATACTGTAACACTCAATATGACAGTTATATAAACATAACTCCTGCACCACACATGAAAAATGGCTAATAATGCCTGAAAAAATGCATCTTTGGGAGTGTTACTCGAAACATATGCTTTTTTAAATCTTGCAAATGCAAAAAGTAGTTTTTTACTCAATGTGACTATAATAGTCTTACAATCCTGAGATAATGCGAAAAAAGCAATACAAATGTATTCAAACATAACTTCTAAACAACACATGCAAAATGGCTAATAATGCCTAGAGATATGTTTGTTGGTTAGTTGTACTAGAAAAATTATATTTTGTAAGGTTTGCAAAGACACAAGTTAGTTTTTTTATTCAATATAACAGTGTAACTGTCATACTAAATATGAAAGGTTTATAATCATAACTCCAAAACCAAATATGAAATTTGTCTTAAAACGCCTTTTATATTGATTTTATGTAAGTTTTACCAAAATCAGGTATTTTGGAAAGAATCACAAATACAAATATTAGATTTTACTGGCCTCATATTGGTCACACTCAAAAAGACAGTTTTTGAAACATAACTCCAAAAATACACATGCAAAATGTCTAATAATGCCTGAAGAAATGCATCTTCGAGAGTTTTCCTGAAAAAAAAAACATTTGGTAAGGTTTGCAAAAACAAAATTTGATTTGTTACTAAATTTGAGAGTAATGTACTTAGAATCCTGAGATAATGCGAAAAAAGCAATAAAAATGTATTCCAACATAACTTCTATACAACACATGCAAAATGGCTTATAATGCCTAGAGATATGTTTTTTTGTTAGTTGTACTAGAAAAATGATCTTTTGTAAGGTTTGCAAAGACACAAGTTAGTTTTTTTATTCAATATAACAGTGTAACTGTCATACTAAATATGAAAGGTTTATAATCATAACTCCAAAACCAAATATGAAATTTGTCTTAAAACGCCTTTAATATTGATTTTATGTAAGTTTTACCAAAATCAGGTATTTTGGAAAGAATCACAAATTCAAATATTAGATTTTACTGGCCTCATATTGGTCACACTCAAAATGACAGTTTTTGAAGCATAACTCCAAAAATACACATGCAAAATGTCTAATAATGCCTGAAAAAATGCATCTTCAAGAGTTTTCCTGAAAAAAAACATTTGGTAAGGTTAACAAAAACCAAATTTGATTTGTTACTCAATTTGACAGTAATGTACTTAGAATCCTGAGATAATGCGAAAAAAGAAATAAAAATGTATTCCAACATAATTCCTAATCCAAACGTGCAAAAAGTCTAACATGCCTATGATATTGAATACATGTGAGTTTTACTAGATGCAGTTGTTTTTCTATGGTTTGCAAATACAAAAATGAGGTTTTACTCAATATGACTGTATACTGTAACACTCAATATGACAGTTATTTAAACATAACTCCTACACCACACATGAAAAATGGCTAATAATGCCTGAAATAATGCATCTTTGGGAGTTTTACTCGAAACATATGCTTTTTTAAATCTTGCAAATGCCAAAAGTAGTTTTTACTCAATATGACTATAATAGTCTTAGAATCCTGAGATAATGCGAAAAAAGCAATAAAAATTTATTCAAACATAACTTCTAAACAACACTTGCAAAATGGCTAATAATAGCCAGAGATATGTTTTTTTGTTAGTTGTACTAGAAAAATGATCTTTTGTAAGGTTTGCAAAGACACAAGTTAGTTTTTTTTTATTCAATATAACAGTGTAACTGTCATAATAAATATGAAAGTTTTATAATCATAACTCCAAAACCAAATATGAAATTTGTCTTAAAACGCCTTTAATATTGAATTTATGTAAGTTTTACCAAAATCAGGTATTTTGGAAAGAATCACAAATACAAATATTAGATTTTACTGGCCTCATATTGGTCACACTCAAAATGACAGTTTTTGAAGCATAACTCCAAAAATACAATGCAAAATGTCTAATAATGCCTGAAAAAATGCATCTTCGAGAGTTTTCCTGAAAAAAAAACATTTGGTAAGGTTTGCAAAAACAAAATTTGATTTGTTACTCAATTTGACAGTAATGTACTTAGAATCCTGAGATAATGCGAAAAAAGCAATAAAAATGTATTCCAACATAATTCCTAATCCAAACGTGCAAAATGTCTAAAAATGCCTGTGATATTGAATACTTTTGAGTTTTACTAGATACAGATGATTTTCTATGGTTTGTAAATAAAAAAATGAGGTTTTACTCAATATGACTGTATACTGTAACACTCAATATGACAGTTATTTAAACATAACTCCTACACCACACATGAAAAATGGCTAATAATGCCTGAAATAATGCATCTTTGGGAGTTTTACTTGAAACATATGCTTTTTTAAATCTTGCAAATGCAAAAAGTAGTTTTTTACTCAATATGACTATAATAGTCTTAGAATCCTGAGATAATGCGAAAAAAGCAATAAAAATGTATTCAAACATAACTTCTAAACAACACATGCAAAATGGCTAATAATAGCTAGAGATATATTTTATTGTTAGTTGTACTAGAAAAATTATCTTTTGTAAGGTTTGCAAAGACACAAGTTAGTTTTTTTATTCAATATAACAGTGTAACTGCCATAATAAATATGAAAGGTTTATAATCATAACTCCAAAACCAAATATGAAATTTGTCTTAAAACGCCTTTAATATTGAATTTATGTAAGTTTTACCAAAATCAGGTATTTTGGAAAGAATCACAAATACAAATATTAGATTTTACTGGCCTCATATTGGTCACACTCAAAATGACAGTTTTTGAAGCATATCTCAAAAAATACACATGCAAAATGTCTAATAATGCCTGAAAAAATGCATCTTCGAGAGTTTTCCTGAAAAAAAACATTTGGTAAGGTTTGCAAAAACAAAATTTGATTTGTTACTCAATTTGACAGTAATGTACCTAGAATCCTGAGATTATGCGAAAAAAGCAATACAAATGTATTCCAACCTAATTCCTAATCCAAACCTGCAAAAAGTCTAAAAATGCCTGTGATATTGAATACATGTGAGTTTTACTAGATACGGTTGTTTTTCTATTGTTTGCAAATACAAAAATGAGGTTTTACTCAATATGACTGTATACTGTAACACTCAATATGACAGTTATTTAAACATAACTCCTACACCACACATGAAAAATGGCTGATAATGCCTGAAATAATGCATCTTTGGGAGTTTTACTCGAAACATATGTTTTTTTAAATCTTTCAAGTGCAAAAAGTAGTTTTTTACTCAATATGACTATAATAGTCTTACAATCCTTAGATAATGCGAAAAAAGCAATAAAAATGTATTCCAACATAACTTCTATACAACACTTGCAAAATGGCTAATAATAGCCAGAGATATGTTTTTTGGTTAGTTGTACTAGAAAAATTATCTTTTGTAAGGTTTGCAAAGACACAAGTTTTTTTTTTTATTCAATATAACAGTGTAACTGTCATACTAAATATGAAAGGTTTATAATCATAACTCCAAAACCAAATATGAAATTTGTCTTAAAAAGCCTTTAATATTGAATTTATGTAAGTTTTAGCAGAATCAGGTATTTTGGAAAGAATCACAAATACAAATATTAGATTTTACTGGCCTCATATTGGTCACACTCAAAATGACAGTTTTTGAAACATAACTCCAAAAATACACATGCAAAATGTCTAATAATGCCTGAAGAAATGCATCTTCGAGAGTTTTCCTGGAAAAAAAAACATTTGGTAAGGTTTGCAAAAACAAAATTTGATTTGTTACTCAATTTGACAGTAATGTACTTAGAATCCTGAGATAATGCAAAAAAAGCAATAAAAATGTATTCCAACATAATTCCTAATCCAAACGTGCAAAATGTCTAAAAATGCCTGTGATATTGAATACATGTGAGTTTTACTAGATACAGTTGTTTTTCTATGGTTTGCAAATACGAAAATGAGGTTTTACTCAATATGACTGTATACTGTAACACTCAATATGACAGTTATTTAAACATAACTCCTACACCACACATGAAAAATGGCTGATAATGCCTGAAATAATGCATCTTTGGGAGTTTTACTCGGAACATATGTTTTTTTAAATCTTGCAAGTGCAAAAAGTAGTTTTTTACTCAATGTGACTATAATAGTCTTACAATCCTGAGATAATGCGAAATAAGCAATAAAAATGTATTCAAACATAACTTCTAAACAACACATGCAAAATGGCTAATAATGCCTAAAGATTTGTTTTTTGGTTAGTTGTACTCGAAAAATGATCTTTTGTAAGGTTTGCAAGGACACAAGTTAGTTTTTTTATTCAATATAACAGTGTAACTGTCATACTAAATATGAAAGGTTTATAATCATAACTCCAAAACCAAATATGAAATTTGTCTTAAAAAGCCTTTAATATTGAATTTATGTAAGCTTTAGCAGAATCAGGTATTTTGGAAAGAATCACAAATACAAATATTAGATTTTACTGGCCTCATATTGGTCACACTCAAAATGACAGTTTTTGAAACATAACTCCAAAAATACACATGCAAAATGTCTAATAATGCCTGAAGAAATGCATCTTCGAGAGTTTTCCTGAAAAAAAAACATTTGGTAAGGTTAACAAAAACCAAATTTGATTTGTTACTCAATTTGACAGTAATGTACTTAGAATCCTGAGATAATGCGAAAAAAGCAATAAAAATGTATTCCAACATAATTTCTAATCCAAACGTGCAAAAAGTCTAAAAATGCCTGTGATATTGAATACATGTGAGTTTTACTAGATAAAGTTGTTTTTCTATGGTTTGCAAATACAAAAATGAGGTTTTACTCAATATGACTGTATACTGTAACACTCAATATGACAGTTATTTAAACATAACTCCTACACCACACATGAAAAATGGCTAATAATGCCTGAAATAATGCATCTTTGGGAGTTCTACTCGAAACATATGCTTTTTTAAATCTTGCAAATGCCAAAAGTAGTTTTTTACTCAATATGACTATAATAGTCTGAGAATCCTGAGATAATGCGAAAAAAGCAATAAAAATGTATTCAAACATAACTTCTAAACAACACTTGCAAAATGGCTAATAATAGCCAGAGATATGTTTTTTTGTTAGTTGTACTAGAAAAATGATCTTTTGTAAGGTTTGCAAAGACAAGAGTTAGTTTTTTTATTCAATATAACAGTGTAACTGTCATACTAAATATGAAAGGTTTATAATCATAACTCCAAAACCAAATATGAGATTTGTCTTAAAAATTCTTTAATATTGAATTTATGTAAGTTTTAGCAGAATCAGGTATTTTGGAAAGAATCACAAATTCAAATATTAGATTTTACTGGCCTCATATTGGTCACACTCAAAATGACAGTTTTTGAAACATAACTCCAAAAATACACATGCAAAATGTCTAATAATGCCCGAAGAAATGCATTTTTGAGAGTTTTCCTGAAAAAAAAAACATTTGTTAAGGTTTGCAAAAACAAAATTTGATTTGTTACTCAATTTGACAGTAAAGTACTTAGAATCCTGAGATAATGCGAAAAAAGCCATAAAAATGTATTCCAACATAATTCCTAATCCAAACGTGCAAAATGTCTAAAAATGCCTGTGATATTGAATACTTTTTAGTTTTACTAGATACAGATGATTTTCTATGGTTTGCAAATAAAAAAATGAGGTTTTACTCAATATGACTGTATATTGTAACACTCAATATGACAGTTATTTAAACATAACTCCTACACCACACATGAAAAATGGCTAATAATGCCTGAAAAAATGCATCTTTGGGAGTTTTACTCGAAACATATGCTTTTTTAAATCTTGCAAATGCAAAAAGTAGTTTTTTACTCAATATGACTATAATAGTCTTACAATCCTGAGATAATGCGAAAAAAGCAATAAAAATGTATTCAAACATAAATTCTAAACAACACATGCAAAATGGCTAATAATAGCTAGAGATATGTTTTTTTGTTAGTTGTACTAGAAAAATGATCTTTTGTAAGGTTTGCAAAGACACAAGTTAGTTTTTTTATTCAATATAACAGTGTAACTGTCATACTAAATATGAAAGGTTTATAATCATAACTCCAAAACCAAATATGAAATTTGTCTTAAAAAGCCTTTAATATTGAATTTGTGTAAGTTTTAGCAGAATCAGGTATTTTGGAAAGAATCACAAATACAAATATTAGATTTTACTGGCCTCATATTGGTCACACTCAAAATGACAGTTTTTGAAGCATAACTCCAAAAATACACATGCAAAATGTCTAATAATGCCTGAAAAAATGCATATTCGAGAGTTTTCCTGAAAAAAAAACATTTGGTAAGGTTTGCAAAAACAAAATTTGATTTGTTACTCAATTTGACAGTAATGCACTTAGAATCCTGAGATAAAGCGAAAAAAGCAATAAAAATGTAGTCCAACATAATTCCTAATGCAAACGTGCAAAATGTCTAAAAATGCCTGTGATATTGAATACATGTGAGTTTTACTAGATGCAGTTGTTTTTCTATGGTTTGCAAATACAAAAATGAGGTTTTACTCAATATGACTGTATACTGTAACACTCAATATGACAGTTATTTAAACATAACTCCTGCACCACACATGAAAAATGGCTAATAATGCCTGAAAAAATGCATCTTTGGGAGTTTTACTCGAAACATATGCTTTTTTAAATCTTGCAAATGCAAAAAGTAGTTTTTTACTCAATGTGACTATAATAGTCTTACAATCCTGAGATAATGCGAAAAAAGCAATACAAATGTATTCAAACATAACTTCTAAACAACACCTGCAAAATGGCTAATAATGCCTAGAGATATGTTTGTTGGTTAGTTGTACTAGAAAAAGGATATTTTGTAAGGTTTGCAAAGACACAAGTTCGTTTTTTTATTCAATATAACAGTGTAACTGTCATAATAAATATGAAAGGTTTATAATCATAACTCCAAAACCAAATATGAAATTTGTCTTAAAACGCCTTTAATATTGAATTTATGTAAGTTTTACCAAAATCAGGTATTTTGGAAAGAATCACAAAAACAAATATTAGATTTTACTGGCCTCATATTGGTCACACTCAAAATGACAGTTTTTGAAACATAACTCCAAAAATACACATGCAAAATGTCTAATAATGCCTGATAAAATGCATCTTCGAGAGTTTTCCTGAAAAAAAACATTTGGTAAGGTTTGCAAAAACCAAATTTGATTTGTTACTCAATTTGACAGTAATGTACTTAGAATCCTGAGATAATGCGAAAAAAGCAATAAAAATGTATTCCAACATAATTCCTAATCCAAACGTGCAAAATGTCTAAAAATGCCTGTGATATTGAATACATGTGAGTTTTACTAGATGCAGTTGTTTTTCTATGGTTTGCAAATACAAAAATGAGGTTTTACTCAATATGACTGTATACTGTAACACTCAATATGACAGTTATTTAAACATAACTCCTGCACCACACATGAAAAATGGCTAATAATGCCTGAAAAAATGCATCTTTGGGAGTTTTACTCGAAACATATGCTTTTTTAAATCTTGCAAATGCAAAAAGTAGTTTTTTACTCAATATGACTATAATAGTCTTACAATCCTGAGATAATGCGAAAAAAGCAATAAAAATGTATTCAAACATAACTTCTAAACAACACATGCAAAATGGCTAATAATAGCTAGAGATATATTTTTTTGTTAGTTGTACTAGAAAAATGATCTTTTGTAAGGTTTGCAAAGACACAAGTTAGTTTTTTAATTCAATTTAACCGTGTAACTGTCATAATAAATATGAAAGGTTTATAATCATAACTCCAAAACCAAATATGAAATTTGTCTTAAAACGCCTTTAATATTGAATTTATGTAAGTTTTACCAAAATCAGGTATTTTGGAAAGAATCACAAATACAAATATTAGATTTTACTGGCCTCATATTGGTCACACTCAAAATGACAGTTTTTGAAACATAACTCCAAAAATACACTTGAAAAATGTCTAATAATGCCTGATAAAATGCATCTTCGAGAGTTTTCCTGAAAAAAAACATTTGGTAAGGTTTGCAAAAACCAAATTTTATTTGTTACTCAATTTGACAGTAATGTACTTAGAATCCTGAGATAATGCGAAAAAAGCAATAAAAATGTATTCCAACAAAATTCCTAATCCAAACGTGCAAAATGTCTAAAAATGCCTGTGATATTGAATACATCTGAGTTTTACTAGATGCAGTTGTTTTTCTATGGTTTGCAAATACAAAAATGAGGTTTTACTCAATATGACTGTATACTGTAACACTCAATATGACAGTTATTTAAACATAACTCCTACACCACACATGAAAAATGGCTAATAATGCCTGAAATAATGCATCTTTGGGAGTTTTACTCGAAACATATGCTTTTTTAAATCTTGCAAATGCCAAAAGTAGTTTTTTACTCAATATGACTATAATAGTCTTAGAATCCTGAGATAATGCGAAAAAAGCAATACAAATTTATTCAAACATAACTTCTAAACAACACTTGCAAAATGGCTAATAATAGCCAGAGATATGTTTTTTTGTTAGTTGTACTAGAAAAATGATCTTTTGTAAGGTTTGCAAAGACAAAAGTTAGTTTTTTTATTCAATATAACAGTGTAACTGTCATACTAAATATGAAAGGTTTATAATCATAACTCCAAAACCAAATATGAAATTTGTCTTAAAAAGCCTTTAATATTGAATTTGTGTAAGTTTTAGCAGAATCAGGTATTTTGGAAAGAATCACAAATACAAATATTAGATTTTACTGGCCTCATATTGGTCACACTCAAAATGACAGTTTTTGAAGCATAACTCCAAAAATACACATGCAAAATGTCTAATAATGCCTGAAAAAATGCATCTTCGAGAGTTTTCCTGAAAAAAAACATTTGGTAAGGTTTGCAAAAACAAAATTTGATTTGTTACTCAATTTGACAGTAATGCACTTAGAATCCTGAGATAATGCGAAAAAAGCAATAAAAATGTAGTCCAACATAATTCCTAATGCAAACGTGCAAAATGTCTAAAAATGCCTGTGATATTGAATACATGTGAGTTTTACTAGATGCAGTTTTTTTTCTATGGTTTGCAAATACAAAAATGAGGTTTTACTCAATATGACTGTATACTGTAACACTTAATATGACAGTTATTTAAACATAACTCCTGAACCACACATGAAAAATGGCTAATAATGTCTGAAAAAATGCATCTTTGGGAGTTTTACTCGAAACATATGCTTTTTTAAATCTTGCAAGTGCAAAAATTAGTTTTTTTATTCAATATGACTATAATAGTCTTACAATCCTGAGATAATGCGAAAAAAGCATTACAAATGTATTCAAACATAACTTCTAAACAACACATGCAACATGGCTAATAATGCCTAGAGATATGTTTGTTGGTTAGTTTTACTAGAAAAATGATATTTTGTAAGGTTCGCAAAGACACAAGTTAGTTTTTTTATTCAATATAACAGTGTAACTGTCATACTAAATATGAAAGGTTTATAATCATAACTCCAAAACCAAATATGAAATTCGTCTTTAAAAGCCTTTAATATTGAATTTATGTAAGTTTTAGCAGAATCAGGTATTTTGGAAAGAATCACAAATACAAATATTAGATTTTACTGGCCTCATATTGGTCACACTCAAAATGACAGTTTTTGAAACATAACTCCAAAAATACACATGCAAAATGTCTAATAATGCCCAAAGAAATGCATCTTTGAGAGTAATCCTGAAAAAAAAACATTTGGTAAGGTTTGCAAAAACAACATTTGATTTGTTACTCAATTTGACAGTAATGTACTTAGAATCCTGAGATAATGCGAAAAAAGCAATAAAAATGTATTCCAACATAATTCCTAATCCAAACGTGCATAATGTCTAAAAATGCCTGTGATATTGAATACTTTTGAATTTTACTAGATACAGATGATTTTCTATGGTTTGCAAATTAAAAAATGAGGTTTTACTCAATATGACTTTATACTCTAACACTCAATATGACAGTTATTTAAACATAACTCCTACACCACACATGAAAAATGGCTAATAATGCCTGAAATAATGCATCTTTGGGAGTTTTACTCGAAACATATGCTTTTTTAAATCATGCAAGTGCAAAAAGTAGTTTTTTTACTCACTATGACTATAATAGTCTTACAATCCTGAGATAATGCGAAAGAAGCAATAAAAATGAATTCAAACATAACTTCTAAACAACACAAGCAAAATGGCTAATATAGCTAGAGATATATTTTTGTGTTAGTTGTACTAGAAAAATGATCTTTTGTAAGGTTTGCAAAGACACAAGTTAGTTTTTTTATTCAATATAACAGTGTAACTGTCATAATAAATATGAAAGGTTTATAATCATAACTCCAAAACCAAATATGAAATTTGTCTTAAAACGCCTTTAATATTGAATTTATGTAAGTTTTACCAAAATCAGGTATTTTGGAAAGAATCACAAATACAAATATTAGATTTTACTGGCCTCATATTGGTCACACTCAAAATGACAGTTTTTGAAACATAACTCCAAAAATACACATGCAAAATGTCTAATAATGCCTGATAAAATGCATCTTCGAGAGTTTTCCTGAAAAAAAACATTTGGTAAGGTTTGCAAAAACCAAATTTGATTTGTTACTCAATTTGACAGTAATGTACTTAGAATCCTGAGATAATGCGAAAAAAGCAATAAAAATGTATTCCAACATAATTCCTAATCCAAACGTGCAAAATGTCTAAAAATGCCTGTGATATTGAATACATGTGAGTTTTACTAGATGCAGTTGTTTTTCTATGGTTTGCAAATACAAAAATGAGGTTTTACTCAATATGACTGTATACTGTAACACTCAATATGACAGTTATTTAAACATAACTCCTACACCACACATGAAAAATGGCTAATAATGCCTGAAATAATGCATCTTTGGGAGTTTTACTCGAAACATATACTTGTTTAAATCTTGCAAATGCCAAAAGTAGTTGTTTACTCAATATGACTATAATAGTCTGAGAATCCTGAGATAATGCGAAAAAAGCAATACAAATGTATTCAAACATAACTTCTAAACAACACTTGCAAAATGGCTAATAATAGCCAGAGATATGTTTTTTTGTTAGTTGTACTAGAAAAATGATCTTTTGTAAGGTTTGCAAAGACAAGAGTTAGTTTTTTTCTTCAATATAACAGTGTAACTGTCATACTAAATATGAAAGGTTTATAATCATAACTCCAAAACCAAATATGAGATTTGTCTTAAAAATTCTTTAATATTGAATTTATGTAAGTTTTAGCAGAATCAGGTATTTTGGAAAGAATCACAAATACAAATATTAGATTTTACTGGCCTCATATTGGTAACACTCACAATGACAGTTTTTGAAGCATATCTCCAAAAATACACATGCAAAATGTCTAATAATGCCTGAAAAAATGCATCTTCGAGAGTTTTCCTGAAAAAAAACATTTGGTAAGGTTTGCAAAAACAAAATTTGATTTGTTACTCAATTTGACAGTAATGTACCTAGAATCCTGAGATTATGCGAAAAAAGCAATAAAAATGTATTCCAACATAATTCCTAATCCAAACGTGCAAAAAGTCTAAAAATGCCTGTGATATTGAATTCATGTGAGTTTTACTAGATACGGTTGTTTTTCTATTGTTTGCAAATACAAAAATGAGGTTTTACTCAATATGACTGTATACTGTAACACTCAATATGACAGTTATTTAAACATAACTCCTACACCACACATGAAAAATGGCTGATAATGCCTGAAATAATACATCTTTGGGAGTTTTACTCGAAACATATGTTTTTTTAAATCTTTCAAGTACAAAAAGTAGTTTTTTACTCAATATGACTATAATAGTCTTACAATCCTTAGATAATGCGAAAAAAGCAATAAAAATGTATTCAAACATAACTTCTATACAACACTTGCAAAATGGCTAATAATAGCCAAAGATATGTTTTTTGGTTAGTTGTACTAGAAAAATTATCTTTTGTAAGGTTTGCAAAGACACAAGTTTTTTTTTTTTATTCAGTATAACAGTGTAACTGTCATACTAAATATGAAAGGTTTATAATCATAACTCCGAAACCAAATATGAAATTTGTCTTAAAAAGCCTTTAATATTGAATTTATGTAAGTTTTAGCAGAATCAGGTATTTTGGAAAGAATCACAAATACAAATATTAGATTTTACTGGCCTCATATTGGTCACACTCTAAATGACAGTTTTTGAAACATAACTCCAAAAATACACATGCAAAATGTCTAATAATGCCTGAAGAAATGCATCTTCGAGAGTTTTCCTGGAAAAAAAACATTTGGTAAGGTTTGCAAAAACAAAATTTGATTTGTTACTCAATTTGACAGTAATGTACTTAGAATCCTGAGATAATGCAAAAAAAGCAATAAAAATGTATTCCAACATAATTCCTAATCCAAACGTGCAAAAAGTCTAAAAATGCCTGTGATATTGAATACATGTGAGTTTTACTAGATACAGTTGTTTTTCTATGGTTTGCAAATACAAAAATGAGGTTTTACTCAATATGACTGTATACTGTAACACTCAATATGACAGTTATTTAAACATAACTCCTACACCACACATGAAAAATGGCTAATAATGCCTGAAATAATGCATTTTTGGGAGTTTTACTCGAAACATATGCTTTTTTAAATCTTGCAAATGCAAAAAGTAGTTTTTTACTCAATATGAATATAATAGTCTTAGAATCCTGAGATAATGTGTAAAAAGCAATAAAAATGTATTCAAACATAACTTCTAAACAACACATGCAAAATGGCTAATAATAGCTAGAGATATGTTTTTTTGTTAGTTGTACTAGAAAAATGATCTTTTGTAAGGTTTGCAAAGACACAAGTTAGTTTTTTTATTCAATATAACAGTGTAACTGTCATACTAAATATGAAAGGTTTATAATCATAACTCCAAAACCAAATATGAAATTTGTCTTAAAAAGCCTTTAATATTGAATTTATGTAAGTTTTAGCAGAAGCAGGTATCTTGGAAAGAATCACAAATACAAATATTAGATTTTACTGGCCTCATATTGGTCACACTCAAAATGACAGTTTTTGAAGCATATCTCAAAAAATACACATGCAAAATGTCTAATAATGCCTGAAAAAATGCATCTTCGAGAGTTTTCCTGAAAAAAAACATTTGGTAAGGTTTGCAAAAACAAAATTTGATTTGTTACTCAATTTGACAGTAATGTACCTAGAATCCTGAGATAATGCGAAAAAAGCAATAAAAATGTATTCCAACATAATTCCTAATCCAAACGTGCAAAAAGTCTAAAAATGCCTGTGATATTGAATACATGTGAGTTTTACTAGATACGGTTGTTTTTCTATGGTTTGCAAATACAAAAATGAGGTTTTACTCAATATGACTGTATACTGTAACACTCAATATGACAGTTATTTAAACATAACTCCTACACCACACATGAAAAATGGCTGATAATGCCTGAAATAATGCATCTTTGGGAGTTTTACTCGAAACATATGTTTTTTTATATCTTTCAAGTGCAAAAAGTAGTTTTTTACTCAATATGACTATAATAGTCTTACAATCCTTAGATAATGCGAAAAAAGCAATAAAAATGTATTCAAACATAACTTCTATACAACACTTGCAAAATGGCTAATAATAGCCAGAGATATGTTTTTTGGTTAGTTGTACTAGAAAAATGATCTTTTGTAAGGTTTGCAAAGACACAAGTTTTTTTTTTTTTATTCAATATAACAGTGTAACTGTCATACTAAATATGAAAGGTTTATAATCATAACTCCAAAACCAAATATGAAATTTGTCTTAAAAGGCCTTTAATATTGAATTTATGTAAGTTTTACCAGAATCAGGTATTTTGGAAATAATCACAAATACAAATATTAAATTTTACTGGCCTCATATTGGTCACACTCAAAATGACAGTTTTTGAAACATAACTCCAAAAATACACATGCAAAATGTCTAATAATGCCTGAAGAAATGCATCTTCGAGAGTTTTCCTGAAAAAAAACATTTGATAAGGTTTGCAAAAACAAAATTTTATTTGTTACTCAATTTGACAGTAATGTACTTAGAATCCTGAGATAATGCGAAAAAAGCAATAAAAATGTATTCCAACATAACTTCTAAACAACACATGCAAAATGGCTAATAATGCCTAGAGATATGTTTTTTTGTTATTTGTACTAGAAAAATGATCTTTTGTAAGGTTTGCAAATACACAAGTTATTTTTTTAAATTCAATATAACAGTGTAACTGTCATACTAAATATGAAAGGTTTATAATCATAACTCCAAAACCAAATATGAAATTTGTCTTAAAAAGCCTTTAATATTGAATTTATGTAAGTTTTAGCAGAATCAGGTATTTTGGAAAGAATCACAAATACAAATATTAGATTTTACTGGCCTCATATTGGTCACACTCAAAATGACAGTTTTTGAAACATAACTCCAAAAATACACATGCAAAATGTCTAATAATGCCTGAAGAAATGCATCTTTGGGAGTTTTACTCGAAACATTTGCTTTTTTAAATCTTGCAAATGCAAAAAGTAGTTTTCTACTCAATATGACTATAATAGTCTTAGAATCCTGAGATAATGCGAAAAAAGCAATAAAAATGTATTCAAACATAACTTCCAAACAACACATGCAAAATGGCTAATAATAGCTAGAGATATGTTTTTTTGTTAGTTGTACTAGAAAAATGATCTTTTGTAAGGTTTGCAAAGACACAAGTTAGTTTTTATTCAATATAACAGTGTAACTGTCATTCTAAATATGAAAGGTTTATAATCATAACTCCAAAACCAAATATGAAATTTGTCTTAAAAAGCCTTTAATATTGAATTTATGTAAGTTTTAGCAGAATCAGGTATTTTGGAAAGAATCACAAATACAAACATTAGATTTTACTGGCCTCATATTGGTCACACTCAAAATGACAGTTTTTGAAGCATAACTCCAAAAATACACATGCAAAATGTCTAATAATGCCTGAAGAAATGCATCTTCGAGAGTTTTCCTGAAAAAAAAAACATTTGGTAAGGTTTGTTGCTAAATTTGACAGTAATGTACTTAGAATCCTGAGATAATGCGAAAAAAGCAATAAAAATGTATTCAAACATAACTTCTAAACAACACATGCAAAATTACTAATAATGCCTAGAGATATGTTTTTTGATTAGTTGTACTCGAAAAATGATCTTTTGTAAGGTTTGCAAGGACACAAGTTAGTTTTTTTATTCAATATAACAGTGTAACTGTCATACTAAATATGAAAGGTTTATAATCATAACTCCAAAACCAAATATGAAATTTGTCTTAAAAAGCCTTTAATATTGAATTTATGTAGGTTTTACCAAAATCAGGTATTTTGGAAAGGATCACAAATACAAATATTAGATTTTACTGGCCTCATATTGGTCACACTCAAAATGACAGTATTTGAAACATAACTCCAAAAATACACATGCAAAATGTCTAATAATGCCCGAGGAAATGCATCTTCGAGAGTTTTCCTGAAAAAAAAACATTTGGTAAGGTTTGCAAAAACAAAATTTGATTTGTTACTCAATTTGACAGTAATGTACTTAGAATCCTGAGATAATGCGAAAAAAGCAATAAAAATGTATTCCAACATAATTCCTAATCCAAACGTGCAAAATGTCTAAAAATGCCTGTGATATTGAATACATGTGAGTTTTACTAGATACAGTTGTTTTTCTATGGTTTGCAAATACAAAAATGAGGTTTTACCCAATATGACTGTATACTGTAACACTCAATATGACAGTTATTTAAACATAACTCCTACACCACACATGAAAAATTGCTAATAATGCCTGAAATAATGCATCTTTGGGAGTTTTACTCGAAACATATGCTTTTTTAAATTTTGCAAATGCAAAAAGTAGTTTTTTACTCAATATGACTATAATAGTCTTAGAATCCTGAGATAATGCGAAAAAAGCAATAAAAATGTATTCAAACATAACTTCTAAACAACACATGCAAAATTACTAATAATGCCTAGAGATATGTTTTTTGATTAGTTGTACTCGAAAAATGATCTTTTGTAAGGTTTGCAAGGACACAAGTTAGTTTTTTTATTCAATATAACAGTGTAACTGTCATACTAAATATGAAAGGTTTATAATCATAACTCCAAAACCAAATATGAAATTTGTCTTAAAAGGCCTTTAATATTGAATTTATGTAAGTTTTACCAGAATCAGGTATTTTGGAAATAATCACAAATACAAATATTAAATTTTACTGGCCTCATATTGGTCACACTCAAAATGACAGTTTTTGAAACATAACTCCAAAAATACACATGCAAAATGTCTAATAATGCCTGAAGAAATGCATCTTCGAGAGTTTTCCTGAAAAAAAAACATTTGATAAGGTTTGCAAAAACAAAATTTTATTTGTTACTCAATTTGACAGTAATGTACTTAGAATCCTGAGATAATGCGAAAAAAGCAATAAAAATGTATTCCAACATAATTCCTAATCCAAACGTGCAAAATGTCTAAAAATGCCTGTGATATTGAATACATGTGAGTTTTACTAGATGCAGTTGTTTTTCTATGGTTTGCAAATACAAAAATGAGGTTTTACTCAATATGACTGTATACTGTAACACTCAGTATGACAGTTATTTAAACATAACTCCTACACCACACATGAAAAATGGTTAATAATGCCTGAAATAATGCATCTTTGGGAGTTTTACTCGAAACATATGCTTTTTTAAATCTTGCAAATGCAAAAAGTAGTTTTTTACTCAATATGACTATAATAGTCTTAGAATCCTGAGATAATGCGAAAAAAGCAATAAAAATGTATTCAAACATAACTTCTAAACAACACATGCAAAATGGCTAATAATAGCTAGAGATATGTTTTTGTATTATTTGTACTAGAAAAATGATCTTTTGTAAGGTTTGCAAAGACACGTTAGTTTTTTTTATTCAATATAACAGTGTAACTGTCATACTAAATATGAAAGGTTTATAATCATAACTCCAAAACCAAATATGAAATTTGTCTTAAAAAGCCGTTAATATTGAATTTATGTAAGTTTTAGCAGAATCAGGTATTTTGGAAAGAATCACAAATACAAATATTAGATTTTACTGGCCTCATATTGGTCACACTCAAAATGACAGTATTTGAAACGTAACTCCAAAAATACACATGCAAAATGTCTAATAATGCCCGAGGAAATGCATCTTCGAGAGTTTTCCTGAAAAAAAAACATTTGGTAAGGTTTGCAAAAACAAAATTTGATTTGTTACTCAATTTGACAGTAATGTACTTAGAATCCTGAGATAATGCGAAAAAAGCAATAAAAATGTATTCCAACATAATTCCTAATCCAAACGTGCAAAATGTCTAAAAATGCCTGTGATATTGAATACATGTGAGTTTTACTAGATACAGTTGTGTTTCTATGGTTTGCAAATACAAAAATGAGGTTTTACTCAATATGACTGTATACTGTAACACTCAATATGACAGTTATTTAAACATAACTCCTACACCACACATGAAAAATGGCTAATAATGCCTGAAATAATGCATCTTTGGGAGTTTCACTCGAAACATATGCTTTTTTAAATCTTTCAAATGCAAAAAGGAGTATTTTACTCAATATGACTATTATAGTCTTAGAATCCTGAGATTCTGAAAAAAGCAATAAAAATGTATTCAAACATAACTTCTAAACAACACATGCAAAATGGCTAATAATAGCTAGAGATATTTTTTTTTGTTAGTTGTACTAGAAAAATGATCTTTTGTAAGGTTTGCAAAGACACAAGTTAGGTTTTTTATTCAATAAAACAGTGTAACTGTCATACTAAATATGAAAGGTTTATTATCATAACTCCAAAACCAAATATGAAATGTGTCTTAAAAAGCCTTTAATATTGAATTTATGTAGGTTTTACCAAAATCAGGTATTTTGGAAAGGATCACAAATACAAATATTAGATTTTACTGGCCTCATATTGGTCACACTCAAAATGACAGTATTTGAAACATAACTCCAAAAATACACATGCAAAATGTCTAATAATGCCCGAGGAAATGCATCTTCGAGAGTTTTCCTGAAAAAAAAACATTTGGTAAGGTTTGCAAAAACAAAATTTGATTTGTTACTCAATTTGACAGTAATGTACTTAGAATCCTGAGATAATGCGAAAAAAGCAATAAAAATGTATTCCAACATTATTCCTAATCCAAACGTGCAAAATGTCTAAAAATGCCTGTGATATTGAATACATGTGAGTTTTACTAGATACAGTTGTTTTTCTATGGTTTGCAAATACAAAAATGAGGTTTTACCCAATATGACTGTATACTGTAACACTCAATATGACAGTTATTTAAACATAACTCCTACACCACACATGAAAAATTGCTAATAATGCCTGAAATAATGCATCTTTGGGAGTTTTACTCGAAACATATGCTTTTTTAAATTTTGCAAATGCAAAAAGTAGTTTTTTACTCAATATGACTATAATAGTCTTAGAATCCTGAGATAATGCGAAAAAAGCAATAAAAATGTATTCAAACATAACTTCTAAACAACACATGCAAAATTACTAATAATGCCTAGAGATATGTTTTTTGATTAGTTGTACTCGAAAAATGATCTTTTGTAAGGTTTGCAAGGACACAAGTTAGTTTTTTTATTCAATATAACAGTGTAACTGTCATACTAAATATGAAAGGTTTATAATCATAACTCCAAAACCAAATATGAAATTTGTCTTAAAAAGCCTTTAATATTGAATTTATGTAAGTTTTACCAGAATAAGGTATTTTGGAAATAATCACAAATACAAATATTAAATTTTACTGGCCTCATATTGGTCACACTCAAAATGACAGTTTTTGAAACATAACTCCAAAAATACACATGCAAAATGTCTAATAATGCCTGAAGAAATGCATCTTCGAGAGTTTTCCTGAAAAAAAACATTTGATAAGGTTTGCAAAAACAAAATTTTATTTGTTACTCAATTTGACAGTAATGTACTTAGAATCCTGAGATAATGCGAAAAAAGATATAAAAATGTATTCCAACATAATTCCTAATCCAAACGTGCAAAATGTCTAAAAATGCCTGTGATATTGAATACATGTGAGTTTTACTAGATACAGTTGTTTTTCTATGGTTTGCAAATACAAAAATGAGGTTTTACTCAATATCACTGTAAACTGTAACACTCAATATGACAGTTATTTAAACATAACTCCTACACCACACATGAAAAATGGCTAATAATGCCTGAAATAAGGCATCTTTGGGAGTTTTACTCGAAACATATGCTTTTTTAAATCTTGCAAATGCAAAAAGTAGTTTTTTACTATATATGACTATAATAGTCTTACAATCCTGAGATAATGCGAAAAAAGCAATAAAAATGTATTCAAACATAACTTCTAAACAACACATGCAAAATGGCTAATAATAGCTAGAGATATGTTTTTTTGTTAGTTGTACTAGAAAAATGATCTTTTGTAAGGTTTGCAAAGACACAAGTTAGTTTTTTTATTCAATATAACAGTGTAACTGTCGTACTAAATATGAAAGGTTTATAATCATAACTCCAAAACCAAATATGAAATTTGTCTTAAAAAGCCTTTAATATTGAATTTATGTAAGTTTTAGCAAAATCAAGTATTTTCGAAAGAATCACAAATACAAACATTAGATTTTACTGGCCTCATATTGGTCACACTCAAAATGACAGTATTTGAAACGTAACTCCAAAAATACACATGCAAAATGTCTAATAATGCCCGAGGAAATGCATCTTCGAGAGTTTTCCTGAAAAAAAAACATTTGGTAAGGTTTGCAAAAACAAAATTTGATTTGTTACTCAATTTGACAGTAATGTACTTAGAATCCTGAGATAATGCGAAAAAAGCAATAAAAATGTATTCCAACATAATTCCTAATCCAAACGTGCAAAATGTCTAAAAATGCCTGTGATATTGAATACATGTGAGTTTTACTAGATACAGTTGTGTTTCTATGGTTTGCAAATACAAAAATGAGGTTTTACTCAATATGACTGTATACTGTAACACTCAATATGACAGTTATTTAAACATAACTCCTACACCACACATGAAAAATGGCTAATAATGCCTGAAATAATGCATCTTTGGGAGTTTCACTCGAAACATATGCTTTTTTAAATCTTTCAAATGCAAAAAGGAGTTTTTTACTCAATATGACTATAATAGTCTTAGAATCCTGAGATAATGCGAAAAAAGCAATAAAAATGTATTCAAACATAACTTCTAAACAACACATGCAAAATGGCTAATAATAGCTAGAGATATTTTTTTTTGTTAGTTGTACTAGAATAATGATCTTTTGTAAGGTTTGCAAAGACACAAGTTAGGTTTTTTATTCAATAAAACAGTGTAACTGTCATACTAAATATGAAAGGTTTATAATCATAACTCCAAAACCAAATATGAAATGTGTCTTAAAAAGCCTTTAATATTGAATTTATGTAGGTTTTACCAAAATCAGGTATTTTGGAAAGGATCACAAATACAAATATTAGATTTTACTGGCCTCATATTGGTCACACTCAAAATGACAGTATTTGAAACATAACTCCAAAAATACACATGCAAAATGTCTAATAATGCCCGAGGAAATGCATCTTCGAGAGTTTTCCTGAAAAAAAAACATTTGGTAAGGTTTGCAAAAACAAAATTTGATTTGTTACTCAATTTGACAGTAATGTACTTAGAATCCTGAGATAATGCGAAAAAAGCAATAAAAATGTATTCCAACATAATTCCTAATCCAAACGTGCAAAATGTCTAAAAATGCCTGTGATATTGAATACATGTGAGTTTTACTAGATGCAGTTGTTTTTCTATGGTTTGCAAATACAAAAATGAGGTTTTACTCAATATGACTGTATACTGTAACACTCAGTATGACAGTTATTTAAACATAACTCCTACACCACACATGAAAAATGGTTAATAATGCCTGAAATAATGCATCTTTGGGAGTTTTACTCGAAACATATGCTTTTTTAAATCTTGCAAATGCAAAAAGTAGTTTTTTACTCAATATGACTATAATAGTCTTAGAATCCTGAGATAATGCGAAAAAAGCAATAAAAATGTATTCAAACATAACTTCTAAACAACACATGCAAAATGGCTAATAATAGCTAGAGATATGTTTTTTTGTTAGTTGTACTAGAAAAATGATCTTTTGTAAGGTTTGCAAAGACACAAGTTAGTTTTTTTATTCAATATAACAGTGTAACTGTCATACTAAATATGAAAGGTTTATAATCATAACTCCAAAACCAAATATGAAATTTGTCTTAAAAAGCCTTTAATATTGAATTTATGTAAGTTTTAGCAGAATCAGGTATTTTGGAAAGAATCACAAATACAAATATTAGATTTTACTGGCCTCATATTGGTCACACTCAAAATGACAGTATTTGAAACGTAACTCCAAAAATACACATGCAAAATGTCTAATAATGCCCGAGGAAATGCATCTTCGAGAGTTTTCCTGAAAAAAAAACATTTGGTAAGGTTTGCAAAAACAAAATTTGATTTGTTACTCAATTTGACAGTAATGTACTTAGAATCCTGAGATAATGCGAAAAAAGCAATAAAAATGTATTCCAACATAATTCCTAATCCAAACGTGCAAAATGTCTAAAAATGCCTGTGATATTGAATACATGTGAGTTTTACTAGATACAGTTGTGTTTCTATGGTTTGCAAATACAAAAATGAGGTTTTACTCAATATGACTGTATACTGTAACACTCAATATGACAGTTATTTAAACATAACTCCTACACCACACATGAAAAATGGCTAATAATGCCTGAAATAATGCATCTTTGGGAGTTTCACTCGAAACATATGCTTTTTTAAATCTTTCAAATGCAAAAAGGAGTATTTTACTCAATATGACTATTATAGTCTTAGAATCCTGAGATAATGCGAAAAAAGCAATAAAAATGTATTCAAACATAACTTCTAAACAACACATGCAAAATGGCTAATAATAGCTAGAGATATTTTTTTTTGTTAGTTGTACTAGAAAAATGATCTTTTGTAAGGTTTGCAAAGACACAAGTTAGGTTTTTTATTAAATAAAACAGTGTAACTGTCATACTAAATATGAAAGGTTTATTATCATAACTCCAAAACCAAATATGAAATGTGTCTTAAAAAGCCTTTAATATTGAATTTATGTAGGTTTTACCAAAATCAGGTATTTTGGAAAGGATCACAAATACAAATATTAGATTTTACTGGCCTCATATTGGTCACACTCAAAATGACAGTATTTGAAACATAACTCCAAAAATACACATGCAAAATGTCTAATAATGCCCGAGGAAATGCATCTTCGAGAGTTTTCCTGAAAAAAAAACATTTGGTAAGGTTTGCAAAAACAAAATTTGATTTGTTACTCAATTTGACAGTAATGTACTTAGAATCCTGAGATAATGCGAAAAAAGCAATAAAAATGTATTCCAACATAATTCCTAATCCAAACGTGCAAAATGTCTAAAAATGCCTGTGATATTGAATACATGTGAGTTTTACTAGATACAGTTGTTTTTCTATGGTTTGCAAATACAAAAATGAGGTTTTACCCAATATGACTGTATACTGTAACACTCAATATGACAGTTATTTAAACATAACTCCTACACCACACATGAAAAATTGCTAATAATGCCTGAAATAATGCATCTTTGGGAGTTTTACTCGAAACATATGCTTTTTTAAATTTTGCAAATGCAAAAAGTAGTTTTTTACTCAATATGACTATAATAGTCTTAGAATCCTGAGATAATGCGAAAAAAGCAATAAAAATGTATTCAAACATAACTTCTAAACAACACATGCAAAATTACTAATAATGCCTAGAGATATGTTTTTTGATTAGTTGTACTCGAAAAATGATCTTTTGTAAGGTTTGCAAGGACACAAGTTAGTTTTTTTATTCAATATAACAGTGTAACTGTCATACTAAATATGAAAGGTTTATAATCATAACTCCAAAACCAAATATGAAATTTGTCTTAAAAAGCCTTTAATATTGAATTTATGTAAGTTTTACCAGAATAAGGTATTTTGGAAATAATCACAAATACAAATATTAAATTTTACTGGCCTCATATTGGTCACACTCAAAATGACAGTTTTTGAAACATAACTCCAAAAATACACATGCAAAATGTCTAATAATGCCTGAAGAAATGCATCTTCGAGAGTTTTCCTGAAAAAAAACATTTGATAAGGTTTGCAAAAACAAAATTTTATTTGTTACTCAATTTGACAGTAATGTACTTAGAATCCTGAGATAATGCGAAAAAAGATATAAAAATGTATTCCAACATAATTCCTAATCCAAACGTGCAAAATGTCTAAAAATGCCTGTGATATTGAATACATGTGAGTTTTACTAGATACAGTTGTTTTTCTATGGTTTGCAAATACAAAAATGAGGTTTTACTCAATATCACTGTAAACTGTAACACTCAATATGACGTTATTTAAACATAACTCCTACACCACACATGAAAAATGGCTAATAATGCCTGAAATAATGCATCTTTGGGAGTTTTACTCGAAACATATGCTTTTTTAAATCTTGCAAATGCAAAAAGTAGTTTTTTACTATATATGACTATAATAGTCTTACAATCCTGAGATAATGCGAAAAAAGCAATAAAAATGTATTCAAACATAACTTCTAAACAACACATGCAAAATGGCTAATAATAGCTAGAGATATGTTTTTTTGTTAGTTGTACTAGAAAAATGATCTTTTGTAAGGTTTGCAAAGACACAAGTTAGTTTTTTTATTCAATATAACAGTGTAACTGTCGTACTAAATATGAAAGGTTTATAATCATAACTCCAAAACCAAATATGAAATTTGTCTTAAAAAGCCTTTAATATTGAATTCATGTAAGTTTTAGCAAAATCAAGTATTTTCGAAAGAATCACAAATACAAACATTAGATTTTACTGGCCTCATATTGGTCACACTCAAAATGACAGTATTTGAAACGTAACTCCAAAAATACACATGCAAAATGTCTAATAATGCCCGAGGAAATGCATCTTCGAGAGTTTTCCTGAAAAAAAAACATTTGGTAAGGTTTGCAAAAACAAAATTTGATTTGTTACTCAATTTGACAGTAATGTACTTAGAATCCTGAGATAATGCGAAAAAAGCAATAAAATGTATTCCAACATAATTCCTAATCCAAACGTGCAAAATGTCTAAAAATGCCTGTGATATTGAATACATGTGAGTTTTACTAGATACAGTTGTGTTTCTATGGTTTGCAAATACAAAAATGAGGTTTTACTCAATATGACTGTATACTGTAACACTCAATATGACAGTTATTTAAACATAACTCCTACACCACACATGAAAAATGGCTAATAATGCCTGAAATAATGCATCTTTGGGAGTTTCACTCGAAACATATGCTTTTTTAAATCTTTCAAATGCAAAAAGGAGTTTTTTACTCAATATGACTATAATAGTCTTAGAATCCTGAGATAATGCGAAAAAAGCAATAAAAATGTATTCAAACATAACTTCTAAACAACACATGCAAAATGGCTAATAATAGCTAGAGATATTTTTTTTTGTTAGTTGTACTAGAATAATGATCTTTTGTAAGGTTTGCAAAGACACAAGTTAGGTTTTTTATTCAATAAAACAGTGTAACTGTCATACTAAATATGAAAGGTTTATAATCATAACTCCAAAACCAAATATGAAATGTGTCTTAAAAAGCCTTTAATATTGAATTTATGTAGGTTTTACCAAAGTCAGGTATTTTGGAAAGGATCACAAATACAAATATTAGATTTTACTGGCCTCATATTGGTCACACTCAAAATGACAGTATTTGAAACATAACTCCAAAAATACACATGCAAAATGTCTAATAATGCCCGAGGAAATGCATCTTCGAGAGTTTTCCTGAAAAAAAAACATTTGGTAAGGTTTGCAAAAACAAAATTTGATTTGTTACTCAATTTGACAGTAATGTACTTAGAATCCTGAGATAATGCGAAAAAAGCAATAAAAATGTATTCCAACATAATTCCTAATCCAAACGTGCAAAATGTCTAAAAATGCCTGTGATATTGAATACATGTGAGTTTTACTAGATACAGTTGTTTTTCTATGGTTTGCAAATACAAAAATGAGGTTTTACCCAATATGACTGTATACTGTAACACTCAATATGACAGTTATTTAAACATAACTCCTACACCACACATGAAAAATTGCTACTAATGCCTGAAATAATGCATCTTTGGGAGTTTTACTCGAAACATATGCTTTTTTAAATTTTGCAAATGCAAAAAGTAGTTTTTTACTCAATATGACTATAATAGTCTTAGAATCCTGAGATAATGCGAAAAAAGCAATAAAAATGTATTCAAACATAACTTCTAAACAACACATGCAAAATTACTAATAATGCCTAGAGATATGTTTTTTGATTAGTTGTACTCGAAAAATGATCTTTTGTAAGGTTTGCAAGGACACAAGTTAGTTTTTTTATTCAATATAACAGTGTAACTGTCATACTAAATATGAAAGGTTTATAATCATAACTCCAAAACCAAATATGAAATTTGTCTTAAAAAGCCTTTAATATTGAATTTATGTAAGTTTTACAGGAATCAGGTATTTTGGAAATAATCACAAATACAAATATTAAATTTTACTGGCCTCATATTGGTCACACTCAAAATGACAGTTTTTGAAACATAACTCCAAAAATACACATGCAAAATGTCTAATAATGCCTGAAGAAATGCATCTTCGAGAGTTTTCCTGAAAAAAAACATTTGATAAGGTTTGCAAAAACAAAATTTTATTTGTTACTCAATTTGACAGTAATGTACTTAGAATCCTGAGATAATGCGAAAAAAGATATAAAAATGTATTCCAACATAATTCCTAATCCAAACGTGCAAAATGTCTAAAAATGCCTGTGATATTGAATACATGTGAGTTTTACTAGATACAGTTGTTTTTCTATGGTTTGCAAATACAAAAATGAGGTTTTACTCAATATCACTGTAAACTGTAACACTCAATATGACGTTATTTAAACATAACTCCTACACCACACATGAAAAATGGCTAATAATGCCTGAAATAATGCATCTTTGGGAGTTTTACTCGAAACATATGCTTTTTTAAATCTTGCAAATGCAAAAAGTAGTTTTTTACTATATATGACTATAATAGTCTTACAATCCTGAGATAATGCGAAAAAAGCAATAAAAATGTATTCAAACATAACTTCTAAACAACACATGCAAAATGGCTAATAATAGCTAGAGATATGTTTTTTTGTTAGTTGTACTAGAAAAATGATCTTTTGTAAGGTTTGCAAAGACACAAGTTAGTTTTTTTATTCAATATAACAGTGTAACTGTCGTACTAAATATGAAAGGTTTATAATCATAACTCCAAAACCAAATATGAAATTTGTCTTAAAAAGCCTTTAATATTGAATTCATGTAAGTTTTAGCAAAATCAAGTATTTTCGAAAGAATCACAAATACAAACATTAGATTTTACTGGCCTCATATTGGTCACACTCAAAATGACAGTATTTGAAACGTAACTCCAAAAATACACATGCAAAATGTCTAATAATGCCCGAGGAAATGCATCTTCGAGAGTTTTCCTGAAAAAAAAACATTTGGTAAGGTTTGCAAAAACAAAATTTGATTTGTTACTCAATTTGACAGTAATGTACTTAGAATCCTGAGATAATGCGAAAAAAGCAATAAAATGTATTCCAACATAATTCCTAATCCAAACGTGCAAAATGTCTAAAAATGCCTGTGATATTGAATACATGTGAGTTTTACTAGATACAGTTGTGTTTCTATGGTTTGCAAATACAAAAATGAGGTTTTACTCAATATGACTGTATACTGTAACACTCAATATGACAGTTATTTAAACATAACTCCTACACCACACATGAAAAATGGCTAATAATGCCTGAAATAATGCATCTTTGGGAGTTTCACTCGAAACATATGCTTTTTTAAATCTTTCAAATGCAAAAAGGAGTTTTTTACTCAATATGACTATAATAGTCTTAGAATCCTGAGATAATGCGAAAAAAGCAATAAAAATGTATTCAAACATAACTTCTAAACAACACATGCAAAATGGCTAATAATAGCTAGAGATATTTTTTTTTGTTAGTTGTACTAGAATAATGATCTTTTGTAAGGTTTGCAAAGACACAAGTTAGGTTTTTTATTCAATAAAACAGTGTAACTGTCATACTAAATATGAAAGGTTTATAATCATAACTCCAAAACCAAATATGAAATGTGTCTTAAAAAGCCTTTAATATTGAATTTATGTAGGTTTTACCAAAGTCAGGTATTTTGGAAAGGATCACAAATACAAATATTAGATTTTACTGGCCTCATATTGGTCACACTCAAAATGACAGTATTTGAAACATAACTCCAAAAATACACATGCAAAATGTCTAATAATGCCCGAGGAAATGCATCTTCGAGAGTTTTCCTGAAAAAAAAACATTTGGTAAGGTTTGCAAAAACAAAATTTGATTTGTTACTCAATTTGACAGTAATGTACTTAGAATCCTGAGATAATGCGAAAAAAGCAATAAAAATGTATTCCAACATAATTCCTAATCCAAACGTGCAAAATGTCTAAAAATGCCTGTGATATTGAATACATGTGAGTTTTACTAGATACAGTTGTTTTTCTATGGTTTGCAAATACAAAAATGAGGTTTTACCCAATATGACTGTATACTGTAACACTCAATATGACAGTTATTTAAACATAACTCCTACACCACACATGAAAAATTGCTACTAATGCCTGAAATAATGCATCTTTGGGAGTTTTACTCGAAACATATGCTTTTTTAAATTTTGCAAATGCAAAAAGTAGTTTTTTACTCAATATGACTATAATAGTCTTAGAATCCTGAGATAATGCGAAAAAAGCAATAAAAATGTATTCAAACATAACTTCTAAACAACACATGCAAAATTACTAATAATGCCTAGAGATATGTTTTTTGATTAGTTGTACTCGAAAAATGATCTTTTGTAAGGTTTGCAAGGACACAAGTTAGTTTTTTTATTCAATATAACAGTGTAACTGTCATACTAAATATGAAAGGTTTATAATCATAACTCCAAAACCAAATATGAAATTTGTCTTAAAAAGCCTTTAATATTGAATTTATGTAAGTTTTACAGGAATCAGGTATTTTGGAAATAATCACAAATACAAATATTAAATTTTACTGGCCTCATATTGGTCACACTCAAAATGACAGTTTTTGAAACATAACTCCAAAAATACACATGCAAAATGTCTAATAATGCCTGAAGAAATGCATCTTCGAGAGTTTTCGTGAAAAATAACATTTGATAAGTTTTGCAAAAACTAAATTTTATTTGTTACTCAATTTGACAGTAATGTACTTAGAATCCTGAGATAATGCGAAAAAAGCAATAAAAATGTATTCCAACATAATTCCTAATCCAAACGTGCAAAATGTCTAAAAATGCCTGTGATATTGAATACATGTGAGTTTTACTAGATGCAGTTGTTTTTCTATGGTTTGCAAATACAAAAATGAGGTTTTACTCAATATGACTGTATACTGTAACACTCAGTATGACAGTTATTTAAACATAACTCCTACACCACACATGAAAAATGGCTAATAATGCCTGAAATAATGCATCTTTGGGAGTTTTACTCGAAACATATGCTTTTTTAAATGTTGCAAATGCAAAAAGTAGTTTTTTACTCAATATGACTATAATAGTCTTAGAATCCTGAGATAATGCGAAATAAGCAATAAAAATGTATTCAAACATAACTTCTAAACAACACATGCAAAATGGCTGATAATAGCTAGAGATATGTTTTTTTGTTAGTTGTACTAGAAAAATGATCTTTTGTAAGGTTTGCAAAGACACAAGTTAGTTTTTTTATTCAATATAACAGTGTAACTGTCATACTAAATATGAAAGGTTTATAATCATAACTCCAAAACCAAATATGAAATTTGTCTTAAAAAGCCTTTAATATTGAATTTATGTAAGTTTTACCAGAATCAGGTATTTTGGAAATAATCACAAATACAAATATTAGATTTTACTGGCCTCATATTGGTCACACTCAAAATGACAGTTTTTGAAACATAACTCCAAAAATTCACATGCAAAATGTCTAATAATGCCTGAAGAAATGCATCTTCGAGAGTTTTCCTGAAAAAAAAACATTTGGTAAGGTTTGCAAAAACAAAATTTGATTTGTTACTCAATTTGACAGTAATGTACTTAGAATCCTGAGATAATGCGAAAAAAGCAATACAAATGTATTCCAACATAATTCCTAATCCAAACGTGCAAAATGTCTAAAAATGCCTGTGATATTGAATACATGTGAGTTTTACTAGATGCAGTTGTTTTTCTATGGTTTGCAAATACAAAAATGAGGTTTTACTCAATATGACTGTATACTGTAACACTCAGTATGACAGTTATTTAAACATAACTCCTACACCACACATGAAAAATGGCTAATAATGCCTGAAATAATGCATCTTTGGGAGTTTTACTCGAAACATATGCTTTTTTAAATGTTGCAAATGCAAAAAGTAGTTTTTTACTCAATATGACTATAATAGTCTTAGAATCCTGAGATAATGCGAAATAAGCAATAAAAATGTATTCAAACATAACTTCTAAACAACACATGCAAAATGGCTAATAATAGCTAGAGATATGTTTTTTTGTTAGTTGTACTAGAAAAATGATCTTTTGTAAGGTTTGCAAAGACGCAAGTTAGTTTTTTTATTCAATATAACAGTGTAACTGTCATACTAAATATGAAAGGTTTATAATCATAACTCCAAAACCAAATATGAAATTTGTCTTAAAAAGCCTTTAATATTGAATTTATGTAAGTTTTACCAGAATCTGGTATTTTGGAAATAATCACAAATACAAATATTAGATTTTACTGGCCTCATATTGGTCACACTCAAAATGACAGTTTTTGAAACATAACTCCAAAAATTCACATGCAAAATGTCTAATAATGCCTGAAGAAATGCATCTTCGAGAGTTTTCCTGAAAAAAAAACATTTGGTAAGGTTTGCAAAAACAAAATTTGATTTGTTACTCAATTTGACAGTAATGTACTTAGAATCCTGAGATAATGCGAAAAAAGCAATACAAATGTATTCAAACATAAATCCTAATCCAAACGTGCAAAATGTCTAAAAATGCCTGTGATATTGAATACATGTGAGTTTTACTAGATACAGTTGTTTTTCAATGGTTTGCAAATACAAAAATGAGGTTTTACTCAATATGACTGTATACTGTAACACTCAATATGACAGTTATTTAAACTTAACTCCTACACCACACATGATAAATAGCTAATAATGCCTGAAATTGTGCATCTTTGCGAGTTTTACTCGAAACATATGCTTTTTTAAATCTTGCATGTGCTAAAAGTAGTTTTTTACTCGATGTGACTATAATAGTCTTACAATCCTGAGATAATGCGAAATAAGCAATAAAAATGTATTCAAACATAACTTCTAAACAACACATGCAAAATTACTAATAATGCCTACAGATATGTTTTTTGGTTAGTTGTACTCGAAAAATGATCTTTTGTAAGGTTTGCAAGGACACAAGTTAGTTTTTTTATTCAATATAACAGTGTAACTGTCATACTAAATATGAAAGGTTTATAATCATAACTCCAAAACCAAATATGAAATTTGTCTTAAAAAGCCTTTAATATTGAATTTATGTAAGTTTTACCAGAATCAGGTATTTTGGAAATAATCACAAATACAAATATTAAATTTTACTGGCCTCATATTGGTCACACTCAAAATGACAGTTTTTGAAACATAACTCCAAAAATACACATGCAAAATGTCTAATAATGCCTGAAGAAATGCATCTTCGAGAGTTTTCCTGAAAAAAAAACATTTGGTAAGGTTTGCAAAAACAAAATTTGATTTGTTACTCAATTTGACAGTAATGTACTTAGAATCCTGAGATAATGCGAAAAAAGCAAAAAAATGTATTCCAACATAATTCCTAATCCAAACGTGCAAAATGTCTAAAAATGCCTGTGATATTGAATACATGTGAGTTTTACTAGATAAAGTTGTTTTTCTATGGTTTGCAAATACAAAAATGAGGTTTTACTCAATATGACTGTATACTGTAACACTCAGTATGACAGTTATTTAAACATAACTCCTACACAACACATGAAAAATGGTTAATAATGCCTGAAATAATGCATCTTTGGGAGTTTTACTCGAAACATATGCTTTTTTAAATCTTGCAAATGCAAAAAGTAGTTTTTTACTCAATATGTCTATAATAGTCTTAGAATCCTGAGATAATTCGAAAAAAGCAATAAAAATGTATTCAAACATAACTTCTAAACAACACATGCAAAATGGCTAATAATAGCTAGAGATATGTTTTTTTGTTAGTTGTACTAGAAAAATGATCTTTTGTAAGGTTTGCAAAGACACAAGTTAGTTTTTTTATTCAATATAACAGTGTAACTGTCTTACTAAATATGAAAGGTTTATAATCATAACTCCAAAACCAAATATGAAATTTGTCTTAAAAAGCCTTTAATATTGAATTTATGTAAGTTTTACCAGAATCAGGTATTTTGGAAATAATCACAAATACAAATATTAGATTTTACTGGCCTCATATTGGTCACACTCAAAATGACAGTTTTTGAAACATAACTCCAAAAATACACTGCAAAATGTCTACTAATGCCTGAAGAAATGCATCTTCGAGAGTTTTCCTGAAAAAAAAAACATTTGGTAAGGTTTGCAAAAACAAAATTTGATTTGTTACTCAATTTGACAGTAATGTACTTAGAATCCTGAGATAATGCGAAAATAGCAATAAAAATGTATTCCAACATAATTCCTAATCCAAACGTGCAAAATGTCTAAAAATGCCTGTGATATTGAATACATGTGAGTTTTACTAGATACTGTTGTTTTTCTATGGTTTGCAAATACAAAAATGAGGTTTTACTCAATATGACTGTATACTGTAACACTCAATATGACAGTTATTTAAACATAACTCCTACACCACGCATGAAAAATGGCTAATAATGCCTGAAATAATGCATCTTTGGGAGTTTCACTCGAAACATATGCTTTTTTAAATCTTTCAAATGCAAAAAGGAGTTTTTTACTCAATATGACTATAATAGTCTTAGAATCCTGAGATAATGCGAAAAAAGCAATAAAAATGTATTCAAACATAACTTCTAAACAACACATGCAAAATGGCTAATAATAGCTAGAGATATTTTTTTTTGTTAGTTGTACTAGAAAAATGATCTTTTGTAAGGTTTGCAAAGACACAAGTTAGGTTTTTTATTCAATAAAACAGTGTAACTGTCATACTAAATATGAAAGGTTTATAATCATAACTCCAAAACCAAATATGAAATGTGTCTTAAAAAGCCTTTAATATTGAATTTATGTAGGTTTGACCAAAATCAGGTATTTTGGAAAGGATCACAAATACAAATATTAGATTTTACTGGCCTCATATTGGTCACACTCAAAATGACAGTATTTGAAACATAACTCCAAAAATACACATGCAAAATGTCTAATAATGCCCGAGGAAATGCATCTTCGAGAGTTTTCCTGAAAAAAAAACATTTGGTAAGGTTTGCAAAAACAAAATTTGATTTGTTACTCAATTTGACAGTAATGTACTTAGAATCCTGAGATAATGCGAAAAAAGCAATACAAATGTATTCCAACATAATTCCTAATCCAAACGTGCAAAATGTCTAAAAATGCCTGTGATATTGAATACATGTGAGTTTTACTAGATACAGTTGTTTTTCTATGGTTTGCAAATACAAAAATGAGGTTTTACCCAATATGACTGTATACTGTAACACTCAATATGACAGTTATTTAAACATAACTCCTACACCACACATGAAAAATTGCTAATAATGCCTGAAATAATGCATCTTTGTGAGTTTTACTCGAAACATATGCTTTTTTAAATTTTGCAAATGCAAAAAGTAGTTTTTTACTCAATATGACTATAATAGTCTTAGAATCCTGAGATAATGCGAAAAAAGCAATAAAAATGTATTCAAACATAACTTCTAAACAACACATGCAAAATGGCTAATAATAGCTAGAGATATGTTTTTTTGTTAGTTGTACTAGAAAAATGATCTTTTGTAAGGTTTGCAAAGACACAAGTTAGTTTTTTTATTCAATATAACAGTGTAACTGTCATACTAAATCTGAAAGGTTTATAATCATAACTCCAAAACCAAATATGAAATTTGTCTTAAAAAGCCTTTAATATTGAATTTATGTAAGTTTTACCAAAACCAGGTATTTTGGAAAGAATCACAAATACAAACATTAGATTTTACTGGCCTCATATTGGTCACACTCAAAATGACAGTATTTGAAACGTAACTCCAAAAATACACATGCAAAATGTCTAATAATGCCCGAGGAAATGCATCTTCGAGAGTTTTCCTGAAAAAAAAACATTTGGTAAGGTTTGCAAAAACAAAATTTGATTTGTTACTCAATTTGACAGTAATGTACTTAGAATCCTGAGATAATGCGAAAAAAGCAATAAAAATGTATTCCAACATAATTCCTAATCCAAACGTGCAAAATGTCTAAAAATGCCTGTGATATTGAATACATGTGAGTTTTACTAGATACAGTTGTGTTTCTATGGTTTGCAAATACAAAAATGAGGTTTTACTCAATATGACTGTATACTGTAACACTCAATATGACAGTTATTTAAACATAACTCCTACACCACACATGAAAAATGGCTAATAATGCCTGAAATAATGCATCTTTGGGAGTTTCACTCGAAACATATGCTTTTTTAAATCTTTCAAATGCAAAAAGGAGTTTTTTACTCAATATGACTATAATAGTCTTAGAATCCTGAGATAATGCGAAAAAAGCAATGAAAATGTATTCAAACATAACTTCTAAACAACACATGCAAAATGGCTAATAATAGCTAGAGATATTTTTTTTTGTTAGTTGTACTAGAAAAATGATCTTTTGTAAGGTTTGCAAAGACACAAGTTAGGTTTTTTATTCAATAAAACAGTGTAACTGTCATACTAAATATGAAAGGTTTATAATCATAACTCCAAAACCAAATATGAAATGTGTCTTAAAAAGCCTTTAATATTGAATTTATGTAGGTTTTACCAAAATCAGGTATTTTGGAAAGGATCACAAATACAAATATTAGATTTTACTGGCCTCATATTGGTCACACTCAAAATGACAGTATTTGAAACATAACTCCAAAAATACACATGCAAAATGTCTAATAATGCCCGAGGAAATGCATCTTCGAGAGTTTTCCTGAAAAAAAAACATTTGGTAAGGTTTGCAAAAACAAAATTTGATTTGTTACTCAATTTGACAGTAATGTACTTAGAATCCTGAGATAATGCGAAAAAAGCAATAAAAATGTATTCCAACATAATTCCTAATCCAAACGTGCAAAATGTCTAAAAATGCCTGTGATATTGAATACATGTGAGTTTTACTAGATGCAGTTGTTTTTCTATGGTTTGCAAATACAAAAATGAGGTTTTAATCAATATGACTGTATACTGTAACACTCAGTATGACAGTTATTTAAACATAACTCCTACACCACACATGAAAAATGGTTAATAATGCCTGAAATAATGCATCTTTGGGAGTTTTACTCGAAACATATGCTTTTTTAAATCTTGCAAATGCAAAAAGTAGTTTTTTACTCAATATGACTATAATAGTCTTAGAATCCTGAGATAATGCGAAAAAAGCAATAAAAATGTATTCAAACATAACTTCTAAACAACACATGCAAAATGGCTAATAATAGCTAGAGATATGTTTTTTTGTTAGTTGTACTAGAAAAATGATCTTTTGTAAGGTTTGCAAAGACACAAGTTAGTTTTTTTATTCAATATAACAGTGTAACTGTCATACTAAATATGAAAGGTTTATAATCATAACTCCAAAACCAAATATGAAATGTGTCTTAAAAAGCCTTTAATATTGAATTTATGTAAGTTTTAGCAAAATCAGGTATTTTGGAAAGAATCACAAATACAAATATTAGATTTTACTGGCCTCATATTGGTCACACTCAAAATGACAGTTTTTGAAACATAACTCCAAAAATACACATGCAAAATGTCTAATAATGCCCGAAGAAATGCATCTTCGAGAGTTTTCCTGAAAAAAAACATTTGGTAAGGTTTGCAAAAATAAAATTTGATTTGTTACTCAATTTGACAGTAATGTACTTAGAATCCTGAGATAATGCGAAAAAAGCAATAAAAATGTATTCCAACATAATTCCTAATCGAAACGTGCAAAATGTCTAAAAATGCCTGTGATATTGAATACATGTGAGTTTTACTAGATACAGATGATTTTCTATGGTTTGTAAATACAAAAATTAGGTTTTACTCAATATGACTGTATACTGTAACACTCAATATGACAGTTATTTAAACATAACTCCTACACCACACATGAAAAATGGCTAATAATGCCTGAAAAAATGCATCTTTGGGAGTTTTACTCGAAACATATGCTTTTTTAAATCTTGCAAATGCAAAAAGTAGTTTTTTACTCAATATGACTATAATAGTCTTAGAATCCTGAGATAATGCGAAAAAAGCAATAAAAATGTATTCAAACATAACTTCTAAACAACACATGCAAAATGGCTAATAATAGCTAGAGATATGTTTTTTTGTTAGTTGTACTAGAAAAATGATCTTTTGTAAGGTTTGCAAAGACACAAGTTAGTTTTTTTATTCAATATAACAGTGTAACTGTCATACTAAATATGAAAGGTTTATAATCATAACTCCAAAACCAAATATGAAATGTGTCTTAAAAAGCCTTTAATATTGAATTTATGTAAGTTTTACCAAAATCAGGTATTTTGGAAAGAATCACAAATACAAATATTAGATTTTACTGGCCTCATATTGGTCACACTCAAAATGACAGTTTTTGAAACATAACTCCAAAAATACACATGCAAAATGTCTAATAATGCCCTAAGAAATGCATCTTTGAGAGTTTTCCTGAAAAAAAACAAACATTTGGTAAGGTTTGCAAAAACAAAATTTGATTTGTTACTCAATTTGACAGTAATGTACTTAGAATCCTGAGATAATGCGAAAAAAGCAATAAAAATGTATTCCAACATAATTCCTAATCCAAACGTGAAAAAAGTCTAAAAATGCCTGTGATATTGAATACATGTGAGTTTTACTAGATACAGTTGTTTTTCTATGGTTTGCAAATACAAAAATGAGGTTTTACTCAATATGACTGTATACTGTAACACTCAATATGACAGTTATTTAAACATAACTCCTACACCACACATGAAAAATGGCTAATAATGCCTGAAATAATGCATCTTTGGGAGTTTTACTCGAAACATATGCTTTTTTAAATCTTGCAAATGCCAAAAGTAGTTTTTTACTCAATATGACTATAATAGTCTGAAAATCCTGAGATAATGCGAAAAAAGCAATAAAAATTTATTCAAACATAACTTCTAAACAACACTTGCAAAATGGCTAATAATAGCCAGAGATATGTTTTTTTGTTAGTTGTACTAGAAAAATGATCTTTTGTAAGGTTTGCAAAGACACAAGTTAGTTTTTTTTTATTCAATATAACAGTGTAACTGTCATAATAAATATGAAAGGTTTATAATCATTAACTCCAAAACCGAATATGAAATTTGTCTTAAAACGCCTTTAATATTGAATTTATGTAAGTTTTACCAAAATCAGGTATTTTGGAAAGAATCACAAATACAAATATTAGATTTTACTGGCCTCATATTGGTCACACTCAAAATGACAGTTTTTGAAACATAACTCCAAAAATACACATGCAAAATGTCTAATAATGCCTGATAAAATGCATCTTCGAGAGTTTTCCTGAAAAAAAACATTTGGTAAGGTTTGCAAAAACAAAATTTGATTTGTTACTCAATTTGACAGTAATGTACTTAGAATCCTGAGATAATGCGAAAAAAGCAATAAAAATGTATTCCAACATAATTCCTAATCCAAACGTGCAAAAAGTCTAAAAATGCCTGTGATATTGAATACATGTGAGTTTTACTAGATGCAGTTGTTTTTCTATGGTTTGCAAATACAAAAATGAGGTTTTACTCAATATGACTGTATACTGTAACACTCAATATGACAGTTATTTAAACATAACTCCTACACCACACATGAAAAATGGCTAATAATGCCTGAAATAATGCATCTTTGGGAGTTTTACTCGAAACATATGCTTTTTTAAATCTTGCAAATGCCAAAAGTAGTTTTTTACTCAATATGACTATAATAGTCTTAGAATCCTGAGATAATGCGAATAAAGCAATACAAATTTATTCAAACATAACTTCTAAACAACACTTGCAAAATGGCTAATAATAGCCAGAGATATGTTTTTTTGTTAGTTGTACTAGAAAAATGATCTTTTGTAAGGTTTGCAAAGACACAAGTTAGTTTTTTTTTATTCAATATAACAGTGTAACTGTCATAATAAATATGAAAGGTTTATAATCATTAACTCCAAAACCGAATATGAAATTTGTCTTAAAACGCCTTTAATATTGAATTTATGTAAGTTTTACCAAAATCAGGTATTTTGGAAAGAATCACAAATACAAATATTAGATTTTACTGGCCTCATATTGGTCACACTCAAAATGACAGTTTTTGAAACATAACTCCAAAAATACACATGCAAAATGTCTAATAATGCCTGATAAAATGCATCTTCGAGAGTTTTCCTGAAAAAAAACATTTGGTAAGGTTTGCAAAAACAAAATTTGATTTGTTACTCAATTTGACAGTAATGTACTTAGAATCCTGAGATAATGCGAAAAAAGCAATAAAAATGTATTCCAACATAATTCCTAATCCAAACGTGCAAAAAGTCTAAAAATGCCTGTGATATTGAATACATGTGAGTTTTACTAGATGCAGTTGTTTTTCTATGGTTTGCAAATACAAAAATGAGGTTTTACTCAATATGACTGTATACTGTAACACTCAATATGACAGTTATTTAAACATAACTCCTACACCACACATGAAAAATGGCTAATAATGCCTGAAATAATGCATCTTTGGGAGTTTTACTCGAAACATATGCTTTTTTAAATCTTGCAAATGCCAAAAGTAGTTTTTTACTCAATATGACTATAATAGTCTTAGAATCCTGAGATAATGCGAATAAAGCAATACAAATGTATTCAAACATAACTTCTAAACAACACTTGCAAAATGGCTAATAATAGCCATAGATATGTTTTTTTGTTAGTTGTACTAGAAAAATGATCTTTTGTAAGGTTTGCAAAGACACAAGTTAGTTTTTTTATTCAATATAACAGTGTAACTGTCATACTAAATATGAAAGGTTTATAATCATAACTCCAAAACCAAATATGAAATGTGTCTTAAAAAGCCTTTAATATTGAATTTATGTAAGTTTTAGCAAAATCAGGTATTTTGGAAAGAATCACAAATACAAATATTAGATTTTACTGGCCTCATATTGGTCACACTCAAAATGACAGTTTTTGAAACATAACTCCAAAAATACACATGCAAAATGTCTAATAATGCCCGAAGAAATGCATCTTTGAGAGTTTTCCTGAAAAAAAAAACATTTGGTAAGGTTTGCAAAAACAAAATTTGATTTGTTACTCAATTTGACAGTAATGTACTTAGAATCCTGAGATAATGCGAAAAAAGCAATAAAAATGTATTCCAACATAATTCCTAATCCAAACGTGCAAAATGTCTAAAAATGCCTGTGATATTGAATACATGTGAGTTTTACTAGATACAGATGATTTTCTATGGTTTGTAAATTCAAAAATGAGGTTTTACTCAATATGACTGTATACTGTAACACTCAATATGACAGTTATTTAAACATAACTCCTACACCACACATGAAAAATGGCTAATAATGCCTGAAAAAATGCATCTTTGGGAGTTTTACTCGAAACATATGCTTTTTTAAATCTTGCAAATGCAAAAAGTATTTTTTTACTCAATATGACTATAATAGTCTTACAATCCTGAGATAATGCGAAAAAAGCAATAAAAATGTATTCAAACATAACTTCTAAACAACACATGCAAAATGGCTAATAAAAGCTAGAGATATGTTTTTTTGTTAGTTGTACTAGAAAAATGATCTTTTGTAAGGTTTGCAAAGACACAAGTTAGTTTTTTTATTCAATATAACAGTGTAACTGTCATACTAAATATGAAAGGTTTATAATCATAACTCCAAAACCAAATATGAAATGTGTCTTAAAAAGCCTTTAATATCGAATTTATTTAAGTTTTACCAAAATCAGGTATTTTGGAAAGAATCACAAATACAAATATTAGATTTTACTGGCCTCATATTGGTCACACTCAAAATGACAGTTTTTGAAACATAACTCCAAAAATACACATGCAAAATGTCTAATAATGCACGAAGAAATGCATCTTTGAGAGTTTTCCTGAAAAAAAAAAACATTTGGTAAGGTTTGCAAAAACAAAATTTGACATGTTACTCAATTTGACAGTAATGTACTTAGAATCCTGAGATAATGCGAAAAAAGCAATAAAAATGTATTCCAACATAATTCCTAATCCAAACGTGAAAAAAGTCTAAAAATGCCTGTGATATTGAATACATGTGAATTTTACTAGATGCAGTTGTTTTTCTATGGTTTGCAAATACAAAAATGAGGTTTTACTCAATATGACTGTATACTGTAACACTCAATATGACTGTTATTTAAACATAACTCCTACACCACACATGAAAAATGGCTAATAATGCCTGAAAAAATGCATCTTTGGGATTTTTACTCGAAATATATGCTTTTTTAAATCTTGCAAATGCAAAAAGTAGTTTTTTACTCAATGTGACTATAATAGTCTTACAATCCTGAGATGATGCGAAAAAAGCAATAAAAATGTATTCAAACATAACTTCTAAACAACACATGCAAAATGGCTAATAATGCCTAGAGATATGTTTGTTGGTTAGTTGTACTAGAAAAATGATCTTTTGTAAGGTTTGCAAAGACACAAGTTAGTTTTTTTATTCAATATAACAGTGTAACTGTCATACTAAATATGAAAGGTTTATAATCATAATTCCAAAACCAAATATGAAATATGTCTTAAAAAGCCTTTAATATTGAATTTATGTAAGTTTTAGCAGAATCAGGTATTTTGGAAAGAATCACAAATACAAATATTAGATTTTACTGGCCTCATATTGGTCACACTCAAAATGACAGTTTTTGAAACATAACTCCAAAAATACACATGCAAAATATCTAATAATGCCTGAAGAAATGCATCTTCGAGAGTTTTCCTGGAAAAAAAACATTTGGTAAGGTTTGCAAAAACAAAATGTGATTTGTTACTCAATTTGACAGTAATATACTTAGAATCCTGAGATAATGCGAAAAAAGCAATAAAAATGTATTCCAACATAAATCCTAATCCAAACGTGCAAAATGTCTAAAAATGCCTGTGATATTGAATACATGTGAGTTTTACTAGATACAGTTGTTTTTCTATGGTTTGCAAATACAAAAAAAAAGTTTTACTCAATATGACTGTATACTGTAACACTCAATATGACAGCTATTTAAACATAAATCCAACACCACACATGAAAAATGGCTAATAATGCCTGAAATAATGCATCTTTGGGAGTTTTACTCGAAACATATGCTTTTTTTAAATCTTGCAAATGCAAAAAGTAGTTTTTTACTCAATATGACTATAATAGTCTTACAATCCTGAGATAATGCGAAAAAAGCAATAAAAATGTATTCAAACATAACTTCTAAACAACACATGCAAAATGGCTAATAATAGCTAGAGATATGTTTTTTTGTTAGTTGTACTAGAAAAATGATCTTTTGTAAGGTTTGCAAAGACACAAGTTAGTTTTTTTATTCAATATAACAGTGTAACTGTCATACTAAATATGAAAGGTTTATAATCATAACTCCAAAACCAAATATGAAATGTGTCTTAAAAAGCCTTTAATATTGAATTTATGTAAGTTTTACCAAAATCAGGTATTTTGGAAAGAATCACAAATACAAATATTAGATTTTACTGGCCTCATATTGGTCACACTCAAAATGACAGTTTTTGAAACATAACTCCAAAAATACACATGCAAAATGTCTAATAATGCCCTAAGAAATGCATCTTTGAGAGTTTTCCTGAAAAAAAACAAACATTTGGTAAGGTTTGCAAAAACAAAATTTGATTTGTTACTCAATTTGACAGTAATGTACTTAGAATCCTGAGATAATGCGAAAAAAGCAATAAAAATGTATTCCAACATAATTCCTAATCCAAACGTGAAAAAAGTCTAAAAATGCCTGTGATATTGAATACATGTGAGTTTTACTAGATACAGTTGTTTTTCTATGGTTTGCAAATACAAAAATGAGGTTTTACTCAATATGACTGTATACTGTAACACTCAATATGACAGTTATTTAAACATAACTCCTACACCACACATGAAAAATGGCTAATAATGCCTGAAATAATGCATCTTTGGGAGTTTTACTCGAAACATATGCTTTTTTAAATCTTGCAAATGCCAAAAGTAGTTTTTTACTCAATATGACTATAATAGTCTGAAAATCCTGAGATAATGCGAAAAAAGCAATAAAAATTTATTCAAACATAACTTCTAAACAACACTTGCAAAATGGCTAATAATAGCCAGAGATATGTTTTTTTGTTAGTTGTACTAGAAAAATGATCTTTTGTAAGGTTTGCAAAGACACAAGTTAGTTTTTTTTTATTCAATATAACAGTGTAACTGTCATAATAAATATGAAAGGTTTATAATCATTAACTCCAAAACCGAATATGAAATTTGTCTTAAAACGCCTTTAGTATTGAATTTATGTAAGTTTTACCAAAATCAGGTATTTTGGAAAGAATCACAAATACAAATATTAGATTTTACTGGCCTCATATTGGTCACACTCAAAATGACAGTTTTTGAAACATAACTCCAAAAATACAAATGCAAAATGTCTAATAATGCCTGATAAAATGCATCTTCGAGAGTTTTCCTGAAAAAAAACATTTGGTAAGGTTTGCAAAAACAAAATTTGATTTGTTACTCAATTTGACAGTAATGTACTTAGAATCCTGAGATAATGCGAAAAAAGCAATAAAAATGTATTCCAACATAATTCCTAATCCAAACGTGCAAAAAGTCTAAAAATGCCTGTGATATTGAATACATGTGAGTTTTACTAGATGCAGTTGTTTTTCTATGGTTTGCAAATACAAAAATGAGGTTTTACTCAATATGACTGTATACTGTAACACTCAATATGACAGTTATTTAAACATAACTCCTACACCACACATGAAAAATGGCTAATAATGCCTGAAATAATGCATCTTTGGGAGTTTTACTCGAAACATATGCTTTTTTAAATCTTGCAAATGCCAAAAGTAGTTTTTTACTCAATATGACTATAATAGTCTTAGAATCCTGAGATAATGCGAATAAAGCAATACAAATTTATTCAAACATAACTTCTAAACAACACTTGCAAAATGGCTAATAATAGCCATAGATATGTTTTTTTGTTAGTTGTACTAGAAAAATGATCTTTTGTAAGGTTTGCAAAGACACAAGTTAGTTTTTTTATTCAATATAACAGTGTAACTGTCATACTAAATATGAAAGGTTTATAATCATAACTCCAAAACCAAATATGAAATGTGTCTTAAAAAGCCTTTAATATTGAATTTATGTAAGTTTTAGCAAAATCAGGTATTTTGGAAAGAATCACAAATACAAATATTAGATTTTACTGGCCTCATATTGGTCACACTCAAAATGACAGTTTTTGAAACATAACTCCAAAAATACACATGCAAAATGTCTAATAATGCCCGAAGAAATGCATCTTTGAGAGTTTTCCTGAAAAAAAAAACATTTGGTAAGGTTTGCAAAAACAAAATTTGATTTGTTACTCAATTTGACAGTAATGTACTTAGAATCCTGAGATAATGCGAAAAAAGCAATAAAAATGTATTCCAACATAATTCCTAATCCAAACGTGCAAAATGTCTAAAAATGCCTGTGATATTGAATACATGTGAGTTTTACTAGATGCAGTTGTTTTTCTATGGTTTGCAAATACAAAAATGAGGTTTTACTCAATATGACTGTATACTGTAACACTCAATATGACAGTTATTTAAACATAACTCCTACACCACACATGAAAAATGGCTAATAATGCCTGAAATAATGCATCTTTGGGAGTTTTACTCGAAACATATGCTTTTTTAAATCTTGCAAATGCCAAAAGTAGTTTTTTACTCAATATGACTATAATAGTCTTAGAATCCTGAGATAATGCGAAAAAAGCAATACAAATTTATTCAAACATAACTTCTAAACAACACTTGCAAAATGGCTAATAATAGCCATAGATATGTTTTTTTGTTAGTTGTACTAGAAAAATGATCTTTTGTAAGGTTTGCAAAGACATAAGTTAGTTTTTTTTTATTCAATATAACAGTGTAACTGTCATAATAAATATGAAAGGTTTATAATCATTAACTCCAAAACCGAATATGAAATTTGTCTTAAAACGCCTTTAATATTGAATTTATGTAAGTTTTACCAAAATCAGGTATTTTGGAAAGAATCACAAATACAAATATTAGATTTTACTGGCCTCATATTGGTCACACTCAAAATGACAGTTTTTGAAACATAACTCCAAAAATACACATGCAAAATGTCTAATAATGCCCGAAGAAATGCATCTTTGAGAGTTTTCCTGAAAAAAAAAACATTTGGTAAGGTTTGCAAAAACAAAATTTGATTGTTACTCAATTTGACAGTAATGTACTTAGAATCCTGAGATAATGCGAAAAAAGCAATAAAAATGTATTCCAACATAATTCCTAATCCAAACGTGCAAAATGTCTAAAAATGCCTGTGATATTGAATACATGTGAGTTTTACTAGATACAGATGATTTTCTATGGTTTGTAAATTCAAAAATGAGGTTTTACTCAATATGACTGTATACTGTAACACTCAATATGACAGTTATTTAAACATAACTCCTACACCACACATGAAAAATGGCTAATAATGCCTGAAAAATGCATCTTTGGGAGTTTTACTCGAAACATATGCTTTTTTAAATCTTGCAAATGCAAAAAGTAGTTTTTTACTCATATGACTATAATAGTCTTACAATCCTGAGATAATGCGAAAAAAGCAATAAAAATGTATTCAAACATAACTTCTAAACAACACATGCAAAATGGCTAATAATAGCTAGAGATATGTTTTTTTGTTAGTTGTACTAGAAAAATGATCTTTTGTAAGGTTTGCAAAGACACAAGTTAGTTTTTTTATTCAATATAACAGTGTAACTGTCATACTAAATATGAAAGGTTTATAATTATAACTCCAAAACCAAATATGAAATGTGTCTTAAAAAGCATTTAATATTGAATTTATGTAAGTTTGACCAAAATCAGGTATTTTGGAAAGAATCACAAATACAAATATTAGATTTTACTGGCCTCATATTGGTCACACTCAAAATGACAGTTTTTGAAACATAACTCCAAAAATACACATGCAAAATGTCTAATAATGCCCGAAGAAATGCATCTTTGAGAGTTTTCCTGAAAAAAAAAAAACATTTGGTAAGGTTTGCAAAAACAAAATTTGATTTGTTACTCAATTTGACAGTAATGTACTTAGAATCCTGAGATAATGCGAAAAAAGCAATAAAAATGTATTCCAACATAATTCCTAATCCAAACGTGAAAAAAGTCTAAAAATGCCTGTGATATTGAATACATGTGAGTTTTACTAGATACAGTTGTTTTTCTATGGTTTGCAAATACAAAAATGAGGTTTTACTCAATATGACTGTATACTGTAACACTCAATATGACAGTTATTTAAACATAACTCCTACACCACACATGAAAAATGGCTAATAATGCCTGAAATAATGCATCTTTGGGAGTTTTACTCGAAACATATGCTTTTTTAAATCTTGCAAATGCCAAAAGTAGTTTTTTACTCAATATGACTATAATAGTCTGAAAATCCTGAGATAATGCGAAAAAAGCAATAAAAATTTATTCAAACATAACTTCTAAACAACACTTGCAAAATGGCTGATAATAGCCAGAGATATGTTTTTTTGTTAGTTGTACTAGAAAAATGATCTTTTGTAAGGTTTGCAAAGACACAAGTTAGTTTTTTTTTATTCAATATAACAGTGTAACTGTCATAATAAATATGAAAGGTTTATAATCATTAACTCCAAAACCGAATATGAAATTTGTCTTAAAACGCCTTTAATATTGAATTTATGTAAGTTTTACCAAAATCAGGTATTTTGGAAAGAATCACAAATACAAATATTAGATTTTACTGGCCTCATATTGGTCACACTCAAAATGACAGTTTTTGAAACATAACTCCAAAAATACACATGCAAAATGTCTAATAATGCCTGATAAAATGCATCTTCGAGAGTTTTCCTGAAAAAAAACATTTGGTAAGGTTTGCAAAAACAAAATTTGATTTGTTACTCAATTTGACAGTAATGTACTTAGAATCCTGAGATAATGCGAAAAAAGCAATAAAAATGTATTCCAACATAATTCCTAATCCAAACGTGCAAAATGTCTAAAAATGCCTGTGATATTGAATACATGTGAGTTTTACTAGATGCAGTTGTTTTTCTATGGTTTGCAAATACAAAAATGAGGTTTTACTCAATATGACTGTATACTGTAACACTCAATATGACAGTTATTTAAACATAACTCCTACACCACACATGAAAAATGGCTAATAATGCCTGAAATAATGCATCTTTGGGAGTTTTACTCGAAACATATGCTTTTTTAAATCTTGCAAATGCCAAAAGTAGTTTTTTACTCAATATGACTATAATAGTCTTAGAATCCTGAGATAATGCGAAAAAAGCAATACAAATTTATTCAAACATAACTTCTAAACAACACTTGCAAAATGGCTAATAATAGCCATAGATATGTTTTTTTGTTAGTTGTACTAGAAAAATGATCTTTTGTAAGGTTTGCAAAGACACAAGTTAGTTTTTTTATTCAATATAACAGTGTAACTGTCATACTAAATATGAAAGGTTTATAATCATAACTCCAAAACCAAATATGAAATGTGTCTTAAAAAGCCTTTAATATTGAATTTATGTAAGTTTTAGCAAAATCAGGTATTTTGGAAAGAATCACAAATACAAATATTAGATTTTACTGGCCTCATATTGGTCACACTCAAAATGACAGTTTTTGAAACATAACTCCAAAAATACACATGCAAAATGTCTAATAATGCCTGATAAAATGCATCTTCGAGAGTTTTCCTGAAAAAAAACATTTGGTAAGGTTTGCAAAAACAAAATTTGATTTGTTACTCAATTTGACAGTAATGTACTTAGAATCCTGAGATAATGCGAAAAAAGCAATAAAAATGTATTCCAACATAATTCCTAATCCAAACGTGCAAAATGTCTAAAAATGCCTGTGATATTGAATACATGTGAGTTTTACTAGATGCAGTTGTTTTTCTATGGTTTGCAAATACAAAAATGAGGTTTTACTCAATATGACTGTATACTGTAACACTCAATATGACAGTTATTTAAACATAACTCCTACACCACACATGAAAAATGGCTAATAATGCCTGAAATAATGCATCTTTGGGAGTTTTACTCGAAACATATGCTTTTTTAAATCTTGCAAATGCCAAAAGTAGTTTTTTACTCAATATGACTATAATAGTCTTAGAATCCTGAGATAATGCGAAAAAAGCAATACAAATTTATTCAAACATAACTTCTAAACAACACTTGCAAAATGGCTAATAATAGCCATAGATATGTTTTTTTGTTAGTTGTACTAGAAAAATGATCTTTTGTAAGGTTTGCAAAGACACAAGTTAGTTTTTTTATTCAATATAACAGTGTAACTGTCATACTAAATATGAAAGGTTTATAATCATTAACTCCAAAACCGAATATGAAATTTGTCTTAAAACGCCTTTAATATTGAATTTATGTAAGTTTTACCAAAATCAGGTATTTTGGAAAGAATCACAAATACAAATATTAGATTTTACTGGCCTCATATTGGTCACACTCAAAATGACAGTTTTTGAAACATAACTCCAAAAATACACATGCAAAATGTCTAATAATGCCCGAAGAAATGCATCTTTGAGAGTTTTCCTGAAAAAAAAAACATTTGGTAAGGTTTGCAAAAACAAAATTTGATTTGTTACTCAATTTGACAGTAATGTACTTAGAATCCTGAGATAATGCGAAAAAAGCAATAAAAATGTATTCCAACATAATTCCTAATCCAAACGTGCAAAATGTCTAAAAATGCCTGTGATATTGAATACATGTGAGTTTTACTAGATACAGTTATTTTTCTATGGTTTGCAAATACAAAAATGAGGTTTTACTCAATATGACTGTATACTGTAACACTCAATATGACAGTTATTTAAACATAACTCCTACACCACACATGAAAAATGGCTAATAATGCCTGAAATAATGCATCTTTGGGAGTTTTACTCGAAACATATGCTTTTTTAAATCTTGCAAATGCCAAAAGTAGTTTTTTACTCAATATGACTATAATAGTCTGAAAATCCTGAGATAATGCGAAAAAAGCAATAAAAATTTATTCAAACATAACTTCTAAACAACACTTGCAAAATGGCTAATAATAGCCAGAGATATGTTTTTTTGTTAGTTGTACTAGAAAAATGATCTTTTGTAAGGTTTGCAAAGACACAATTTTGTTTTTTTATTCAATATAACAGTGTATCTGTCATACTAAATATGAAAGGTTTATAATCATAACTCCAAAACCAAATATGAAATGTGTCTTAAAAAGCCTTTAATATTGAATTTATTTAAGTTTTAGCAAAATCAGGTATTTTGGAAAGAATCACAAATACAAATATTAGATTTTACTGGCCTCATATTGGTCACACTCAAAATGACAGTTTTTGAAACATAACTCCAAAAATACACATGCAAAATGTCTAATAATGCCCGAAGAAATGCATCTTCGAGAGTTTTCCTGAAAAAAAAAACATTTGGTAAGGTTTGCAAAAACAAAATTTGATTTGTTACTCAATTTGACAGTAATGTACTTAGAATCCTGAGATAATGCGAAAAAAGCAATAAAAATGTATTCCAACATAATTCCTAATCCAAACGTGCAAAATGTCTAAAAATGCCTGTGATATTGAATACATGTGAGTTTTACTAGATACAGATGATTTTCTATGGTTTGTAAATTCAAAAATGAGGTTTTACTCAATATGACTGTATACTGTAACACTCAATATGACAGTTATTTAAACATAACTCCTACACCACACATGAAAAATGGCTAATAATGCCTGAAAAAATGCATCTTTGGGAGTTTTACTCGAAACATATGCTTTTTTAAATCTTGCAAATGCAAAAAGTAGTTTTTTACTCAATATGACTATAATAGTCTTACAATCCTGAGATAATGCGAAAAAAGCAATAAAAATGTATTCAAACATAACTTCTAAACAACACATGCAAAATGGCTAATAATAGCTAGAGATATGTTTTTTTGTTAGTTGTACTAGAAAAATGATCTTTTGTAAGGTTTGCAAAGACACAAGTTAGTTTTTTTATTCAATATAACAGTGTAACTGTCATACTAAATATGAAAGGTTTATAATCATAACTCCAAAACCAAATATGAAATGTGTCTTAAAAAGCCTTTAATATTGAATTTATGTAAGTTTTACCAAAATCAGGTATTTTGGAAAGAATCACAAATACAAATATTAGATTTTACTGGCCTCATATTGGTCACACTCAAAATGACAGTTTTTGAAACATAACTCCAAAAATACACATGCAAAATGTCTAATAATGCCCTAAGAAATGCATCTTTGAGAGTTTTCCTGAAAAAAAAAAAAACATTTGGTAAGGTTTGCAAAAACAAAATTTGATTTGTTACTCAATTTGACAGTAATGTACTTAGAATCCTGAGACAATGCGAAAAAAGCAATAAAAATGTATTCCAACATAATTCCTAATCCAAACGTGAAAAAAGTCTAAAAATGCCTGTGATATTGAATACATGTGAGTTTTACTAGATACAGTTGTTTTTCTATGGTTTGCAAATACAAAAATGAGGTTTTACTCAATATGACCGTATACTGTAACACTCAATATGACAGTTATTTAAACATAACTCCTACACCACACATGAAAAATGGCTAATAATGCCTGAAATAATGCATCTTTGGGAGTTTTACTCGAAACATATGCTTTTTTAAATCTTGCAAATGCCAAAAGTAGTTTTTTACTCAATATGACTATAATAGTCTGAAAATCCTGAGATAATGCGAAAAAAGCAATAAAAATTTATTCAAACATAACTTCTAAACAACACTTGCAAAATGGCCAGAGATATGTTTTTTTGTTAGTTGTACTAGAAAAATGATCTTTTGTAAGGTTTGCAAAGACACAAGTTAGTTTTTTTTTATTCAATATAACAGTGTAACTGTCATAATAAATATGAAAGGTTTATAATCATTAACTCCAAAACCGAATATGAAATTTGTCTTAAAACGCCTTTAATATTGAATTTATGTAAGTTTTACCAAAATCAGGTATTTTGGAAAGAATCACAAATACAAATATTAGATTTTACTGGCCTCATATTGGTCACACTCAAAATGACAGTTTTTGAAACATAACTCCAAAAATACACATGCAAAATGTCTAATAATGCCTGATAAAATGCATCTTCGAGAGTTTTCCTGAAAAAAAACATTTGGTAAGGTTTGCAAAAACAAAATTTGATTTGTTACTCAATTTGACAGTAATGTACTTAGAATCCTGAGATAATGCGAAAAAAGCAATAAAAATGTATTCCAACATAATTCCTAATCCAAACGTGCAAAATGTCTAAAAATGCCTGTGATATTGAATACATGTGAGTTTTACTAGATGCAGTTGTTTTTCTATGGTTTGCAAATACAAAAATGAGGTTTTACTCAATATGACTGTATACTGTAACACTCAATATGACAGTTATTTAAACATAACTCCTACACCACACATGAAAAATGGCTAATAATGCCTGAAATAATGCATCTTTGGGAGTTTTACTCGAAACATATGCTTTTTTAAATCTTGCAAATGCAAAAAGTAGTTTTTTACTCAATATGACTATAATAGTCTTAGAATCCTGAGATAATGCGAATAAAGCAATACAAATTTATTCAAACATAACTTCTAAACAACACTTGCAAAATGGCTAATAATAGCCATAGATATGTTTTTTTGTTAGTTGTACTAGAAAAATGATCTTTTGTAAGGTTTGCAAAGACACAAGTTAGTTTTTTTATTCAATATAACAGTGTAACTGTCATACTAAATATGAAAGGTTTATAATCATAACTCCAAAACCAAATATGAAATGTGTCTTAAAAAGCCTTTAATATTGAATTTATGTAAGTTTTAGCAAAATCAGGTATTTTGGAAAGAATCACAAATACAAATATTAGATTTTACTGGCCTTATATTGGTCACACTCAAAATGACAGTTTTTGAAACATAACTCCAAAAATACACATGCAAAATGTCTAATAATGCCCGAAGAAATGCATCTTTGAGAGTTTTCCTGAAAAAAAAAACATTTGGTAAGGTTTGCAAAAACAAAATTTGATTTGTTACTCAATTTGACAGTAATGTACTTAGAATCCTGAGATAATGCGAAAAAAGCAATAAAAATGTATTCCAACATAATTCCTAATCCAAACGTGCAAAATGTCTAAAAATGCCTGTGATATTGAATACATGTGAGTTTTACTAGATACAGTTATTTTTATATGGTTTGCAAATACAAAAATGAGGTTTTACTCAATATGACTGTATACTGTAACACTCAATATGACAGTTATTTAAACATAACTCCTACACCACACATGAAAAATGGCTAACAATGCCTGAAATAATGCATCTTTGGGAGTTTTACTCGAAACATATGCTTTTTTAAATCTTGCAAATGCCAAAAGTAGTTTTTTACTCAATATGACTATAATAGTCTGAAAATCCTGAGATAATGCGAAAAAAGCAATAAAAATTTCTTCAAACATAACTTCTAAACAACACTTGCAAAATGGCTAATAATAGCCAGAGATATGTTTTTTTGTTAGTTGTACTAGAAAAATGATCTTTTGTAAGGTTTGCAAAGACACAATTTTGTTTTTTTATTCAATATAACAGTGTATCTGTCATACTAAATATGAAAGGTTTATAATCATAACTCCAAAACCAAATATGAAATGTGTCTTAAAAAGCCTTTAATATTGAATTTATTTAAGTTTTACCAAAATCAGGTATTTTGGAAAGAATCACAAATACAAATATTAGATTTTACTGGCCTCATATTGGTCACACTCAAAATGACAGTTTTTGAAACATAACTCCAAAAATAAAAATGCAAAATGTCTAATAATGCCTGAAGAAATGCATCTTCGAGAGTTTTACTGAAAAAAAGACATTTGGTAAGGTTTGCAAAAAAAAAATTGTATTTGTTACTCAATTTGACAGTAATGTACTTAGAATCCTGAGATAATGCGAAAAAAGCAATAAAAATGTATTCCAACATAATTCCTAATCCAAACGTGCAAAATGTCTAAAAATGCCTGTGATATTGAATATTTTTGAGTTTTACTAGATACAGATGATTTTCTATGGTTTGTAAATACAAAAATGAGGTTTTACTCAATATGACTGTATACTGTAACACTCAAAATGACAGTTATTTAAACATAACTCCTACACCACACATGAAAAATGGCTAATAATGCCTGAAAAAATGCATCTTTGGGAGTTTTACTCGAAACATATGCTTTTTAAAATCTTGCAAATGCAAAAAGTTGTTTTTTACTCAATGTGACTATAATAGTCTTACAATCCTGAGATAATGCAAAAAAAGCAATAAAAATGTATTCAAACATAACTTCTAAACAACACATATAAAATGGCTAATAATGCCTAGAGATATGTTTTTTTGTTAGTTGTACTAGAAAAATGATCTTTTGTAAGGTTTGCAAAGCCACAAGTTAGTTTTTTTATTCAATATAACAGTGTAACTGTCATACTAAATTTGAAAGGTTTATAATCATAACTCCAAAACCAAATATGAAATATGTCTTAAAAGTCCTTTAATATTGAATTTATGTAAGTTTTAGCAGAATCAGGTATTTTGGAAAGAATCACAAATACAAATATTAGATTTTACTGGCCTCATATTGGTCACACTCAAAATGACAGTTTTTGAAACATAACTCCAAAAATACACATGCAAAATGTCTAATAATGCCTGAAGAAATGCATCTTCGAGAGTTTTCCTGGAAAAAAAACATTTGGTAAGGTTTGCAAAAACAAAATGTGATTTGTTACTCAATTTGACAGTAATGTACTTAGAATCCTGAGATAATGCGAAAAAAGCAATAAAAATGTATTCCAACATAAATCCTAATCCAAACGTGCAAAATGTCTAAAAATGCCTGTGATATTGAATACATGTGAGTTTTACTAGATACAGTTGTTTTTCTATGGTTTGCAAATACAAAAATAAAGTTTTACTCAATATGACTGTATACTGTAACACTCAATATGACAGCTATTTAAACATAACTCCAACACCACACGTGAAAAATGGCTAATAATGCCTGAAATAATGCATCTTTGGGAGTTTTACTCGAAACATATGCTTTTTTTAAATCTTGCAAATGCAAAAAGTAGTTTTTTACTCAATATGACTATAATAGTCTTAGAATCCTGAGATAATGCGAAAAAAGCAATAAAAATGTATTCAAACATAACTTCTAAACAACACATGCAAAATGGCTAATAATAGCTAGAGATATGTTTTTTTGTTAGTTGTACTAGAAAAATGATCTTTTGTAAGGTTTGCAAAGACACAAGTTAGTTTTTTTATTCAATGTAACAGTGTAACTGTCATACTAAATATGAAAGGTTTATAATCATAACTCCAAAACCAAATATGAAATGTGTCTTAAAAAGCCTTTAATATTGAATTTATGTAAGTTTTAGCAAAATCAGGTATTTTGGAAAGAATCACAAATACAAATATTAGATTTTACTGGCCTCATATTGGTCACACTCAAAATGACAGTTTTTGAAACATAACTCCAAAAATACACATGCAAAATGTCTAATAATGCCCGAAGAAATGCATCTTTGAGAGTTTTCCTGAAAAAAAAAACATTTGGTAAGGTTTGCAAAAACAAAATTTGATTTGTTACTCAATTTGACAGTAATGTACTTAGAATCCTGAGATAATGCGAAAAAAGCAATAAAAATGTATTCCAACATAATTCCTAATCCAAACGTGCAAAATGTCTAAAAATGCCTGTGATATTGAATACATGTGAGTTTTACTAGATACAGTTATTTTTATATGGTTTGCAAATACAAAAATGAGGTTTTACTCAATATGACTGTATACTGTAACACTCAATATGACAGTTATTTAAACATAACTCCTACACCACACATGAAAAATGGCTAACAATGCCTGAAATAATGCATCTTTGGGAGTTTTACTCGAAACATATGCTTTTTTAAATCTTGCAAATGCCAAAAGTAGTTTTTTACTCAATATGACTATAATAGTCTGAAAATCCTGAGATAATGCGAAAAAAGCAATAAAAATTTATTCAAACATAACTTCTAAACAACACTTGCAAAATGGCTAATAATAGCCAGAGATATGTTTTTTTGTTAGTTGTACTAGAAAAATGATCTTTTGTAAGGTTTGCAAAGACACAATTTTGTTTTTTTATTCAATATAACAGTGTATCTGTCATACTAAATATGAAAGGTTTATAATCATAACTCCAAAACCAAATATGAAATGTGTCTTAAAAAGCCTTTAATATTGAATTTATTTAAGTTTTACCAAAATCAGGTATTTTGGAAAGAATCACAAATACAAATATTAGATTTTACTGGCCTCATATTGGTCACACTCAAAATGACAGTTTTTGAAACATAACTCCAAAAATAAAAATGCAAAATGTCTAATAATGCCTGAAGAAATGCATCTTCGAGAGTTTTACTGAAAAAAAGACATTTGGTAAGGTTTGCAAAAACAAAATTTGATTTGTTACTCAATTTGACAGTAATGTACTTAGAATCCTGAGATAATGCGAAAAAAGCAATAAAAATGTATTCCAACATAATTCCTAATCCAAACGTGCAAAATGTCTAAAAATGCCTGTGATATTGAATATTTTTGAGTTTTACTAGATACAGATGATTTTCTATGGTTTGTAAATACAAAAATGAGGTTTTACTCAATATGACTGTATACTGTAACACTCAAAATGACAGTTATTTAAACATAACTCCTACACCACACATGAAAAATGGCTAATAATGCCTGAAAAAATGCATCTTTGGGAGTTTTACTCGAAACATATGCTTTTTAAAATCTTGCAAATGCAAAAAGTTGTTTTTTACTCAATGTGACTATAATAGTCTTACAATCCTGAGATAATGCAAAAAAAGCAATAAAAATGTATTCAAACATAACTTCTAAACAACACATATAAAATGGCTAATAATGCCTAGAGATATGTTTTTTTGTTAGTTGTACTAGAAAAATGATCTTTTGTAAGGTTTGCAAAGCCACAAGTTAGTTTTTTTATTCAATATAACAGTGTAACTGTCATACTAAATTTGAAAGGTTTATAATCATAACTCCAAAACCAAATATGAAATATGTCTTAAAAGTCCTTTAATATTGAATTTATGTAAGTTTTAGCAGAATCAGGTATTTTGGAAAGAATCACAAATACAAATATTAGATTTTACTGGCCTCATATTGGTCACACTCAAAATGACAGTTTTTGAAACATAACTCCAAAAATACACATGCAAAATGTCTAATAATGCCTGAAGAAATGCATCTTCGAGAGTTTTCCTGGAAAAAAAACATTTGGTAAGGTTTGCAAAAACAAAATGTGATTTGTTACTCAATTTGACAGTAATGTACTTAGAATCCTGAGATAATGCGAAAAAAGCAATAAAAATGTATTCCAACATAAATCCTAATCCAAACGTGCAAAATGTCTAAAAATGCCTGTGATATTGAATACATGTGAGTTTTACTAGATACAGTTGTTTTTCTATGGTTTGCAAATACAAAAATAAAGTTTTACTCAATATGACTGTATACTGTAACACTCAATATGACAGCTATTTAAACATAACTCCAACACCACACGTGAAAAATGGCTAATAATGCCTGAAATAATGCATCTTTGGGAGTTTTACTCGAAACATATGCTTTTTTTAAATCTTGCAAATGCAAAAAGTAGTTTTTTACTCAATATGACTATAATAGTCTTAGAATCCTGAGATAATGCGAAAAAAGCAATAAAAATGTATTCAAACATAACTTCTAAACAACACATGCAAAATGGCTAATAATAGCTAGAGATATGTTTTTTTGTTAGTTGTACTAGAAAAATGATCTTTTGTAAGGTTTGCAAAGACACAAGTTAGTTTTTTTATTCAATGTAACAGTGTAACTGTCATACTAAATATGAAAGGTTTATAATCATAACTCCAAAACCAAATATGAAATGTGTCTTAAAAAGCCTTTAATATTGAATTTATGTAAGTTTTAGCAAAATCAGGTATTTTGGAAAGAATCACAAATACAAATATTAGATTTTACTGGCCTCATATTGGTCACACTCAAAATGACAGTTTTTGAAACATAACTCCAAAAATACACATGCAAAATGTCTAATAATGCCCGAAGAAATGCATCTTTGAGAGTTTTCCTGAAAAAAAAAACATTTGGTAAGGTTTGCAAAAACAAAATTTGATTTGTTACTCAATTTGACAGTAATGTACTTAGAATCCTGAGATAATGCGAAAAAAGCAATAAAAATGTATTCCAACATAATTCCTAATCCAAACGTGCAAAATGTCTAAAAATGCCTGTGATATTGAATACATGTGAGTTTTACTAGATACAGATGATTTTCTATGGTTTGTAAATACAAAAATGAGGTTTTACTCAATATGACTGTATACTGTAACACTCAATATGACAGTTATTTAAACATAACTCCTACACCACACATGAAAAATGGCTAATAATGCCTGAAAAAATGCATCTTTGGGAGTTTTACTCGAAACATATGCTTTTTTAAATCTTGCAAATGCAAAAAGTAGTTTTTTACTCAATATGACTATAATAGTCTTACAATCCTGAGATAATGCGAAAAAAGCAATAAAAATGTATTCCAACATAAATCCTAATCCAAACGTGCAAAATGTCTAAAAATGCCTGTGATATTGAATACATGTGAGTTTTACTAGATACAGTTGTTTTTCTATGGTTTGCAAATACAAAAATAAAGTTTTACTCAATATGACTGTATACTGTAACACTCAATATGACAGCTATTTAAACATAACTCCAACACTACACATGAAAAATGGCTAATAATGCCTGAAATAATGCATCTTTGGGAGTTTTACTCGAAACATATGCTTTTTTTAAATCTTGCAAATGCAAAAAGTAGTTTTTTACTCAATATGACTATAATAGTCTTAGAATCCTGAGATAATGCGAAAAAAGCAATACAAATGTATTCAAACATAACTTCTAAACAACACATGCAAAATGGCTAATAATAGCTAGAGATATGTTTTTTTGTTAGTTGTACTAGAAAAATGATATTTTGTAAGGTTTGCAAAGACACAAGTTAGTTTTTTTATTCAATATAACAGTGTAACTGTCATACTAAATATGAAAGGTTTATAATCATAACTCCAAAACCAAATATGAAATGTGTCTTAAAAAGCCTTTAATATTGAATTTATGTAAGTTTTAGCAAAATCAGGTATTTTGGAAAGAATCACAAATACAAATATTAGATTTTACTGGCCTCATATTGGTCACACTCAAAATGACTGTTTTTGAAACATAACTCCAAAAATACACATGCAAAATGTCTAATAATGCCCGAAGAAATGCATCTTTGAGAGTTTTCCTGAAAAAAAAAACATTTGGTAAGGTTTGCAAAAACAAAATTTGATTTGTTACTCAATTTGACAGTAATGTACTTAGAATTCTGAGATAATGCGAAAAAAGCAATAAAAATGTATTCCAACATAATTCCTAATCCAAACGTGCAAAATGTCTAAAAATGCCTGTGATATTGAATACATGTGAGTTTTACTAGATACAGATGATTTTCTATGGTTTGTAAATACAAAAATGAGGTTTTACTCAATATGACTGTATACTGTAACACTCAATATGACAGTTATTTAAACATAACTCCTACACCACACATGAAAAATGGCTAATAATGCCTGAAAAAATGCATCTTTGGGAGTTTTACTCGAAACATATGCTTTTTTAAATCTTGCAAATGCAAAAAGTAGTTTTTTACTCAATATGACTATAATAGTCTTACAATCCTGAGATAATGCGAAAAAAGCAATAAAAATGTATTCCAACATAAATCCTAATCCAAACGTGCAAAATGTCTAAAAATGCCTGTGATATTGAATACATGTGAGTTTTACTAGATACAGTGGTTTTTCTATGGTTTGCAAATACAAAAATAAAGTTTTACTCAATATGACTGTATACTGTAACACTCAATATGACAGCTATTTAAACACAACTCCAACACTACACATGAAAAATGGCTAATAATGCCTGAAATAATGCATCTTTGGGAGTTTTACTCGAAACATATGCTTTTTTTAAATCTTGCAAATGCAAAAAGTAGTTTTTTACTCAATATGACTATAATAGTCTTAGAATCCTGAGATAATGCGAAAAAAGCAATAAAAATGTATTCAAACATAACTTCTAAACAACACATGCAAAATGGCTAATAATAGCTAGAGATATGTTTTTTTGTTAGTTGTACTAGAAAAATGATCTTTTGTAAGGTTTGCGAAGACACAAGTTAGTTTTTTTATTCAATATAACAGTGTAACTGTCATACTAAATATGAAAGGTTTATAATCATAACTCCAAAACCAAATATGAAATGTGTCTTAAAAAGCCTTTAATATTGAATTTATGTAAGTTTTAGCAAAATCAGGTATTTTGGAAAGAATCACAAATACAAATATTAGATTTTACTGGCCTCATATTGGTCACACTCAAAATGACAGTTTTTGAAACATAACTCCAAAAATACACATGCAAAATGTCTAATAATGCCCGAAGAAATGCATCTTTGAGAGTTTTCCTGAAAAAAAAAACATTTGGTAAGGTTTGCAAAAACAAAATTTGATTTGTTACTCGATTTGACAGTAATGTACTTAGAATCCTGAGATAATGCGAAAAAAGCAATAAAAATGTATTCCAACATAATTCCTAATCCAAACGTGCAAAATGTCTAAAAATGCCTGTGATATTGAATACATGTGAGTTTTACTAGATACAGATGATTTTCTATGGTTTGTAAATACAAAAATGAGGTTTTACTCAATATGACTGTATACTGTAACACTCAATATGACAGTTATTTAAACATAACTCCTACACCACACATGAAAAATGGCTAATAATGCCTGAAAAAATGCATCTTTGGGAGTTTTACTCGAAACATATGCTTTTTTAAATCTTGCAAATGCAAAAAGTAGTTTTTTACTCAATATGACTATAATAGTCTTACAATCCTGAGATAATGCGAAAAAAGCAATAAAAATGTATTCAAACATAACTTCTAAACAACACATGCAAAATGGCTAATAATGCCGAGAGATATGTTTTTTTGTTATTTGTACTAGAAAAATGATCTTTTGTAAGGTTTGCAAAGACACAAGTTAGTTTTTTTATTCAATATAACAGTGTAACTGTCATACTAAATATGAAAGGTTTATAATCATAACTCCAAAACCAAATATGAAATGTGTCTTAAAAAGCCTTTAATATCGAATTTATTTAAGTTTTACCAAAATCAGGTATTTTGGAAAGAATCACAAATACAAATATTAGATTTTACTGGCCTCATATTGGTCACACTCAAAATGACAGTTTTTGAAACATAACTCCAAAAATACACATGCAAAATGTCTAATAATGCACGAAGAAATGCATCTTTGAGAGTTTTCCTGAAAAAAAAAACATTTGGTAAGGTTTGCAAAAACAAAATTTGACATGTTACTCAATTTGACAGTAATGTACTTAGAATCCTGAGATAATGCGAAAAAAGCAATAAAAATGTATTCCAACATAATTCCTAATCCAAACGTGAAAAAAGTCTAAAAATGCCTGTGATATTGAATACATGTGAATTTTACTAGATGCAGTTGTTTTTCTATGGTTTGCAAATACAAAAATGAGGTTTTACTCAATATGACTGTATACTGTAACACTCAATATGACAGTTATTTAAACATAACTCCTACACCACACATGAAAAATGGCTAATAATGCCTGAAAAAATGCATCTTTGGGATTTTTACTCGAAATATATGCTTTTTTAAATCTTGCAAATGCAAAAAGTAGTTTTTTACTCAATGTGACTATAATAGTCTTACAATCCTGAGATAATGCGAAAAAAGCAATAAAAATGTATTCAAACATAACTTCTAAACAACACATGCAAAATGGCTAATAATGCCTAGAGATATGTTTGTTGGTTAGTTGTACTAGAAAAATGATCTTTTGTAAGGTTTGCAAAGACACAAGTTAGTTTTTTTATTCAATATAACAGTGTAACTGTCATACTAAATATGAAAGGTTTATAATCATAACTCCAAAACCAAATATGAAATATGTCTTAAAAAGCCTTTAATATTGAATTTATGTAAGTTTTAGCAGAATCAGGTATTTTGGAAAGAATCACAAATACAAATATTAGATTTTACTGGCCTCATATTGGTCACACTCAAAATGACAGTTTTTGAAACATAACTCCAAAAATACACATGCAAAATATCTAATAATGCCTGAAGAAATGCATCTTCGAGAGTTTTCCTGGAAAAAAAACATTTGGTAAGGTTTGCAAAAACAAAATGTGATTTGTTACTCAATTTGACAGTAATATACTTAGAATCCTGAGATAATGCGAAAAAAGCAATAAAAATGTATTCCAACATAAATCCTAATCCAAACGTGCAAAATGTCTAAAAATGCCTGTGATATTGAATACATGTGAGTTTTACTAGATACAGTTGTTTTTCTATGGTTTGCAAATACAAAAAAAAAGTTTTACTCAATATGACTGTATACTGTAACACTCAATATGACAGCTATTTAAACATAACTCCAACACCACACATGAAAAATGGCTAATAATGCCTGAAATAATGCATCTTTGGGAGTTTTACTCGAAACATATGCTTTTTTTAAATCTTGCAAATGCAAAAAGTAGTTTTTTACTCAATATGACTATAATAGTCTTAGAATCCTGAGATAATGCGAAAAAAGCAATAAAAATGTATTCAAACATAACTTCTAAACAACACATGCAAAATGGCTAATAATAGCTAGAGATATGTTTTTTTGTTAGTTGTACTAGAAAAATGATCTTTTGTAAGGTTTGCAAAGACACAAGTTAGTTTTTTTTATTCAATATAACAGTGTAACTGTCATACTAAATATGAAAGGTTTATAATCATAACTCCAAAACCAAATATGAAATGTGTCTTAAAAAGCCTTTAATATTGAATTTATGTAAGTTTTAGCAAAATCAGGTATTTTGGAAAGAATCACAAATACAAATATTAGATTTTACTGGCCTCATATTGGTCACACTCAAAATGACAGTTTTTGAAACATAACTCCAAAAATACACATGCAAAATGTCTAATAATGCCCGAAGAAATGCATCTTCGAGAGTTTTCCTGAAAAAAAAACATTTGGTAAGGTTTGCAAAAACAAAATTTGATTTGTTACTCAATTTGACAGTAATGTACTTAGAATCCTGAGATAATGCGAAAAAAGCAATAAAAATGTATTCCAACATAATTCCTAATCCAAACGTGCAAAATGTCTAAAAATGCCTGTGATATTGAATACATGTGAGTTTTACTAGATACAGATGATTTTCTATGGTTTGTAAATACAAAAATGAGGTTTTACTCAATATGACTGTATACTGTAACACTCAATATGACAGTTATTTAAACATAACTCCTACACCACACATGAAAAATGGCTAATAATGCCTGAAAAAATGCATCTTTGGGAGTTTTACTCGAAACATATGCTTTTTTAAATCTTGCAAATGCAAAAAGTAGTTTTTTACTCAATATGACTATAATAGTCTTACAATCCTGAGATAATGCGAAAAAAGCAATAAAAATGTATTCCAACATAAATCCTAATCCAAACGTGCAAAATGTCTAAAAATGCCTGTGATATTGAATACATGTGAGTTTTACTAGATACAGTGGTTTTTCTATGGTTTGCAAATACAAAAATAAAGTTTTACTCAATATGACTGTATACTGTAACACTCAATATGACAGCTATTTAAACACAACTCCAACACTACACATGAAAAATGGCTAATAATGCCTGAAATAATGCATCTTTGGGAGTTTTACTCGAAACATATGCTTTTTTTAAATCTTGCAAATGCAAAAAGTAGTTTTTTACTCAATATGACTATAATAGTCTTAGAATCCTGAGATAATGCGAAAAAAGCAATAAAAATGTATTCAAACATAACTTCTAAACAACACATGCAAAATGGCTAATAATAGCTAGAGATATGTTTTTTTGTTAGTTGTACTAGAAAAATGATCTTTTGTAAGGTTTGCGAAGACACAAGTTAGTTTTTTTATTCAATATAACAGTGTAACTGTCATACTAAATATGAAAGGTTTATAATCATAACTCCAAAACCAAATATGAAATGTGTCTTAAAAAGCCTTTAATATTGAATTTATGTAAGTTTTAGCAAAATCAGGTATTTTGGAAAGAATCACAAATACAAATATTAGATTTTACTGGCCTCATATTGGTCACACTCAAAATGACAGTTTTTGAAACATAACTCCAAAAATACACATGCAAAATGTCTAATAATGCCCGAAGAAATGCATCTTTGAGAGTTTTCCTGAAAAAAAAAACATTTGGTAAGGTTTGCAAAAACAAAATTTGATTTGTTACTCGATTTGACAGTAATGTACTTAGAATCCTGAGATAATGCGAAAAAAGCAATAAAAATGTATTCCAACATAATTCCTAATCCAAACGTGCAAAATGTCTAAAAATGCCTGTGATATTGAATACATGTGAGTTTTACTAGATACAGATGATTTTCTATGGTTTGTAAATACAAAAATGAGGTTTTACTCAATATGACTGTATACTGTAACACTCAATATGACAGTTATTTAAACATAACTCCTACACCACACATGAAAAATGGCTAATAATGCCTGAAAAAATGCATCTTTGGGAGTTTTACTCGAAACATATGCTTTTTTAAATCTTGCAAATGCAAAAAGTAGTTTTTTACTCAATATGACTATAATAGTCTTACAATCCTGAGATAATGCGAAAAAAGCAATAAAAATGTATTCAAACATAACTTCTAAACAACACATGCAAAATGGCTAATAATGCCGAGAGATATGTTTTTTTGTTATTTGTACTAGAAAAATGATCTTTTGTAAGGTTTGCAAAGACACAAGTTAGTTTTTTTATTCAATATAACAGTGTAACTGTCATACTAAATATGAAAGGTTTATAATCATAACTCCAAAACCAAATATGAAATGTGTCTTAAAAAGCCTTTAATATCGAATTTATTTAAGTTTTACCAAAATCAGGTATTTTGGAAAGAATCACAAATACAAATATTAGATTTTACTGGCCTCATATTGGTCACACTCAAAATGACAGTTTTTGAAACATAACTCCAAAAATACACATGCAAAATGTCTAATAATGCACGAAGAAATGCATCTTTGAGAGTTTTCCTGAAAAAAAAAACATTTGGTAAGGTTTGCAAAAACAAAATTTGACATGTTACTCAATTTGACAGTAATGTACTTAGAATCCTGAGATAATGCGAAAAAAGCAATAAAAATGTATTCCAACATAATTCCTAATCCAAACGTGAAAAAAGTCTAAAAATGCCTGTGATATTGAATACATGTGAATTTTACTAGATGCAGTTGTTTTTCTATGGTTTGCAAATACAAAAATGAGGTTTTACTCAATATGACTGTATACTGTAACACTCAATATGACAGTTATTTAAACATAACTCCTACACCACACATGAAAAATGGCTAATAATGCCTGAAAAAATGCATCTTTGGGATTTTTACTCGAAATATATGCTTTTTTAAATCTTGCAAATGCAAAAAGTAGTTTTTTACTCAATGTGACTATAATAGTCTTACAATCCTGAGATAATGCGAAAAAAGCAATAAAAATGTATTCAAACATAACTTCTAAACAACACATGCAAAATGGCTAATAATGCCTAGAGATATGTTTGTTGGTTAGTTGTACTAGAAAAATGATCTTTTGTAAGGTTTGCAAAGACACAAGTTAGTTTTTTTATTCAATATAACAGTGTAACTGTCATACTAAATATGAAAGGTTTATAATCATAACTCCAAAACCAAATATGAAATATGTCTTAAAAAGCCTTTAATATTGAATTTATGTAAGTTTTAGCAGAATCAGGTATTTTGGAAAGAATCACAAATACAAATATTAGATTTTACTGGCCTCATATTGGTCACACTCAAAATGACAGTTTTTGAAACATAACTCCAAAAATACACATGCAAAATATCTAATAATGCCTGAAGAAATGCATCTTCGAGAGTTTTCCTGGAAAAAAAACATTTGGTAAGGTTTGCAAAAACAAAATGTGATTTGTTACTCAATTTGACAGTAATATACTTAGAATCCTGAGATAATGCGAAAAAAGCAATAAAAATGTATTCCAACATAAATCCTAATCCAAACGTGCAAAATGTCTAAAAATGCCTGTGATATTGAATACATGTGAGTTTTACTAGATACAGTTGTTTTTCTATGGTTTGCAAATACAAAAAAAAAGTTTTACTCAATATGACTGTATACTGTAACACTCAATATGACAGCTATTTAAACATAACTCCAACACCACACATGAAAAATGGCTAATAATGCCTGAAATAATGCATCTTTGGGAGTTTTACTCGAAACATATGCTTTTTTTAAATCTTGCAAATGCAAAAAGTAGTTTTTTACTCAATATGACTATAATAGTCTTAGAATCCTGAGATAATGCGAAAAAAGCAATAAAAATGTATTCAAACATAACTTCTAAACAACACATGCAAAATGGCTAATAATAGCTAGAGATATGTTTTTTTGTTAGTTGTACTAGAAAAATGATCTTTTGTAAGGTTTGCAAAGACACAAGTTAGTTTTTTTTATTCAATATAACAGTGTAACTGTCATACTAAATATGAAAGGTTTATAATCATAACTCCAAAACCAAATATGAAATGTGTCTTAAAAAGCCTTTAATATTGAATTTATGTAAGTTTTAGCAAAATCAGGTATTTTGGAAAGAATCACAAATACAAATATTAGATTTTACTGGCCTCATATTGGTCACACTCAAAATGACAGTTTTTGAAACATAACTCCAAAAATACACATGCAAAATGTCTAATAATGCCCGAAGAAATGCATCTTCGAGAGTTTTCCTGAAAAAAAAACATTTGGTAAGGTTTGCAAAAATAAAATTTGATTTGTTACTCAATTTGACAGTAATGTACTTAGAATCCTGAGATAATGCGAAAAAAGCAATAAAAATGTATTCAAACATAACTTCTAAACAACACATGCAAAATGGCTAATAATAGCTAGAGATATGTTTTTTTGTTAGTTGTACTAGAAAAATGATCTTTTGTAAGGTTTGCAAAGACACAAGTTAGTTTTTTTATTCAATATAACAGTGTAACTGTCATACTAAATATGAAAGGTTTATAATCATAACTCCAAAACCAAATATGAAATGTGTCTTAAAAAGCCTTTAATATTGAATTTATGTAAGTTTTACCAAAATCAGGTATTTTGGAAAGAATCACAAATACAAATATTAGATTTTACTGGCCTCATATTGGTCACACTCAAAATGACAGTTTTTGAAACATAACTCCAAAAATACACATGCAAAATGTCTAATAATGCCCTAAGAAATGCATCTTTGAGAGTTTTCCTGAAAAAAAAAAAAACATTTGGTAAGGTTTGCAAAAACAAAATTTGATTTGTTACTCAATTTGACAGTAATGTACTTAGAATCCTGAGATAATGCGAAAAAAGCAATAAAAATGTATTCCAACATAATTCCTAATCCAAACGTGAAAAAAGTCTAAAAATGCCTGTGATATTGAATACATGTGAGTTTTACTAGATACAGTTGTTTTTCTATGGTTTGCAAATACAAAAATGAGGTTTTACTCAATATGACTGTATACTGTAACACTCAAAATGACAGTTATTTAAACATAACTCCTACACCACACATGAAAAATGGCTAATAATGCCTGAAATAATGCATCTTTGGGAGTTTTACTCGAAACATATGCTTTTTTAAATCTTGCAAATGCCAAAAGTAGTTTTTTACTCAATATGACTATAATAGTCTGAAAATCCTGAGATAATGCGAAAAAAGCAATAAAAATTTATTCAAACATAACTTCTAAACAACACTTGCAAAATGGCTAATAATAGCCAGAGATATGTTTTTTTGTTAGTTGTACTAGAAAAATGATCTTTTGTAAGGTTTGCAAAGACACAAGTTAGTTTTTTTTTATTCAATATAACAGTGTAACTGTCATAATAAATATGAAAGGTTTATAATCATTAACTCCAAAACCGAATATGAAATTTGTCTTAAAACGCCTTTAATATTGAATTTATGTAAGTTTTACCAAAATCAGGTATTTTGGAAAGAATCACAAATACAAATATTAGATTTTACTGGCCTCATATTGGTCACACTCAAAATGACAGTTTTTGAAACATAACTCCAAAAATACACATGCAAAATGTCTAATAATGCCTGATAAAATGCATCTTCGAGAGTTTTCCTGAAAAAAAACATTTGGTAAGGTTTGCAAAAACAAAATTTGATTTGTTACTCAATTTTACAGTAATGTACTTAGAATCCTGAGATAATGCGAAAAAAGCAATAAAAATGTATTCCAACATAATTCCTAATCCAAACGTGCAAAAAGTCTAAAAATGCCTGTGATATTGAATACATGTGAGTTTTACTAGATGCAGTTGTTTTTCTATGGTTTGCAAATACAAAAATGAGGTTTTACTCAATATGACTGTATACTGTAACACTCAATATGACAGTTATTTAAACATAACTCCTACACCACACATGAAAAATGGCTAATAATGCCTGAAATAATGCATCTTTGGGAGATTTACTCGAAACATATGCTTTTTTAAATCTTGCAAATGGCAAAAGTAGTTTTTTACTCAATATGACTATAATAGTCTTAGAATCCTGAGATAATGCGAATAAAGCAATACAAATTTATTCAAACATAACTTCTAAACAACACTTGCAAAATGGCTAATAATAGCCATAGATATGTTTTTTTGTTAGTTGTACTAGAAAAATGATCTTTTGTAAGGTTTGCAAAGACACAAGTTAGTTTTTTTATTCAATTTAACAGTGTAACTGTCATACTAAATATGAAAGGTTTATAATCATAACTCCAAAACCAAATATGAAATGTGTCTTAAAAAGCCTTTAATATTGAATTTATGTAAGTTTTAGCAAAATCAGGTATTTTGGAAAGAATCACAAATACAAATATTAGATTTTACTGGCCTCATATTGGTCACACTCAAAATGACAGTTTTTGAAACATAACTCCAAAAATACACATGAAAAATGTCTAATAATGCCCGAAGAAATGCATCTTTGAGAGTTTTCCTGAAAAAAAAAAACATTTGGTAAGGTTTGCAAAAACAAAATTTGATTTGTTACTCAATTTGACAGTAATGTACTTAGAATCCTGAGATAATGCGAAAAAAGCAATAAAAATGTATTCCAACATAATTCCTAATCCAAACGTGCAAAATGTCTAAAAATGCCTGTGATATTGAATACATGTGAGTTTTACTAGATACAGATGATTTTCTATGGTTTGTAAATTCAAAAATGAGGTTTTACTCAATATGACTGTATACTGTAACACTCAATATGACAGTTATTTAAACATAACTCCTACACCACACATGAAAAATGGCTAATAATGCCTGAAAAAATGCATCTTTGGGAGTTTTACTCGAAACATATGCTTTTTTAAATCTTGCAAATGCAAAAAGTAGTTTTTTACTCAATATGACTATAATAGTCTTACAATCCTGAGATAATGCGAAAAAAGCAATAAAAATGTATTCAAACATAATTTCTAAACAACACATGCAAAATGGCTAATAATAGCTAGAGATATGTTTTTTTGTTAGTTGTACTAGAAAAATGATCTTTTGTAAGGTTTGCAAAGACACAAGTTAGTTTTTTTATTCAATATAACAGTGTAACTGTCATACTAAATATGAAAGGTTTATAATCATAACTCCAAAACCAAATATGAAATGTGTCTTAAAAAGCCTTTAATATCGAATTTATTTAAGTTTTACCAAAATCAGGTATTTTGGAAAGAATCACAAATACAAATATTAGATTTTACTGGCCTCATATTGGTCACACTCAAAATGACAGTTTTTGAAACATAACTCCAAAAATACACATGCAAAATGTCTAATAATGCACGAAGAAATGCATCTTTGAGAGTTTTCCTGAAAAAAAAAAAACATTTGGTAAGGTTTGCAAAAACAAAATTTGATTTGTTACTCAATTTGACAGTAATGTACTTAGAATCCTGAGATAATGCGAAAAAAGCAATAAAAATGTATTCCAACATAATTCCTAATCCAAACGTGAAAAAAGTCTAAAAATGCCTGTGATATTGAATACATGTGAGTTTTACTAGATACAGTTATTTTTCTATGGTTTGCAAATACAAAAATGAGGTTTTACTCAATATGACTGTATACTGTAACACTCAATATGACAGTTATTTAAACATAACTCCTACACCACACATGAAAAATGGCTAATAATGCCTGAAATAATGCATCTTTGGGAGTTTTACTCGAAACATATGCTTTTTTAAATCTTGCAAATGCCAAAAGTAGTTTTTTACTCAATATGACTATAATAGTCTGAAAATCCTGAGATAATGCGAAAAAAGCAATAAAAATTTCTTCAAACATAACTTCTAACAACACTTGCAAAATGGCTAATAATAGCCAGAGATATGTTTTTTTGTTAGTTGTACTAGAAAAATGATCTTTTGTAAGGTTTGCAAAGACACAAGTTAGTTTTTTTATTCAATATAACAGTGTAACTGTCATACTAAATATGAAAGGTTTATAATCATAACTCCAAAACCAAATATGAAATGTGTCTTAAAAAGCCTTTAATATTGAATTTATTTAAGTTTTACCAAAATCAGGTATTTTGGAAAGAATCACAAATACAAATATTAGATTTTACTGGCCTCATATTGGTCACACTCAAAATGACAGTTTTTGAAACATAACTCCAAAAATACACATGCAAAATGTCTAATAATGCCCGAAGAAATGCATCTTTGAGAGTTTTCCTGAAAAAAAAAAACATTTGGTAAGGTTTGCAAAAACAAAATTTGATTTGTTACTCAATTTGACAGTAATGTACTTAGAATCCTGAGATAATGCGAAAAAAGCAATAAAAATGTATTCCAACATAATTCCTAATCCAAACGTGCAAAATGTCTAAAAATGCCTGTGATATTGAATATTTTTGAGTTTTACTAAATACAGATGATTTTCTATGGTTTGTAAATACAAAAATGAGGTTTTACTCAATATGACTGTATACTGTAACACTCAATATGACAGTTATTTAAACATAACTCCTACACCACACATGAAAAATGGCTAATAATGCCTGAAAAAATGCATCTTTGGGAGTTTTACTCGAAACATATGCTTTTTTAAATCTTGCAAATGCAAAAAGTAGTTTTTTACTCAATATGACTATAATAGTCTTAGAATCCTGAGATAAGTCGAAAAAAGCAATAAAAATGTATTCAAACATAACTTCTAAACAACACATGCAAAATGGCTAATAATAGCTAGAGATATGTTTTTTTGTTAGTTGTACTAGAAAAATGATCTTTTGTAAGGTTTGCAAAGACACAAGTTAGTTTTTTTATTCAATATAACAGTGTAACTGTCATACTAAATATGAAAGGTTTTTAATCATAACTCCAAAACCAAATATGAAATGTGTCTTAAAAAGCCTTTAATATTGAATTTATGTAAGTTTTAGCAGAATCAGGTATTTTGGAAAGAATCACAAATACAAATATTAGATTTTACTGGCCTCATATTGGTCACACTCAAAATGACAGTTTTTGAAACATAACTCCAAAAATACACATGCAAAATGTCTAATAATGCCTGAAGAAATGCATCTTCGAGAGTTTTCCTGGAAAAAAAACATTTGGTAAGGTTTGCAAAAACAAAATTTGATTTGTTACTCAATTTGACAGTAATGTACTTAGAATCCTGAGATAATGCGAAAAAAGCAATAAAAATGTATTCCAACATAATTCCTAATCCAAACGTGCAAAATGTCTAAAAATGCCTGTGATATTGAATACATGTGAGTTTTACTAGATGCAGTTGTTTTTCTATGGTTTGCAAATACAAAAATGAGGTTTTACTCAATATGACTGTATACTGTAACACTCAATATGACAGTTATTTAAACATAACTCCTACACCACACATGAAACATGGCTAATAATGCCTGAAATAATGCATCTTTGGGAGTTTTACTCGAAACATATGCTTTTTTAAATCTTGCAAATGCAAAAAGTAGTTTTTTACTCAATATGAGTATAATAGTCTTACAATCCTGAGTTAATGCGAAAAAAGCAATAAAAATGTATTCAAAATAACTTCTAAACAACACATGCAAAATGGCTAATAATAGCTAGAGATATGTTTTTTTGTTAGTTGTACTAGAAAAATGATCTTTTGTAAGGTTTGCAAAGACACAAGTTAGTTTTTTTATTCAATATAACAGTGTAACTGTCATACTAAATATGAAAGGTTTATAATCATAACTCCAAAACCAAATATGAAATGTGTCTTAAAAAGCCTTTAATATCGAATTTATTTAAGTTTTACCAAAATCAGGTATTTTGGAAAGAATCACAAATACAAATATTAGATTTTACTGGCCTCATATTGGTCACACTCAAAATGACAGTTTTTGAAACATAACTCCAAAAATACACATGCAAAATGTCTAATAATGCACGAAGAAATGCATCTTTGAGAGTTTTCCTGAAAAAAAAAAAACATTTGGTAAGGTTTGCAAAAACAAAATTTGATTTGTTACTCAATTTGACAGTAATGTACTTAGAATCCTGAGATAATGCGAAAAAAGCAATAAAAATGTATTCCAACATAATTCCTAATCCAAACGTGAAAAAAGTCTAAAAATGCCTGTGATATTGAATACATGTGAGTTTTACTAGATACAGTTGTTTTTCTATGGTTTGCAAATACAAAAATGAGGTTTTACTCAATATGACTGTATACTGTAACACTCAATATGACAGTTATTTAAACATAACTCCTACACCACACATGAAAAATGGCTAATAATGCCTGAAATAATGCATCTTTGGGAGTTTTACTCGAAACATATGCTTTTTTAAATCTTGCAAATGCCAAAAGTAGTTTTTTACTCAATATGACTATAATAGTCTTAGAATCCTGAGATAATGCGAATAAAGCAATACAAATTTATTCAAACATAACTTCTAAACAACACTTGCAAAATGGCTAATAATAGCCATAGATATGTTTTTTTGTTAGTTGTACTAGAAAAATTATCTTTTGTAAGGTTTGCAAAGACACAAGTTAGTTTTTTTATTCAATATAACAGTGTAACTGTCATACTAAATATGAAAGGTTTATAATCATAACTCCAAAACCAAATATGAAATGTGTCTTAAAAAGCCTTTAATATTGAATTTATGTAAGTTTTAGCAAAATCAGGTATTTTGGAAAGAATCACAAATACAAATATTAGATTTTACTGGCCTCATATTGGTCACACTCAAAATGACAGTTTTTGAAACATAACTCCAAAAATACACATGCAAGATGTCTAATAATGCCCGAAGAAATGCATCTTTGAGAGTTTTCCTGAAAAAAAAAACATTTGGTAAGGTTTGCAAAAACAAAATTTGATTTGTTACTCAATTTGACAGTAATGTACTTAGAATCCTGAGATAATGCGAAAAAAGCAATAAAAATGTATTCCAACATAATTCCTAATCCAAACGTGCAAAATGTCTAAAAATGCCTGTGATATTGAATACATGTGAGTTTTACTAGATACAGTTATTTTTCTATGGTTTGCAAATACAAAAATGAGGTTTTACTCAATATGACTGTATACTGTAACACTCAATATGACAGTTATTTAAACATAACTCCTACACCACACATGAAAAATGGCTAATAATGCCTGAAATAATGCATCTTTGGGAGTTTTACTCGAAACATATGCTTTTTTAAATCTTGCAAATGCCAAAAGTAGTTTTTTACTCAATATGACTATAATAGTCTGAAAATCCTGAGATAATGCGAAAAAAGCAATAAAAATTTCTTCAAACATAACTTCTAACAACACTTGCAAAATGGCTAATAATAGCCAGAGATATGTTTTTTTGTTAGTTGTACTAGAAAAATGATCTTTTGTAAGGTTTGCAAAGACACAAGTTAGTTTTTTTATTCAATATAACAGTGTAACTGTCATACTAAATATGAAAGGTTTATAATCATAACTCCAAAACCAAATATGAAATGTGTCTTAAAAAGCCTTTAATATTGAATTTATTTAAGTTTTACCAAAATCAGGTATTTTGGAAAGAATCACAAATACAAATATTAGATTTTACTGGCCTCATATTGGTCACACTCAAAATGACAGTTTTTGAAACATAACTCCAAAAATACACATGCAAAATGTCTAATAATGCCCGAAGAAATGCATCTTTGAGAGTTTTCCTGAAAAAAAAAAACATTTGGTAAGGTTTGCAAAAACAAAATTTGATTTGTTACTCAATTTGACAGTAATGTACTTAGAATCCTGAGATAATGCGAAAAAAGCAATAAAAATGTATTCCAACATAATTCCTAATCCAAACGTGCAAAATGTCTAAAAATGCCTGTGATATTGAATATTTTTGAGTTTTACTAAATACAGATGATTTTCTATGGTTTGTAAATACAAAAATGAGGTTTTACTCAATATGACTGTATACTGTAACACTCAATATGACAGTTATTTAAACATAACTCCTACACCACACATGAAAAATGGCTAATAATGCCTGAAAAAATGCATCTTTGGGAGTTTTACTCGAAACATATGCTTTTTTAAATCTTGCAAATGCAAAAAGTAGTTTTTTACTCAATATGACTATAATAGTCTTAGAATCCTGAGATAAGTCGAAAAAAGCAATAAAAATGTATTCAAACATAACTTCTAAACAACACATGCAAAATGGCTAATAATAGCTAGAGATATGTTTTTTTGTTAGTTGTACTAGAAAAATGATCTTTTGTAAGGTTTGCAAAGACACAAGTTAGTTTTTTTATTCAATATAACAGTGTAACTGTCATACTAAATATGAAAGGTTTTTAATCATAACTCCAAAACCAAATATGAAATGTGTCTTAAAAAGCCTTTAATATTGAATTTATGTAAGTTTTAGCAGAATCAGGTATTTTGGAAAGAATCACAAATACAAATATTAGATTTTACTGGCCTCATATTGGTCACACTCAAAATGACAGTTTTTGAAACATAACTCCAAAAATACACATGCAAAATGTCTAATAATGCCTGAAGAAATGCATCTTCGAGAGTTTTCCTGGAAAAAAAACATTTGGTAAGGTTTGCAAAAACAAAATTTGATTTGTTACTCAATTTGACAGTAATATACTTAGAATCCTGAGATAATGCGAAAAAAGCAATAAAAATGTATTCCAACATAATTCCTAATCCAAACGTGCAAAATGTCTAAAAATGCCTGTGATATTGAATACATGTGAGTTTTACTAGATGCAGTTGTTTTTCTATGGTTTGCAAATACAAAAATGAGGTTTTACTCAATATGACTGTATACTGTAACACTCAATATGACAGTTATTTAAACATAACTCCTACACCACACATGAAACATGGCTAATAATGCCTGAAATAATGCATCTTTGGGAGTTTTACTCGAAACATATGCTTTTTTAAATCTTGCAAATGCAAAAAGTAGTTTTTTACTCAATATGAGTATAATAGTCTTACAATCCTGAGTTAATGCGAAAAAAGCAATAAAAATGTATTCAAAATAACTTCTAAACAACACATGCAAAATGGCTAATAATAGCTAGAGATATGTTTTTTTGTTAGTTGTACTAGAAAAATGATCTTTTGTAAGGTTTGCAAAGACACAAGTTAGTTTTTTTATTCAATATAACAGTGTAACTGTCATACTAAATATGAAAGGTTTATAATCATAACTCCAAAACCAAATATGAAATGTGTCTTAAAAAGCCTTTAATATTGAATTTATGTAAGTTTAAGCAGAATCAGGTATTTTGGAAAGAATCACAAATACAAATATTAGATTTTACTGGCCTCATATTGGTCACACTCAAAATGACAGTTTTTGAAGCATAACTCCAAAAATACACATGCAAAATGTCTAATAATCCCTGAAAAAATGCATCTTCGAGAGTTTTCCTGAAAAAAACATTTGGTAAGGTTTGCAAAAACAAAATTTAATTTGTTACTCAATTTGACAGTAATGTACTTAGAATCCTGAGATAATGCGAAAAAAGCAATAAAAATGTATTCCAACATAATTCCTAATCCAAACATGCAAAAAGTCTAAAAATGCCTGTGATATTGAATATATGTGAGTTTTACTAGATACAGTTGTTTTTCTATGGTTTGCAAATACAAAAATGAGGTTTTACTCAATATGACTGTATACTGTAACACTCAATATGACAGTTATTTAAACATGACTCCTACCCCACACATGAAAAATGGCTAATAATGCCTGAAATAATGCATCTTTGGGAGTTTTACTCGAAACATATGCTTTTTTAAATCTTGCAAATGCCAAAAGTAGTTTTTTACTCAATATGACTATAATGTTCTTAGAATCCTGAGATAATGCGAAAAAAGCAATACAATTGTATTCAAACATAACTTCTAAACAACACATGAAAAATGACTGATATTACCTTGAGATATGTATTTTTGTTAGTTGTACTCGAAAAATGATCTTTTATAAGGTTTGCAAAGACACAAGTCAGTGTTTTTATTCAATATAACAGTGTAACTGTCATAATAAATATGAAAGGTTTATAATCATAACTCCAAAACCGAACATGAAATGTGTTTAAAAAGCCTGTAATATTGAATTTATGTGAATTTTAGCAGAATCAGGTATTTTGGAAAGGTTCACAAATACAAAAAAATAGGTTTTACTGGCCTCATATTGGTCACACTCAAAATGACAGTTTTTGAAACATAACTCCAAAAATACACATGCGAAATGTCTAATAATGTCTGAAGAAATGCATCTTTGAGAGTTTTCCTGAAAAAAAAAACATTTGGTGAGGTTTGCAAAATTTTTTTTTATTTTTTACTCAATTCGACAGCAATGTACATAGGATCCTGAGATAATGCGAAAAAAGCAATAAAAATGCATTCCAGCATAATTCCTAATTCAAACATGCAAAATGTCTAAAAATGCCTGTGATATTGAATACTTGTGAGTTTTACTAGATACAGATGTTTTTCAATGGTTTGCAAACACAAAAATGAGGTTTTACTCAATATGACTGTATACTGTAACACTCAATATGACAGTTATTTAAACATAACTCCTACACCACACATGAAAAATAGCTAATAATGCCTGAAATAATGCATCTTTGGGAGTTTTACTCGAAACATATGCTTTTTTATATCTTGCAAATGCAAAAAGTAGTTTTTTACTCAGTATGACTATAATAGTCTTACAATCCTAAAATAATGCGAAAAAAGCAATAAAAATGTATTCAAACATATTTTCTAAACCACACATGCAAAATGGCTAATAATGCCTAGAGATATGTTTTTTTGTTAGTTGTACTAGAAAAATTATCTTTTGTAAGGTTTGCAAAGACATAAGTTATTTTTTTTTATTCAATATAACAGTAAAACTGTCATACTAAATATGAAAGGTTAATAAACATAACTCCAAAACCAAACATGAAATCTGTCTAAAAAAGCCTGTAATATTGACTTTATGTGAGTTTTACCTGAATTAGGTATTTTGGAAAGGTTCACAAATACAAAAATTTGGTTTTACTGGCCTCACATTGGTCACACTCAATAAGACAGTTTTTGAACCCTATCTCCAAAAATACACCTGCAAAATTACAAAAAAATGCCCGATGAAATGTATCTTTGTGAGTTTTACTGGATAAAAAAAACATTTTGTAAGGGTTGCAAAAACAAAAATAAATGTTTTGTAATGTTAATGTAATTTTAAGGTAAATTAATTTTTTTAAATATGTATGTGTATTTTCACATTCAAGGCGAAAAATATATGTAGCCTCTTATAAAAGGTTTATGCTCAAACTAACATTTACATTTTTTTCCCTGTAATATGACATACTTGAGTGACTGCAAGACATACTTAATCAACAGTCAACAGCCTTACAGATCACACTGACGGTGGCCGTACAAAAAACTTTAACAATGTTACAAATATGCGCCAAATTGTGGAGCCACATCAAACAAGAATGACAAACAAATTTCTGGAGAACATCTTCACCGTAACACAACATTAACACAACAGAAACAAAACCCAGAATTCCATGTGTTACAATATACACCCCCACCACCTAACCCCGCCCACCTCAACCAACGCATGGAGGGGGGCGGTGATGTTTTGGGGTGCGGGGTTGGGTGGTAGCAGGGGTGTAGCCCGGAAGAGTCAGCGCTGCATGGGCTTGTGGGTATTTGTTATGTTATGTTGTGTTTATGTTTTGTTACAGTGAGGATGTTTTCCTGAAATGTGTTTATCATTCTTGTTCGATGTGGATTCACAGTGTGGTGCATATTTTGTAACAGTGTTAAAGTTGTTTGTACAGCCACCAGCAGTGTGACCTGTGTGGCTGTTGACCAAGTATGTCTTGCAGTCACTATCACATGCATGACAATACCGTGCACATCACACTCATCAGTAGGCATGCTGATGATTTGGTGAATGAACGTATAAAAAATCACCCGGCCAGACTTTGGGTCAATCCTACATGAGGGTCAGTAAAATTCTCACAGTGAAATAGTAGGATCAGTAAGTATGTTGCTAGGGTGGGGTAGCCATTCATGCAAGGTGAATCCACTTTGCATCAAGTTCCTGCATCCAGTGGCCCCCCACTAAAGTCAATAAGACACCCCTGATCCTAACTATTCAGAAAAAATCTGTAAAACAATGGTATTTTTCTGAGGAACCGCCAGCATTGTCACTTCACTAAAGGTGGTTGGTCGTAATAATTTGGAAAAACTCTTTAGAATAAAGGTATTTTTCTGCAGAACTGTTTGCATCGTCACTTTATTAAAGGTGGTTGATCTTAATAATTTAGTAAAAATCTGTAAAATTATGATATTTCACCCCAAAACGTTTCATGAAAATTTCTGTAAATATAATATTTTTGATCATTATTTGGTTTACAATGTTTTACTTTAGTTTTATGGTTTTTGTTTGGCAGCCGTAGCTGCCAGTAAATGACCGTTTTTTTTTTTACAAAATTTATTTTTACAGTGGGGCTTCGCGGTGGCAGAGGGGTTAGTGCGTCTGCCTCACAATACGAAGTTCCTGCAGTCCTGGGTTCAAATCCAGGCTCGGGATCTTTCTGTGTGGAGTTTGCATGTTCTCCCCGTGAATGCGTGGGTTCCCTCCGGGTACTCCGGCTTCCTCCCACTTCCAAAGACATGCACCTGGGGATAGGTTGATTGGCAACACTAAAAAATTGGCCCTAGTGTGTGAATGTGAGTGTGAATGTTGTCTGTCTATCTGTGTTGGCCCTGCGATGAGGTGGCGACTTGTCCAGGGTGTACCCTGCCTGTCGCCCGATTGTAGCTGAGATAGGCGCCAGCGCCCCCCGCGACCCCGAAAGGGAATAAGCGGTAGAAAATGGATGGATGGATTTTTACAGTGTTTGCTAAGATAAAAGTTAGTTTTTTTTATTCAATATAACAGTAAAACTGTCATACTAATTATGAAAGGTTAATAAACATAACTCCAAAACCAAACATGAAATCTGTCTAAAAAAGCCCGTAATGTTGACTTTATGTGAGTTTTACCTGAATTAGGTATTTTGGAAAGGTTCACAAATACAAAAATGTGGTTTTACTTGGCTAACATTGGTCACACTCAATAAGACAGTTTTTGAACCCTATCGCCAAAAATACACATGCAAAATTACAAAAAAATGCCTGAAGAAATGTATCTTTGTGAGTTTTACTGGATAAAAAAAACATTTTGTAAGGGTTGCAAAAACAAAAAGAAATGTTTTACCCAATTTGACAGTAATGTACCTAAAATCCTGAGACAATGCAAAAAGAGCAATAAAAATGTATTCCAACATAATTCCTAATCCAAATGTGCAAAATGTCTAAAAATGCCTGTGATATTGAATCCATGTGAGTTTTACTAGATACAGTTGATTTCCTATGGTTTGCAAATCCAAAAATTAGGTTTTACTCAATATGACTGTATACTGTAACACTCAATATGACAGTTATTTAAACATAACTCCTACACCACACATGGCTAATAATGCCTGAAATAATGCATCTTTGGGAGTTTTACCCGAAACGATTGCTTTTTAAAATTTTTGCAATGCAAAAAATTGTTGTTTTACTCAATATGACAATAATGTTCTTGGAATCCTGAGATAATGCGAAAAAAGCAATAAAAATGTTTTCAAACACAACTTTTAAACAACACATGCAAAACAGCTAATAATGCCTAAAGATGTGTATCTTTGTACGTTGTAGTAGAAAAATTATCATTTGTAGGGTTCACTGTAAAAAAAAAAAAATCAAATTTTTATGGTTAGTTTACTCTAAATTTCTACTGTAATTTTTCAATTTTTTTTAGATAGGTTGAAAAGCTGTAGAATTGAAAACATTATCTGTAAATAAACAAACCGCCTGTTATTTTGAATAATATACCAGTAATGACGAACTATGTATATTCCTATTTTTTTACAGAAAAATACCAAATTAATTATACATATTATTTTCTGTTTTCTCAAATTACTTTCAATTTCATGTAAAATTACAGTAATTAACTTCATATAAATATGTAGCTTGTTATATAAAAGTATTTGTCCATACTAACAATCTAAAAGTTGTATATCTAATTTTTTTTAATATTTATGTGTATTTTTACATTCAAGGCGAAAAATATATGTAGCCTCTTATAAAAGCTTTATGCTCAAACTAACAATTACATTTTTTTCCCTGTAATATGACATACATGAATGACTGCAAGACATACTTAATCAACAGTCAACAGCCTTACAGATCACACTGACGGTGGCCGTACAAACGACTTTAACAATGTTACAAATATGCGCCACACTGTAGAGCCACATCAAACAAGAATGACAAACACATTTCAGGAGAACATCTTCACCGTAACACAATATTAACACAACAGAAACAATACCCAGAATTCCATGTGTTACAATACACACCCCCACCACCTAAACCCGCCCACCTCAACCAACGCACGGAGGGGGGCAGTGATGTTTTGGGGCGCGGGGTTGGGTGGTAGCGGGGATGTAGCCCGGAAGAGATAGCGCTGCATGGTTTTGTGGGTATTTGTTATGTTGTGTTTATGTTTTATTACAGTGAAGATGTTTTCCTGAAATGTGTTTATCATTCTTGTTCAATGCGGGTTCACAGTGTGGTGCATATTTGTAACAGTGTTAAAGTTGTTTGTGCAGCCACCGTTAGTGTGACCTGTGTGGCTGTTGACCAAGTATATCTTGCAGTCACTATCATATGCACAACAATACCGTACACATCGCTTGCCTCAATTGGCACGCTGATGATTTGGTGAATGAGCGTACAAAGAAGCCCACCGCGGTACTACTTGTCATATTCGCCCGGCCAAGCTTTGAGTCAATCCTATATGAGGGTAGTGAAATTCTCGGGGTGAAATGGTGGGATTGGTAAGTACGTTGCTAGGTTGGGATAGCGATTCATGCAAGGTTAACCCACTTTGTATCAATTTCCTGCATCCAGTGGCCCACCGGTAAAGTGAATGAGACACCCCTGATCCTAACAATTCAGAAAAAATCTGTTAAACAATGGTATTTTTCTGTGGAACCGCCAGCATTGTCACTTCACTAAAGGTGATTGATCGTAATAATTTGGAAAAACTCTTTAGAATAAAGGTATTTTTCTGCAGAACTGTTTGCATCGTCACTTTATTGAAGGTGGTTGATCTTAATAATTTTGTAAAAATCTGTAAAATTACGATATTTCTCCCCAAAACATTTCATAAAAATTTCTGTAAATATAATGTTTTTGATCATTATTTGGTTTACAATGTTTTACTTTAATTTTATGGTTTTTGTTCGGCAGCCGTAGCTGCCAGTAAATGACCGTTTTTTTACAGAATTTTTTTTTAAAGTGTTTTCAAAGATACAAGTTTGTTTTTTTTATTCGATATAACAGTATTACTGTCATACTAAATATGAAAGGTTCATAAACATAACTCCAAAACCAAACATGAAATCTGTCTAAAAAAGCCTGTATTATTGACTTTATGTGAGTTTTACCTGAATTAGGTATTTTGGAAGGGTTCACAATAACAAAAATTTGGTTTTACTGGCCTCACATTGGTCACACTCAATAAGACAGTTTTTGAACCATATCTCCAAAAATACACATGCGAAATTACAAAAAAATGCCTGAAGAAATGTATATTTGTGAGTTTTACTGAAAAAAAAAACATTTTGTAAGGTTTGAAAAAACAAAAAGAAATGTTTTACCCAATTTGACAGTGATGTACCTAAAATCCTGAGATAATGCAAAAAGAGCAATAAAAATGTATTCCATCATAATTCCTAATCCAAACGTGCAATTAGTCTAAAAAAGCCTGTAATATTGATTTTATGTGAGTTTTAACAGAATCAGGTATTTTGGAAAGAATCACAAATACAAAAATTAGGTTTTTACTGGCCTCATATTGGTCACACTCAAAATGACAGTTTTTGAAACATAACTCCAAAAATACACATGCAAAATGTCTAATAATGCCTGAATAAATGCCACTTTGAGAGTTTTCCTGTAAAAAAAAAGCATTTGGTGAGGTTTGCAAAAAGAAATTTTATTTTTTACTCAATGTGACGGTAATGTACTTAGAATCCTGAGATAATGCAAAAAAAGCAATTAAAATGTATTCCAGCATAATTTGTAATCCAAACGTGCAAAATGACTAAAAATGCCTATGATATTGAATACTTCTGAGTTTTACTAGTTGTTTTTCTATGGTTTACAAATACAAAAATGAGGTTTTACTCAATATGACTGTATACTGTAACACTCAATATGACAGTTATTTGAACACAATTCCTACACAACACATGAAAAATAGCTAATAATGCCTGAAATAATGCATCTTTTGGAGTTGTACTCGAAACATATGCTTTTTTAAATCTTGCAAATGCAAAAAGTTGTGTTTTACTCAATATGACAATAATGTTCTTGGAATCCTGAGATAATGCGAAAAAAGCAATACAAATGTTTTCAAACACAACTTTTAAACAACACATGCAAAACGGCTAATAATGCCTAGAGATGTGTATCTTTGTTTGTTGTAGTAGAAAAATTATCATTTGTAGGGTTCACTGTAAAAAAAAAAAAAATCAAATTTTTATGGTTAGTTTACTCTAAATTTCTACTGTAACTTTTCAATTTTTTTTAGATAGGTTGAAAAGCTGTAGAATTGAAAACATTATCTGTAAATAAACAAACCGCCTGTTATTTTGAATAATATACCAGTAATGACGAACTATGTATATTCCTATTTTTTACAGAAAAATACCAAATTAATTATACATATTATTTTCTGTTTTCTCAAATTACTTTCAATTTCATGTAAAATTACAGTAATTAACTTCATATAAATATGTAGCTTGTTATATAAAAGTATTTGTCCATACTAACAATCTGAAAGTTTTATATGTAATTTTAAGGTAAATCAATTTTTTTAAATATTTATGTGTATTTTCACATTCAAGTCGAAACATATATGTAGCCTCTTATAAAAGGTTTATGCTCAAACTAACAATTACATTTTTTTCCCTGTAATATGACATACATGAATGACTGCAAGACATACTTAATCAACAGTCAACAGCCTTACAGATCACACTGACGGTGGCCGTACGAACGACTTTAACAATGTTACAAATATGCGCCACACTGTAGAGCCACATCAAACAAGAATGACAAACACATTTCAGGAGAACATCTTCACCGTAACACAACATTAACAAAACAGAAACAATACCCAGAATTCCATGTGTTACAATACACACCCCCACCACCTAAACCCGCCCACCTCAACCAACGCACGGAGGGGGGCGGTGATGTTTTGGGGCGCGGGGTTGGGTGGTAGCGGGGATGTAGCCCGGAAGAGATAGCGCTGCATGGTTTTGTGGGTATTTGTTATGTTGTGTTTATGTTTTATTACAGTGAAGATGTTTTCCTGAAATGTGTTTATCATTCTTGTTCAATGCGGGTTCACAGTGTGGTCCATATTTGTAACAGTGTTAAAGTTGTTTGTGCAGCCACCGTCAGTGTGACCTGTGTGGCTGTTGACCAAGTATATCTTGCAGTCACTATCATATGCACAACAATACCGTGCACATCACATGCCTCAATTGGCACGCTGATGATTTGGTGAATGAACGTATAAAAAATCATTATCCTGAGATAATGCGAAAAAAGCAATAAAATTGTATTCAAACATAACTTCTAAACAACACATGCAAAATGGCTAATAATGCCTAGAGATATGTATTTGTGTTAGTTGTACTCGAAAAAAAATCTTTTGTAAGGTTTGCAAGGACACAAATTAGTTTTTTTATTCAATATAACAGTGTAATTGTCATACTAAATATGAAAGGTTTATTATCATAACTCCAAAACCAAACATGAAATTTGTCTAAAAAAGCCTGTAACATTGAATTTATGTGCGTTTTAGCAGAATCAGGTATTTTGGAAAGAATCACAAATACAAAAATTAGGTTTTACTGGCCTCATATTGGTCACACTCAAAATGACAGATTTTGAAACATAACTCCAAAAATACACATGCAAAATGTCTAATAATGCCCGAAGAAATGCATCTTCGAGAGTTTTCCTGAAAAAAAACATTTGGTAAGGTTTGCAAAAATAAAATTTGATTTGTTACTCAATTTGACAGTAATGTACTACGAATCCTGAGATAATAAGAAAAAAGCTGTGAAAATGTATTCCAACATAATTCTAAATCCAAACGTGCAAAATGTCTAAAAATGCCTGTGATATTGAATACTTGGGAGTTTTACTATATACAGATGTTTTTCTAAGGTTTGCAAATACAAAAATGAGGTTTTACTCAATATGGCTGTATACTGTAACACTCAATATGACAGTTATTTAAACATAACTCCTACACCACACATGAAAAATGGCTAATAATGACTGAAATAATGCATCTTTGGGAGTTTACTCGAAACATGCACTTTTTTAAATCTTGCAAATGCAAAAAGTAGTTTTTTACTCAATATGACTATAATGTTCTTGGAATCCTGAGATAATTTGAAAAAAGGTACAAAATTGTATCAAACATAACTTCTAAACAACACATGCAAAAGGGCTAATAATGCCTAGAGATATGTTTTTTTGTTAGTTGTACTAGAAAAATGATCTTTTGTAAGGTTTGCAAAGACACACGTTAGTTTTTTTTATTCAATATAACAGTGTAACTGTCATACTAAATATGAAAGGTTTATAATCATAACTCCAAAACCAAACATGAAATTTGTCTTAAAAAGCCTTTAATATTGAATTTATGTAAGTTTTACCAGAATCAGGTATTTTGGAAAGAATCACAAATACAAATATTAGATTTTACTGGCCTCATATTGGTCACACTCAAAATGACAGTTTTTGAAACATAACTCCAAAAATACACATGCAAAATGTCTAATAATGCCCGAAGAAATGCATCTTTGAGAGTTTTCCTGAAAAAAAAAACATTTGGTAAGGTTTGCAAAAACAAAATTTGATTTGTTACTCAATTTTACAGTAATGTACTTAGAATCCTGAGATAATGCGAAAAAAGCAATGAAAATGTATTCCAACATAATTCTAAATCCAAACGTGCAAAATGTCTAAAAATGCCTGTGATATTGAATACTTGTGAGTTTTACTATATACAGTTGTTTTTTTAAGGTTTGCAAATACAAAAATTAGGTTTTACTCAATATGACTGTATACTGTAACACTCAATATGAGAGTTATTTAAACATAACTCCTACACCACACATGAAAAATGGCTAATAATGCCTGAAATAATGCATCTTTGGGAGTTTTTCTCGAAACATATGCTTTTTTAAATCTTGCAAATGCCAAAAGTAGTTTTTTACTCAATATGACTATAATAGTCTGAGAAACCTGAGATAATGCGAAAAAAGCAATAAAAATTTATTCAAACATAACTTCTAAACAACACTTGCAAAATGGCTAATAATAGCCAGAGATATGTTTTTTTGTTAGTTGTACTAGAAAAATGATCTTTTGTAAGGTTTGCAAAGACACGAGTTAGTTTTTTTATTCAATATAACAGTGTAACTGTCATACTAAATATGAAAGGTTTATAATCATAACTCCAAAACCAAATATGAAATTTGTCTTAAAAAGCCTTTAATATTGAATTTGTGTAAGTTTTAGCAGAATCAGGTATTTTGGAAAGAATAACAAATACAAATATTAGATTTTACTGGCCTCATATTGGTCACACTCAAAATGACAGTTTTTGAAGCATAACTCCAAAAATACACATGCAAAATGTCTAATAATGCCTGAAAAAATGCATCTTCGAGAGTTTTCCTGAAAAAAAACATTTGGTAAGGTTTGCAAAAACTAAATTTGATTTGTTACTCAATTTGACAGTAATGTACTTAGAATCCTGAGATAATGCGAAAAAAGCAATAAAAATGTAGTCCAACATAATTCCTAATCCAAACGTGCAAAATGTCTAAAAATGCCAGTGATATTGAATACATGTGAGTTTTACTAGATGCAGTTGTTTTTCTATGGTTTGCAAATACAAAAATGAGGTTTTACTCAATATGACTGTATACTGTAACACTCAATATGACAGTTATTTAAACATAACTCCTGCACCACACATGAAAAATGGCTAATAATGCCTGACAAAATGCATCTTTGGGAGTTTTACTCGAAACATATGCTTTTTTAAATCTTGCAAATGCAAAAAGTAGTTTTTTACTCAATGTGACTATAATAGTCTTACAATCCTGAGATAATGTGAAAAAAGCAATACAAATGTATTCAAACATAACTTCTAAACAACACATGCAAAATGGCTAATAATAGCTAGAAATATATTTTTTTGTTAGTTGTACTAGAAAAATGATCTTTTGTAAGGTTTGCAAAGACACAAGTTAGTTTTTTTATTCAATATAACAGTGTAACTGTCATAATAAATATGAAAGGTTTATAATCATAACTCCAAAACCAAATATGAAATTTGTCTTAAAACGCCTTTAATATTGAATTTATGTAAGTTTTACCAAAATCAGGTATTTTGGAAAGAATCACAAATACAAATATTAGATTTTACTGGCCTCATATTGGTCACACTCAAAATGACAGTTTTTGAAACATAACTCCAAAAATACACATGCAAAATGTCTAATAATGCCTGATAAAATGCATCTTCGAGAGTTTTCCTGAAAAAAAACATTTGGTAAGGTTTGCAAAAACCAAATTTGATTTGTTACTCAATTTGACAGTAATGTACTTAGAATCCTGAGATAATGCAAAAAAAGCAATAAAAATGTATTCCAACATAATTCCTAATCCAAACGTGCAAAATGTCTAAAAATGCCTGTGATATTGAATACATGTGAGTTTTACTAGATGCAGTTGTTTTTCTATGGTTTGCAAATACAAAAATGAGGTTTTACTCAATATGACTGTATACTGTAACACTCAATATGACAGTTATTTAAACATAACTCCTACACCACACATGAAAAATGGCTAATAATGCCTGAAATAATGCATCTTTGGGAGTTTTACTCGAAACATATGCTTTTTTAAATCTTGCAAATGCAAAAAGTAGTTTTTTACTCAATATGACTATAATAGTCTTACAATCCTGAGATAATGCGAAAAAAGCAATAAAAATGTATTCAAACATAACTTCTAAACAACACATGCAAAATGGCTAATAATAGCTATAGATATGTTTTTTTGTTAGTTGTACTAGAAAAATGATCTTTTGTAAGGTTTGCAAAGACACAAGTTAGTTTTTTTATTCAATATAACAGTGTAACTGTCATACTAAATATGAAAGGTTTATAATCATAACTCCAAAACCAAATATGAAATGTCTCTTAAAAAGCCTTTAATATTGAATTTGTGTAAGTTTTAGCAGAATCAGGTATTTTGGAAAGAATCACAAATACAAATATTAGATTTTACTGGCCTCATATTGGTCACACTCAAAATGACAGTTTTTGAAACATAATTCCAAAAATACACATGCAAAATGTCTAATAATGACTGAAGAAATGCATCTTCGAGAGTTTTCCTGAAAAAAAAACATTTGGTAAGGTTTGCAAAAACAAAGTTTGATTTGTTACTAAATTTGACAGTAATGTACTTAGAATCGTGAGATAATGCGAAAAAAGCAATAAAAATGTATTCCAACATAACTTCTATACAACACATGCAAAATGGCTAATAATGCCTAAAGATATGTTTTTTTGTTAGTTGTACTAGAAAAATGATCTTTTGTAAGGTTTGCAAAGACACAAGTTAGTTTTTTTATTCAATATAACAGTGTAACTGTCATACTAAATATGAAAGGTTTATAATCATAACTCCAAAACCAAATATGAAATTTGTCTTAAAAAGCCTTTAATATTGAATTTGTGTAAGTTTTAGCAGAATCAGGTATTTTGGAAAGAATCACAAATACAAATATTAGATTTTACTGGCCTCATATTGGTCACACTCAAAATGACAGTTTTTGAAGCATAACTCCAAAAATACACATGCAAAATGTCTAATAATGCCTGAAAAAATGCATCTTCGAGAGTTTTCAACAAAATTTGATTTGTTACTCAATTTGACAGTAATGTACTTAGAATCCTGAGATAATGCGAAAAAAGCAATAAAAATGTAGTCCAACATAATTCCTAATCCAAACGTGCAAAATGTCTAAAAATGCCTGTGATATTGAATACATGTGAGTTTTACTAGATGCAGTTGTTTTTTTATGGTTTGCAAATACAAAAATGAGGTTTTACTCAATATGACTGTATACTGTAACACTCAATATGACAGTTATTTAAACATAACTCCTGCACCACACATGAAAAATGGCTAATAATGCCTGAAAAAATGCATCTTTGGGAGTTTTACTCGAAACATATGCTTTTTTAAATCTTGCAAATGGAAAAAGTAGTTTTTTACTCAATGTGACTATAATAGTCTTACAATCCTGAGATAATGCGAAAAAAGCAATACAAATGTATTCAAACATAACTTCTAAACAACACATGCAAAATGGCTAATAATGCCTAGAGATATGTTTGTTGGTTAGTTGTACTAGAAAAATGATATTTTGTAAGGTTTGCAAAGACACAAGTTAGTTTTTTTATTCAATATAACAGTGTAACTGTCATACTAAATATGAAAGGTTTATAATCATAACTCCAAAACCAAATATGAAATGTCTCTTTAAAAGCCTTTAATATTGAATTTATGTAAGTTTTAGCAGAATCAGGTATTTTGGAAAGAATCACAAATACAAATATTAGATTTTACTGGCCTCATATTGGTCACACTCAAAATGACAGTTTTTGAAACATAACTCCAAAAATACACATGCAAAATGTCTAATAATGCCCGAAAAAATGCATCTTTGAGAGTATTCCTGAAAAAAAAACATTTGGTAAGGTTTGCAAAAACAACATTTGATTTGTTACTCAATTTGACAGTAATGTACTTAGAATCCTGAGATAATGCGAAAAAAGCAATAAAAATGTATTCCAACATAATTCCTAATCCAAACGTGCAAAATGTCTAAAAATGCCTGTGATATTGAATACTTTTGAGTTTTACTAGATACAGATGATTTTCTATGGTTTGCAAATACAAAAATGAGGTTTTACTCAATATGACTGTATACTGTAACACTCAATATGACAGTTATTTAAACATAACTCCTACACCACACATGAAAAATGTCTAATAATGCCCGAAGAAATGCATATTTGAGAGTATTCCTGAAAAAAAAACATTTGGTAAGGTTTGCAAAAACAACATTTGATTTGTTACTCAATTTGACAGTAATGTACTTAGAATCCTGAGATAATGCGAAAAAAGCAATAAAAATGTATTCCAACATAATTCCTAATCCAAAGTGCAAAATGTCTAAAAATGCCTGTGATATTGAATACATGTGAGTTTTACTAGATGCAGTTGTTTTTCTATGGTTTGCAAATACAAAAATGAGGTTTTACTCAATATGACTGTATACTGTAACACTCAATATGACAGTTATTTAAACATAACTCCTACACCACACATGAAAAATGGCTAATAATGCCTGAAAAAATGCATCTTTGGGAGTTTTACTCGAAACATATGCTTTTTTAAATCTTGCAAATGCAAAAAGTAGTTTTTTACTCAATATGACTATAATAGTCTTACAATCCTGAGATAATGCGAAAAAAGCAATGAAAATGTATTCAAACATAACTTCTAAACAACACATGCAAAATGGCTAATAATAGCTAGAGATATGTTTTTTTGTTAGTTGTACTAGAAAAATGATCTTTTGTAAGGTTCGCAAATACACAAGTTAGTTTTTTTATTCAATATAAAAGTGTAACTGTCATACTAAATATGAAAGGTTTATAATCATAACTCCAAAACCAAATATGAAATTTGTCTTAAAAAGCCTTTAATATTGAATTTGTGTAAGTTTTAGCAGAATCAGGTATTTTGGAAAGAATCACAAATACAAATATTAGATTTTACTGGCCTCATATTGGTCACACTCAAAATGACAGTTTTTGAAGCATAACTCCAAAAATACACATGCAAAATGTCTAATAATGCCTGAAAAAATGCATCTTCGAGAGTTTTCCTGAAAAAAAACATTTGGTAAGGTTTGCAAAAACAAAATTTGATTTGTTACTCAATTTGACAGTAATGTACTTAGAATCCTGAGATAATGCGAAAAAAGCAATAAAAATGTATTCCAACATAATTCCTAATCCAAACGTGCAAAATGTCTAAAAATGTCTGTGATATTGAATACTTTTGAGTTTTACTAGATACAGATGATTTTCTATGGTTTGCAAATTAAAAAATGAGGTTTTACTCAATATGACTGTATACTCTAACACTCAATATGACAGTTATTTAAACATAACTCCTACACCACACATGAAAAATGGCTCATAATGCCTGAAATAATGCATCTTTGGGAGTTTTACTCGAAACATATGCTTTTTTAAATCTTGCAAGTGCAAAAAGTAGTTTTTTTACTCAATATGGCTATAATAGTCTTACAATCCTGAGATAATGCGAAAAAAGCAATAAAAATGTATTCAAACATAACTTCTAAACAACACATGCAAAATGGCTAATAATAGCTAGAGATATATATTTTTTGTTAGTTGTACTAGAAAAATGATCTTTTGTAAGGTTTGCAAAGACACAAGTTAGTTTTTTTATTCAATATAACAGTGTAACTGTCATAATAAATATGAAAGGTTTATAATCATAACTCCAAAACCAAATATGAAATTTGTCTTAAAACGCCTTTAATATTGAATTTATGTAAGTTTTACCAAAATCAGGTATTTTGGAAAGAATCACAAATACAAATATTAGATTTTACTGGCCTCATATTGGTCACACTCAAAATGACAGTTTTTGAAACATAACTCCAAAAATACACATGCAAAATGTCTAATAATGCCTGATAAAATGCATCTTCGAGAGTTTTCCTGAAAAAAAACATTTGGTAAGGTTTGCAAAAACCAAATTTGATTTGTTACTCAATTTGACAGTAAGGTACTTAGAATCCTGAGATAATGCGAAAAAAGCAATAAAAATGTATTCCAACATAATTCCTAATCCAAACGTGCAAAATGTCTAAAAATGCCTGTGATATTGAATACATGTGAGTTTTACTAGATGCAGTTGTTTTTCTATGGTTTGCAAATACAAAAATGAGGTTTTACTCAATATGACTGTATATTGTAACACTCAATATGACAGTTATTTAAACATAACTCCTACACCACACATGAAAAATGGCTAATAATGCCTGAAATAATGCATCTTTGGGAGTTTTACTCGAAACATATGCTTTTTTAAATCTTGCAAATGCCAAAAGTAGTTCTTTACTCAATATGACTATAATAGTCTTAGAATCCTGAGATAATGCGAAAAAAGCAATACAAATTTATTCAAACATAACTTCTAAACAACACTTACAAAATGGCTAATAATAGCCAGAGATATGTTTTTTTGTTAGTTGTACTAGAAAAATGATCTTTTGTAAGGTTTGCAAAGACACAAGTTAGTTTTTTTATTCAATATAACAGTGTAACTGTCATACTAAATATGAAAGGTTTATAATCATAACTCCAAAACCAAATATGAAATGTGTCTTAAAAAGCCTTTAATATTGAATTTATGTAAGTTTTAGCAAAATCAGGTATTTTGGAAAGAATCACAAATACAGATATTAGATTTTACTGGCCTCATATTGGTCACACTCAAAATGACAGTTTTTTAAACATAACTCCAAAAATACACATGCAAAATGTCTAATAATGCCCGAAGAAATGCATCTTTGAGAGTTTTCCTGAAAAAAAAAACATTTGGTAAGGTTTGCAAAAACAAAATTTGATGTGTTACTCAATTTGACAGTAATGTACTTAGAATCCTGAGATAATGCGAAAAAAGCAATAAAAATGTATTCCAATATAATTCCTAATCCAAACGTGCAAAATGTCTAAAAATGCCTGTGATATTGAATATTTTTGAGTTTTACTAGATACAGATGATTTTCTATGGTTTGTAAATACAAAAATGAGGTTTTACTCAATATGACTGTATACTGTAACACTCAATATGACAGTTATTTAAACATAACTCCTACACCACACATGAAAAATGGCTAATAATGCCTGAAAAAATGCATCTTTGGGAGTTTTACTCGAAACATATGTTTTTTTAAATCTTGCAAATGCAAAAAGTAGTTTTTTACTCAATATGACTATAATAGTCTTACAATCCTGAGATAATGCGAAAAAAGCAATAAAAATGTATTCAAACATAACTTCTAAACAACACATGCAAAATGGCTAATAATAGCTAGAGATATGTTTTTTTGTTAGTTGTACTAGAAAAATGATCTTTTGTAAGGTTTGCAAAGACACAAGTTTGTTTTTTTATTCAATAATAACAGTGTAACTGTCATACTAAATATGAAAGGTTTATAATCATAACTCCAAAACCAAATATGAAATGTGTCTTAAAAAGCCTTTAATATTGAATTTATTTAAGTTTTACCAAAATCAGGTATTTTGGAAAGAATCACAAATACAAATATTAGATTTTACTGGCCTCATATTGGTCACACTCAAAATGACAGTTTTTGAAACATAACTCCAAAAATACACATGCAAAATGTCTAATAATGCCCGAAGAAATGCATCTTTGAGAGTTTTCCTGAAAAAAAAAAACATTTGGTAAGGTTTGCAAAAACAAAATTTGATTTGTTACTCAATTTGACAGTAATGTACTTAGAATCCTGAGATAATGCGAAAAAAGCAATAAAAATGTAGTCCAACATAATTCCTAATCCAAACGTGCAAAATGTCTAAAAATGCCTGTGACATTGAATATTTTTGAGTTTTACTAGATACAGATGATTTTCTATGGTTTGTAAATACAAAAATGAGGTTTTACTCAATATGACTGTATACTGTAACACTCAATATGACAGTTATTTAAACATAACTCCTACACCACACATGAAAAATGGCTAATAATGCCTGAAAAAATGCATCTTTGGGAGTTTTACTCGAAACATATGTTTTTTTAAATCTTGCAAATGCAAAAAGTAGTTTTTTACTCAATATGACTATAATAGTCTTACAATCCTGAGATAATGCGAAAAAAGCAATAAAAATTTATTCAAACATAACTTCTAAACAACACATGCAAAATGGCTAATAATGGCTAGAGATATGTTTTTTTGTTAGTTGTACTAGAAAAATGATCTTTTGTAAGGTTTGCAAAGACACAAGTTTGTTTTTTTATTCAATATAACAGTGTAACTGTCATACTAAATATGAAAGGTTTATAATCATAACTCCAAAACCAAATATGAAATTTGTCTTAAAAAGCCTTTAATATTGAATTTATGTAAGTTTTAGCAGAATCAGGTATTTTGGAAGGAATCACAAATACAAATATTAGATTTTACTGGCCTCATATTGGTCACACTCAAAATGACAGTTTTTGAAGCATAACTCCAAAACTGCACATGCAAAGTGTCTAATAATGACTGAAAAAATGCATCTTCGAGAGTTTTCCTGAAAAAAAACATTTGGTAAGGTTTGCAAAAATAAAATTTAATTTGTTACTCAATTTGACAGTAATGTACTTAGCATCCTGAGATAATGCGAAAAAAGCAATAAAAATGTATTCCAACATAACTCCTAATCCAAACATGCAAAAAGTCTAAAAAATGCCTGTGATATTGAATACATGTGAGTTTTACTAGATACAGTTGTTTTTCTATGGTTTGCAAATACAAAAATGAGGTTTTACTCAATATGACTGTATACTGTAACACTCAATATGACAGTTATTTAAACATAACTCCTACACCACACATGAAAAATGGCTAATAATGCCTGAAAAAATGCATCTTTGGGAGTTTTACTCGAAATATATGCTTTTTTAAATCTTGCAAATGCAAAAAGTAGTTTTTTACTCAATGTGACTATAATAGTCTTACAATCCTGAGATAATGCGAAAAAAGCAATAAAAATGTATTCAAACATAACTTCTAAACAACACATGCAAAATGGCTAATAATGCCTAGAGATATGTTTTTTTGTTAGTTGTACTAGAAAAATGATCTTTTGTAAGGTTTGCAAAGACACAAGTTAGTTTTTTTATTCAATATAACAGTGTAACTGTCATACTAAATATGAAAGGTTTATAATCATAACTCCAAAACCAAATATGAAATGTGTCTTAAAAAGCCTTTAATATTGAATTTATGTAAGTTTTAGCAGAATCAGGTATTTTGGAAAGAATCACAAATACAAATATTAGATTTTACTGTCTATCTGTGTTGGCCCTGCGATGAGGTGGCGACTTGTCCAGGGTGTACCCTGCCTTCTGCCCGATTGTAGCTGAGATAGGCGCCAGCGCCCCCCGCGACCCCGAAAGGGAATAAGCGGTAGAAAATGGATGGATGGATGGATGGCCTCATATTGGTCACACTCAAAATGACAGATTTTGAAACATAACTCCAAAAATACACATGCAAAATGTCTAATAATGCCCGAAGAAATGCATCTTTGAGAGTTTTCCTGGAAAAAAAACATTTGGTAAGGTTTGCAAAAATAAAATTTGATTTGTTACTCAATTTGACAGCAATGTACTTAGAATCCTGAGATAATGCGAAAAAAGCAATAAAAATGTATTCCAACATAATTTCTAAATCCAAACGTGCAAAATGTCTAAAAATGCCTGTGATATTGAATACATGTGAGTTTTACTAGATGCAGTTGTTTTTCTATGGTTTGCAAATACAAAAATGAGGTTTTACTCAATATGACTGTATATTCTAACACTCAATATGACAGTTATTTAAACATAACTCCTACACCACACATGAAAAATGGCTAATAATGCCTGAAAAAATGCATCTTTGGGAGTTTTACTCGAAACATATGCTTTTTTAAATCTTGCAAATGCAAAAAGTAGTTTTTTAGTCAATGTGACTATAATAGTCTTACAATCCTGAGATAATGCGAAAAAAGCAATAAAAATGTATTCAAACATAACTTCTAAACAACACATGCAAAATGGCTAATAATAGCTAGAGATATGTTTTTTTTGTTAGTTGTACTAGAAAAATGATCTTTTGTAAGGTTTGCAAAGACACAAGTTAGTTTTTTTATTCAACATAACAGTGTAACTGTCATACTAAATATGAAAGGTTTATAATCATAACTCCAAAACCAAATATGAAATGTGTCTTAAAAAGCCTTTAATATTGAATTTATGTAAGTTTTAGCAGAATCAGGTATTTTGGAAAGAATCACAAATACAAATATTAGATTTTACTGGCCTCATATTGGTCACACTCAAAATGACAGTTTTTGAAACATAACTCCAAAAATACACATGCAAAATGTCTAATAATGCCTGAAGAAATGCATCTTCGAGAGTTTTCCTGGAAAAAAACATTTGGTAAGGTTTGCAAAAACAAAATTTGATTTGTTACTCAATTTGACAGTAATGTACTTAGAATACTGAGATAATGCGAAAAAAGCAATAAAAATGTATTCCAACATAATTCCTAATCCAAACGTGCAAAATGTCTAAAAATGCCTGTGATATTGAATACATGTGAGTTTTACTAGATACAGATGATTTTCTATTGTTTGCAAATACAAAAATAAAGTTTTACTCAATATGACTGTATACTGTAACACTCAATATGACAGCTATTTAAACATAACTCCAACACCACACATGAAAAATGGCTAATAATGCCTGAAATAATGCATCTTTGGGAGTTTTACTCGAAACATATGCTTTTTTAAATCTTGCAAATGCAAAAAGTAGTTTTTTACTCAATATGACTATAATAGTCTTAGAATCCTGAGATAATGCGAAAAAAGCAATACAAATGTATTCAAACATAACTTCTAAACAACACATGCAAAATGGCTAATAGTAGCTAGAGATATGTTTTTTTGTTAGTTGTACTAGAAAAATGATATTTTGTAAGGTTTGCAAAGACACAAGTTAGTTTTTTTATTCAATATAACAGTGTAACTGTCATACTAAATATGAAAGGTTTATAATCATAACTCCAAAACCAAATATGAAATGTGTCTTAAAAAGCCTTTAATATTGAATTTATGTAAGTTTTAGCAGAATCAGGTATTTTGGAAAGAATCCCAAATACAAATATTAGATTTTACTGGCCTCATATTGGTCACACTCAAAATGACAGTTTTTGAAACATAACTCCAAAAATACACATGCAAAATGTCTAATAATGCCCGAAGAAATGCATCTTTGAGAGTTTTCCTGAAAAAAAAAAACATTTGGTAAGGTTTGCAAAAACAAACTTTGATTTGTTACTCAATTTGACAGTAATGTACTTAGAATCCTGAGATAATGCGAAAAAAGCAATAAAAATGTATTCCAACATAATTCCTAATCCAAACGTGCAAAATGTCTAAAAATGCCTGTGATATTGAATATTTTTGAGTTTTACTAGATACAGATGATTTTCTATGGTTTGTAAATACAAAAATGAGGTTTTACTCAATATGACTCTATACTGTAACACTCAATATGACAGTTATTTAAACATAACTCCTACACCACACATGACAAATGGCTAATAATGCCTGAAAAAATGCATCTTTGGGAGTTTTACTCGAAACATATGCTTTTTTAAATCTTGCAAATGCAAAAAGTAGTTTTTTACTCAATATGACTATAATAGTCTTACAATCCTGAGATAATGCGAAAAAAGCAATAAAAATGTATTAAAACATAACTTCTAAACAACACATGCAAAATGGCTAATAATAGCTAGAGATATGTTTTTTTGTTAAGTGTACTAGAAAAATGATCTTTTGTAAGGTTTGCAAAGACACAAGTTAGTTTTTTTATTCAATAATAACAGTGTAACTGTCATACTAAATATGAAAGGTTTATAATCATAACTCCAAAACCAAATATGAAATGTGTCTTAAAAAGCCTTTAATATTGAATTTATTTAAGTTTTACCAAAATCAGGTATTTTGGAAAGAATCACAAATACAAATATTAGATTTTACTGGCCTCATATTGGTCACACTCAAAATGACAGTTTTTGAAACATAACTCCAAAAATACACATGCAAAATGTCTAATAATGCCCGAAGAAATGCATCTTTGAGAGTTTTCCTGAAAAAAAAAAACATTTGGTAAGGTTTGCAAAAACAAAATTTGATTTGTTACTCAATTTGACAGTAATGTACTTAGAATCCTGAGATAATGCGAAAAAAGCAATAAAAATGTATTCCAACATAATTCCTAATCCAAACGTGCAAAATGTCTAAAAATGCCTGTGACATTGAATATTTTTGAGTTTTACTAGATACAGATGATTTTCTATGGTTTGTAAATACAAAAATGAGGTTTTACTCAATATGACTGTATACTGTAACACTCAATATGACAGTTATTTAAACATAACTCCTACACCACACATGACAAATGGCTAATAATGCCTGAAAAAATGCATCTTTGGGAGTTTTACTCGAAACATATGCTTTTTTAAATCTTGCAAATGCAAAAAGTAGTTTTTTACTCAATATGATTATAATAGTCTTACAATCCTGAGATAATGCGAAAAAAGCAATAAAAATGTATTCAAACATAACTTCTAAACAACACATGCAAAATGGCTAATAATAGCTAGAGATATGTTTTTTTGTTAGTTGTACTAGAAAAATGATCTTTTGTAAGGTTTGCAAAGACACAAGTTAGTTTTTTTATTCAATATAACAGTGTAACTGTCATAATAAATATGAAAGGTTTATAATCATAACTCCAAAACCAAATATGAAATTTGTCTTAAAACGCCTTTAATATTGAATTTATGTAAGTTTTACCAAAATCAGGTATTTTGGAAAGAATCACAAATACAAATATTAGATTTTACTGGCCTCATATTGGTCACACTCAAAATGACAGTTTTTTAAAACATAACTCCAAAAATACACATGCAAAATGTCTAATAATGCCCGAAGAAATGCATCTTTGAGAGTATTCCTGAAAAAAAACATTTGGTAAGGTTTGCAAAAACCAAATTTGATTTGTTACTCAATTTGACAGTTGTGTACTTAGAATCCTGAGATAATGCGAAAAAAGCAATAAAAATGTATTCCAACATAATTCCTAATCCAAACGTGCAACATGTCTAAAAATGCCTGTGATATTGAATACATGTGAGTTTTACTAGATGCAGTTGTTTTTCTATGGTTTGCATAAAAAAATGAGGTTTTACTCAATATGACTGTATACTGTAACACTCAATATGACAGTTATTTAAACATAACTCCTACACCACACATGAAAAATGGCTAATAATGCCTGAAATAATGCATCTTTGGGAGTTTTACTCGAAACATATGCTTTTTTAAATCTTGCAAATGCCAAAAGTAGTTTTTTACTCAATATGACTATAATAGTCTTAGAATCCTGAGATAATGCGAAAAAAGCAATACAAATTTATTCAAACATAACTTCTAAATAACACTTGCAAAATGGCTAATAATAGCCAGAGATATGTTTTTGTGTTAGTTGTACTAGAAAAATGATCTTTTGTAAGGTTTGCAAAGACACAAGTTAGTTTTTTTATTCAATATAACAGTGTAACTGTCATACTAAATATGAAAGGTTTATAATCATAACTCCAAAACCAAATATGAAATGTGTCTTAAAAAGCCTTTAATATTGAATTTATGTAAGTTTTAGCAAAATCAGGTATTTTGGAAAGAATCACAAATACAAATATTAGATTTTACTGGCCTCATATTGGTCACACTCAAAATGACAGTTTTTGAAACATAACTCCAAAAATACACATGCAAAATGTCTAATAATGCCCGAAGAAATGCATCTTTGAGAGTTTTCCTGAAAAAAAAAAACATTTGGTAAGGTTTGCAAAAACAAAATTTGATTTGTTACTCAATTTGACAGTAATGTACTTAGAATCCTGAGATAATGCGAAAAAAGCAATAAAAATGTATTCCAACATAATTCCTAATCCAAACGTGCAAAATGTCTAAAAATGCCTGTGATATTGAATATTTTTGAGTTTTACTAGATACAGATGATTTTCTATGGTTTGTAAATACAAAAATGAGGTTTTACTCAATATGACTGTATACTGTAACACTCAATATGACAGTTATTTAAACATAACTCCTACACCACACATGAAAAATGGCTAATAATGCCTGAAAAAATGCATCTTTGGGAGTTTTACTCGAAACATATGTTTTTTTAAATCTTGCAAATGCAAAAAGTAGTTTTTTACTCAATATGACTATAATAGTCTTACAATCCTGAGATAATGCGAAAAAAGCAATAAAAATGTATTCAAACATAACTTCTAAACAACACATGCAAAATGGCTAATAATGGCTAGAGATATGTTTTTTTGTTAGTTGTACTAGAAAAATGATCTTTTGTAAGGTTTGCAAAGACACAAGTTTGTTTTTTTATTCAATATAACAGTGTAACTGTCATACTAAATATGAAAGGTTTATAATCATAACTCCAAAACCAAATATGAAATTTGTCTTAAAAAGCCTTTAATATTGAATTTATGTAAGTTTTAGCAGAATCAGGTATTTTGGAAGGAATCACAAATACAAATATTAGATTTTACTGGCCTCATATTGGTCACACTCAAAATGACAGTTTTTGAAGCATAACTCCAAAACTGCACATGCAAAGTGTCTAATAATGACTGAAAAAATGCATCTTCGAGAGTTTTCCTGAAAAAAAACATTTGGTAAGGTTTGCAAAAATAAAATTTAATTTGTTACTCAATTTGACAGTAATGTACTTAGCATCCTGAGATAATGCGAAAAAAGCAATAAAAATGTATTCCAACATAACTCCTAATCCAAACATGCAAAAAGTCTAAAAAATGCCTGTGATATTGAATACATGTGAGTTTTACTAGATACAGTTGTTTTTCTATGGTTTGCAAATACAAAAATTAGGTTTTACTCAATATGACTGTATACTGTAACACTCAATATGACAGTTATTTAAACATAACTCCTACACCACACATGAAAAATGGCTAATAATGCCTGAAAAAATGCATCTTTGGGAGTTTTACTCGAAATATATGCTTTTTTAAATCTTGCAAATGCAAAAAGTAGTTTTTTACTCAATGTGACTATAATAGTCTTACAATCCTGAGATAATGCGAAAAACGCAATAAAAATGTATTCAAACATAACTTCTAAACAACACATGCAAAATGGCTAATAATGCCTAGAGATATGTTTTTTTGTTAGTTGTACTAGAAAAATTATCTTTTGTAAGGTTTGCAAAGACACAAGTTAGTTTTTTTATTCAATATAACAGTGTAACTGTCATACTAAATATGAAAGGTTTATAATCATAACTCCAAAACCAAATATGAAATGTGTCTTAAAAAGCCTTTAATATTGAATTTATGTAAGTTTTAGCAGAATCAGGTATTTTGGAAAGAATCACAAATACAAATATTAGATTTTACTGGCCTCATATTGGTCACACTCAAAATGACAGATTTTGAAACATAACTCCAAAAATACACATGCAAAATGTCTAATAATGCCCGAAGAAATGCATCTTTGAGAGTTTTCCTGGAAAAAAAACATTTGGTAAGGTTTGCAAAAATAAAATTTGATTTGTTACTCAATTTGACAGCAATGTACTTAGAATCCTGAGATAATGCGAAAAAAGCAATAAAAATGTATTCCAACATAATTTCTAAATCCAAACGTGCAAAATGTCTAAAAATGCCTGTGATATTGAATACATGTGAGTTTTACTAGATGCAGTTGTTTTTCTATGGTTTGCAAATACAAAAATGAGGTTTTACTCAATATGACTGTATATTCTAACACTCAATATGACAGTTATTTAAACATAACTCCTTCACCACACATGAAAAATGGCTAATAATGCCTGAAAAAATGCATCTTTGGGAGTTTTACTCGAAACATATGCTTTTTTAAATCTTGCAAATGCAAAAAGTAGTTTTTTACTCAATGTGACTATAATAGTCTTACAATCCTGAGATAATGCGAAAAAAGCAATAAAAATGTATTCAAACATAACTTCTAAACAACACATGCAAAATGGCTAATAATAGCTAGAGATATGTTTTTTTTGTTAGTTGTACTAGAAAAATGATCTTTTGTAAGGTTTGCAAAGACACAAGTTAGTTTTTTTATTCAACATAACAGTGTAACTGTCATACTAAATATGAAAGGTTTATAATCATAACTCCAAAACCAAATATGAAATGTGTCTTAAAAAGCCTTTAATATTGAATTTATGTAAGTTTTAGCAGAATCAGGTATTTTGGAAAGAATCACAAATACAAATATTAGATTTTACTGGCCTCATATTGGTCACACTCAAAATGACAGTTTTTGAAACATAACTCCAAAAATACACATGCAAAATGTCTAATAATGCCTGAAGAAATGCATCTTCGAGAGTTTTCCTGGAAAAAAACATTTGGTAAGGTTTGCAAAAACAAAATTTGATTTGTTACTCAATTTGACAGTAATGTACTTAGAATACTGAGATAATGCGAAAAAAGCAATAAAAATGTATTCCAACATAATTCCTAATCCAAACGTGCAAAATGTCTAAAAATGCCTGTGATATTGAATACATGTGAGTTTTACTAGATACAGATGATTTTCTATTGTTTGCAAATACAAAAATAAAGTTTTACTCAATATGACTGTATACTGTAACACTCAATATGACAGCTATTTAAACATAACTCCAACACCACACATGAAAAATGGCTAATAATGCCTGAAATAATGCATCTTTGGGAGTTTTACTCGAAACATATGCTTTTTTAAATCTTGCAAATGCAAAAAGTAGTTTTTTACTCAATATGACTATAATAGTCTTAGAATCCTGAGATAATGCGAAAAAAGCAATACAAATGTATTCAAACATAACTTCTAAACAACACATGCAAAATGGCTAATAGTAGCTAGAGATATGTTTTTTTGTTAGTTGTACTAGAAAAATGATATTTTGTAAGGTTTGCAAAGACACAAGTTAGTTTTTTTATTCAATATAACAGTGTAACTGTCATACTAAATATGAAAGGTTTATAATCATAACTCCAAAACCAAATATGAAATGTGTCTTAAAAAGCCTTTAATATTGAATTTATGTAAGTTTTAGCAGAATCAGGTATTTTGGAAAGAATCACAAATACAAATATTAGATTTTACTGGCCTCATATTGGTCACACTCAAAATGACAGTTTTTGAAACATAACTCCAAAAATACACATGCAAAATGTCTAATAATGCCTGAAGAAATGCATCTTGGCTTCACGGTGGCAGAGGGGTTAGTGCGTCTGCCTCACAATACGAAGTTCCTGCAGTCCTGGGTTCAAATCCAGGCTCGGGATCTTTCTGTGTGGAGTTTGCATGTTCTCCCCGTGAATGCGTGGGTTCCCTCCGGGTACTCCGGCTTCCTCCCACTTCCAAAGACATGCACCTGGGGATAGGTTGATTGGCAACACTAAATTGGCCCTAGTGTGTGAATGTGAGTGTGAATGTTGTCTGTCTATCTGTGTTGGCCCTGCGATGAGGTGGCGACTTGTCCAGGGTGTACCCTGCCTTCCGCCCGATTGTAGCTGAGATAGGCGCCAGCGCCCCCCGCGACCCCGAAAGGGAATAAGCGGTAGAAAATGGATGGATGGAAATGCATCTTCGAGAGTTTTCCTGGAAAAAAACATTTGGTAAGGTTTGCAAAAACAAAATTTGATTTGTTACTCAATTTGACAGTAATGTACTTAGAATACTGAGATAATGCGAAAAAAGCAATAAAAATGTATTCCAACATAATTCCTAATCCAAACGTGCAAAATGTCTAAAAATGCCTGTGATATTGAATACATGTGAGTTTTACTAGATACAGATGATTTTCTATTGTTTGCAAATACAAAAATAAAGTTTTACTCAATATGACTGTATACTGTAACACTCAATATGACAGCTATTTAAACATAACTCCAACACCACACATGAAAAATGGCTAATAATGCCTGAAATAATGCATCTTTGGGAGTTTTACTCGAAACATATGCTTTTTTAAATCTTGCAAATGCAAAAAGTAGTTTTTTACTCAATATGACTATAATAGTCTTAGAATCCTGAGATAATGCGAAAAAAGCAATACAAATGTATTCAAACATAACTTCTAAACAACACATGCAAAATGGCTAATAGTAGCTAGAGATATGTTTTTTTGTTAGTTGTACTAGAAAAATGATATTTTGTAAGGTTTGCAAAGACACAAGTTAGTTTTTTTATTCAATATAACAGTGTAACTGTCATACTAAATATGAAAGGTTTATAATCATAACTCCAAAACCAAATATGAAATGTGTCTTAAAAAGCCTTTAATATTGAATTTATGTAAGTTTTAGCAGAATCAGGTATTTTGGAAAGAATCCCAAATACAAATATTAGATTTTACTGGCCTCATATTGGTCACACTCAAAATGACAGTTTTTGAAGCATAACTCCAAAAATACACATGCAAAATGTCTAATAATGCCTGAAAAAATGCATCTTCGAGAGATTTCCTGAAAAAAAACATTTGGTAAGGTTTGCAAAAACAAAATTTAATTTGTTACTCAATTTGACAGTAATGTACTTAGAATCCTGAGATAATGCGAAAAAAGCAATAAAAATGTATTCCAACATAATTCCTAATCCAAACATGCAAAAAGTCTAAAAATGTCTGTGATATTGAATACATGTGAGTTTTACTAGATACAGTTGTTTTTCTATGGTTTGCAAATACAAAAATGAGGTTTTACTCAATATGACTGTATACTGTAACACTCAATATGACAGTTATTTAAACATAACTCCTACACCACACATGAAAAATGGCTAATAATGCCTGAAATAATGCATCTTTGGGAGTTTTACTCGAAACATATGCTTTTTTAAATCTTGCAAATGCCAAAAGTAGTTTTTTACTCAATATGACTATAATAGTCTAAAAATCCTGAGATAATGCGAAAAAAGCAATAAAAATTTATTCAAACATAACTTCTAAACAACACTTGCAAAATGGCTAATAATAGCCAGAGATATGTTTTTTTGTTAGTTGTACTAGAAAAATTATCTTTTGTAAGGTTTGCAAAGACACAAGTTAGTTTTTTTATTCAATATAACAGTGTAACTGTCATACTAAATATGAAAGGTTTATAATCATAACTCCAAAACCAAATATGAAATGTGTCTTAAAAAGCCTTTAATATTGAATTTATGTAAGTTTTAGCAGAATCAGGTATTTTGGAAAGAATCACAAATACAAATATTAGATTTTACTGGCCTCATATTGGTCACACTCAAAATGACAGTTTTTGAAGCATAACTCCAAAACTGCACATGCAAAATGTCTAATAATGCCTGAAAAATTGCATCTTTGAGAGTTTTCCTGAAAAAAAAAACCATTTGATAAGGTTTGCAAAAACAAAATTTGATTCGTTACTCAATTTGACAGTAATGTACTTAGAATCCTGAGATAATGCGAAAAAAGCAATAAAAATGTATTCCAACATAATTTCTAAATCCAAACGTGCAAAATGTCTAAAAATGCCCGTGATATTGAATACATGTGAGTTTTACTAGATGCAGTTGTTTTTCTATGGTTTGCAAATACAAAAATGAGGTTTTACTCAATATGACTGTATACTGTAACACTCAATATGACAGTTATTTAAACATAACTCCTACACCACACATGAAAAATGGCTAATAATGCCTGAAAAATTGCATCTTTGGGAGTTTTACTCGAAACACATGCTTTTTTAAATCTTGCAAATGCAAAAAGTAGTTTTTTATTCAATGTGACTATAATAGTCTTACAATCCTGAGATAATGCGAAAAAAGCAAAAAAAATGTATTCAAACATAACTTCTAAACAACACATGCAAAATGGCTAATAATGCCTAGAGATATGTTTTTTGGTTAGTTGTACTAGAAAAATGATATTTTGTAAGGTTTGCAAAGACACAAGTTTGTTTTTTTATTCAATATAACAGTGTAACTGTCATACTAAATATGAAAGGTTTATAATCATAACTTCAAAACCAAATATGAAATTTGTCTTAAAAAGCCTTTAATATTGAATTTATGTAAGTTATAGCAGAATCAGGTATTTTGGAAAGAATCACAAATACAAATATTAGATTTTACTGGCCTCATATTGGTCACACTCAAAATGACAGTTTTTGAAGCATAACTCCAAAACTGCACATGCAAAGTGTCTAATAATGCCTGAAAAATTGCATCTTTCAGAGTTTTCCTGAAAAAAAAACATTTGGTAAGGTTTGCAAAAACAAAATTTGATTTGTTACTCAATTTGACAGTAATGTACTTAGAATCCTGAGATAATGCGAAAAAAGCAATAAAAATGTATTCCAACATAATTCTAAATCCAAACGTGCAAAATGTCTAAAAATGCCTGTGATATTGAATACATGTGAGTTTTACTAGATACAGTTGTTTTTCTATGGTTTGCAAATACAAAAATAATGTTTTACTCAATATGACTGTATACTGTAACACTCAATATGACAGCTATTTAAACATAACTCCAACAACACACATGAAAAATGGCTAATAATGCCTGAAATAATGCATCTTTGGGAGTTTTACTCGAAACATATGCTTTTTTAAATCTTGCAAATGCAAAAAGTAGTTTTTTACTCAATATGACTATAATAGTCTTAGAATCCTGAGATAATGCGAAAAAAGCAATAAAAATGTATTCAAACATAACTTCTAAACAACACATGCAAAATGGCTAATAATAGCTAGAGATATGTTTTTTTGTTAGTTGTACTAGAAAAATGATCTTTTTTAAGGTTTGCAAAGACACAAGTTAGTTTTTTTATTCAATATAACAATGTAACTGTCATACTAAATATGAAAGGTTTATAATCATAACTCCAAAACCAAATATGAAATGTGTCTTAAAAAGCCTTTAATATTGAATTTATGTAAGTTTTAGCAGAATCAGGTATTTTGGAAAGAATCACAAATACAAATATTAGATTTTACTGGCCTCATATTGGTCACACTCAAAATGACAGTTTTTGAAGCATAACTCCAAAAATACACATGCAAAATGTCTAATAATGCCTGAAAAAATGCATCTTCGAGAGTTTTCCTGAAAAAAAACATTTGGTAAGGTTTGCAAAAATAAAATTTAATTTGTTACTCAATTTGACAGTAATGTACTTAGAATCCTGAGATAATGCGAAAAAAGCAATAAAAATGTATTCCAACATAATTCCTAATCAAAACATGCAAAAAGTCTAAAAAATGCCTGTGATATTGAATACATGTGAGTTTTACTAGATACAGTTGTTTTTCTATGGTTTGCAAATACAAAAATGAGGTTTTACTCAATATGCCTGTTTACTGTAACACTCAATATGACAGTTATTTAAACACAACTCCTACACCACACATGAAAAATGGCTAATAATGCCTGAAATAATGCATCTTTGGGAGTTTTACTCGAAACATATGCTTTTTTAAATCTTGCAAATGCAAAAAGTAGTTTTTTACTCAATATGACTATAATGTTCTTAGAATCCTGAGATAATTTGAAAAAAGCAATACAATTGTATTTAAACATAACTTCTAAACAACACATGAAAAATGACTGATATTACCTTGAGATATGTATTTGTGTTAGTTGTACTAGAAAAATGATATTTTGTAAGGTTTGCAAAGACACAAGTTTGTTTTTTTATTCAATATAACAGTGTAACTGTCATACTAAATATGAAAGGTTTATAATCATAACTTCAAAACCAAATATGAAATTTGTCTTAAAAAGCCTTTAATATTGAATTTATGTAAGTTTTAGCAGAATCAGGTATTTTGGAAAGAATCACAAATACAAATATTAGATTTTACTGGCCTCATATTGGTCACACTCAAAATGACAGTTTTTGAAGCATAACTCCAAAACTGCACATGCAAAGTGTCTAATAATGCCTGAAAAATTGCATCTTTCAGAGTTTTCCTGAAAAAAAAAATTTGGTAAGGTTTGCAAAAACAAAATTTGATTTGTTACTCAATTTGACAGTAATGTACTTAGAATCCTGAGATAATGCGAAAAAAGCAATAAAAATGTATTCCAACATAATTCTAAATCCAAACGTGCAAAATGTCTAAAAATGCCTGTGATATTGAATACATGTGAGTTTTACTAGATACAGTTGTTTTTCTATGGTTTGCAAATACAAAAATAATGTTTTACTCAATATGACTGTATACTGTAACACTCAATATGACAGCTATTTAAACATAACTCCAACAACACACATGAAAAATGGCTAATAATGCCTGAAATAATGCATCTTTGGGAGTTTTACTCGAAACATATGCTTTTTTAAATCTTGCAAATGCAAAAAGTAGTTTTTTACTCAATATGACTATAATAGTCTTAGAATCCTGAGATAATGCGAAAAAAGCAATAAAAATGTATTCAAACATAACTTCTAAACAACACATGCAAAATGGCTAATAATAGCTAGAGATATGTTTTTTTGTTAGTTGTACTAGAAAAATGATCTTTTTTAAGGTTTGCAAAGACACAAGTTAGTTTTTTTATTCAATATAACAATGTAACTGTCATACTAAATATGAAAGGTTTATAATCATAACTCCAAAACCAAATATGAAATGTGTCTTAAAAAGCCTTTAATATTGAATTTATGTAAGTTTTAGCAGAATCAGGTATTTTGGAAAGAATCACAAATACAAATATTAGATTTTACTGGCCTCATATTGGTCACACTCAAAATGACAGTTTTTGAAGCATAACTCCAAAAATACACATGCAAAATGTCTAATAATGCCTGAAAAAATGCATCTTCGAGAGTTTTCCTGAAAAAAAACATTTGGTAAGGTTTGCAAAAATAAAATTTAATTTGTTACTCAATTTGACAGTAATGTACTTAGAATCCTGAGATAATGCGAAAAAAGCAATAAAAATGTATTCCAACATAATTCCTAATCAAAACATGCAAAAAGTCTAAAAAATGCCTGTGATATTGAATACATGTGAGTTTTACTAGATACAGTTGTTTTTCTATGGTTTGCAAATACAAAAATGAGGTTTTACTCAATATGACTGTTTACTGTAACACTCAATATGACAGTTATTTAAACACAACTCCTACACCACACATGAAAAATGGCTAATAATGCCTGAAATAATGCATCTTTGGGAGTTTTACTCGAAACATATGCTTTTTTAAATCTTGCAAATGCAAAAAGTAGTTTTTTACTCAATATGACTATAATGTTCTTAGAATCCTGAGATAATTTGAAAAAAGCAATACAATTGTATTTAAACATAACTTCTAAACAACACATGAAAAATGACTGATATTACCTTGAGATATGTATTTGTGTTAGTTGTACTAGAAAAATGATCTTTTGTAAGGTTTGCAAAGACACAAGTTAGTTTTTTTATTCAATATAACAGTGTAACTGTCATAATAAATATGAAAGGTTTATAATCATAACTCCAAAACCGAACATGAAATGTGTTTAAAAAAGCCTGTAATATTGAATTTATGTGAGTTTTAGCAGAATCAGGTATTTTGGAAAGGTTCACAAATACAAAAATTAGGTTTTACTGGCCTCATATTGGTCACACTCAAAATGACAGTTTTTGAAACATAACTCCAAAAATACACATGCGAAATGTCTAATAATGCCTGAAGAAATGCATCTTTGAGAGTTTTCCTGAAAAAAAAAACATTTGGTGAGGTTTGCAAATTTTTTTATTTTTTTTACTTAATTCGACAGCAATGTATATAGGATCCTGAGATAATGCGAAAAAAGCAATAAAAAAGGCATTCCAGCATAATTCCTAATTCAAACATGCAAAATGTCTAAAAATGCCTGTGATATTGAATACTTGTGAGTTTTACTAGATACAGATGTTTTTCAATGGTTTGCAAACACAAAAATGAGGTTTTACCCAATATGACTGTATACTGTAACACTCAATATGACAGTTATTTAAACATAACTCCTACACCACACATGAAAAATAGCTAATAATGCCTGAAATAATGCATCTTTGGGAGTTTTACTCAAAACATATGCTTTTTTATATTTTGCAAATGCAAAAAGTAGTTTTTTACTCAGTATGACTATAATAGTCTTACAATCCTAAAATAATGCGAAAAAAGCAATAAAAATGTATTCAAACATATTTTCTAAACGACACATGCAAAATGGCTAATAATGCCTAGAGATATGTTTTTTTGTTAGTTGTACTAGAAAAATGATCTTTTGTAAGGTTTGCAAAGACATAAGTTAGTTTTTTTAATTCAGTATAACAGTATAACTGTCATACTAAATATGAAAGGTTTATAATCATAACTCCAAAACCAAACATGAAATTTGACTTAAAAAGCCTGTAATATTGAATTCATGTGAAACATAACTCCAAAAATACACATGCAAAATTTCTAATAATGCCTGAAGAAATGCATCTTCGAGAGTTTTCCAGAAAGAAAACATTTGGTAAGGTTTGCAAAAACAAAAAGTAATTTTTTACTCAATTTGACAGTAATGTACTTAGAATCCTGAGATAATTTGAAAAAAGCAATACAAATGTATTCCAACATAATTCGTAATCCAAACGTGCAAAATGTCTAAAAATGCCTGTGATATTGAATACATGTGTGTTTTACTATAGTACAGTTGTTTTTCTATGGTTTGCAAATAGAAATGTAGGTTTTACTCAATATGACTGTATACTGTAACACTCAATATGAGAGTTATTTAAACATAACTCCTACACCACACATGAAAAATGGCTAATAATGCCTGAAATAATACATCTTTGGGAGTTTTACTCGGAACATATGCTTTTTTAAATCTTGCAAATGCAAAAAGTATTTTTTACTCAATATGACTATAATGTTCTTAGATTCCTGAGATAATGCGAAAAAGCAATACAAAAGTTTTCAAACATAACTTTTAAACAACACATGCAAAACGGCTAATAATTCCTAGAGATATGTATCTGTGTTAGTTGTAGTAGAAAAATGATCTTTTTTAGGGTTCACTTGGAAAACAAAATCCTATTTGTATGTCTAGTCTACTTTAAATTTCTACTATAATTTTTAAATTTTTTTAAATAGGTTATAAATCTGTAGAATTGAAGACATTATCTGTAAATTAAAAAAACGCCTGTTATTTTAAGTAATATACCAGTAATGACAAACTATGTATATTCCTATTTTTTTTTACAGAAAAATACCAAATTATTTATACATATTATTTTCTGTTTTCTCAAATTACTTTCAATTTCATGTAAAATTACAGTATTTAACTTTAATTAAATATGAAGCTTGTTATATAAAAGTATTTGTTCATACTAACAATCTAACAGTTTTATATGTAATTTTAAGGTAAATCAAATTTTTTCAATATTTTTGTGTATTTTCACACTCAAGTCGAAAAATATATGTAGCCTCTTATAAAAGGTGTATGCTCAAACTGTAATATGACGTACATGAAATACTGCAAGAGATTCTTAATCAACAGTCAACAGCCGTACAGATCATACTGACGGTGGCCGTACAAACAACTTTAACAATGTTACAAATATGCGCCACACTGTGGAGCCACATCAATCAAGACTGACAAACACATTTCAGGAGAACATCGTCACCGTAACACAACATTAACACAACAGAAACAATTCCTAGAACTCCATGTGTTATAATATACACCCCCACCACCTAATCCCGCCCAGCTCAACCAACGTACGGAGGGGGTCGGTGATGTTTTGTGGCACGGGGTTGGGCGGTAGCGGGATTGTAGCCCGGAAGAGTCAGCGCTGCTTGGGCTTGTGGGTATTTGTTATGTTGTGTTTATGTTTTATTACAGTGAGGATGTTTTCCTGAAATGTGTTTATCATTCTTGTTCGATGTGGGTTCACAGCAGTGTGGTGCACATTTGTAACAGTGTTAAAGTTGTTTGTACAGCCACCGTCAGTGTGACCTGTGTGGCTGTTGACCAAGTATATCTTGCAGTCACTTTTCTAATGAACGACGAAACCATGCTCATCACATGCCTCAATTGGCACCCTGATGATTTGATGAATGAGCGTTCAATGAAACCCACCACGGTATTATGTGTCATATTCGCCCGGCCAAACTTTGAGTCAACCCTACATGAGGGTCAGTGAAATTCTTGTGGTGAAATGACAGGAATGGTAAGTATGTCGCTAGGGTGGGATACCCATTCATGCAAGGTTAACCCACTTTGTATCAATTTCCTGCATCCCCAGCTAAAGTCAATGAGACACCCCTGATCCTAACAATTCAGAAAAAATATGTTAAACAATGGTATTTTTCTGTGGAATCGCCAGCATTGTCACTTCACTAAAGGTGGTTGATCGTAATAATTTGGAAAAACTCTTTAGAATAAAGGTATTTTTCTGCAGAACTGTTTGCATCGTCACTTTATTAAAGGTGGTTGATCTTAATAATTTAGTAAAAATCTGTAAAATTACGATATTTCACCCCAAAACGTTTCATGAAAATTTCTGTAAATCGAATATTTTTGATCATTATTTGGTTTACAATGTTTTACTTTAGTTTTATGGTTTTTGTTTGGCAGCCGTCGCTGCCAGTAAATGACCGTTTTTTTACAAAATTTATTTTTACAGTGTTTGCAAAGATAAAAGTTATTTTTTTTTATTCAATATAACAGTAAAACTGTCATACTAAATATGAAAGGTTAATAAACATAACTCCAAAACCAAACATGAAATCTGTCTAAAAAAGCCTGTAATATTGACTTTATGTGAGTTTTACCTGAATTAGGTATTTTGGAAAGGTTCACAAATACAAAAATTTGGTTTTACTGGCCTCACATTGGTCACACTCAATAAGACAGTTTTTGAACCCTATCTCCACAAATACACATAAAAAATTACAAAAAAATGCCTGAAGAAATGTATCTTTGTGAGTTTTACTGGATAAAAAAAACATTTTGTAAGGGTTGCAAAAACAAAAAGAAATGTTTTGTAATGTTAATGTAATTTTAAGGTAAATTAATTTTTTAAAATATTTATGTGTATTTTCACATTCAAGGCGAAAAATATATGTAGCCTCTTATAAAAGGTTTATGCTCAAACTAACATTTACATTTTTTTCCCTGTAATATGACATACATGAGTGACTGCAAGACATACTTAATCAACAATCAAGAGCCTTACAGATCACACTGACGGTGGCCGTACAAAAAACTTTAACAATGTTACAAATATGCGCCAAATTGTGGAGCCACATCAAACAAGAATGACAAACAAATTTCTGGAGAACATCTTCACCGTAACACAACATTAACACAACAGAAACAAAACCCAGAATTCCATGTGTTACAATATACACCCCCACCACCTAACCCCGCCCACCTCAACCAACGCATGGAGGGGGGCAGTGATGTTTTGGGGTGCGGGGTTGGGTGGTAGCAGGGGTGTAGCCCGGAAGAGTCAGCGCTGCATGGGCTTGTGGGTATTTGTTATGTTATGTTGTGTTTATGTTTTTTTACAGTGAGGATGTTTTCCTGAAATGTGTTTATCATTCTTGTTCGATGTAGATTCACAGTGTGGTGCATATTTTGTAACAGTGTTAAAGTTGTTTGTACAGCCACCAGCAGTGTGACCTGTGTGGCTGTTGACCAAGTATGTCTTGCAGTCACTATCACATGCAGGACAATACCGTGCACATCACACTCATCAGTAGGCGTGCTGATGATTTGGTGAATGAACGTATAAAAAATCACCCGGCCAGACTTGGGTCAATCCTACATGAAGGTCAGTAAAATTCTCACAGTGAAATGGTAGGATCAGTAAGTATGTTGCTAGGGTGGGGTGGCCATTCATGCAAGGTGAATCCACTTTGCATCAAGTTCCTGCATCCAGTGGCCCCCCACTAAAGTCAATAAGACACCCCTGATCCTAACTATTCAGAAAAAATCTGTAAAACAATGGTATTTTTCTGAGGAACCGCCAGCATTGTCACTTCACTAAAGGTGGTTGGTCGTAATAATTTGGAAAAACTCTTTAGAATAAAGGTATTTTTCTGCAGAACTGTTTGCATCGTCACTTTATTAAAGGTGGTTGATCTTAATAATTTAGTAAAAATCTGTAAAATTATGATATTTCACCCCAAAACGTTTCATGAAAATTTCTGTAAATATAATATTTTTGATCATTATTTGGTTTACAATGTTTTACTTTAGTTTTATGGTTTTTGTTTGGCAGCCGTAGCTGCCAGTAAATGACCGTTTTTTTACAAAATTTATTATTACAGTGTTTGCAAAGATAAAAGTTAGTTTTTTTTATTCAATATAACAGTAAAACTGTCATACTAATTATGAAAGGTTAATAAACATAACTCCAAAACCAAACATGAAATCTGTCTAAAAAAGCCCGTAATGTTGACTTTATGTGAGTTTTACCTGAATTAGGTATTTTGGAAAGGTTCACAAATACAAAAATTTGGTTTTACTTGCCTCACATTGGTCACACTCAATAAGACCGTTTTTGAACCCTATCGCCAAAAATACACATGCAAAATTACAAAAAAATGCCTGAAGAAATGTATCTTTGTGAGTTTTACAGGATAAAAATAACATTTTGTAAGGGTTGCAAAAACAAAAAGAAATGTTTTACCCAATTTGACAGTAATGTACTTAAAATCCTGAGACAATGCAAAAAGAGCAATAAAAATGTATTCCAACATAATTCCTAATCCAAAGGTGCAAAATGTCTAAAAATGCCTGTGATATTGAATCCATGTGAGTTTTACTAGATACAGTTGATTTCCTATGGTTTGCAAATCCAAAAATTAGGTTTTACTCAATATGACTGTATACTGTAACACTCAATATGACAGTTATTTAAACATAACTCCTACACCACACATGGCTAAAAATTCCTGAAATAATGCATCTTTGGGAGTTTTACTCGAAACGATTGCTTTTTTAAATCTTTGCAATGCAAAAAATTGTTGTTTTACTCAATATGACAATAATGTTCTTGGAATCCTGAGATAATGCGAAAAAAGCAATAAAAATGTTTTCAAACACAACTTTTAAACAACACATGCAAAACGGCTAATAATGCCTAGAGATGTGTATCTTTGTTTGTTGTAGTAGAAAAATGATCATTTGTAGGGTTCACTGTAAAAAAAAAAAAAAAAAATCAAATTTTTATGGTTAGTTTACTCTAAATTTCTACTGTAATTTTTCAATTATTTTTAGATAGGTTGAAAAGCTGTAGAATTGAAAACCATCCATCCCATCCATTTTCTACCGCTTATTCCCTTTCGGGGTCGCGGGGGGCGCTGGCGCCTATCTCAGCTACAATCGGGCGGAAGGCGGGGTACACCCTGGACAAGTCGCCACCTCATCGCAGGGCCAACACAGATAGACAGACAACATTCACACTCACATTCACACACTAGGGCCGATTTAGTGTTGCCAATCAACCTATCCCCAGGTGCATGTCTTTGGAAGTGGGAGGAAGCCGGAGTACCCGGAGGGAACCCACGCATTCACGGGGAGAACATGCAAACTCCACACAGAAAGATCCCGAGCCTGGATTTGAACCCAGGACTGCAGGACCTTCGTATTGTGCGGCAGACGCACTAACCCCTCTGCCACCGTGAAGCCCAGAAAACATGAAAACATGAAAACATTATCTGTAAATAAACAAACCGCCTGTTATTTTGAATAATATACCAGTAATGACGAACTATGTATATTCCTATTTTTTACAGAAAAATACCAAATTAATTATACATATTATTTTCTGTTTTCTCAAATTACTTTCAATTTCATGTAAAATTACAGTAATTAACTTCATATAAATATGTAGCTTGTTATATAAAAGTATTTGTGCATACTAACAATCTAAAAGTTTTATATGTAATTTTAAGGTAAATCAATTTTTTTAAATATTTATGTGTATTTTCACATTCAAGGCGAAAAATATATGTAGCCTCTTATAAAAGGTTTATGCTCAAACTAACAATTACATTTTTTTTCCCTGTGATATGACATACATGAATGACTGCAAGACATACTTAATCAACAGTCAACAGCCTTACAGATCACACTGACGATGGCCGTACAAATGACTTTAACAATGTTACAAATATGCGCCACACTGTAGAGCCACATCAAACAAGAATGACAAACACATTTCAGGGGAACATCTTCACCGTAACACAACATTAACACAACAGAAACAATACCCAGAATTCCATGTGTTACAATACACACCCCCACCACCTAAACCCGCCCACCTCAACAAACGCACGGAGGGGGGCGGTGATGTTTTGGGGCGCGGGGTTGGGTGGTAGCGGGGATGTAGCCCGGAAGAGATAGCGCTGCATGGTTTTGTGGGTATTTGTTATGTTGTGTTTATGTTTTATTACAGTGAAGATGTTTTCCTGAAATGTGTTTATCATTCTTTTTCAATGCGGGTTCACAGTGTGGTGCATATTTGTAACAGTGTTAAAGTTGTTTGTGCAGCCACCGTCAGTGTGACCTGTGTGGCTGTTGACCAAGTATATCTTGCAGTCACTATCATATGCACAACAATACCGTGCACATCACATGCCTCAATTGGCACGCTGATGATTTGGTGAATGAGCGTACAAAAAAGCCCACCGCGTTACTACTTGTCATATTCGCCCGGCCAAGCTTTGAGTCAATCCTATATGAGGGTAGTGAAATTCTCGGGGTGAAATGGTGGGATTGGTAAGTACGTTGCTAGGTTGGGATAGCGATTCATGCAAGGTTAACCCACTTTGTATCAATTTCCTCCATCCACTGGCCCACCGGTAAAGTGAATGAGATACCCCTGATCCTAACAATTCAGAAAAAATCTGTTAAACAATGGTATTTTTCTGTGGAACCGCCAGCATTGTCACTTCACTAAAGGTGATTGATCGTAATAATTTGGAAAAACTCTTTAGAATAAAGGTATTTTTTCTGCAGAACTGTTTGCATCGTCACTTTATTAAAGGTGGTTGATCTTAATAATTTTGTAAAAATCTGTAAAATTACGATATTTCTCCCCAAAACATTTCATAAAAAATTCTGTAAATATAATGTTTTTGATCATTATTTGGTTTACAATGTTTTACTTTAATTTTATGGTTTTTGTTTGGCAGCCGTAGCTGCCAGTAAATGACCGTTTTTTTTACAGAATTTTTTTTTAAAGTGTTTTCAAAGATACAAGTTTGTTTTTTTTATTCGATATAACAGTATTACTGTCATACTAAATATGAAAGGTTCATAAACATAACTCCAAAACCAAACATAAAATCTGTCTAAAAAAGCCTGTATTATTGACTTTATGTGAGTTTTACCTGAATTAGGTATTTTGGAAGGGTTCACAATAACAAAAATTTGGTTTTACTGGCCTCACATTGGTCACACTCAATAAGACAGTTTTTGAACCATATCTCCAAAAATACACATGCGAAATTAAAAAAAAATGCCTGAAGAAATGTATATTTGTGAGTTTTACTGAAAAAAAAAAACATTTTGTAAGGTTTGCAAAAACAAAAAGAAATGTTTTACCCAATTTGACAGTAATGTACTTAAAATCCTGAGATAATGCAAAAAGAGCAATAAAAATGTATTCCAAAATAATTCCTAATCCAAACGTGCAATTTGTCTAAAAAAGCATGTAATATTGATTTTATGCGAGTTTTAGCAGAATCAGGTATTTTTGAAAGAATCACAAATACAAAAATTAGGTTTTACTGGCCTCATATTGGTCACACTCAAAATGACAGTTTTTGAAACATAACTCCAAAAATGCACATGCAAAATGTCTAATAATGCCTGAATAAATGCATCTTTGAGAGTTTTCCTGAAAAAAAAACATTTGGTAAGGTTTGCAAAAACAAAATTTGATTTGTTACTCAATTTGACAGTAATGTACTTAGACTCCTGAGATAATGCGAAAAAAGCAATAAAAATGTATTCCAACATAATTCCTAATCAAAACGTGCAAAATGTCTAAAAATGCCTGTGATATTGAATACATGTGAGTTTTACTAGATACATTTGTTTTTCAATGGTTTGCACATACAAAAATGAGGTTTTACTCAATATGACTGTATACTGTAACACTCAATATGACAGTTTTTTAAACATAACTCCTACACCACACATGAAAAATGGCTAATAATGCCGGAAATAATGCATCTTTGGGAGTTTTACTCGAAACATATGCTTTTTTAAATCTTGCAAATGCAAAAGGTTGTTTTTTACTCAATATGACTATAATGTTCTTAGAATCCTGAGATAATGCGAAAAAAGCAATAAAATTGTATTCAAACATAACTTCTAAACAACACATGCAAAATGGCTAATAATGCCTAGAGATATGTATGTTTGTTAGTTGTACTCGAAAAATAATCTTTTGTAAGGTTTGCAAAGACACAAGTTAGTTTTTTATTCAATATAACAGTGTAATTGTCATACTAAATATAAATGATAAATGGGTTGTACTTGTATAGCGCTTTTCTACCTTCAAGGTACTCAAAGCGCTTTAACACTACTTCCACATTTACCCATTCACACACACATTCACACACTGATGGATGGAGCTGCCATGCAATGCGCTAACCAGCACCCATCAGGAGCAAGGGTGAAGTGTCTTGCTCAGGACACAACTGACGTGACGAGGTTGGTACTAGGTGGGAATTGAACCAGGGACGCTCGGGTTGCGCACGGCCACTCTCCCCACTGCGCCACGCCGTCCCTATGAAATATGAAAAATATGAAATATAAATATGAAAGGTTTATAATCATAACTCCAAAACCAAACATGAAATTTGTCTAAAAAAGCCTGTAATATTGAATTTATGTGAGTTTCAGCAGAATCAGGTATTTTGGAAAGAATCACAAATACAAATATTAGATTTTACTGGCCTCATATTGGTCACACTCAAAATGACAGTTTTTGAAACATAACTCCAAAAATACACATGCAAAATGTCTAATAATGCCCGAAGAAATGCATCTTTGAGAGTTTTCCTGGAAAAAAAACATTTGGTAAGGTTTGCAAAAACAAAATTTGATTTGTTACTCAATTTGACAGCAATGTACTTAGAATCCTGAGATAATGCGAAAAAAGCAATAAAAATGTATTCCAACATAATTTCTAAATCCAAACGTGCAAAATGTCTAAAAATGCCTGTGATATTGAATACATGTGAGTTTTACTAGATGCAGTTGTTTTTCTATGGTTTGCAAATACAAAAATGAGGTTTTACTAAATATGACTGTATACTCTAACACTCAATATGACAGTTATTTAAACATAACTCCTACACCACACATGAAAAATGGCTAATAATGCCTGAAAAAATGCATCTTTGGGAGTTTTACTCGAAACATATGCTTTTTTAAATCTTGCAAATGCAAAAAGTAGTTTTTTACTCTATGTGACTATAATAGTCTTACAATCCTGAGATAATGCGAAAAAAGCAATAAAAATGTATTCAAACATAACTTCTAAACAACACATGCAAAATGGCTAATAATAGCTAGAGATATGTTTTTTTTGTTAGTTGTACTAGAAAAATGATATTTTGTAAGGTTTGCAAAGACACAAGTTAGTTTTTTTATTCAATATAACAGTGTAACTGTCATACTAAATATGAAAGGTTTATAATCATAACTCCAAAACCAAATATGAAATGTGTCTTAAAAAGCCTTTAATATTGAATTTATGTAAGTTTTAGCAGAATCAGGTATTTTGGAAAGAATCACAAATACAAATATTAGATTTTACTGGCCTCATATTGGTCACACTCAAAATGACAGTTTTTGAAGCATAACTCCAAAAATACACATGCAAAATGTCTAATAATGCCTGAAAAAATGCATCTTCGAGAGTTTTCCTGAAAAAAAAACATTTGGTAAGGTTTGCAAAAACAAAATTTAATTTGTTACTCAATTTGACAGTAATGTACTTAGAATCCTGAGATAATGCGAAAAAAGCAATAAAAATGTATTCCAACATAATTCCTAATCCAAACATGCAAAAAGTCTAAAAATGCCTGTGATATTGAATACATGTGAGTTTTAATAGATACAGTTGTTTTTCTATGGTTTGCAAATACAAAAATGAGGTTTTACTCAATATGACTGTATACTCTAACACTCAATATGACAGTTATTTAAACATAACTCCTACACCACACATGAAAAATGGCTAATAATGCCTGAAAAAATGCATCTTTGGGAGTTTTACTCGAAACATATGCTTTTTTAAATCTTGCAAATGCAAAAAGTAGTTTTTTACTCAATGTGACTATAATAGTCTTACAATCCTGAGATAATGCGAAAAAAGCAATAAAAATGTATTCAAACATAACTTCTAAACAACACATGCAAAATGGCTAATAATGCCTAGAGATATGTTTGTTGGTTAGTTGTACTAAAAAAATGATATTTTGTAAGGTTTGCAAAGACACAAGTTAGTTTTTTTATTCAATAATAACAGTGTAACTGTCATACTAAATATGAAAGGTTTATAATCATAACTCCAAAACCAAATATGAAATGTGTCTTAAAAAGCCTTTAATATTGAATTTATTTAAGTTTTACCAAAATCAGGTATTTTGGAAAGAATCACAAATACAAATATTAGATTTTACTGGCCTCATATTGGTCACACTCAAAATGACAGTTTTTGAAACATAACTCCAAAAATACACATGCAAAATGTCTAATAATGCCCGAAGAAATGCATCTTTGAGAGTTTTCCTGAAAAAAAAAAACATTTGGTAAGGTTTGCAAAAACAAAATTTGATTTGTTACTCAATTTGACAGTAATGTACTTAGAATCCTGAGATAATGCGAAAAAAGCAATAAAATGTATTCCAACATAATTCCTAATCCAAACGTGCAAAATGTCTAAAAATGCCTGTGATATTGAATATTTTTGAGTTTTACTAGATACAGATGATTTTCTATGGTTTGTAAATACAAAAATGAGGTTTTACTCAATATGACTGTATACTGTAACACTCAATATGACAGTTATTTAAACATAACTCCTACACCACACATGACAAATGGCTAAGAATGCCTGAAATAATGCATCTTTGGGAGTTTTACTCGAAACATATGCTTTTTTAAATCTTGCAAATGCAAAAAGTAGTTTTTTACTCAATATGATTATAATAGTCTTACAATCCTGAGATAATGCGAAAAAAGCAATAAAAATGTATTCAAACATAACTTCTAAACAACACATGCAAAATGGCTAATAATAGCTAGAGATATGTTTTTTTGTTAGTTGTACTAGAAAAATGATCTTTTGTAAGGTTTGCAAAGACACAAGTTAGTTTTTTTATTCAATATAACAGTGTAACTGTCATACTAAATATGAAAGGTTTATAATCATAACTCCAAAACCAAATATGAAATGTGTCTTAAAAAGCCTTTAATATTGAATTTATTTAAGTTTTACCAAAATCAGGTATTTTGGAAAGAATCACAAATACAAATATTAGATTTTACTGGCCTCATATTGGTCACACTCAAAATGACAGTTTTTGAAACATAACTCCAAAAATACACATGCAAAATGTCTAATAATGCCCGAAGAAATGCATCTTTGAGAGTTTTCCTGAAAAAAAAAAACATTTGGTAAGGTTTGCAAAAACAAAATTTGATTTGTTACTCAATTTGACAGTAATGTACTTAGAATCCTGAGATAATGCGAAAAAAGCAATAAAAATGTATTCCAACATAATTCCTAATCCAAACGTGCAAAATGTCTAAAAATGCCTGTGATATTGAATATTTTTGAGTTTTACTAGATACAGATGATTTTCTATGGTTTGTAAATACAAAAATGAGGTTTTACTCAATATGACTGTATACTGTAACACTCAATATGACAGTTATTTAAACATAACTCCTACACCACACATGAAAAATGGCTAATAATGCCTGAAAAAATGCATCTTTGGGAGTTTTACTCGAAACATATGCTTTTTTAAATCTTGCAAATGCAAAAAGTAGTTTTTTACTCAATATGACTATAATAGTCTTACAATCCTGAGATAGTGCGAAAAAAACAATGAAAATGTCTTCAAACATAACTTCTAAACAACACATGCAAAATGGCTAATAATAGCTAGAGATATGTTTTTTTGTTAGTTGTACTAGAAAAATGATCTTTTGTAAGGTTTGCAAATACACAAGTTAGTTTTTTTATTCAATATAACAGTGTAACTGTCATACTAAATATGAAAGGTTTATAATCATAACTCCAAAACCAAATATGAAATTTGTCTTAAAAAGCCTTTAATATTGAATTTGTGTAAGTTTTAGCAAAATCAGGTATTTTGGAAAGAATCACAGATACAAATATTAGATTTTACTGGCCTCATATTGGTCACACTCAAAATGACAGTTTTTGGCGCATAACTCCAAAAATACACATGCAAAATGTCTAATAATGCCTGAAAAAATGCATCTTCGAGAGTTTTCCTGAAAAAAAACATTTGGTAAGGTTTGCAAAAACAAAATTTGATTTGTTACTCAATTTGACAGTAATGCACTTAGAATCCTGAGATAATGCGAAAAAAGCAATAAAAATGTAGTCCAACGTAATTCCTAATGCAAACGTGCAAAATGTCTAAAAATGCCTGTGATATTGAATACATGTGAGTTTTACTAGATGCAGTTTTTTTTCTATGGTTTGCAAATACAAAAATGAGGTTTTACTCAATATGACTGTATACTGTAACACTCAATATGACAGTTATTTAAACATAACTCCTGCACCACACATGAAAAATGGCTAATAATGCCTGAAAAAATGCATCTTTGGGAGTTTTACTCGAAACATATGCTTTTTTAAATCTTGCAAGTGCAAATAGTAGTTTTTTTTACTCAATATGACTATAATAGTCTTACAATCCTGAGATAATGCGAAAAAAGCATTACAAATGTATTCAAACATAACTTCTGAACAACACATGCAAAATGGCTAATAATGCCTAGAGATATGTTTGTTGGTTAGTTGTACTAGAAAAATGATATTTTGTAAGGTTTGCAAAGACACAAGTTAGTTTTTTTATTCAATATAACAGTGTAACTGTCATACTAAATATGAAAGGTTTATAATCATAACTCCAAAACCAAATATGAAATTCGTCTTTAAAAGCCTTTAATATTGAATTTATGTAAGTTTTAGCAGAATCAGGTATTTTGGAAAGAATCACAAATACAAATATTAGATTTTACTGGCCTCATATTGGTCACACTCAAAATGACAGATTTTGAAACATAACTCCAAAAATACACATGCAAAATGTCTAATAATGCCCGAAGAAATGCATCTTTGAGAGTTTTCCTGGAAAAAAAACATTTGGTAAGGTTTGCAAAAACAAAATTTAATTTGTTACTCAATTTGACAGTAATGTACTTAGAATCCTGAGATAATGCGAAAAAAGCAATAAAAATGTATTCCAACATAATTCCTAATCCAAACATGCAAAAAGTCTAAAAATGCCTGTGATATTGAATACATGTGAGTTTTACTAGATACAGTTGTTTTTCTATGGTTTGCAAATACAAAAATGAGGTTTTACTCAATATGACTGTATACTGTAACACTCAATATGACAGTTATTTAAACATAACTCCTACACCACACATGAAAAATGGCTAATAATGCCTGAAATAATGCATCTTTGGGAGTTTTACTCGAAACATATGCTTTTTTAAATCTTGCAAATGCCAAAAGTAGTTTTTTACTCAATATGACTATAATAGTCTGAAAATCCTGAGATAATGCGAAAAAAGCAATAAAAATTTATTCAAACATAACTTCTAAACAACACTTGCAAAATGGCTAATAATAGCCAGAGATATGTTTTTTTGTTAGTTGTACTAGAAAAATTATCTTTTGTAAGGTTTGCAAAGACACAAGTTAGTTTTTTTATTCAATATAACAGTGTAACTGTCATACTAAATATGAAAGGTTTATAATCATAACTCCAAAACCAAATATGAAATGTGTCTTAAAAAGCCTTTAATATTGAATTTATGTAAGTTTTAGCAGAATCAGGTATTTTGGAAAGAATCACAAATACAAATATTAGATTTTACTGGCCTCATATTGGTCACACTCAAAATGACAGTTTTTGAAGCATAACTCCAAAACTGCACATGCAAAATGTCTAAGAATGCCTGAAAAATTGCATCTTTGAGAGTTTTCCTGAAAAAAAAAACATTTGATAAGGTTTGAAAAAACAAAATTTGCTTCGTTACTCAATTTGACAGTAATGTACTTAGAATCCTGAGATAATGCGAAAAAAGCAATACAAATGTATTCCAACATAATTTCTAAATCCAAACGTGCAAAATGTCTAAAAATGCCCGTGATATTGAATACATGTGAGTTTTACTTGATGCAGTTGTTTTTCTATGGTTTGCAAATACAAAAATGAGGTTTTACTCAATATGACTGTATACTGTAACACTCAATATGACAGTTATTTAAACATAACTCCTACACCACACATGAAAAATGGCTAATAATGACTTAAATAATGCATCTTTGGGAGTTTACTCGAAACATACACTTTTTTAAATCTTGCAAATGCAAAAAGTAGTTTTTTACTCAATATGACTATAATGTTCTTGGAATCCTGAGATAATTTGAAAAAAGGTACAAAATTGTATCAAACATAACTTCTAAACAACACATGCAAAATGGCTAATAATGCCTAGAGATATGTATTTTTGTTAGTTGTACTAGAAAAATGATCTTTTGTAAGGTTTGCAAAGACACAAGTTAGTTTTTTTTATTCAATATAACAGTGTAACTGTCATACTAAATATGAAAGGTTTATAATCATAACTCCAAAACCAAACATGAAATTTGTCTTAAAAAGCCTTTAATATTGAATTTATGTAAGTTTTACCAGAATCAGGTATTTTGGAAAGAATCACAAATACAAATATTACATTTTACTGGCCTCATATTGGTCACACTCAAAAGAACAGTTTTTGAAACATAACTCCAAAAATACACATGCAAAATGTCTAATAATGCCTGAAGAAATGCATCTTTGAGAGTTTTCCTGAAAAAAAAAAAACATTTGGTAAGGTTTGCAAAAACAAAATTTGATTTGTTACTCAATTTTACAGTAATGTACTTAGAATCCTGAGATAATGCGAAAAAGCAATGAAAATGTATTCCAACATAATTCTAAATCCAAACGTGCAAAATGTCTAAAAATGCCTGTGATATTGAATACTTGTGAGTTTTGCTGGATACAGATGTTTTTTTTATGGTTTGCAAATACAAAAATGAGGTTTTACTCAATATGACTGTATTCTGTAACACTCAATATGACAGTTTTTTAAACATAACTCCTACACCACACATGAAAAATAGCTAATAATGCCTGAAATAATGCATCTTTGGGAGTTTTACTCGAAACATATGCTTTTTTAAATCTTGCAAATGCAAAAAGTAGTGTTTTACTCAATATGACTAAAATGTTCTTAGAATCCTGAGATAATTTGAAAAAAGAAATAAAATTGTATTCAAACATAACTTCTAAACAACACATGCAAAATGGCTAATAATGCCTAGAGATATGTTTTTTGGTTAGTTGTCCTAGAAAAATGATCTTTTGTAAGGTTTGCAAAGACACAAGTTAGTTTTTTTATTCAATATAACAGTGTAACTGTCATACTAAATATGAAAGGTTTATAATCATAACTCCAAAACCGAACATGAAATTTGTTTAAAAAAGCCTGTAATATTGAATTTATGTGAATTTCTAGCAGAATCAGGTATTTTGGAAAGGTTCACAAATACAAAAATTAGGTTTTACTGGCCTCATATTGGTCACACTCAAAATGACAGTTTTTGAAACATAACTCCAAAAATAGACATGCAAAATGTCTAATAATGCCTGAAGAAATGCATCTTTGAGAGTTTTCCTGAAAAAAAAAAACATTTGGTGACGTTTGCAAAAAACTTTTTTTTATTTTTTACTCAATTTGACGGCAATGTACATAGGATCCTGAGATAATGCAAAAAAAGCAATGAAAATGTATTCCAACATAATTCCTAATCCAAACATGCAAAATGTCTAATAATGCCTGAAGAAATGCATCTTCGAGAGTTTTCCTGAAAAAAAAAACATTTGGTAAGGTTTGCAAAAACAAAATTTGATTTGTTACTAAATTTGACAGTAATGTACTTAGAATCCTGAGATAATGCGAAAAAAGCAATAAAAATGTATTCCAACATAACTTCTATTAAACACATGCAAAATGGCTAATAATGCCTAGAGATATGTTTTTTTGTTAGTTGTACTAGAACAATTATCTTTTGTAAGGTTTGCAAAGACACAAGTTAGTTTTTTTATTCAATATAACAGTGTAACTGTCATACTAAATATGAAAGGTTTATAATCATAACTCCAAAACCAAATATGAAATTTGTCTTAAAAAGCCTTTAATATTGATATTATGTAAGTTTTAGCAGAATCAGGTATTTTGGAAAGAATCACAAATACAAATATTAGATTTTACTGGCCTCATATTGGTCACACTCAAAATGACAGTTTTTGAAACATAACTCCAAAAATACACATGCAAAATGTCTAATAATGCCTGAAGAAATGCATCTTCGAGAGTTTTCCTGAAAAAAAAAAACATTTGGTAAGGTTAACAAAAACCAAATTTGATTTGTTACTCAATTTGACAGTAATGTACTTAGAATCCTGAGATAATGCGAAAAAAGCAATAAAAATGTATTCCAACATAATTCCTAATCCAAACGTGCAAAAAGTCTAAAAATGCCTGTGATATTGAATACATGTGAGTTTTACTATATACAGTTGTTTTTCTATGGTTTGCAAATACAAAAATGAGGTTTTACTCAATATGACTGTATACTGTAACACTCAATATGACAGTTTTTTAAACATAACTCCTACACCACACATGAAAAATGGCTAATAATGCCTGAAATAATGCATCTTTGGGAGTTTTACTCGAAACATATGCTTTTTTAAATCTTGCAAATGCCAAAAGTAGTTTTTTACTCAATATGACTATAATAGTCTGAGAATCCTGAGATAATGCGAAAAAAGCAATACAAATTTATTCAAACATAACTTCTAAACAACACTTGCAAAATGGCTAATAATAGCCAGAGATATGTTTTTTTGTTAGTTGTACTAGAAAAATGATCTTTTGTAAGGTTTGCAAAGACACAAGTTAGTTTTTTATTCAATATAACAGTGTAACTGTCATACTAAATATGAAAGTTTTATAATCATAACTCCAAAACCAAATTTGATTAAAAAAAACTAACTTGTGTCTTTGTTAACCTTACAAAAGATACTTTCTCTAGTACAACTAACGAAAATGTATATCTCTAGTCATTATTAGCCATGTTGCATGTGTTGTTTGGAAGTTATGTTTGAATACAATTTTATTGCTTTTTTTCGCATTATCTCAGAATTCAAAGAACATTATAGTCATATTGAGTAGAACAACAATTTTTGGCATTGCAAATATTTAAAAAAGCAATCGTTTCGAGTAAAACTCTCAAAGATGCATTATTTCAGACATTATTAGCCATTTTTCATGTGTGGTGTAGGAGTTATGTTTAAGTAACTGTCATATTGAGTGTTACAGTATACAGTCATATTGAATAAAACCTAATTTTTGTATTTGCAAACCATAGAAAAGCAACTGTATCTAGTAAAACTCACATGGATTCAATATCACAGGCATTTTTAGACAATTTGCACGTTTGGATTAGGAATTATGTTGGAATACATTTTTATTGCTCTTTTTGCATTATCTCAGGATTTTAAGTACATTACTGTCAAATTGGGTAAAACATGTATTTTTGTTTTTGCAAACCTTACAAAATGTTTTTTTCCAGTAAAACTCACAAATATACATTTCTTCAGGCATTTTTTTGTAGATGTGCATGTGTATTTTTGGAGATATGGTTCAAAAAACGTCTTATTGAGTGTGACCAATGTGAGGCCAGTAAAACCAAATTTTTGTATTTGAAAACCTTTCCAAAATACCTAATTCAGGTAAAACTCACATAAAGTCAATATTACAGGCTTTTTTAGACAGATTTCATGTTTGGTTTTGGAGTTATGTTTATGAGCCTTTCATATTTAGTATGACAGTAATACTGTTATATCGAATAAAAAAAACACACTTGTATCTTTGAAAACACTGTAAAAATAAATTCTGTAAAAAAACGGTCATTTACTGGCAGCTACGGCTGCCAAACAAAAACCATAAAATTAAACTAAAACATTGTAAACCAAATAATGATCAAAAACATTATATTTACAGAAATTTTCATGAAATGTTTTGGGGAGAAATATCGTTATTTTACAGATTTTTACAATATTATTAAGATCAACCACCTTTAATAAAGTGACGATGCAAACAGTTCTGCAGAAAAAGACCTTTATTCTAAAGAGTTTTTCCAAATTATTACGATCAATCACCTTTAGTGAAGTGAAAATGCTGGCGGTTCCACAGAAAAATACCATTTTTTAACAGATTTTTTCTGAATTGTTAGGATCAGGGGTGTCTCATTCACTTTACCGGTGGGCCACTGGATGCAGGAAATTGATACAAAGTTGGTTAACCTTGCATGAATCACTATCCCAACCTAGCAACGTACTTACCAATCCCACCATTTCACCCCGAGAATTTAACTACCCTCATATAGGATTGACTCAAAGCTTGGCCGGGCGAATACGACAAGTAGTACCGCGGTGGGCTTTTTGGTACACTCATTCACCAAATCATAAGCGTGCCAATTGAGGCATGTGATGTGCACGGTATTGTTGTGCATATGATAGTGACTGCAAGATATACTTGGTCAACAGCCACACAGGTCACACTGACGGTGGCTGCACAAACAACTTTAACACTGTTAAAAATATGCACCACACTGTGAACCCACAATGAACAAGAATGATAAACCCATTTCAGGAAAACATCCTCACTGTAATAAAACATAAACACAACATAACAAATACCCACAAAACCATGCAGCGCTATCTCTTCCGGGCTACATCCCCGCTACCACCCAACACCGCGCCCCAAAACATCACCGCCCCCCTCCGTGCGTTGGTTGAGGTGGGCGGGTTTAGGTGGTGGGGGTGTGTATTGTAACACATGGAATTCTGGGTATTGTTTCTGTTGTGTTAATGTTGTGTTACGGTGAAGATGTTCTCCTGAAATGTGTTTGTCATTCTTGTTTGATGTGGGTCTAGAGTGTGGCGCATATTTGTAACATTGTTAAAGTCGTTTGTACGGCCACTGTCAGTGTGATCTGTAAGGCTGTTGACTGTTGATTAAGTATGTCTTGCAGTCATTCATGTATGTCATATTACAGCGAAAAAAATGTAATAGTTAGTTTGAGCATAAACCTTTTATAAGAGGCTACATATATTTTTCGCCTTGAATGTGAAAATACACATAAATATTAAAAAAATTTGATTTACCTTAAAATTACATATAACATTTTTAGATTGTTAGTATGGACAAATACTTTTAAATAACAAGCTACATATTTAATTAAAGTTAATTACTGTAATTTTACATGAAATACAAAGTAATTTGAGAAAACAGAAAATAATATGTATAATTGATTTGGTATTTTTCTGTAAAAAAATAGAAATATACATAGTTCGTCATTACTGGTATATTATTCAAAATAACAGGCGGTTTGTTTATTTACAGATAATGTCTTGATTTCTACAGTTTTATAACCTATCTAAAAAAATTGAAAAATTACAGTAGAAATTTAGAGTAAACTAAACCATAAAAATTTGATTTTTTTTTTTTTTTACAGTGAACCCTACAAAAGATAATTTTTCTACTACAACTAACAAAGATACACATCTCTAGGCATTATTAGCCCTTTTGCATGTGTTGTTTAAAAGTTGTGTTTGAAAACTTTTTTATTGCTTTTTTCGCATTATCTCAGGATTTCAAGAACATTATTGTCATATTGAGTAAAACAACAATTTTTTGCACTGCAAAGATTTAATAAAGCAATCGTTTTGAGGAAAACTCCCAAAGATGTATTATTTCAGGCATTATTAGCCATGTGTGGTGTAGGAGTTATGTTTAAATAACTGTCATATTGAGTGATACAGTATACAGTCATATTGAGTAAAACCTAATTTTTGTATTTGCAAACCATAGAAAATCAACTATATCTAGTAAAACTCACATGGATTCAATATCACAGGCATGTTTAGACATTTTGCACGTTTGGATGAGGAATAATGTTGGAATACATTTTTATTGCTCTTTTTGCATCATCTCAGGATTTTAAGTACATTACTGTCAAATTGGGTAAAACATTTTGTTTTGTTTTTGCAAACCTTACAAAATGTTTTTTTTATCCAGTAAAACTCACAAAGATACATTTCTTCAGGCATTTTTTTGTAATTTTGCATGTGTATTTTTGGAGATATGGTTCAAAAACCGTCTTATTGAGTGTGACCAATGTGAGGCCAGTAAAACCAAATTTTTGTATTTGTGAACCTTTCCAAAATACCTAATTCAGGTAAAACTCACATAAAGTCAATATTACAGGCTTTTTTAGACAGATTTCATGTTTGGCTTTGGAGTTATGTTTATTAACCTTTCATATTTAGTATGACAGTTTTACTGTTATATTGAATAAAAAAACTAACTTTTATCCCTGCAAACACTGTAAAAATAAATTTTGTAAAAAAACGGTCATTTACTGGCAGCTACGGCTGCCAAACAAAAACCATAAAACTAAAGTAAAACATTGTAAACCAAATAATGATCAAAAATATTACATTTACAGACATTTTCATGAAACGTTTTGGGGTGAAATATCGTAATTTTACAGATTTTTACTAAATTATTAAGATCAACCACCTTTAATAAAGTGACGATGCAAACAGTTCTGCAGAAAAATACCTTTATTCTAAAGAGTTTTTCCAGATTATTACGATCAACCACTTTTAGTGAAGTGACAATGCTGGCGGTTCCACAGAAAAATACCATTGTTTTACAGATTTTTTCTGAATTGTTGGGATCAGGGGTGTCTCAATGACTTTAGCGGGGGTCCACTGGATGCAGGAAATTGATGCAAAGTGGATTCACCTTGCATGAATGGCTACCCCTATATACTTACCGATCCTACCATTTCACTGTGAGAATTTTACTGACCCTCATGTAGGATTGACCCAAAGTCTGGCCGGTTGACTTTTTATACACTCCTTCACCAAATCATCAGCATGTCTACTGATGAGTGTGATGTGCATGGTATTGTCATGCACGTGATAGTGACTGCAAAACATACTTGGTCAACAGCCACACAGGTCACACTGCTGGTGGCTGTACAAACAACTTTAACACTGTTACAAAATATGCACCACACTGTGAATCCACATCGAACAAGAATGATAAAGACATTTCAGGAAAACATCCTCACTGTAACAAAACATAAACACAACATAACATAACAAATACCCACAAGCCCATGCAGCGCTGACTCTTCCGGGCTACACCCCTGCTACCACCCAACCCCGCGCCCCAAAACATCACCGCCCCCCTCCATGCGTTGGTTGAGCTGGGCGGGGTTAGGTGGTGGGGGTGTATATTGTAACACATGGAATTCTGGGTTTTGTTTCTGTTGTGTTAATGTTGTGTTACGGTGAAGATGTTTTCCTGAAATGTGTTTGTCATTCTTGTTTGATGTGGCTCCACAATGTGGCGCATATTTGTAACATTGTTAAAGTTGTTTGTACGGCCACCGTCAGTGTGATTTGTAAGGCTGTTGACTGTTGATTAAGTATGTATTGCAGTCACTCATGTATGTCATATTACAGGGAAAGAAATGTAAATGTTAGTTAGAGCATAAACCTTTTATAAGAGGCTACATATATTTTTCGCCTTGAATGTGAAAATAAACATAAATATTAAAAAAATAATAATTTACCTTAAAATTACATTAACATAACAAAACATTTCTTTTTGTTTTTGCAAACCTTACAAAATGTTTTTTTTTCCAGTAAAACTCACAAAGATACATTTCTTCAGGCATTTTTTGGTAATTTTGCATGTGTATTTTTGGAGATATGGTTCAAAAACTGTCTTATTCAGTGTGACCAATGTGTGGCCAGTAAAACCAAATTGTTGTATTTGTGAACCTTTCCAAAATACTTAATTCAGGTAAAACTCACATAAAGTCAATATTACAGGCTTTTTTAGACAGATTTCATGTTTGGTTTTGGAGTTATGTTAATGAACCTTTCATATTTAGTATGACAGTTATACTGTTATATTAAATAAAAAAAAATTGTATCTTTGCAAACACTGTAAAAATAAATTCTGTAAAAAAACGGTCATTTACTGGCAGCTACGGCTGCCAAACAAAAACCATAAAATTAAACTAAAACATTGTAAACCAAATAATGATCAAAAACATTATATTTACAGAAATTTTCATGAAATGTTTTGGGGAGAAATATCGTTATTTTACAGATTTTTACAATATTATTAAGATCAACCACCTTTAATAAAGTGACGATGCAAACAGTTCTGCAGAAAAAGACCTTTATTCTAAAGAGTTTTTCCAAATTATTACGATCAATCACCTTTAGTGAAGTGAAAATGCTGGCGGTTCCACAGAAAAATACCATTTTTTAACAGATTTTTTCTGAATTGTTAGGATCAGGGGTGTCTCATTCACTTTACCGGTGGGCCACTGGATGCAGGAAATTGATACAAAGTTGGTTAACCTTGCATGAATCACTATCCCAACCTAGCAACGTACTTACCAATCCCACCATTTCACCCCGAGAATTTAACTACCCTCATATAGGATTGACTCAAAGCTTGGCCGGGCGAATACGACAAGTAGTACCGCGGTGGGCTTTTTGGTACACTCATTCACCAAATCATAAGCGTGCCAATTGAGGCATGTGATGTGCACGGTATTGTTGTGCATATGATAGTGACTGCAAGATATACTTGGTCAACAGCCACACAGGTCACACTGACGGTGGCTGCACAAACAACTTTAACACTGTTAAAAATATGCACCACACTGTGAACCCACAATGAACAAGAATGATAAACCCATTTCAGGAAAACATCCTCACTGTAATAAAACATAAACACAACATAACAAATACCCACAAAACCATGCAGCGCTATCTCTTCCGGGCTACATCCCCGCTACCACCCAACACCGCGCCCCAAAACATCACCGCCCCCCTCCGTGCGTTGGTTGAGGTGGGCGGGTTTAGGTGGTGGGGGTGTGTATTGTAACACATGGAATTCTGGGTATTGTTTCTGTTGTGTTAATGTTGTGTTACGGTGAAGATGTTCTCCTGAAATGTGTTTGTCATTCTTGTTTGATGTGGGTCTAGAGTGTGGCGCATATTTGTAACATTGTTAAAGTCGTTTGTACGGCCACTGTCAGTGTGATCTGTAAGGCTGTTGACTGTTGATTAAGTATGTCTTGCAGTCATTCATGTATGTCATATTACAGCGAAAAAAATGTAATAGTTAGTTTGAGCATAAACCTTTTATAAGAGGCTACATATATTTTTCGCCTTGAATGTGAAAATACACATAAATATTAAAAAAATTTGATTTACCTTAAAATTACATATAACATTTTTAGATTGTTAGTATGGACAAATACTTTTAAATAACAAGCTACATATTTAATTAAAGTTAATTACTGTAATTTTACATGAAATACAAAGTAATTTGAGAAAACAGAAAATAATATGTATAATTGATTTGGTATTTTTCTGTAAAAAAATAGAAATATACATAGTTCGTCATTACTGGTATATTATTCAAAATAACAGGCGGTTTGTTTATTTACAGATAATGTCTTGATTTCTACAGTTTTATAACCTATCTAAAAAAATTGAAAAATTACAGTAGAAATTTAGAGTAAACTAAACCATAAAAATTTGATTTTTTTTTTTTTTTACAGTGAACCCTACAAAAGATAATTTTTCTACTACAACTAACAAAGATACACATCTCTAGGCATTATTAGCCCTTTTGCATGTGTTGTTTAAAAGTTGTGTTTGAAAACTTTTTTATTGCTTTTTTCGCATTATCTCAGGATTTCAAGAACATTATTGTCATATTGAGTAAAACAACAATTTTTTGCACTGCAAAGATTTAATAAAGCAATCGTTTTGAGGAAAACTCCCAAAGATGTATTATTTCAGGCATTATTAGCCATGTGTGGTGTAGGAGTTATGTTTAAATAACTGTCATATTGAGTGATACAGTATACAGTCATATTGAGTAAAACCTAATTTTTGTATTTGCAAACCATAGAAAATCAACTATATCTAGTAAAACTCACATGGATTCAATATCACAGGCATGTTTAGACATTTTGCACGTTTGGATGAGGAATAATGTTGGAATACATTTTTATTGCTCTTTTTGCATCATCTCAGGATTTTAAGTACATTACTGTCAAATTGGGTAAAACATTTTGTTTTGTTTTTGCAAACCTTACAAAATGTTTTTTTTATCCAGTAAAACTCACAAAGATACATTTCTTCAGGCATTTTTTTGTAATTTTGCATGTGTATTTTTGGAGATATGGTTCAAAAACCGTCTTATTGAGTGTGACCAATGTGAGGCCAGTAAAACCAAATTTTTGTATTTGTGAACCTTTCCAAAATACCTAATTCAGGTAAAACTCACATAAAGTCAATATTACAGGCTTTTTTAGACAGATTTCATGTTTGGCTTTGGAGTTATGTTTATTAACCTTTCATATTTAGTATGACAGTTTTACTGTTATATTGAATAAAAAAACTAACTTTTATCCCTGCAAACACTGTAAAAATAAATTTTGTAAAAAAACGGTCATTTACTGGCAGCTACGGCTGCCAAACAAAAACCATAAAACTAAAGTAAAACATTGTAAACCAAATAATGATCAAAAATATTACATTTACAGACATTTTCATGAAACGTTTTGGGGTGAAATATCGTAATTTTACAGATTTTTACTAAATTATTAAGATCAACCACCTTTAATAAAGTGACGATGCAAACAGTTCTGCAGAAAAATACCTTTATTCTAAAGAGTTTTTCCAGATTATTACGATCAACCACTTTTAGTGAAGTGACAATGCTGGCGGTTCCACAGAAAAATACCATTGTTTTACAGATTTTTTCTGAATTGTTGGGATCAGGGGTGTCTCAATGACTTTAGCGGGGGTCCACTGGATGCAGGAAATTGATGCAAAGGGGATTCACCTTGCATGAATGGCTACCCCTATATACTTACCGATCCTACCATTTCACTGTGAGAATTTTACTGACCCTCATGTAGGATTGACCCAAAGTCTGGCCGGTTGACTTTTTATACACTCCTTCACCAAATCATCAGCATGTCTACTGATGAGTGTGATGTGCATGGTATTGTCATGCACGTGATAGTGACTGCAAAACATACTTGGTCAACAGCCACACAGGTCACACTGCTGGTGGCTGTACAAACAACTTTAACACTGTTACAAAATATGCACCACACTGTGAATCCACATCGAACAAGAATGATAAAGACATTTCAGGAAAACATCCTCACTGTAACAAAACATAAACACAACATAACATAACAAATACCCACAAGCCCATGCAGCGCTGACTCTTCCGGGCTACACCCCTGCTACCACCCAACCCCGCGCCCCAAAACATCACCGCCCCCCTCCATGCGTTGGTTGAGCTGGGCGGGGTTAGGTGGTGGGGGTGTATATTGTAACACATGGAATTCTGGGTTTTGTTTCTGTTGTGTTAATGTTGTGTTACGGTGAAGATGTTTTCCTGAAATGTGTTTGTCATTCTTGTTTGATGTGGCTCCACAATGTGGCGCATATTTGTAACATTGTTAAAGTTGTTTGTACGGCCACCGTCAGTGTGATTTGTAAGGCTGTTGACTGTTGATTAAGTATGTATTGCAGTCACTCATGTATGTCATATTACAGGGAAAGAAATGTAAATGTTAGTTAGAGCATAAACCTTTTATAAGAGGCTACATATATTTTTCGCCTTGAATGTGAAAATAAACATAAATATAAAAAAAATAATAATTTACCTTAAAATTACATTAACATTACAAAACATTTCTTTTTGTTTTTGCAAACCTTACAAAATGTTTTTTTTCCAGTAAAACTCACAAAGATACATTTCTTCAGGCATTTTTTTGTAATTTTGCATGTGTATTTTTGGAGATATGGTTCAAAAACTGTCTTATTCAGTGTGACCAATGTGTGGCCAGTAAAACCAAATTGTTGTATTTGTGAACCTTTCCAAAATACTTAATTCAGGTAAAACTCACATAAAGTCAATATTACAGGCTTTTTTAGACAGACTTCATGTTTGGTTTTGGAGTTATGTTAATGAACCTTTCATATTTAGTATGACAGTTATACTGTTATATTAAATAAATAAAAATTGTATCTTTGCAAACACTGTAAAAATAAATTCTGTAAAAAAACGGGCATTTACTGGCAGCTACGGCTACCAAACAAAAACCATAAAATTAAAGTAAAACATTGTAAACCAAATAATGATCAAAAACATTATATTTACAGAAATTTTCATGAAATGTTTTGGGGAGAAATATCGTAATTTTACAGATTTTTACTAAATTATTAAGATCAACCACCTTTAATAAAGTGACGATGCAAACAGTTCCGCAGAAAAAAAAAAAACTTTATTCTTCAGAGTTTTTCCAAATTATTACGATCAACCACCTTTAGTGAAGTGACAATGCTGGCGGTTCCACAGAAAAATACCATTGTTTAACCGATTTTTTCTGAATTGTTAGGATCAGGGGTATCTCATTGACTTTAGCTGGGGGCCACTGGATGCAGGAAATTGATACAAAGTGGGTTAAACTTGCATGAATGGCTATCCAACCCTAGCTACATACTTACCATTCCTATCATTTCACCACGAGAATTTCACTGACCCTCATGTAGGGTTGACTCAAAGTTTGGCCGGGCGACTATGACACGTAATACCGCGGTGGGTTTTATTGAACGCTCATTCATTAAATCATCAGCGTGCCAATTGAGGCATGTGATGAGCACGGTTTTGTCGTTCATTTGAAAAGTGACTGCAAGATATACTTGGTCAACAGCCACACAGGTCACACTGATGGTGGCTGTACAAACAACTTTAACACTGTTACAAATATGCACCACACTGTGAACCCACATCAAAAAAGAATGATAAACACATTTCAGGAAAACATCCTCACTGTAATAAAACATAAACACAACATAACAAATACCCAGAAGCCCAAGCAGCGCTGACTCTTCCGGGCTACAATCCCGCTACCGCCCAACACCGTGCCCCAAAACATCACCGACCCCCTCCGTGCGTTGGTTGAGCTGGGCGGGGTTAGGTGGTGGGGGTGTATATTGTAACACATGGAATTCTAGGAATTGTTTCTGTTGTTTTAATGTTGTGTTACGGTGACGATGTTCTCCTGAAATGTGTTTGTCAGTCTTGTTTGATGTGGCTCCACAGTGTGGCGCATATTTGTAACATTGTTAAAGTCGTTTGTACGGCCACCGTCAGTGTGATCTGTAAGGCTGTTGACTGTTGATTAAGTATGTCTTGCAGTCATTCATGTATGTCATATTACAGGGAAAAAAATGTAATAGTTAGTTTGAGCATAAACCTTTTATTAGAGGCTACATATATTTTTTCGCCTTGAATGTGAAAATACACATAAATATTAAAAAAATTTGATTTATCTTAAAATTACATATAAAACTTTTGGATTGTTAGTATGGACAAATACTTTTATATAACAAGCTACATATTTAATTTAAGTTAATTACTGTAATTTTACATTTACATGTCTGTAAATGTAATATTTTTGAACATTATTTGGTTCACAACGATTGCTTTTTTAAATCTTTGCAATGCCAAAAATTGTTGTTCTACTCAATATGACTATAATGTTCTTTGAATTCTGAGATAATGCAAAAAAAGCAATAAAATTGTATTCAAACATAACTTCCAAACAACACATGCAAAATGGCTAATAATGACTAGAGGTATGAATTTTCGTTTGTTGTACTAAAACAATGGTATTTTTCTGTGGAACCGCCAGCATTGTCACTTCACTAAAAGTGGTTGATCGTAATAATCTGGAAAAACTCTTTAGAATAAAGGTATTTTTCTGCAGAACTGTTTGCATCGTCACTTTATTAAAGGTGGTTGATCTTAATAATTTAGTAAAAATCTGTAAAATTACGATATTTCACCCCAAAACGTTTCATGAAAATGTCTGTAAATGTAATATTTTTGATCATTATTTGGTTTACAATGTTTTACTTTAGTTTTATGGTTTTTGTTTGGCAGCCGTAGCTGCCAGTAAATGACCGTTTTTTTACAAAATTTATTTTTACAGTGTTTGCAAGGATAAAAGTTTGTTTTTTTATTCAATATAACAGTAAAACTGTCATACTAAATATGAAAGGTTAATAAACATAACTCCAAAGCCAAACATGAAATCTGTCTAAAAAAGCATGTAATATTGACTTTATGTGAGTTTTACCTGAATTAGGTATTTTGGAAAGGTTCACAAATACAAAAATTTGGTTTTACTGGCCTCACATTGGTCACACTCAATAAGACGGTTTTTGAACCATATTTCCAAAAATACACATGCAAAATTACAAAAAAATGCCTGAAGAAATGTATCTTTGTGAGTTTTACTGGATAAAAAAAACATTTTGTAAGGTTTGCAAAAACAAAACAAAATGTTTTACCCAATTTGACAGTAATGTACTTAAAATCCTGAGATGATGCAAAAAGAGCAATAAAAATGTATTCCAACATTATTCCTCATCCAAACGTGCAAAATGTCTAAACATGCCTGTGATATTGAATCCATGTGAGTTTTACTAGATATAGTTGATTTTCTATGGTTTGCAAATACAAAAATTAGGTTTTACTCAATATGACTGTATACTGTATCACTCAATATGACAGTTATTTAAACATAACTCCTACACCACACATGGCTAATAATGCCTGAAATAATGCATCTTTGGGAGTTTTCCTCAAAACGATTGCTTTTTTAAATCTTTGCAGTGCAAAAAATTGTTGTTTTACTCAATATGACAATAATGTTCTTGAAATCCTGAGATAATGCGAAAAAAGCAATAAAAAAGTTTTCAAACACAACTTTTAAACAACACATGCAAAAGGGCTAATAATGCCTAGAGATGTGTATCTTTGTTAGTTGTAGTAGAAAAAATATCTTTTGTAGGGTTCACTGTAAAAAAAAAAAAAATCAAATTTTTATGGTTTAGTTTACTCTAAATGTCTACTGTAATTTTTCAATTTTTTTAGATAGGTTATAAAACTGTAGAAATCAAGACATTATCTGTAAATAAACAAACCGCCTGTTATTTTGAATAATATACCAGTAATGACGAACTATGTATATTTCTATTTTTTTACAGAAAAATACCAAATCAATTATACATATTATTTTCTGTTTTCTCAAATTACTTTGTATTTCATGTAAAATTACAGTAATTAACTTTAATTAAATATGTAGCTTGTTATTTAAAAGTATTTGTCCATACTAACAATCTAAAAATGTTATATGTAATTTTAAGGTAAATCAAATTTTTTTAATATTTATGTGTATTTTCACATTCAAGGCGAAAAATATATGTAGCCTCTTATAAAAGGTTTATGCTCAAACTAACTATTACATTTTTTTCGCTGTAATATGACATACACGAATGACTGCAAGACATACTTAATCAACAGTCAACAGCCTTACAGATCACACTGACAGTGGCCGTACAAACGACTTTAACAATGTTACAAATATGCGCCACACTCTAGACCCACATCAAACAAGAATGACAAACACATTTCAGGAGAACATCTTCACCGTAACACAACATTAACACAACAGAAACAATACCCAGAATTCCATGTGTTACAATACACACCCCCACCACCTAAACCCGCCCACCTCAACCAACGCACGGAGGGGGGCGGTGATGTTTTGGGGCGCGGTGTTGGGTGGTAGCGGGGATGTAGCCCGGAAGAGATAGCGCTGCATGGTTTTGTGGGTATTTGTTATGTTGTGTTTATGTTTTATTACAGTGAGGATGTTTTCCTGAAATGGGTTTATCATTCTTGTTCATTGTGGGTTCACAGTGTGGTGCATATTTTTAACAGTGTTAAAGTTGTTTGTGCAGCCACCGTCAGTGTGACCTGTGTGGCTGTTGACCAAGTATATCTTGCAGTCACTATCATATGCACAACAATACCGTGCACATCACATGCCTCAATTGGCACGCTTATGATTTGGTGAATGAGTGTACCAAAAAGCCCACCGCGGTACTACTTGTCGTATTCGCCCGGCCAAGCTTTGAGTCAATCCTATATGAGGGTAGTTAAATTCTCGGGGTGAAATGGTGGGATTGGTAAGTACGTTGCTAGGTTGGGATAGTGATTCATGCAAGGTTAACCAACTTTGTATCAATTTCCTGCATCCAGTGGCCCACCGGTAAAGTGAATGAGACACCCCTGATCCTAACAATTCAGAAAAAATCTGTTAAAAAATGGTATTTTTCTGTGGAACCGCCAGCATTTTCACTTCACTAAAGGTGATTGATCGTAATAATTTGGAAAAACTCTTTAGAATAAAGGTATTTTTCTGCAGAACTGTTTGCATCGTCACTTTATTAAAGGTGGTTGATCTTAATAATATTGTAAAAATCTGTAAAATAACGATATTTCTCCCCAAAACATTTCATGAACATTTCTGTAAATATAATGTTTTTGATCATTATTTGGTTTACAATGTTTTAGTTTAATTTTATGGTTTTTGTTTGGCAGCCGTAGCTGCCAGTAAATGACCGTTTTTTTTACAGAATTTATTTTTACAGTGTTTTCAAAGATACAAGTGTGTTTTTTTTATTCGATATAACAGTATTACTGTCATACTAAATATGAAAGGCTCATAAACATAACTCCAAAACCAAACATGAAATCTGTCTAAAAAAGCCTGTAATATTGACTTTATGTGAGTTTTACCTGAATTAGGTATTTTGGAAAGGTTTTCAAATACAAAAATTTGGTTTTAATGGCCTCACATTGGTCACACTCAATAAGACGTTTTTTGAACCATATCTCCAAAATTACACATGGACATCTACAAAAAAATGCCTGAAGAAATGTATATTTGTGAGTTTTACTGGAAAAAAACATTTTGTAAGGTTTGCAAAAACAAAAATACATGTTTTACCCAATTTGACAGTAATGTACTTAAAATCCTGAGATAATGCAAAAAGAGCAATAAAAATGTATTCCATCATAATTCCTAATCCAAACGTGCAAATTGTCTAAAAATGCCTGTGATATTGAATCCATGTGAGTTTTACTAGATACAGTTGCTTTTCTATGGTTTGCAAATACAAAAATTAGGTTTTATTCAATATGACTGTATACTGTAACACTCAATATGACAGTTACTTAAACATAACTCCTACACCACACATGAAAAATGGCTAATAATGCCTGAAATAATGCATCTTTGAGAGTTTTACTCGAAACGATTGCTTTTTTAAATCTTTGCAATGCCAAAAATTGTTGTTCTACTCAATATGACTATAATGTTCTTTGAATTCTGAGATAATGCGAAAAAAAGCAATAAAATTGTATTCAAACATAACTTCCAAACAACACATGCAACATGGCAAATAATGACTATAGATATGAATTTTCGTTAGTTGTACTAGAGAAAGTATCTTTTGTAAGGTTAACAAAGACACAAGTTAGTTTTTTTTATTCAATATAACAGTATAACTGTCATACTAAATATGAAAGGTTTAAAATCATAACTCCAAAACCAAACATTAAATCTTCCTAAAAAAAAGCCTGTAATATTGAAATTATGTTAGTTTTAGCAGAATCAGGTATTTTGGAAAGGTTCACACATACAAAAATTGGGTTTTACCGGCCTCATACTGGTCACACTCATAATGACAATTTTGAAACATATCTCCAAAAGTAGAAATGCAAAATGTCTAATAATGCCTGAAGAAATGTATCTTTGAGAGTTTTCCTGAAAAAAAGAATTTGGTAAGGTTTGCAAAAAAAAAAATTTTTTTTTACTAAATTTGACAGTAATGTACTTAGAATCCTGAGATAATGCGAAAAAAGCAATACAAATGTATTCCAACATAATTCCTAATCCAAACGGGCAAAATGTCTAAAAATGCCTGTGGTAATGACAAATGTGAGTTTTTTTTCTATAGTTTGCAAATACAAAAATGAGATTTTACTCAATATGACTGTATACTGTAACACTCAATATGACAGTTTTTTAAACATAACTCCTACACCACACATGAAAAATGGCTAATAATGCCTGAAATAATACATCTTTGGGAGTTTTACTCGAAACACATGATTTTTTAAATCTTGCAAATGCAAAAAGTAGTTTTTTACTCAATATGACTATAATGTTCTTAGAATCCTGAGATAATGCGAAAAAAAGCAATAAAATTGTATTCCAACATAATTCCTAATCCAAACGTGCAAAATGGCTAAAAATGCCTGTGATATTGAATAAATGTGAGTTTTACTAGATACAGTTGTTTTTCAATGGTTTGCAAATAAAAAAATGAGGTTTTACTCAATATGACTGTATACTGTAACTCTCAATATGACAGTTTTTTTAAACATAACTCCTACACCACACATGAAAAATAGCTAGTAATGCCTGAAATAATGCATCTTTGGGAGTTTTACTCGAAACATATGCTTTTTTAAATCTTGCAAATGCAAAAAGTTGTTTTTTACTCAATACGACTATAATAGTCTTACAATCCTGAGATAATGCGAAAAAAACAATAAAAATGTATTCAAACATAACTTCTAAACAACACATGCAAAATGGCTAATAATGCCCAGGGATATGTTTTTTTGTTAGTTGTACTAGAAAAATGATCTTTTGTAAGGTTTGCAAAGACACAAATTGTTTGTTTTATTCAATATAACAGTGTAACTGTCATACTAAATATGAAAGGTTTATAATCATAACTCCAAAACCAAAAATGAAATTTGTCTTAAAAAGCCTTTAATATTGAATTTATGTAAGTTTTACCAGAATCAGGTATTTTGGAAAGAATCAAAAATACAAATATTAGATTTTACTGGCCTCATATTGGTCACACTCAAAATGACAGTTTTTGAAACATAACTCAAAAAATACACATGCAAAATGTCTAATAATGCCTGAAGAAATGCATCTTCGAGAGTTTTCCAGAAAGAAAACATTTGGTAAGGTTTGTAAAAACAAAATTTGATTTGTTACTCAATTTGACAGTAATATACTTAGAATCCTGAGATAATGCGGAAAAAAGCAATAAAAATGTATTCCAACATAATTCCTAATCCAAACGTGCAACATGTCTAAAAATGCCTGTGATATTGAATACATGTGAGTTTTACTGGATACAGTTGTTTTTCTATGGTTTGCAAATACAAAAATGAGGTTTTACTCAATATGACTGTATACTGTAACACTCAATATGACAGTTATTTAAACATAACTCCTACACCACACATGAAAAATGGCTAATAATGCCTGAAAAAATGCATCTTTGGGAGTTTTACTCGAAACATATGCTTTTTTAAATCTTGCAAATGCCAAAAATAGTTTTTTACTCAATATGACTATAATAGTCTGAGAATCCTGAGATAATGCGAAAAAAGCAATAAAAATGTATTCAAACATAACTTCTAAACAACACTTGCAAAATGGCTAATAATAGCCAGAAATATGTTTTTTTGTTAGTTGTACTAGAAAAATGATCTTTTGTAAGGTTTGCAAAGACACAAGTTAGTTTTTTTATTCAATATAACAGTGTAACTGTCATACTAAATATGAAAGGTTTATAATCATAACTCCAAAACCAAATATGAAATTTGTCTTTAAAAGCCTTTAATATTGAATTTATGTAAATTTTACCAGAATCAGGTATTTTGGAAAGAATCACAAATACAAATATTAGATTTTACTGGCCTCATATTGGTCACACTCAAAATGACAGTTTTTGAAACATAACTCCAAAAATACACATGCAAAATGTCTAATAATGCCTGAAGAAATGCATCTTCGAGAGTTTTACTGAAAAAAAAAAACATTTGGTAAGGTTTGCAAAAACAAAATTTGATTTGTTACTAAATTTGACAGTAATGTACTTAGAATCCTGAGATAATGCGAAAAAAGCAATAAAAATGTATTCAAACATAACTTCTAAACAACACATGCAAAATGGCTAATAATGCCGAGAGATATGTTTTTTTGTTATTTGTACTAGAAAAATGATCTTTTGTAAGGTTTGCAAAGACACAAGTTAGTTTTTTTATTCAATATAACAGTGTAACTGTCATACTAAATATGAAAGGTTTATAATCATAACTCCAAAACCAAATATGAAATGTGTCTTAAAAAGCCTTTAATATTGAATTTATGTAAGTTTTAGCAGAATCAGGTATTTTGGAAAGAATCACAAATACAAATATTATATTTTACTGGCCTCATATTGGTCACACTCAAAATGACAGTTTTTGAAACATAACTCCAAAAATACACATGCAAAATGTCTAATAATGCCTGAAGAAATGCATCTTCGAGAGTTTTCCTGAAAAAAAAACATTTGGTAAGTTTTGCAAAAACAAAATTTGATTTGTTACTCAATTTGACAGTAATGTACTTAGAATCCTGAGATAATGCGAAAAAAGCAATAAAAATGTATTCCAACATAATTCCTAATCCAAACGTGCAAAATGTCTAAAAATGCCTGTGATATTGAATACATGTGAGTTTTACTAGATGCAGTTGTTTTTCTATGGTTTGCAAATACAAAAATGAGGTTTTACTCAATATGACTGTATACTGTAACACTCAATATGACAGTTATTTAAACATAACTCCTGCACCACACATGAAAAATGGCTAATAATGCCTGAAAAAATGCATCTTTGGGAGTTTTACTCGAAACATATGCTTTTTTAAATCTTGCAAATGCAAAAAGTAGTTTTTTACTCAATGTGACTATAATAGTCTTACAATCCTGAGATAATGCGAAAAAAGCAATACAAATGTATTCAAACATAACTTCTAAACAACACATGCAAAATGGCTAATAATGCCTAGAGATATGTTTGTTGGTTAGTTGTACTAGAAAAATGATATTTTGTAAGGTTTGCAAAGACACAAGTTCATTTTTTTATTCAATATAACAGTGTAACTGTCATACTAAATATGAAAGGTTTATAATCATAACTCCAAAACCAAATATGAAATTTGTCTTTAAAAGCCTTTAATATTGAATGTATTTAAATTCTACCAGAATCAGGTATTTTGGAAAGAATCACAAATACAAATATTAGATTTTACTGGCCTCATATTGGTCACACTCAAAATGACAGTTTTTGAAACATAACTCCAAAAATACACATGCAAAATGTCTAATAATGCCCGAAGAAATGCATCTTTGAGTGTTTTCCTGAAAAAAAAAACATTTGGTAATGTTTGCAAAAACAAAATTTGATTTGTTACTCAATTTGACAGTAATGTACTTAGAATCCTGAGATAATGCGAAAAAAGCAATAAAAATGTACTCCAACATAATTCCTAATCCAAACGTGCAAAAAGTCTAAAAATGCCTGTGATATTGAATACATGTGAGTTTTACTATATACAGATGATTTTCTATGGTTTGCAAATAAAAAAATGAGGTTTTACTCAATATGACTGTATACTGTAACACTCAAAATGACAGTTCTTTAAACATAACTCCTACACCACACATGAAAAATGGCTAATAATGCCTGAAATAATGCATCTTTGGGAGTTTTACTCGAAACATATGCTTTTTTAAATCTTGCAAATGCCAAAAGTAGTTTTTTACTCAATATGACTATAATAGTCTGAAAATCCTGAGATAATGCGAAAAAAGCAATAAAAATTTATTCAAACATAACTTCTAAACAACACTTGCAAAATGGCTAATAATAGCCAGAGATATGTTTTTTTGTTAGTTGTACTAGAAAAATCATCTTTTGTAAGGTTTGGAAGGACACAAGTTAGTTTTTTTATTCAATAAAACAGTGTAACTGTCATACTAAATATGAAAGGTTTATAATCATAACTCCAAAACCAAATATGAAATTTGTCTTAAAAAGCCTGTAATATTGAATTTATGTAAGTTTTAGCAGAATCAGGTATTTTGGAAAGAATCACAAATCCAAATATTAGATTTTACTAGCCTCATATTGGTCACACTCAAAATGACAGTTTTTGAAGCTTAACTCCAAAAATACACATGCAAAATGTCTAATAATGCCTGAAAAATTTTATCTTTGAGAGTTTTCCTGAAAAAAAAAAAACATTTGGTAAGGTTTGCAAAAACAACATTTGATTTGTTACTCAATTTGACAGTAATGTACTTAGAATCCTGAGATAATGCGAAAAAAGCAATAAAAATGTATTCCAACATAATTCTAAATCCAAACGTGCAAAATGTCTAAAAATGCCTGTGATATTGAATACATGTGAGTTTTACTAGATGCAGTTGTTTTTCTATGGTTTGCAAATACAAAAATTAGGTTTTACTTAATATGACTGTATACTGTAACACTCAATATGACAGTTATTTAAACATAACTCCTACACCACACATGAAAAATGGCTAATAATGCCTGAAAAAATGCATCCTTGGGAGTTTTACTCGAAACATATGCTTTTTTAAATCTTGCAAATGCAAAAAGTAGTTTTTTACTCAATATGACTATAATAGTCTTACAATCCTGAGATAATGCAAAAAAAGCAATAACAATGTATTCCAACATAATTCCTAATCCAAACGTGCAAAATGTCTAAAAATGCCTGTGATATTGAATATTTTTGAGTTTTACTAGATACAGATGATTTTCTATGGTTTGTAAATACAAAAATTAGGTTTTACTCAATATGACTGTATACTGTAACACTCAATATGACAGTTATTTAAACATAACTCCTACACCACACATGAAAAATGGCTAATAATGCCTGAAAAAATGCATCTTTGGGAGTTTTACTCGAAACATATGATTTTTTAAATCTTGCAAATGCAAAAAGTAGTTTTTTACTCAATATGACTATAATAGTCTTACAATCCTGAGATAATGCGAAAAAGCAATAAAAATGTATTCAAACATAACTTCTAAACAACACATGCAAAATGGCTAATAATAGCTAGAGATATGTTTTTTTGTTAGTTGTACTAGAAAAATGATATTTTGTAAGGTTTGCAAAGACACAAGTTAGTTTTTTTATTCAATATAACAGTGTAACTGTCATACTAAATATGAAAGGTTTATAATCATAACTCCAAAACCAAATATGAAATGTGTCTTAAAAAGCCTTTAATATTGAATTTATTTCAGTTTTACCAAAATCAGGTATTTTGGAAAGAATCACAAATACAAATATTAGATTTTACTGGCCTCATATTGGTCACACTCAAAATGACAGTTTTTGAAACATAACTCCAAAAATACACATGCAAAATGTCTAATAATGCCCGAAGAAATGCATCTTTGAGAGTTTTCCTGAAAAAAAAAAACATTTGGTAAGGTTTGCAAAAACCAAATTTGATTTGTTACTCAATTTGACAGTAATGTACTTAGAATCCTGAGATAATGCGAAAAAAGCAATAAAAATGTATTCCAACATAATTCCTAATCCAAACGTGCAAAATGTCTAAAAATGCCTGTGATATTGAATATTTTTGAGTTTTACTAGATACAGATGATTTTCTATGGTTTGTAAATACAAAAATGAGGTTTTACTCAATATGACTGTATACTGTAACACTCAATATGACAGTTATTTAAACATAACTCCTACACCACACATGAAAAATTGCTAATAATGCCTGAAAAAATGCATCTTTGGGAGTTTTACTTGAAACATATGCTTTTTTAAATCTTGCAAGTGCAAAAAGTAGTTTTTTTATTCAATATGACTATAATAGTCTTACAATCCTGAGATAATGCGAAAAAAGCAATAAAAATGTATTCAAACATAACTTCTAAACAACACATGCAAAATGGCTAATAATAGCTAGAGATATGTTTTTTTGTTAGTTGTACTAGAAAAATGATATTTTGTAAGGTTTGCAAATACACAAGTTAGTTTTTTTATTCAATATAACAGTGTAACTGTCATACTAAATATGAAAGGTTTATAATCATAACTCCAAAACCAAATATGAAATTTGTCTTAAAAAGCCTTTAATATTGAATTTGTGTAAGTTTTAGCAGAATCAGGTATTTTGGAAAGAATCACAAATACAAATATTAGATTTTACTGGCCTCATATTGGTCACACTCAAAATGACAGTTTTTGAAGCATAACTCCAAAAATACACATGCAAAATGTCTAATAATGCCTGAAAAAATGCATCTTCGAGAGTTTTCCTGAAAAAAAACATTTGGTAAGGTTTGCAAAAACAAAATTTGATTTGTTACTCAATTTGACAGTAATGCACTTAGAATCCTGAGATAATGCGAAAAAAGCAATAAAAATGTAGTCCAACATAATTCCTAATGCAAACGTGCAAAATGTCTAAAAATGCCTGTGATATTGAATACATGTGAGTTTTACTAGATGCAGTTTTTTTTCTATGGTTTGCAAATACAAAAATGAGGTTTTACTCAATATGACTGTATACTGTAACACTTAATATGACAGTTATTTAAACATAACTCCTGCACCACACATGAAAAATGGCTAATAATGCCTGAAAAAATGCATCTTTGGGAGTTTTACTCGAAACATATGCTTTTTTAAATCTTGCAAGTGCAAAAAGTAGTTTTTTTATTCAATATGACTATAATAGTCTTACAATCCTGAGATAATGCGAAAAAAGCATTACAAATGTATTCAAACATAACTTCTAAACAACACATGCAAAATGGCTAATAATGCCTAGAGATATGTTTGTTGGTTAGTTGTACTAGAAAAATGATATTTTGTAAGGTTTGCAAAGACACAAGTTAGTTTTTTTATTCAATATAACAGTGTAACTGTCATACTAAATATGAAAGGTTTATAATCATAACTCCAAAACCAAAAATGAAATTCGTCTTTAAAAGCCTTTAATATTGAATTTATGTAAGTTTTAGCAGAATCAGGTATTTTGGAAAGAATCACAAATACAAATATTAGATTTTACTGGCCTCATATTGGTCACACTCAAAATGACAGTTTTTGAAACATAACTCCAAAAATACACATGCAAAATGTCTAATAATGCCCAAAGAAATGCATCTTTGAGAGTATTCCTGAAAAAAAAACATTTGGTAAGGTTTGCAAAAACAACATTTGATTTGTTACTCAATTTGACAGTAATGTACTTAGAATCCTGAGATAATGCGAAAAAAGCAATAAAAATGTATTCCAACATAATTCCTAATCCAAACGTGCATAACGTCTAAAAATGCCTGTGATATTGAATACTTTTGAGTTTTACTAGATACAGATGATTTTCTATGGTTTGCAAATTAAAAAATGAGGTTTTACTCAATATGACTGTATACTCTAACACTCAATATGACAGTTATTTAAACATAACTCCTACACCACACATGAAAAATGGCTAATAATGCCTGAAATAATGCATCTTTGGGAGTTTTACTCGAAACATATGCTTTTTTAAATCTTGCAAGTGCAAAAAGTAGTTTTTTTACTCAATATGACTATAATAGTCTTACAATCCTGAGATAATGCGAAAGAAGCAATACAAATGTATTCAAACATAACTTATAAACAACACATGCAAAATGGCTAATAATAGCTAGAGACATATTTTTTTGTTAGTTGTACTAGAAAAATGATCTTTTGTAAGGTTTGCAAAGACACAAGTTAGTTTTTTTATTCAATATAACAGTGTAACTGTCATAATAAATATGAAAGGTTTATAATCATAACTCCAAAACCAAATATGAAATTTGTCTTAAAACGCCTTTAATATTGAATTTATGTAAGTTTTACCAAAATCAGGTATTTTGGAAAGAATCACAAATACAAATATTAGATTTTACTGGCCTCATATTGGTCACACTCAAAATGACAGTTTTTGAAACATAACTCCAAAAATACACATGCAAAATGTCTAATAATGCCTGATAAAATGCATCTTCGAGAGTTTTCCTGAAAAAAAAACATTTGGTAAGGTTTGCAAAAACCAAATTTGATTTGTTACTCAATTTGACAGTAATGTACTTAGAATCCTGAGATAATGCGAAAAAAGCAATAAAAATGTATTCCAACATAATTCCTAATCCAAACGTGCAAAATGTCTAAAAATGCCTGTGATATTGAATACTTTTGAGTTTTACTAGATACAGATGATTTTCTATGGTTTGCAAATTAAAAAATGAGGTTTTACTCAATATGACTGTATACTCTAACACTCAACATGACAGTTATTTAAACATAACTCCTACACCACACATGAAAAGTGGCTAATAATGCCTGAAATAATGCATCTTTGGGAGTTTTACTCGAAACATATGCTTTTTTAAATCTTGCAAGTGCAAAAAGTAGTTTTTTTACTCAATATGACTATAATAGTCTTGCAGTCCTGAGATAATGCGAAAAAAGCAATAAAAATGTATTCAAACATAACTTCTAAACAACACATGCAAAATGGCTAATAATAGCTAGAGATATATTTTTTTGTTAGTTGTAATAGAAAAATGATCTTTTGTAAGGTTTGCAAAGACACAAGTTAGTTTTTTTTATTCAATATACCAGTGTAACTGTCATACTAAATATGAAAGGTTTATAATCATAACTCCAAAAACCAAATATGAAATGTGTCTTAAAAAGCCTTTAATATTGAATTTATGTAAGTTTTAGCAGAATCAGGTATTTTGGAAAGAATCACAAATACAAATATTAGATTTTACTGGCCTCATATTGGTCACACTCAAAATGACAGTTTTTGAAACATAACTCCAAAAATACACATGCAAAATGTCTAATAATGCCTGAAGAAATGCATCTTCGAGAGTTTCCTGGAAAAAAAAACATTTGGTAAGGTTTGCAAAAACAAAATTTGATTTGTTACTCAATTTGACAGTAATGTACTTAGAATCGTGAGATAATGCGAAAAAAGCAATAAAAATGTATTCCAACATAATTCCTAATCCAAACGTGCAAAATGTCTAAAAATGCCTGTGATATTGAATACATGTGAGTTTTACTAGATACAGTTGTTTTTTCTATGGTTTGCAAATACAAAAATAAAGTTTTACTCAATATGACTGTATACTGTAACACTCAATATGACAGCTATTTAAACATAACTCCAACACCACACATGAAAAATGGCTAATAATGCCTGAAATAATGCATCTTTGGGAGTTTCACTCGAAACATATGCTTTTTTAAATCTTGCAAATGCAAAAAGTAGTTTTTTACTCAATATGACTATAATAGTCTTAGAATCCTGAGATAATGCGAAAAAAGCAATACAAATGTATTCAAACATAACTTCTAAACAACACATGCAAAATGGCTAATAATAGCTAGAGATATGTTTTTTTGTTAGTTGTACTAGAAAAATGATCTTTTGTAAGGTTTGCAAAGACACAAGTTACTTTTTTTATTCAATATAACAGTGTAACTGTCATAATAAATATGAAAGGTTTATAATCATAACTCCAAAACCAAATATGAAATTTGTCTTAAAACGCCTTTAATATTGAATTTATGTAAGTTTTACCAATATCAGGTATTTTGGAAATAATCACAAATACAAATATTAGATTTTACTGGCCTCATATTGGTCACACTCAAAATGACAGTTTTTGAAACATAACTCCAAAAATACACATGCAAAATGTCTAATAATGCCTGAAGAAATGCATCTTCAAGAGTTTTCCTGAAAAAAAAACATTTGGTAAGGTTTGCAAAAACAAAATTTGATTTGTTACTAAATTTGACAGTAATGTACTTAGAATCCTGAGATAATGCGAAAAAAGCAATAAAAATGTATTCCAACATAACTTCTATACAACACATGCAAAATGGCTAATAATGCCTGGAGATATGTTTTTTTGTTAGTTGTACTAGAAAAATGATCTTTTGTAAGGTTTGCAAAGACACAAGTTAGTTTTTTTATTCAATATAACAGTGTAACTGTCATACTAAATATGAAAGGTTTATAATCATAACTCCAAAACCAAATATGAAATTTGTCTTCAAAAGTCTTTAATATTGAATTTATGTAAGTTTTAGCAGAATCAGGTATTTTGGAAAGAATCACAAATACAAATATTAGATTTTACTGGCCTCATATTGGTCACACTCAAAATGACAGTTTTTGAAACATAACTCCAAAAATACACATGCAAAATGTCTAATAATGCCTGAAGAAATGCATCTTCGAGAGTTTTCCTGAAAAAAAAAACATTTGGTAAGGTTAACAAAAACCAAATTTGATTTGTTACTCAATTTGACAGTAATGTACTTAGAATCCTGAGATAATGCGAAAAAAGCAATAAAAATGTATTCCAACATAATTCCTAATCCAAACGTGCAAAAAGTCTAAAAATGCCTGTGATATTGAATACATGTGAGTTTTACTATATACAGTTGTTTTTCTATGGTTTGCAAATACAAAAATGAGGTTTTACTCAATATGACTGTATACTGTAACACTCAATATGACAGTTTTTTAAACATAACTCCTACACCACACATGAAAAATGGCTAATAATGCCTGAAATAATGCATCTTTGGGAGTTTTACTCGAAACATATGCTTTTTTAAATCTTGCAAATGCAAAAAGTTGTTTTTTACTCAATATGACTATAATAGTCTTACAATCCTGAGATAATGCGAAAAAAGCAATAAAAATGTATTCAAACATAACTTCTAAACAACACATGCAAAATGGCTAATAATAGCTAGAGATATGTTTTTTTGTTAGTTGTACTAGAAAAATGAGCTTTTGTAAGGTTTGCAAAGACACAAGTTAGTTTTTTTATTCAATATAACAGTGTAACTGTCATACTAAATATGAAAGGTTTATAATCATAACTCCAAAACCAAATATGAAATTTGTCTTAAAAAGCCTTTAATATTGAATTTATGTAAGTTTTAGCAGAATCAGGTATTTTGGAAAGAATCACAAATACAAGTATTAGATTTTACTGGCCTCATATTGGTCACACTTAAAATGACAGTTTTTGAAACATAACTCCAAAAATACACATGCAAAATGTCTAATAATGCCTGAAGAAATGCATCTTCGAGAGTTTTCCTGTAAAAAAAAACATTTGGTAAGGTTAACGAAAACCAAATTTGATTTGTTGCTCAATTTGACAGTAATGTACTTAGAATCCTGAGATAATGCGAAAAAAGCAATAAAAATGTATTCCAACATAATTCCTAATCCAAACGTGCAAAATGTCTAAATATGCCTGTGATATTGAATACATGTGAGTTTTACTAGATACAGTTGTTTTTCTATGGTTTGCAAATACAAAAAGGAGGTTTTACTCAATATGACTGTATACTGTAACACTCAATATGACAGTTATTTAAACATAACTCCTACACCACACATGAAAAATGGCTAATAATGCCTGAAAAAATGCATCTTTGGGAGTTTTACTCGAAACATATGCTTTTTTAAATCTTGCAAATGCAAAAAGTAGTTTTTTACTCAATATGACTATAATAGTCTTACAATCCTGAGATAATGCGAAAAAAGCAATGAAAATGTATTCAAACATAACTTCTAAACAACACATGCAAAATGGCTAATAATAGCTAGAGATATGTTTTTTTGTTGGTTGTACTAGAAAAATGATCTTTTGTAAGGTTTGCAAATACACAAGTTAGTTTTTTTATTCAATATAACAGTGTAACTGTCATACTAAATATGAAAGGTTTATAATCATAACTCCAAAACCAAATATGAAATTTGTCTTAAAAAGCCTTTAATATTGAATTTGTGTAAGTTTTAGCAGAATCAGGTATTTTGGAAAGAATCACAAATACAAATATTAGATTTTACTGGCCTCATATTGGTCACACTCAAAATGACAGTTTTTGAAGCATAACTCCAAAAATACACATGCAAAATGTCTAATAATGCCTGAAAAAATGCATCTTCGAGAGTTTTCCTGAAAAAAAACATTTGGTAAGGTTTGCAAAAACAAAATTTGATTTGTTACTCAATTTGACAGTATTGTACCTAGAATCCTGAGATAATGCGAAAAAAGCAATAAAAATGTATTCCAACATAATTCCTAATCCAAACGTGCAAAAAGTCTAAAAATGCCTGTGATATTGAATACATGTGAGTTTTACTAGATACAGTTGTTTTTCTATGGTTTGCAAATACAAAAATGAGGTTTTACTCAATATGACTGTATACTGTAACACTCAATATGACAGTTATTTAAACATAACTCCTACACCACACATGAAAAATGGCTAATAATGCCTGAAATAATGCATCTTTGGGAGTTTTACTCGAAACATATGCTTTTTTAAATCTTGCAAATGCAAAAAGTAGTTTTTTACTCAATATGAATATAATAGTCTTAGAATCCTGAGATAATGTGAAAAAAGCAATAAAAATGTATTCAAACATAACTTCTAAACAACACATGCAAAATGGCTAATAATAGCTGGAGATATATTTTTTTGTTAGTTGTAATAGAAAAATGATCTTTTGTAAGGTTTGCAAGGACACAAGTTAGTTTTTTTATTCAATATAACAGTGTAACTGTCATAATAAATATGAAAGGTTTATAATCATAACTCCAAAACCAAATATGAAATTTGTCTTAAAACGCCTTTAATATTGAATTTATGTAAGTTTTACCAAAATCAGGTATTTTGGAAAGAATCACAAATACAAATATTAGATTTTACTGGCCTCATATTGGTCACACTCAAAATGACAGTTTTTGAAACATAACTCCAAAAATACACATGCAAAATGTCTAATAATGCCCGAAGAAATGCATCTTTGAGAGTATTCCTGAAAAAAAAAACATTTGGTAAGGTTTGCAAAAACAACATTTGATTTGTTACTCAATTTGACAGTAATGTACTTAGAATCCTGAGATAATGCGAAAAAAGCAATAAAAATGTATTCCAACATAATTCCTAATCCAAACGTGCAAAATGTCTAAAAATGCCTGTGATATTGAATACTTTTGAGTTTTACTAGATACAGATGATTTTCTATGGTTTGCAAATTAAAAAATGAGGTTTTACTCAATATGACTGTATACTCTAACACTCAATATGACAGTTATTTAAACATAACTCCTACACCACACATGAAAAATGGCTAATAATGCCTGAAATAATGCATATTTGGGAGTTTTACTCGAAACATATGCTTTTTTAAATCTTGCAAGTGCAAAAAGTAGTTTTTTTACTCAATATGACTATAATAGTCTTGCAATCCTGAGATAATGCGAAAAAAGCAATAAAAATGTATTCAAACATAACTTCTAAACAACACATGCAAAATGGCTAATAATAGCTAGAGATATATTTTTTTGTTAGTTGTAATAGAAAAATGATCTTTTGTAAGGTTTGCAAAGACACAAGTTAGTTTTTTTATTCAATATACCAGTGTAACTGTCATACTAAATATGAAAGGTTTATAATCATAACTCCAAAACCAAATATGAAATGTGTCTTAAAAAGCCTTTAATATTGAATTTATGTAAGTTTTAGCAGAATCAGGTATTTTGGAAAGAATCACAAATACAAATATTAGATTTTACTGGCCTCATATTGGTCACACTCAAAATGACAGTTTTTGAAACATAACTCCAAAAATACACATGCAAAATGTCTAATAATGCCTGAAGAAATGCATCTTCGAGAGTTTTCCTGGAAAAAAAACATTTGGTAAGGTTTGCAAAAACAAAATTTGATTTGTTACTCAATTTGACAGTAATGTACTTAGAATCGTGAGATAATGCGAAAAAAGCAATAAAAATGTATTCCAACATAATTCCTAATCCAAACGTGCAAAATGTCTAAAAATGCCTGTGATATTGAATACATGTGAGTTTTACTAGATACAGTTGTTTTTCTATGGTTTGCAAATACAAAAATAAAGTTTTACTCAATATGACTGTATACTGTAACACTCAATATGACAGCTATTTAAACATAACTCCAACACCACACATGAAAAATGGCTAATAATGCCTGAAATAATGCATCTTTGTGAGTTTCACTCGAAACATATGCTTTTTTAAATCTTGCAAATGCAAAAAGTAGTTTTTTACTCAATATGACTATAATAGTCTTACAATCCTGAGATAATGCGAAAAAAGCAATACAAATGTATTCAAACATAACTTCTAAACAACACATGCAAAATGGCTAATAATAGCTAGAGATATGTTTTTTTGTTAGTTGTACTAGAAAAATGATCTTTTGTAAGGTTTGCAAAGACACAAGTTACTTTTTTTATTCAATATAACAGTGTAACTGTCATAATAAATATGAAAGGTTTATAATCATAACTCCAAAACCAAATATGAAATTTGTCTTAAAACGCCTTTAATATTGAATTTATGTAAGTTTTACCAATATCAGGTATTTTGGAAATAATCACAAATACAAATATTAGATTTTACTGGCCTCATATTGGTCACACTCAAAATGACAGTTTTTGAAACATAACTCCAAAAATACACATGCAAAATGTCTAATAATGCCTGAAGAAATGCATCTTCAAGAGTTTTCCTGAAAAAAAAACATTTGGTAAGGTTTGCAAAAACAAAATTTGATTTGTTACTAAATTTGACAGTAATGTACTTAGAATCCTGAGATAATGCGAAAAAAGCAATAAAAATGTATTCCAACATAACTTCTATACAACACATGCAAAATGGCTAATAATGCCTGGAGATATGTTTTTTTGTTAGTTGTACTAGAAAAATGATCTTTTGTAAGGTTTGCAAAGACACAAGTTAGTTTTTTTATTCAATATAACAGTGTAACTGTCATACTAAATATGAAAGGTTTATAATCATAACTCCAAAACCAAATATGAAATTTGTCTTCAAAAGTCTTTAATATTGAATTTATGTAAGTTTTAGCAGAATCAGGTATTTTGGAAAGAATCACAAATACAAATATTAGATTTTACTGGCCTCATATTGGTCACACTCAAAATGACAGTTTTTGAAACATAACTCCAAAAATACACATGCAAAATGTCTAATAATGCCTGAAGAAATGCATCTTCGAGAGTTTTCCTGAAAAAAAAAACATTTGGTAAGGTTAACAAAAACCAAATTTGATTTGTTACTCAATTTGACAGTAATGTACTTAGAATCCTGAGATAATGCGAAAAAAGCAATAAAAATGTATTCCAACATAATTCCTAATCCAAACGTGCAAAAAGTCTAAAAATGCCTGTGATATTGAATACATGTGAGTTTTACTATATACAGTTGTTTTTCTATGGTTTGCAAATACAAAAATGAGGTTTTACTCAATATGACTGTATACTGTAACACTCAATATGACAGTTTTTTAAACATAACTCCTACACCACACATGAAAAATGGCTAATAATGCCTGAAATAATGCATCTTTGGGAGTTTTACTCGAAACATATGCTTTTTTAAATCTTGCAAACGCAAAAAGTTGTTTTTTACTCAATATGACTATAATAGTCTTACAATCCTGAGATAATGCGAAAAAAGCAATAAAAATGTATTCAAACATAACTTCTAAACAACACATGCAAAATGGCTAATAATAGCTAGAGATATGTTTTTTTGTTAGTTGTACTAGAAAAATGAGCTTTTGTAAGGTTTGCAAAGACACAAGTTAGTTTTTTTATTCAATATAACAGTGTAACTGTCATACTAAATATGAAAGGTTTATAATCATAACTCCAAAACCAAATATGAAATTTGTCTTAAAAAGCCTTTAATATTGAATTTATGTAAGTTTTAGCAGAATCAGGTATTTTGGAAAGAATCACAAATACAAGTATTAGATTTTACTGGCCTCATATTGGTCACACTTAAAATGACAGTTTTTGAAACATAACTCCAAAAATACACATGCAAAATGTCTAATAATGCCTGAAGAAATGCATCTTCGAGAGTTTTCCTGTAAAAAAAAACATTTGGTAAGGTTAACGAAAACCAAATTTGATTTGTTGCTCAATTTGACAGTAATGTACTTAGAATCCTGAGATAATGCGAAAAAAGCAATAAAAATGTATTCCAACATAATTCCTAATCCAAACGTGCAAAATGTCTAAATATGCCTGTGATATTGAATACATGTGAGTTTTACTAGATACAGTTGTTTTTCTATGGTTTGCAAATACAAAAAGGAGGTTTTACTCAATATGACTGTATACTGTAACACTCAATATGACAGTTATTTAAACATAACTCCTACACCACACATGAAAAATGGCTAATAATGCCTGAAAAAATGCATCTTTGGGAGTTTTACTCGAAACATATGCTTTTTTAAATCTTGCAAATGCAAAAAGTAGTTTTTTACTCAATATGACTATAATAGTCTTACAATCCTGAGATAATGCGAAAAAAGCAATGAAAATGTATTCAAACATAACTTCTAAACAACACATGCAAAATGGCTAATAATAGCTAGAGATATGTTTTTTTGTTGGTTGTACTAGAAAAATGATCTTTTGTAAGGTTTGCAAATACACAAGTTAGTTTTTTTATTCAATATAACAGTGTAACTGTCATACTAAATATGAAAGGTTTATAATCATAACTCCAAAACCAAATATGAAATTTGTCTTAAAAAGCCTTTAATATTGAATTTGTGTAAGTTTTAGCAGAATCAGGTATTTTGGAAAGAATCACAAATACAAATATTAGATTTTACTGGCCTCATATTGGTCACACTCAAAATGACAGTTTTTGAAGCATAACTCCAAAAATACACATGCAAAATGTCTAATAATGCCTGAAAAAATGCATCTTCGAGAGTTTTCCTGAAAAAAAACATTTGGTAAGGTTTGCAAAAACAAAATTTGATTTGTTACTCAATTTGACAGTATTGTACCTAGAATCCTGAGATAATGCGAAAAAAGCAATAAAAATGTATTCCAACATAATTCCTAATCCAAACGTGCAAAAAGTCTAAAAATGCCTGTGATATTGAATACATGTGAGTTTTACTAGATACAGTTGTTTTTCTATGGTTTGCAAATACAAAAATGAGGTTTTACTCAATATGACTGTATACTGTAACACTCAATATGACAGTTATTTAAACATAACTCCTACACCACACATGAAAAATGGCTAATAATGCCTGAAATAATGCATCTTTGGGAGTTTTACTCGAAACATATGCTTTTTTAAATCTTGCAAATGCAAAAAGTAGTTTTTTACTCAATATGAATATAATAGTCTTAGAATCCTGAGATAATGTGAAAAAAGCAATAAAAATGTATTCAAACATAACTTCTAAACAACACATGCAAAATGGCTAATAATAGCTGGAGATATATTTTTTTGTTAGTTGTAATAGAAAAATGATCTTTTGTAAGGTTTGCAAGGACACAAGTTAGTTTTTTTATTCAATATAACAGTGTAACTGTCATAATAAATATGAAAGGTTTATAATCATAACTCCAAAACCAAATATGAAATTTGTCTTAAAACGCCTTTAATATTGAATTTATGTAAGTTTTACCAAAATCAGGTATTTTGGAAAGAATCACAAATACAAATATTAGATTTTACTGGCCTCATATTGGTCACACTCAAAATGACAGTTTTTGAAACATAACTCCAAAAATACACATGCAAAATGTCTAATAATGCCCGAAGAAATGCATCTTTGAGAGTATTCCTGAAAAAAAAAACATTTGGTAAGGTTTGCAAAAACAACATTTGATTTGTTACTCAATTTGACAGTAATGTACTTAGAATCCTGAGATAATGCGAAAAAAGCAATAAAAATGTATTCCAACATAATTCCTAATCCAAACGTGCAAAATGTCTAAAAATGCCTGTGATATTGAATACTTTTGAGTTTTACTAGATACAGATGATTTTCTATGGTTTGCAAATTAAAAAATGAGGTTTTACTCAATATGACTGTATACTCTAACACTCAATATGACAGTTATTTAAACATAACTCCTACACCACACATGAAAAATGGCTAATAATGCCTGAAATAATGCATCTTTGGGAGTTTTACTCGAAACATATGCTTTTTTAAATCTTGCAAGTGCAAAAAGTAGTTTTTTTACTCAATATGACTATAATAGTCTTGCAATCCTGAGATAATGCGAAAAAAGCAATAAAAATGTATTCAAACATAACTTCTAAACAACACATGCAAAATGGCTAATAATAGCTAGAGATATATTTTTTTGTTAGTTGTAATAGAAAAATGATCTTTTGTAAGGTTTGCAAAGACACAAGTTAGTTTTTTTATTCAATATACCAGTGTAACTGTCATACTAAATATGAAAGGTTTATAATCATAACTCCAAAACCAAATATGAAATGTGTCTTAAAAAGCCTTTAATATTGAATTTATGTAAGTTTTAGCAGAATCAGGTATTTTGGAAAGAATCACAAATACAAATATTAGATTTTACTGGCCTCATATTGGTCACACTCAAAATGACAGTTTTTGAAACATAACTCCAAAAATACACATGCAAAATGTCTAATAATGCCTGAAGAAATGCATCTTCGAGAGTTTTCCTGGAAAAAAAACATTTGGTAAGGTTTGCAAAAACAAAATTTGATTTGTTACTCAATTTGACAGTAATGTACTTAGAATCGTGAGATAATGCGAAAAAAGCAATAAAAATGTATTCCAACATAATTCCTAATCCAAACGTGCAAAATGTCTAAAAATGCCTGTGATATTGAATACATGTGAGTTTTACTAGATACAGTTGTTTTTCTATGGTTTGCAAATACAAAAATAAAGTTTTACTCAATATGACTGTATACTGTAACACTCAATATGACAGCTATTTAAACATAACTCCAACACCACACATGAAAAATGGCTAATAATGCCTGAAATAATGCATCTTTGGGAGTTTCACTCGAAACATATGCTTTTTTAAATCTTGCAAATGCAAAAAGTAGTTTTTTACTCAATATGACTATAATAGTCTTACAATCCTGAGATAATGCGAAAAAAGCAATACAAATGTATTCAAACATAACTTCTAAACAACACATGCAAAATGGCTAATAATAGCTAGAGATATGTTTTTTTGTTAGTTGTACTAGAAAAATGATCTTTTGTAAGGTTTGCAAAGACACAAGTTACTTTTTTTATTCAATATAACAGTGTAACTGTCATAATAAATATGAAAGGTTTATAATCATAACTCCAAAACCAAATATGAAATTTGTCTTAAAACGCCTTTAATATTGAATTTATGTAAGTTTTACCAATATCAGGTATTTTGGAAATAATCACAAATACAAATATTAGATTTTACTGGCCTCATATTGGTCACACTCAAAATGACAGTTTTTGAAACATAACTCCAAAAATACACATGCAAAATGTCTAATAATGCCTGAAGAAATGCATCTTCAAGAGTTTTCCTGAAAAAAAAACATTTGGTAAGGTTTGCAAAAACAAAATTTGATTTGTTACTAAATTTGACAGTAATGTACTTAGAATCCTGAGATAATGCGAAAAAAGCAATAAAAATGTATTCCAACATAACTTCTATACAACACATGCAAAATGGCTAATAATGCCTGGAGATATGTTTTTTTGTTAGTTGTACTAGAAAAATGATCTTTTGTAAGGTTTGCAAAGACACAAGTTAGTTTTTTTATTCAATATAACAGTGTAACTGTCATACTAAATATGAAAGGTTTATAATCATAACTCCAAAACCAAATATGAAATTTGTCTTAAAAAGCCTTTAATATTGAATTTATGTAAGTTTTAGCAGAATCAGGTATTTTGGAAAGAATCACAAATACAAATATTAGATTTTACTGGCCTCATATTGGTCACACTCAAAATGACAGTTTTTGAAGCATAACTCCAAAACTGCACAAGCAAAGTGTCTAATAATGCCTGAAAAATTGCATCTTTGAGAGTTTTCCTGAAAAAAAAACATTTGGTAAGGTTTGCAAAAACAAAATTTGATTTGTTACTCAATTTGACAGTAATGTACTTAGAATCCTGAGAAAATGCGAAAAAAGCAATAAAAATGTATTCCAACATAATTTCTAAATCCAAACGTGCAAAATGTCTAAAAATGCCTGTGATATTGAATACATGTGAGTTTTACTAGATGCAGTTGTTTTTCTATGGTTTGCAAATACAAAAATGAGGTTTTACTCAATATGACTGTATACTGTAACACTCAATATGACAGTAATTTAAACATAACTCCTACACCACACATGAAAAATGGCTAATAATGCCTGAAAAAAGGCATCTTTGGGAGTTTTACTCGAAACATATTCTTTTTTAAATCTTGCAAATGCAAAAAGTAGTTTTTTACTCAATGTGACTATAATAGTCTTACAATCCTGAGATAATGCGAAAAAAGCAATACAAATGTATTCAAACATAACTTCTAAACAACACATGCAAAATGGCTAATAATGCCTAGAGATATGTTTGTTGGTTAGTTGTACTAAAAAAATGATATTTTGTAAGGTTTGCAAAGACACAAGTTTGTTTTTTTATTCAATATATCAGTGTAACTGTCATACTAAATATGAAAGGTTTATATCATAACTCCAAAACCAAATATGAAATTTGTCTTTAAAAGCCTTTAATATTGAATTTATGTAAGTTTTAGCAGAATCAGGTATTTTGGAAAGAATCACAAATACAAATATTAGATTTTACTGGCCTCATATTGGTCACACTCAAAATGACAGTTTTTGAAACATAACTCCAAAAATACACATGCAAAATGTCTAATAATGCCTGAAGAAATGCATCTTCGAGAGTTTTCCTGGAAAAAAACATTTGGTAAGGTTTGCAAAAACAAAATTTGATTTGTTACTCAATTTGACAGTAATGTACTTAGAATCCTGAGATAATGCGAAAAAAGCAATAAAAATGTATTCCAACATAATTCCTAATCCAAACGTGCAAAATGTCTAAAAATGCATGTGATATTGAATACATGTGAGTTTTACTAGATACAGTTGTTTTTCTATGGTTTGCAAATACAAAAATAATGTTTTACTCAATATGACTGTATACTGTAACACTCAATATGACAGCTATTTAAACATAACTCCAACAACACACATGAAAAATGGCTAATAATGCCTGAAATAATGCATCTTTGGGAAGTTTTACTCGAAACATATGCTTTTTTAAATCTTGCAAATGCAAAAAGTAGTTTTTTACTCAATATGACTATAATAGTCTTAGAATCCTGAGATAATGCGAAAAAAGCAATAAAAATGTATTCAAACATAACTTCTAAACAACACATGCAAAATGGCTAATAATAGCTAGAGATATGTTTTTTTGTTAGTTGTACTAGAAAAATGATCTTTTGTAAGGTTTGCAAAGACACAAGTTAGTTTTTTTATTTAATATAACAGTGTAACTGTCATACTAAATATGAAAGGTTTATAATCATAACTCCAAAACCAAATATGAAATGTGTCTTAAAAAGCCTTTAATATTGAATTTATGTAAGTTTTAGCAGAATCAGGTATTTTGGAAAGAATCACAAATATAAATATTAGATTTTACTGGCCTCATATTGGTCACACTTAAAATGACAGTTTTTGAAGCATAACTCCAAAAATACACATGCAAAATGTCTAATAATGCCTGAAAAAATGCATCTTCGAGAGTTTTCCTGAAAAAAAACATTTGGTAAGGTTTGCAAAAATAAAATTTAATTTGTTACTCAATTTGACAGTAATGTACTTAGAATCCTGAGATAATGCGAAAAAAGCAATAAAAATGTATTCCAACATAATTCCTAATCCAAACATGCAAAAAGTCTAAAAAATGCCTGTGATATTGAATACATGTGAGTTTTACTAGATACAGTTGTTTTTCTATGGTTTGCAAATACAAAAATGAGGTTTTACTCAATATGACTGTATACTGTAACACTCAATATGACAGTTATTTAAACATAACTCCTACACCACACATGAAAAATGGCTAATAATGCCTGAAATAATGCATCTTTGGGAGTTTTACTCGAAACATATGCTTTTTTAAATCTTGCAAATGCCAAAAGTAGTTTTTTACTCAATATGAATATAATGTTCTTAGAATCCTGAGATAATTTGAAAAAAGCAATACAATTGTATTTAAACATAACTTCTAAACAACACATGCAAAATGGCTAATAATAGCTAGAGATATGTTTTTTTGTTAGTTGTACTAGAAAAAATGATCTTTTGTAAGGTTTGCAAAGACACAAGTTAGTTTTTTTATTCAATATAACAGTGTAACTGTCATACTAAATATGAAAGGTTTATAATCATAACTCCAAAACCAGATATGAAATTTGTCTTAAAAAGCCTTTAATATTGAATTTATGTAAGTTTTAGCAGAATCAGGTATTTTGGAAAGAATCACAAATACAAATATTAGATTTTACTGGCCTCATATTGGTCACACTCAAAAGGACAGTTTTTGAAGCATAACTCCAAAAATACACATGCAAAATGTCTAATAATGCCTGAAAAAATGCATCTTCGAGAGTTTTCTTGAAAAAAAAACATTTGGTAATGTTTGCAAAAACAAAATTTGATTTGTTACTCAATTTGATAGTAATGTACTTAGAATCCTGAGATAATGCGAAAAAAGCAATAAAAATGCAGAATCAGGTATTTTGGAAAGAATCACAAATACAAATATTAGATTTTACTGGCCTCATATTGGTCACACTCAAAATGACAGTTTTTGAAACAACTCCAAAAATACACATGCAAAATGTCTAATAATGCCCGAAGAAATGCATCTTTGAGAGTTTTCCTGAAAAAAAAAACATTTGGTAAGGTTTGCAAAAACAAAATTTGATTTGTTACTCAATTTGACAGTAATGTACTTAGAATCCTGAGATAATGCGAAAAAAGCAATAAAAATGTATTCCAACATAATTCCTAATCCAAACGTGCAAAAAGTCTAAAAATGCCTGTGATATTGAATACATGTGAGTTTTACTATATACAGTTGTTTTTCTATGGTTTGCAAATACAAAAATGAGGTTTTACTCAATATGACTGTATACTGTAACACTCAATATGACAGTTATTTAAACATAACTCCTACACCACACATGAAAAATGGCTAATAATGCCTGAAAAAATGCATCTTTGGGAGTTTTACTTGAAACATATGCTTTTTTAAATCTTCCATGTGCAAAAATTAGTTTTTTACTCAATGTGACTATAATAGTCTTACAATCCTGAGATAATGCAAAAAAAACCATAAAGATGTATTCAAACATAACTTCTAAACAACACATGCAAAATCGCTAATAATGCCTAGAGATATGTTTTTTCGTTAGTTACACTCGAACAAATGATCTTTTTTAAGGTTTGCAAGGACACAAGTTAGTTTTTTTATTCAATATAACAGTGTAACTGTCATACTAAATATGAAAGGTTTATAATCATAACTCCAAAACCAAATATGAAAGTCGTCTTAAAAAGCATTTAATATTGAATTTATGTAAATGTTACCAGAATCAGGTATTTTGGAAAGAATCACAAATACAAATATTAGATTTTACTGGCCTCATATTGGTCACACTCAAAATGACAGTTTTTGAAGCATAACTCCAAAAATACACATGCAAAATGTCTAATAATGCCTGAAGAAATGCATCTTCGAGAGTTTTCCTGAAAAAAAAACATTTGGTAAGGTTAGCAAAAACTAAATTTGATTTGTTACTCAATTTGACAGTAATGTACTTAGAATCCTGAGATAATGCGAAAAAAGCAATAAAAATGTATTCCAACATAATTCCTAATCCAAACGTGCAAAAAGTCTAAAAATGCCTGTGATATTGAATACATGTGAGTTTTACTATATACAGTTGTTTTTCTATGGTTTGCAAATACAAAAATGAGGTTTTACTCAATATGACTGTATACTGTAACACTCAATATGACAGTTATTTAAACATAACTCCTACACCACACATGAAAAATGGCTAATAATGCCTGAAAAAATGCATCTTTGGGAGTTTTACTCGAAACATATGCTTTTTTAAATCTTGCAAATGCCAAAAGTAGTTTTTTACTCAATATGACTATAATAGTCTGAGAATCCTGAGATAATGCGAAAAAAGCAATAAAAATGTATTCAAACATAACTTCTAAACAACACTTGCAAAATGGCTAATAATAGCCAGAGATATGTTTTTTTGTTAGTTGTACTAGAAAAATGATCTTTTGTAATGTTTGCAAAGACACAAGTTAGTTTTTTTATTCAATATAACAGTGTAACTGTCATACTAAATATGAAAGGTTTATAATCATAACTCCAAAACCAAATATGAAATTTGTCTTTAAAAGCCTTTAATATTGAATTTATGTAAATTTTACCAGAATCAGGTATTTTGGAAAGAATCACAAATACAAATATTAGATTTTACTGGCCTCATATTGGTCACACTCAAAATGACAGTTTTTGAAACATAACTCCAAAAATACACATGCAAAATGTCTAATAATGCCTGAAGAAATGCATCTTCGAGAGTTTTACTGAAAAAAAAAAACATTTGGTAAGGTTTGCAAAAACAAAATTTGATTTGTTACTAAATTTGACAGTAATGTACTTAGAATCCTGAGATAATGCGAAAAAAGCAATAAAAATGTATTCAAACATAACTTCTAAACAACACATGCAAAATGGCTAATAATGCCTAGAGATATGTTTTTTTGTTATTTGTACTAGAAAAATGATCTTTTGTAAGGTTTGCAAAGACACGTTAGTTTTTTTTATTCAATATAACAGTGTAACTGTCATACTAAATATGAAAGGTTTATAATCATAACTCCAAAACCAAATATTAAATTTGTCTTTAAAAGCCTTTAATATTGAATTTATGTAAGTTTTAGCAGAATCAGGTATTTTGGAAAGAATCACAAATACAAATATTAGATTTTACTGGCCTCATATTGGTCACACTCAAAATGACAGTTTTTGAAACATAACTCCAAAAAACACATGCAAAATGTCTAATAATGCCTGAAGAAATGCATCTTCGAGAGTTTTCCTGGAAAAAAAACATTTGGTAAGGTTTGCAAAAACCAAATTTGATTTGTTACTCAATTTGACAGTAATGTACTTAGAATTCTGAGATAATGTAAAAAAAGCAATAAAAATGTATTCCAACATAATTCCTAATCCAAACGTGCAAAATGTCTAAAAATGCCTGTGATATTGAATACATGTGAGTTTTGCTAGATACACTTGTTTTTCTATGGTTTGCAAATACAAAAATGAGGTTTTACTCAATATGACTGTATACTGTAACACTCAATATGACAGTTATTTAAACATAACTCCTACTAACATACATGAAAAATGGCCAATAATGCCTGAAATAATGCATCTTTGGGAGTTTTACTCGAAACATATGCTTTTTTAAATCTTGCAAATGCAAAAAGTAGTTTTTTACTCAATATGACTATAATAGTCTTAGAATCCTGAGATAATGCGAAAAAAGCAATAAAAATGTATTCAAACATAACTTCTAAACAACACATGAAAAATGGCTAATAATGCCTAGAGATATGTTTTTTTGTTAGTTGTACTAGAAAAATGATCTTTTGTAAGGTTTGCAAAGACACTAGTTAGTTTTTTTATTCAAGATAACAGTGTAACTGTCATACTAAATATGAAAGGTTTATAATCATAACTCCAAAACCAAATATGACATTTGTCTTAAAAAGCCTGTAATATTGAATTTATGTAAGTTTTAGCAGAATCAGGTATTTTGGAAAGAATCACAAATACAAATATTAGATTTTACTGGCCTCATATTGGTCACACTCAAAATGACAGTTTTTGAAGCATAACTCCCAAAATACACATGCAAAATGTCTAATAATGCCTGAAAAATTGCATCTTTGAGAGTTTTCCTGAAAAAAAAAGATTTGGTAAGGTTTGCAAAAACAACATTTGATTTGTTACTCAATTTGACAGTAATGTACTTAGAATCCTGAGATAATGCGAAAAAAGCAATACAAATGTATTCCAACATAATTCTAAATTCAAACGTGCAAAATGTCTAAAAATGCCTGTGATATTGAATACATGTGAGTTTTACTAGATGCAGTTGTTTTTCTATGGTTTGCAAATACAAAAATGAGGTTTTACTCAATATGACTGTATACTGTAACACTCAATATGACAGTTATTCAAACATAACTCCTACACCACACATGAAAAGTGGCTAATAATGCCTGAAAAAATGCATCTTTGGGAGTTTTACTCGAAACATATGCTTTTTTAAATCTTGCAAATGCAAAAAGTAGTTTTTTACTCAATGTGACTATAATAGTCTTACAATCCTGAGATAATGCGAAAAAAGCAATAAAAATGTATTCAAACATAACTTCTAAACAACACATGCAAAATGGCTAATAATGCCTAGAGATATGTTTGTTGGTTAGTTGTACTAGAAAAATGATATTTTGTAAGGTTTGCAAAGACACAAGTTAGTTTTTTTATTCAATATAACAGTGTAACTGTCATACTAAATATGAAAGGTTTATAATCATAACTCCAAAACCAAATATGAAATTTGTCTTTAAAAGCCTTTAATATTGAATTGATGTAAGTTTTAGCAGAATCAGGTATTTTGGAAAGAATCACAAATAAAATATTAGATTTTACTGGCCTCATATTGGTCACACTCAAAATGACAGTTTTTGAAACATAACTCCAAAAATACAAATGCAAAATGTCTAATAATGCCTGAAGAAATGCATCTTTGAGAGTTTTACTGAAAAAAAAAACATTTGGTAAGGTTTGAAAAAACAAAATTTGATTTGTTACTAAATTTGACAGTAATGTACTTAGAATCCTGAGATAATGCGAAAAAAGCAATAAAAATGTATTCCAACATAACTTCTAAACAACAAATGCAAAATGGCTAATAATGCCTAGAGATATGTTTTTTTTGTTATTTGTACTAGAAAAATGATATTTTGTAAGGTTTGCAAAGACACAAGTTAGTTTTTTTTATTCAATATAACAGTGTAACTGTCATACTAAATATGAAAGGTTTATAATCATAACTCCAAAACCAAATATGAAATGTGTCTTAAAAAGCCTTTAATATTGAATTTATGTAAGTTTTAGCAGAATCAGGTATTTTGGAAAGAATCACAAATACAAATATTAGATTTTACTGGCCTCATATTGGTCACACTCAAAATGACAGTTTTTGAAACATAACTCCAAAAATACACATGCAAAATGTCTAATAATGCCTGAAGAAATGCATCTTCGAGAGTTTTCCTGAAAAAAAAAACATTTGGTAAGGTTTGCAAAAACAAAATTTGATTTGTTACTCAATTTGACAGTAATGTACTTAGAATCCTGAGATAATGCGAAAAAAGCAATAAAAATGTATTCCAACATAATTCCTAATCCAAACGTGCAAAATGTCAAAAAATGCCTGTGATATTGAATACATGTAAGTTTTACTATATACAGTTGTTTTTCTATGGTTTGCAAATACAAAAATGAGGTTTTACTCAATATGACTGTATACTGTAACACTCAATATGACAGTTATTTAAACATAACTCCTACACCACACATGAAAAATGGCTAATAATGCCTGAAATAATGCATATTTGGGAGTTTTACTCGAAACATATGCTTTTTTAAATCTTGCAAATGCCAAAAGTAGTTTTTTACTCAATATGACTATAATAGTCTGAGAATCCTGAGATAATGCGAAAAAAGCAATAAAAATTTATTCAAACATAACTTCTAAACAACACTTGCAAAATGGCTAATAATAGCCAGGGATATGTTTTTTTGTTAGTTGTACTAGAAAAATGATCTTTTGTAAGGTTTGCAAAGACACAAGTTTGTTTTTTTATTCAATATAACAGTGTAACTGTCATACTAAATATGAAAGGTTTATAATCATAACTCCAAAACAGAATATGAAATTTGTCTTAAAAAGCCTTTAATATTGAATTTATGCAAGTTTTAGCAGAATCAGGTATTTTGGAAAGAATCACAAATACAAATATTAGATTTTACTGGCCTCATATTGGTCACACTCAAAATGACAGTTTTTGAAACAACTCCAAAAATACACATCCAAAATGTCTAATAATGCCCGAAAAAATGCATCTTTGAGAGTTTTCCTGAAAAAAAAAACATTTGGCAAGGTTTGCAAAAAAAAAAATTGATTTGTTACTCAATTTGACAGTAATGTACTTAGAATCCTGAGATAATGCGAAAAAAGCAATAAAAATGTATTCCAACATAATTCTAAATCCAAACGTGCAAAATGTCTAAAAATGCCTGTGATATTGAATACATGTGAGTTTTACTAGACAGTTGTTTTTCTATGGTTTGCAAATACAAAAATGAGGTTTTACTCAATGTGACTGTATACTGTAACACTCAATATGACAGTTATTTAAACATAACTCCTACACCACACATGAAAAGTGGCTAATAATGACTGAAATAATGCATCTTTGAGAGTTTTACTCGAAACATATGCTTTTTTAAATCTTGCAAATGCAAAAAGTAGTTTTTTTTACTCAATATGACTATAATGTTCTTAGAATCCTGAGATAATGCGAAAAAAGCAATACAAATGTATTCAAAGATAACTTCTAAACAACACATGCAAAATGGCTAATAATGCCTAGAGATATGTTTGTTGGTTAGTTGTACTAGAAAAATGATATTTTGTAAGGTTTGCAAAGACACAAGTTAGTTTTTTTATTCAATATAACAGTGTAACTGTCATACTAAATATGAAAGGTTTATAATCATAACTCCAAAACCAAATATGAAATTTGTCTTTAAAAGCCTTTAATATTGAATTTATGTAAGTTTTAGCAAAATCAGGTATTTTGGAAAGAATCACAAATACAAATATTAGATTTTACTGGCCTCATATTGGTCACACTCAAAATGACAGTTTTTGAAACATAACTCCAAAAATACACATGCAAAATGTCTAATAATGCCCGAAGAAATGCATCTTCGAGAGTTTTCCTGAAAAAAAAAACATTTGGTAAGGTTTGCAAAAACAAAATTTGATTTGTTACTCAATTTGACAGTAATGTACTTAGAATCCTGAGATAATGCGAAAAAAGCAATAAAAATGTATTCCAACATAATTCCTAATCCAAACGTGCAAAATGTCTAAAAATGCCTGTGATATTGAATATTTTTGAGTTTTACTAGATACAGATGATTTTCTATGGTTTGTAAATACAAAAATGAGGTTTTACTCAATATGACTGTATACTCTAACACTCAATATGACAGTTATTTAAACATAACTCCTACACCACACATGAAAAATGGCTAATAATGCCTGAAAAAATGCATCTTTGGGAGTTTTACTCGAAACATATGCTTTTTTAAATCTTGCAAGTGCAAAAAGTAGTTTTTTACTCAATATGACTATAATAGTCTTACAATCCTGAGATAATGCGAAAAAAGCATTACAAATGTATTCAAACATAACTTCTAAACAACACATGCAAAATGGCTAATAATAGCTATAGATATATTTTTTTGTTAGTTGTACTAGAAAAATGATGTTTTGTAAGGTTTGCAAAGACACAAGTTAGTTTTTTTATTCAATATAACAGTGTAACTGTCATAATAAATATGAAAGGTTTATAATCATAACTCCAAAACCAAATATGAAATTTGATTTAAAACGCCTTTAATATTGAATTTATGTAAGTTTTACCAAAATCAGGTATTTTGGAAAGAATCACAAATACAAATATTAGATTTTACTGGCCTCATATTGGTCACACTCAAAATGACAGTTTTTGAAACATAACTCCAAAAAATACACATGCAAAATGTCTAATAATGCCTGAAGAAATGCATCTTCGAGAGTTTTCCTGAAAAAAAACATTTGGTAAGGTTTGCAAAAACAAAAATTTGATTTGTTACTAAATTTGACAGTAATGTACTTAGAATCCTGAGATAATGCAAAAAAAGCAATAAAAATGTATTCCAACATAACTTCTATACAACACATGCAAAATGGCTAATAATGCCTAGAGATATGTTTGTTGGTTAGTTGTACTAGAAAAATGATATTTTGTAAGGTTTGCAAAGACACAAGTTAGTTTTTTTATTCAATATAACAGTGTAACTGTCATACTAAATATGAAAGGTTTATAATCATAACTCCAAAACCAAATATGAAATTTGTCTTTAAAAGCCTTTAATATTGAATTTATGTAAGTTTTAGCAAAATCAGGTATTTTGGAAAGAATCACAAATACAAATATTAGATTTTACTGGCCTCATATTGGTCACACTCAAAATGACAGTTTTTGAAACATAACTCCAAAAATACACATGCAAAATGTCTAATAATGCCTGAAGAAATGCATCTTCGAGAGTTTTCCTGAAAAAAAAACATTTGGTAAGTTTTGCAAAAACAAAATTTGATTCGTTACTCAATTTGACAGTAATGTACTTAGAATCCTGAGATAATGCGAAAAAAGCAATAAAAATGTATTCCAACATAATTCCTAATCCAAACGTGCAAAATGTCTAAAAATGCCTGTGATATTGAATACTTTTGAGTTTTACTAGATACAGATGATTTTCTATGGTTTGCAAATAAAAAAATGAGGTTTTACTCAATATGACTGTATACTGTAACACTCAATATGACAGTTATTTAAACATAACTCCTACACCACACATGAAAAATGGCTAATAATGCCTGAAATAATGCATCTTTGGGAGTTTAACTCGAAACATGCTTTTTAAATCTTGCAAATGCAAAAAGTAGTTTTTTACTCAATATGACTATAATAGTCTTACAATCCTGAGATAATGCGAAAAAAGCAATAAAAATGTATTCAAACATAAGTTCTAAACAACACATGCAAAATGGCTAATAATGCCTAGAGATATGTTTTTTTGTTAGTTGTACTAGAAAAATGATCTTTTGTAAGGTTTGCAAAGACACAAGTTAGTTTTTTTATTCAATATAACAGTGTAACTGTCATAATAAATATGAAAGATTTATAATCATAACTCCAAAACCAAATATGAAATTTGTCTTAAAACGCCTTTAATATTGAATTTATGTAAGTTTTACCAAAATCAGGTATTTTGGAAAGAATCACGAATACAAATATTAGATTTTACTGGCCTCATATTGGTCACACTCAAAATGACAGTTTTTGAAACATAACTCCAAAAATACACATGCAAAATGTCTAATAATGCCCGAAGAAATGCATCTTCGAGAGTTTTCCTGAAAAAAAAAACATTTGGTAAGGTTTGCAAAAACAAAATTTGATTTGTTACTAAATTTGACAGTAATGTACTTAGAATCCTGAGATAGTGCGAAAAAAGCAATAAAAATGTATTCCAACATAATTCCTAATCCAAACGTGCAAAAAGTCTAAAAATGCCTGTGATATTGAATACATGTGAGTTTTACCAAATACAGTTGTTTTTCTATGGTTTGCAAATACAAAAATGAGGTTTTACTCAATATGACTGTATACTCTAACACTCAATATGACAGTTATTTAAACATAACTCCTACACCACACATGAAAAATGGCTAATAATGCCTGAAAAAATGCATCTTTGGGAGTTTTACTCGAAACATATGCTTTTTTAAATCTTGCAAGTGCAAAAAGTAGTTTTTTACTCAATATGACTATAATAGTCTTACAATCCTGAGATAATGCGAAAAAAGCATTACAAATGTATTCAAACATAACTTCTAAACAACACATGCAAAATGGCTAATAATGCCTAGAGATATGTTTGTTGGTTAGTTGTACTAGAAAAATTATATTTTGTAAGGTTTGCAAAGACACAAGTTAGTTTTTTTATTCAATATAACAGTGTAACTGTCATACTAAATATGAAAGGTTTATAATCATAACTCCAAAACCAAATATGAAATTTTTCTTTAAAAGCCTTTAATATTGAATTTATTTAAGTTTTAGCAGAATCAGTTATTTTGGAAAGAATCACAAATACAAATATTAGATTTTACTGGCCTCATATTGGTCACACTCAAAATGACAGTTTTTGAAACATAACTCCAAAAATACACATGCAAAATGTCTAATAATGCCCGAGGAAATGCATCTTTGAGAGTATTCCTGAAAAAAAAACATTTGGTAAGGTTTGCAAAAACAACATTTGATTTGTTACTCAATTTGACAGTAATGTACTTAGAATCCTGAGATAATGCGAAAAAAGCAATAAAAATGTATTCCAACATAATTCCTAATCCAAACGTGCAAAATGTCTAAAAATGCCTGTGATATTGAATACTTTTGAGTTTTACTAGATACAGATGATTTTCTATGGTTTGCAAATTAAAAAATGAGGTTTTACTCATTATGACTGTATACTCTAACACTCAATATGACAGTTATTTAAACATAACTCCTACACCACACATGAAAAATGGCTAATAATGCCTGAAATAATGCATCTTTGGGAGTTTTACTCGAAACATATGCTTTTTTAAATCTTGCAAGTGCAAAAAGTAGTTTTTTACTCAATATGACTATAATAGTCTGAAAATCCTGAGATAATCCGAAAAAAGCAATAAAAACTTATTCAAACATAACTTCTAAACAACACTTGCAAAATGGCTAATAATAGCCAGAGATATGTTTTTTTGTTAGTTGTACTAGAAAAATTATCTTTTGTAAGGTTTGCAAAGACACAAGTTAGTTTTTTTATTCAATATAACAGTGTAACTGTCATACTAAATATGAAAGGTTTATAATCATAACTCCAAAACCAAATATGAAATGTGTCTTAAAAAGCCTTTAATATTGAATTTATGTAAGTTTTAGCAGAATCAGGTATTTTGGAAAGAATCACAAATACAAATATTAGATTTTACTGGCCTCATATTGGTCACACTCAAAATGACAGTTTTTGAAGCATAACTCCAAAACTGCACATGCAAAATGTCTAATAATGCCTGAAAAATTGCATCTTTGAGAGTTTTCCTGAAAAAAAAAACATTTGATAAGGTTTGCAAAAACAAAATTTGATTCGTTACTCAATTTGACAGTAATGTACTTAGAATCCTGAGATAATGCGAAAAAAGCAATAAAAATGTATTCCAACATAATTTCTAAATCCAAACGTGCAAAATGTCTAAAAATGCCCGTGATATTGAATACATGTGAGTTTTACTAGATGCAGTTGTTTTTCTATGGTTTGCAAATACAAAAATGAGGTTTTACTCAATATGACTGTATACTGTAACACTCAATATGACAGTTATTTAAACATAACTCCTACACCACACATGAAAAATGGCTAATAATGCCTGAAAAAATGCATCTTTGGGAGTTTTACTCGAAACACATGCTTTTTTAAATCTTGCAAATGCAAAAAGTAGTTTTTTATTCAATGTGACTATAATAGTCTTACAATCCTGAGATAATGCGAAAAAAGCAATAAAAATGTATTCAAACATAACTTCTAAACAACACACGCAAAATGGCTAATAATGCCTAGAGATATGTTTGTTGGTTAGTTGTACTAAAAAAATGATATTTTGTAAGGTTTGCAAAGACACAAGTTTGTTTTTTTATTCAATATAACAGTGTAACTGTCATACTAAATATGAAAGGTTTATAATCATAACTCCAAAACCAAATATGAAATTTGTCTTTAAAAGCCTTTAATATTGAATTTATGTAAGTTTTAGCAGAATCAGGTATTTTGGAAAGAATCACAAATACAAATATTAGATTTTACTGGCCTCATATTGGTCACACTCAAAATGACAGTTTTTGAAACATAACTCCAAAAACACACATGCAAAATGTCTAATAATGCCTGAAGAAATGCATCTTCGAGAGTTTTCCTGGAAAAAAAACATTTGGTAAGGTTTGCAAAAACAAAATTTGATTTGTTACTCAATTTGACAGTAATGTACTTAGAATCCTGAGATAATGCGAAAAAAGCAATAAAAATGTATTCCAACATAATTCCTAATCCAAACGTGCAAAATGTCTAAAAATGCCTGTGATATTGAATACATGTGAGTTTTACTGGATACAGTTGTTTTTCTATGGTTTGCAAATACAAAAATAATGTTTTACTCAATATGACTGTATACTGTAACACTCAATATGACAGCTATTTAAACATAACTCCAACAACACACATGAAAAATGGCTAATAATGCCTGAAATAATGCATCTTTGGGAGTTTTACTCGAAACATATGCTTTTTTAAATCTTGCAAATGCAAAAAGTATTTTTTTACTCAATATGACTATAATAGTCTTAGAATCCTGAGATAATGCGAAAAAAGCAATAAAAATGTATTCAAACATAACTTCTAAACAACACATGCAAAATGGCTAATAATAGCTAGAGATATGTTTTTTTGTTAGTTGTACTAGAAAAATGATCTTTTGTAAGGTTTGCAAAGACACAAGTTAGTTTTTTTATTCAATATAACAGTGTAACTGTCATACTAAATATGAAAGGTTTATAATCATAACTCCAAAACCAAATATGAAATGTGTCTTGAAAAGCCTTTAATATTGAATTTATGTAAGTTTTAGCAGAATCAGGTATTTTGGAAAGAATCACAAATACAAATATTAGATTTTACTGGCCTCATATTGGTCACACTCAAAATGACAGTTTTTGAAGCATAACTCCAAAAATACACATGCAAAATGTCTAATAATGCCTGAAAAAATGCATCTTCGAGAGTTTTCCTGAAAAAAAACATTTGGTAAGGTTTGCAAAAATAAAATTTAATTTGTTACTCAATTTGACAGTAATGTACTTAGAATCCTGAGATAATGCGAAAAAAGCAATAAAAATGTATTCCAACATAATTCTAATCAAAACATGCAAAAAGTCTAAAAAATGCCTGTGATATTGAATTCATGTGAGTTTTACTAGATACAGTTGTTTTTCTATGGTTTGCAAATACAAAAATGAGGTTTTACTCAATATGACTGTATACTGTAACACTCAATATGACAGTTATTTAAACATAACTCCTACACCACACATGAAAAATGGCTAATAATGCCTGAAATAATGCATCTTTGGCAGTTTTACTCGAAACATATGCTTTTTTAAATCTTGCAAATGCCAAAAGTAGTTTTTTACTCAATATGACTATAATAGTCTGAAAATCCTGAGATAATCCGAAAAAAGCAATAAAAACTTATTCAAACATAACTTCTAAACAACACTTGCAAAATGGCTAATAATAGCCAGAGATATGTTTTTTTGTTAGTTGTACTAGAAAAATTATCTTTTGTAAGGTTTGCAAAGACACAAGTTAGTTTTTTTATTCAATATAACAGTGTAACTGTCATACTAAATATGAAAGGTTTATAATCATAACTCCAAAACCAAATATGAAATGTGTCTTAAAAAGCCTTTAATATTGAATTTATGTAAGTTTTAGCAGAATCAGGTATTTTGGAAAGAATCACAAATACAAATATTAGATTTTACTGGCCTCATATTGGTCACACTCAAAATGACAGTTTTTGAAGCATAACTCCAAAACTGCACATGCAAAATGTCTAATAATGCCTGATAAAATGCATCTTTGAGAGTTTTCCTGAAAAAAAAAACATTTGATAAGGTTTGCAAAAACAAAATTTGATTCGTTACTCAATTTGACAGTAATCTACTTAGAATCCTGAGATAATGCGAAAAAAGCAATAAAAATGTATTCCAACATAATTTCTAAATCCAAATGTGCAAAATGTCTAAAAATGCCCGCGATATTGAATACATGTGAGTTTTACTAGATGCAGTTGTTTTTCTATGGTTTGCAAATACAAAAATGAGGTTTTACTCAATATGACTGTATACTGCAACACTCAATATGACAGTTATTTAAACATAACTCCTACACCACACATGAAAAATGGCTAATAATGCCTGAAAAAATGCATCTTTGGGAGTTTTACTCGAAACACATGCTTTTTTAAATCTTGCAAATGCAAAAAGTAGTTTTTTACTCAATGTGACTATAATAGTCTTACAATCCTGAGATAATGCGAAAAAAGCAATAAAAATGTATTCAAACATAACTTCTAAACAACACATGCAAAATGGCTAATAATGCCTAGAGATATGTTTGTTGGTTAGTTGTACTAAAAAAATGATATTTTGTAAGGTTTGCAAAGACACAAGTTTGTTTTTTTATTCAATATATCAGTGTAACTGTCATACTAAATATGAAAGGTTTATAATCATAACTCCAAAACCAAATATGAAATTTGTCTTTAAAAGCCTTTAATATTGAATTTATGTAAGTTTTAGCAGAATCAGGTATTTTGGAAAGAATCACAAATACAAATATTAGATTTTACTGGCCTCATATTGGTCACACTCAAAATGACAGTTTTTGAAACATAACTCCAAAAATACACATGCAAAATGTCTAATAATGCCTGAAGAAATGCATCTTCGAGAGTTTTCCTGGAAAAAAACATTTGGTAAGGTTTGCAAAAACAAAATTTGATTTGTTACTCAATTTGACAGTAATGTACTTAGAATCCTGAGATAATGCGAAAAAAGCAATAAAAATGTATTCCAACATAATTCCTAATCCAAACGTGCAAAATGTCTAAAAATGCCTGTGATATTGAATACACGTGAGTTTTACTAGATACAGTTGTTTTTCTATGGTTTGCAAATACAAAAATAATGTTTTACTCAATATGACTGTATACTGTAACACTCAATATGACAGCTATTTAAACATAACTCCAACAACACACATGAAAAATGGCTAATAATGCCTGAAATAATGCATCTTTGGGAGTTTTACTCGAAACATATGCTTTTTTAAATCTTGCAAATGCAAAAAGTAGTTTTTTACTCAATATGACTATAATAGTCTTAGAATCCTGAGATAATGCGAAAAAAGCAATAAAAATGTATTCAAACATAACTTCTAAACAACACATGCAAAATGGCTAATAATAGCTAGAGATATGTTTTTTTGTTAGTTGTACTAGAAAAATGATCTTTTGTAAGGTTTGCAAAGACACAAGTTAGTTTTTTTATTCAATATAACAGTGTAACTGTCATACTAAATATGAAAGGTTTATAATCATAACTCCAAAACCAAATATGAAATGTGTCTTAAAAAGCCTTTAATATTGAATTTATGTAAGTTTTAGCAGAATCAGGTATTTTGGAAAGAATCACAAATACAAATATTAGATTTTACTGGCCTCATATTGGTCACACTCAAAATGACAATTTTTGAAGCATAACTCCAAAAATACACATGCAAAATGTCTAATAATGCCTGAAAAAATGCATCTTCGAGAGTCCTCCTGAAAAAAAACATTTGGTAAGGTTTGCAAAAATAAAATTTAATTTGTTACTCAATTTGACAGTAATGTACTTAGAATCCTGAGATAATGCGAAAAAAGCAATAAAAATGTATTCCAACATAATTCCTAATCCAAACATGCAAAAAGTCTAAAAAATGCCTGTGATATTGAATACATGTGAGTTTTACTAGATACAGTTGTTTTTCTATGGTTTGCAAATACAAAAATGAGGTTTTACTCAATATGACTGTATACTGTAACACTCAATATGACAGTTATTTAAACATAACTCCTACACCACACATGAAAAATGGCTAATAATGCCTGAAAAAATGCATCTTTGGGAGTTTTACTCGAAACATATGCTTTTTTAAATCTTGCAAATGCCAAAAGTAGTTTTTTACTCAATATGAATATAATGTTCTTAGAATCCTGAGATAATTTGAAAAAAGCAATACAATTGTATTTAAACATAACTTCTAAACAACACATGAAAAATGACTGATATTACCTTGAGATATGTATTTTTGTTAGTTGTACTAGAAAAATGATCTTTTGTAAGGTTTGCAAAGACAAAAGTTAGTTTTTTTATTCAATATAACAGTGTAACTGTCATACTAAATATGAACGGTTTATAATCATAACTCCAAAACCAAATATGAAATTTGTCTTAAAAAGCCTTTAATATTGAATTCATGTAAGTCTTACCAGAATCAGGTATTTTGGAAAGAATCACAAATACAAATATTAGATTTTACTGGCCTCATATTGGTCACACTCAAAATGACAGTTTTTGAAACATAACTCCAAAAATACACATGCAAAATGTCTAATAATGCCCGAAGAAATGCATCTTCGAGAGTTTTCCTAAAAAAAAAAAAAACATTTGGTAAGGTTTGCAAAAACAAAATTTGATTTGTTACTCAATTTGACAGTAATGTACTTAGAATCCTGAGATAATGCGAAAAAAGCAATAAAAATGTATTCCAACATAATTCCTAATCCAAACGTGCAAAAATTCTAAAAATGCCTGTGATATTTAATACTTGTGAGTTTTACTAGATACACTTGTTTTTCTATGGTTTGCAAATACAAAAATGAGGTTTTACTCAATATGACTGTATACTGTAACACTCAATATGACAGTTATTTAAACATAACTCCTACACCACACATGAAAAATGGCTAATAATGCCTGAAATAATGCATCTTTGGGAGTTTTACTCGAAACATATGCTTTTTTAAATCTTGCAAATGCAAAAAGTAGTTTTTTACTCAATGTGACTATAATAGTCTTACAATCCTGAGATAATGCGAAAAAAGCAATAAAAATGTATTCAAACATAACTTCTAAACAACACATGCAAAATGGCTAATAATGCCTAGAGATATGTTTGTTGGTTAGTTGTACTAAAAAAATGATATTTTGTAAGGTCTGCAAAGACACAAGTTAGTTTTTTTATTCAATATAACAGTGTAACTGTCATACTAAATATGAAAGGTTTATAATCATAACTCCAAAACCAAATATGAAATGTGTCTTAAAAAGCCTTTAATATTGAATTTATGTAAGTTTTAGCAGAATCAGGTATTTTGGAAAGAATCACAAATACAAATATTAGATTTTACTGGCCTCATATTGGTCACACTCAAAATGACAGTTTTTGAAGCATAACTCCAAAAATACACATGCAAAATGTCTAATAATGCCTGAAAAAATGCATCTTCGAGAGTTTTCCTGAAAAAAAAACATTTGGTAAGGTTTGCAAAAACAAAATTTAATTTGTTACTCAATTTGACAGTAATGTACTTAGAATCCTGAGATAATGCGAAAAAAGCAATAAAAATGTATTCCAACATAATTCCTAATCCAAACATGCAAAAAGTCAAAAAATGCCTGTGATATTGAATACATGTGAGTTTTACTAGATACAGTTGTTTTTCTATGGTTTGCAAATACAAAAATGAGGTTTTACTCAATATGACTGTATACTCTAACACTCAATATGACAGTTATTTAAACATAACTCCTACACCACACATGAAAAATGGCTAATAATGCCTGAAAAAATGCATCTTTGGGAGTTTTACTCGAAACATATGCTTTTTTAAATCTTGCAAATGCAAAAAGTAGTTTTTTACTCAATGTGACTATAATAGTCTTACAATCCTGAGATAATGCGAAAAAAAGCAATAAAAATGTATTCAAACATAACTTCTAAACAACACATGCAAAACGGCTAATAATAGCTAGAGATATGTTTTTTTTGTTAGTTGTACTAGAAAAATGATATTTTGTAAGGTTTGCAAAGACACAAGTCAGTGTTTTTATTCAATATAACAGTGTAACTGTCATAATAAATATGAAAGGTTTATAATCATAACTCCAAAACCGAACATGAAATGTGTTTAAAAAAGCCTGTAATATTGAATTTATGTGAGTTTTAGCAGAATCAGGTATTTTGGAAAGGTTCACAAATACAAAAATTAGGTTTTACTGGCCTCACATTGGTCACACTCAAAATGACAGTTTTTGAAACATAACTCCAAAAATACACATGCGAAATGTCTAATAATGCCTGAAGAAATGCATCTTTGAGAGTATTCCTGAAAAAAACAACATTTGGTGAGGTTTGCAAATTTTTTTTTTATTTTTTACTTAATTCGACAGCAATGTATATAGGATCCTGAGATAATGCGAAAAAAGCAATAAAAATGCATTCCAGCATAATTCCTAATTCAAACATGCAAAATGTCTAAAAATGCCTGTGATATTGAATCCTTGTGAGTTTTACTAGATACAGATGTTTTTCAATGGTTTGCAAACACAAAAATGAGGTTTTACTCAATATGACTGTATACTGTAACACTCAATATGACAGTTATTTAAACATAACTCCTACACCACACATGAAAAATAGCTAATAATGCCTGAAATAATGCATCTTTGGGAGTTTTACTCAAAACATATGCTTTTTTATATTTTGCAAATGCAAAAAGTAGTTTTTTACTCAGTATGACTATAATAGTCTTACAATCCTAAAATAATGCGAAAAAAGCAATAAAAATGTATTCAAACATATTTTCTAAACGACACATGCAAAATGGCTAATAATGCCTAGATATATGTTTTTTTGTTAGTTGTACTAGAAAAATGATCTTTTGTAAGGTTTGCAAAGACATAAGTTAGTTTTTTTAATTCAGTATAACAGTATAACTGTCATACTAAATATGAAAGGTTTATAATCATAACTCCAAAACCAAACATGAAATTTGACTTAAAAAGCCTGTAATATTGAATTCATGTGAAACATAACTCCAAAAATACACATGCAAAATTTCTAATAATGCCTGAAGAAATGCATCTTCGAGAGTTTTCCAGAAAGAAAACATTTGGTAAGGTTTGCAAAAACAAAAAGTAATTTTTTACTCAATTTGACAGTAATGTACTTAGAATCCTGAGATAATTTGAAAAAAGCAATACAAATGTATTCCAACATAATTCCTAATCCAAACGTGCAAAATGTCTAAAAATGCCTGTGATATTGAATACATGTGAGTTTTACTATAGTACAGTTGTTTTTCTATGGTTTGCAAATAGAAATGTAGGTTTTACTCAATATGACTGTATACTGTAACACTCAATATGAGAGTTATTTAAACATAACTCCTACACCACACATGAAAAATGGCTAATAATGCCTGAAATAATACATCTTTGGGAGTTTTACTCGGAACATATGCTTTTTTAAATCTTGCAAATGCAAAAAGTATTTTTTACTCAATATGACTATAATGTTCTTAGATTCCTGAGATAATGCGAAAAAGCAATACAAAAGTTTTCAAACATAACTTTTAAACAACACATGCAAAACGGCTAATAATTCCTAGAGATATGTATCTGTGTTAGTTGTAGTAGAAAAATGATCTTTTTTAGGGTTCACTTGGAAAACAAAATCCTATTTGTATGTCTAGTCTACTTTAAATTTCTACTATAATTTTTAAATTTTTTTAAATAGGTTATAAATCTGTAGAATTGAAGACATAATCTGTAAATTAAAAAAACGCCTGTTATTTTAAGTAATATACCAGTAATGACAAACTATGTATATTCCTATTTTTTTTTACAGAAAAATACCAAATTATTTATACATATTATTTTCTGTTTTCTCAAATTACTTTCAATTTCATGTAAAATTACAGTATTTAACTTTAATTAAATATGAAGCTTGTTATATAAAAGTATTTGTTCATACTAACAATCTAACAGTTTTATATGTAATTTTAAGGTAAATCAAATGTTTTCAATATTTATGTGTATTTTCACATTCAAGTCGAAAAATATATGTAGCCTCTTATAAAAGGTGTATGCTCAAACTGTAATATGACGTACATGAAATACTGCAAGAGATTCTTAATCAACAGTCAACAGCCGTACAGATCATACTGACGGTGGCCTTACAAACAACTTTAACAATGTTACAAATATGCGCCACACTGTGGAGCCACATCAATCAAGACTGACAAACACATTTCAGGAGAACATCGTCACCGTAACACAACATTAACACAACAGAAACAATTCCTAGAATTCCATGTGTTATAATATACACCCCCACAGCCTAATCCCGCCCAGCTCAACCAACGTACGGAGGGGGTCGGTGATGTTTTGTGGCACGGGGTTGTGGGGTAGCGGGATTGTAGCCCGGAAGAGTCAGCGCTGCTTGGGCTTGTGGGTATTTGTTATGTTGTGTTTATGTTTTATTACAGTGAGGATGTTTTCCTGAAATGTGTTTATCATTCTTGTTCGATGTGGGTTCACAGCAGTGTGGTGCACATTTGTAACAGTGTTAAAGTTGTTTGTACAGCCACCGTCAGTGTGACCTGTGTGGCTGTTAACCAAGTATATCTTGCAGTCACTTTTCTAATGAACGACGAAATCATGCTCATCACATGCCTCAATTGGCACCCTGATGATTTGATGAATGAGCGTTCAATGAAACCCACCACGGTATTATGTGTCATATTCGCCCGGCCAAACTTTGAGTCAACCCTACATGAGGGTCAGTGAAATTCTTGTGGTGAAATGACAGGAATGGTAAGTATGTCGCTAGGGTGGGATAGCCATTCATGCAAGGTTAACCCACTTTGTATCAATTTCCTGCATCCCCCGCTAAAGTCAATGAGACACCCCTGATCCTAACAATTCAGAAAAAATATGTTAAACAATGGTATTTTTCTGTGGAATCGCCAGAATTGTCACTTCACTAAAGGTGGTTGATCGTAATAATTTGGAAAAACTCTTTAGAATAAAGGTATTTTTCTGCAGAACTGTTTGCATCGTCACTTTATTAAAGGTGGTTGATCTTAATAATTTAGTAAAAATCTGTACAATTACGATATTTCACCCCAAAACGTTTCATGAAAATTTCTGTAAATCGAATATTTTTGATCATTATTTGGTTTACAATGTTTTACTTTAGTTTTATGGTTTTTGTTTGGCAGCCGTCGCTGCCAGTAAATGACCGTTTTTTTACAAAATTTATTTTTACAGTGTTTGCAAAGATAAAAGTTATTTTTTTTTATTCAATATAACAGTAAAACTGTCATACTAAATATGAAAGGTTAATAAACATAACTCCAAAACCAAACATGAAATCTGTCTAAAAAAGCCTGTAATATTGACTTTATGTGAGTTTTACCTGAATTAGGTATTTTGGAAAGGTTCACAAATACAAAAATTTGGTTTTACTGGCCTCACATTGGTCACACTCAATAAGACAGTTTTTGAACCCTATCTCCAAAAATACACATGCAAAATTACAAAAAAATGCCTGAAGAAATGTATCTTTGTGAGTTTTACTGGATAAAAAAAACATTTTGTAAGGGTTGCAAAAACAAAAAGAAATGTTTTGTAATGTTAATGTAATTTTAAGGTAAATTAATTTTTTTAAATATTTATGTGTATTTTCACATTCAAGGCGAAAAATATATGTAGCCTCTTATAAAAGGTTTATGCTCAAACTAACATTTACATTTTTTTCCCTGTAATATGACATACATGAGTGACTGCAAGACATACTTAATCAACAGTCAAGAGCCTTACAGATCACACTGACGGTGGCCGTACAAAAAACTTTAACAATGTTACAAATATGCGCCAAATTGTGGAGCCACATCAAACAAGAATGACAAACAAATTTCTGGAGAACTTCTTCACCGTAACACAACATTAACACAACAGAAACAAAACCCAGAATTCCATGTGTTACAATATACACCCCCACCACCTAACCCCGCCCACCTCAACCAACGCATGGAGGGGGGCGGTGATGTTTTGGGGTGCGGGATTGGGTGGTAGCAGGGGTGTAGCCCGGAAGAGTCAGCGCTGCATGGGCTTGTGGGTATTTGTTATGTTATGTTGTGTTTATGTTTTGTTACAGTGAGAATGTTTTCCTGAAATGTGTTTATCATTCTTGTTCGATGTGGATTCACAGTGTGGTGCATATTTTGTAACAGTGTTAAAGTTGTTTGTACAGCCACCAGCAGTGTGACCTGTGTGGCTGTTGACCAAGTATGTCTTGCAGTCACTATCACATGTAGGACAATACCGTGCAAATCACACTCATCAGTAGGCGTGCTGATGATTTGTTGAATGAACGTATAAGAAATCACCCGGCCAGACTTGGGTCAATCCTACATGAGGGTCAGTAAAATTCTCACAGTGAAATGGTAGGATCAGTAAGTATGTTGCTAGGGTGGGGTAGCCATTCATGCAAGGTGAATCCACTTTGCATCAAGTTCCTGCATCCAGTGGCCCCCCACTAAAGTCAATAAGACACCCCTGATCCTAACTATTCAGAAAAAATCTGTAAAAAAATGGTATTTTTCTGAGGAACCGCCAGCATTGTCACTTCACTAAAGGTGGTTGGTCGTAATAATTTGGAAAAACTCTTTAGAATAAAGGTATTTTTCTGCAGAACTGTTTGCATCGTCACTTTATCAAAGGTGGTTGATCTTAATAATTTAGTAAAAATCTGTAAAATTATGATATTTCACCCCAAAACGTTTCATGAAAATTTCTGTAAATATAATATTTTTGATCATTATTTGGTTTACAATGTTTTACTTTAGTTTTATGGTTTTTGTTTGGCAGCCGTAGCTGCCAGTAAAGGACCGTTTTTTTACAAAATTTATTTTTACAGTGTTTGCAAAGATAAAAGTTAGTTTTTTTTATTCAATATAACAGTAAAACTGTCATACTAATTATGAAAGGTTAATAAACATAACTCCAAAACCAAACATGAAATCTGTCTAAAAAAGCCCGTAATGTTGACTTTATGTGAGTTTTACCTGAATTAGGTATTTTGGAAAGGTTCACAAATACAAAAATTTGATTTTACTTGCCTCACATTGGTCACACTCAATAAGACAGTTTTTGAACCCTATCGCCAAAAATACACATGCAAAATTACAAAAAAATGCCTGAAGAAATGTATCTTTGTGAGTTTTACTGGATAAAAAAAACATTTTGTAAGGGTTGCAAAAACAAAAAGAAATGTTTTACCCAATTTGACAGTAATGTACTTAAAATCCTGAGACAATGCAAAAAGAGCAATAAAAATGTATTCCAACATAATTCCTAATCCAAATGTGCAAAATGTCTAAAAATGCCTGTGATATTGAATCCATGTGAGTTTTACTAGATACAGTTGATTTCCTATGGTTTGCAAATCCAAAAATTAGGTTTTACTCAATATGACTGTATACTGTAACACTCAATATGACAGTTATTTAAACATAACTCCTACACCACACATGGCTAATAATGCCTGAAATAATGCATCTTTGGGAGTTTTACTCGAAACGATTGCTTTTTTAAATCTTTGCAATGCAAAAAATTGTTGTTTTACTCAATATGACAATAATGTTCTTGGAATCCTGAGATAATGCGAAAAAAGCAATAAAAATGTTTTCAACCACAACTTTTAAACAACACATGCAAAACGGCTAATAATGCCTAGAGATGTGTATCTTTGTTTGTTGTAGTAGAAAAATGATCATTTGTAGGGTTCACTGTAAAAAAAAAAAAAAAATCAAATTTTTATGGTTAGTTTACTCTAAATTTCTACTGTAATTTTTAAATTTTTTTTAGATAGGTTGAAAAGCTGTAGAATTGAAAACATTATCTGTAAATAAACAAACCGCCTGTTATTTTGAATAATATACCAGTAATGACGAACTATGTATATTCCTATTTTTTTACAGAAAAATACCAAATTAATTATACATATTATTTTCCGTTTTCTCAAATTACTTTCAATTTCATGTAAAATTACAGTAATTAACTTCATATAAATATGTAGCTTGTTATATAAAAGTATTTGTCCATACTAACAATCTAAAAGTTTTATATGTAATTTTTTTAAATATTTATGTGTATTTTCACATTCAAGGCGAAAAATATATGTAGCCTCTTATAAAAGGTTTATGCTCAAACTAACAATTAAATTTTTTTCCCTGTAATATGACATGCATGAATGACTGCAAGACATACTTAATCAACAGTCAACAGCCTTACAGATCACACTGACGGTGGCCGTACAAACGACTTTAACAATGTTACAAATATGCACCACACTGTAGAGCCACATCAAACAAGAATGACAAACACATTTCAGGAGAACATCTTCACCGTAACACAACATTAACACAACAGAAACAATACCCAGAATTCCATGTGTTACAATACACACCCCCACCACCTAAACCCGCCCACCTAAACCAACGCACGGAGGGGGGCGGTGATGTTTTGGGGCGCGGGGTTGGGTGGTAGCGGGGATGTAACCCGGAAGAGATAGCGCTGCATGGTTTTGTGGGTATTTGTTATGTTGTGTTTATGTTTTATTACAGTGAAGATGTTTTCCTGAAATGTGTTTATCATTCTTGTTCAATGCGGGTTCACAGTGTGGTGCATATTTGTAACAGTGTTAAAGTTGTTTGTGCAGCCACCGTCAGTGTGACCTGTGTGGCTGTTGACCAAGTATATCTTGCAGTCACTATCATATGCACAACAATACCGTGCACATCACATGCCTCAATTGGCACGCTGATGATTTGGTGAATGAGCGTACAAAAAAGCCCACCGCGGTACTACTTGTCATATTTGCCCGGCCAAGCTTTGAGTCAATCCTATATGAGGGTAGTGAAATTCTCGGGGTGAAATGGTGGGATTGGTAAGTACGTTGCTAGGTTGGGATAGCGATTCATGCAAGGTTAACCCACTTTGTATCAATTTCCTGCATCCAGTGGCCCACCGGTAAAGTGAATGAGACACCCCTGATCCTAACAATTCAGAAAAAATCCGTTAAACAATGGTATTTTTCTGTGGAACCGCCAGCATTGTCACTTCACTAAAGGTGATTGATCGTAATAATTTGGAAAAACTCTTTAGAATAAAGGTATTTTTCTGCAGAACTGTTTGCATCGTCACTTTACTAAAGGTGGTTGATCTTAATAATTTTGTAAAAATCTGTAAAATTACGATATTTCTCCCCAAAACATTTCATAAAAATTTCTGTAAATATAATGTTTTTGATCATTATTTGGTTTACAATGTTTTACTTTAATTTTATGGTTTTTGTTTGGCAGCCGTAGCTGCCAGTAAATGACCGTTTTTTTACAGAATTTTTTTTTAAAGTGTTTTCAAAGATACAAGTTTGTTTTTTTTATTCGATATAACAGTATTACTGTCATACTAAATATGAAAGGTTCATAAACATAACTCCAAAACCAAACATGAAATCTGTCTAAAAAAGCCTGTATTATTGACTTTATGTGAGTTTTACCTGAATTAGGTATTTTGGAAGGGTTCACAATAACAAAAATTTGGTTTTACTGGCCTCACATTGGTCACACTCAATAAGACAGTTTTTGAACCATATCTCCAAAAATACACATGCGAAATTACAAAAAAATGCCTGAAGAAATGTATATTTGTGAGTTTTACTGAAAAAAAAACATTTTGTAAGGTTTGCAAAAACAAAAAGAAATGTTTTACCCTATTTGACAGTAATGTACTTAAAATCCTGAGATAATGCAAAAAGAGCAATAAAAATGTATTCCAACATAATTCCTAATCCAAACGTGCAATTTGTCTAAAAAAGCCTTTAATATTGAATTTATGTATGTTTTAGCAGAATCAGGTATTTTGGAAAGAATCACAAATACAAAAATTAGGTTTTTACTGGCCTCATATTGGTCACACTCAAAATGACAGTTTTTGAAACATAACTCCAAAAATACACATGCAAAATGTCTAATAATGCCTGAAGAAATGCATCTTCGAGAGTTTTCCTGAAAAAAAAAAACATTTGGTAAGGTTTGCAAAAACAAAATTTGATTTGTTACTAATTTTACAGTAATGTACTTAGAATCCTGAGATAATGCGAAAAAAGCAATAAAAATGTATTCCAACATAATTCCTAATCCAAACGTGCAAAAAGTCTAAAAATGCCTGTGATATTGAATACATGTGAGTTTTACAAGATACAGTTGTTTTTCTATGGTTTGCAAATACAAAAATGAGGTTTTACTCAATATGACTGTATACTGTAACACTCAATATGACAGCTATTTAAACATAACTCCAACACCACACATGAAAAATGGCTGATATTCCCTGAAATAATGCATCTTTGGGAGTTTTACTCGAAACATATGTTTTTTTAAATCTTGCAAGTGCAAAAAGTAGTTTTTTACTCAATGTGACTATAATAGTCTTACAATCCTGAGATAATGCGAAAAAAGCAATAAAAATGTATTCAAACATAACTTCTAAACAACACATGCAAAATGGCTAATAATGCCTAGAGGTATGTTTTTTGGTTAGTTGTACTAGAAAAAATATCTTTTGTAACGTTTGCAAAGAAACAAGTTCGTTTTTTTATTCAATATAACAGTGTAACTGTCATACTAAATATGAAAGGTTTATAATCATAACTCCAAAACCAAAAATGAAATGTGTCTTAAAAAGCCTTTAATATTGAATTTATGTAAGTTTTAGCCGAATCAGGTATTTTGGAAAGAATCACAAATACAAATATTAGATTTTACTGGCCTCATATTGGTCACAGTCAAAATGACAGTTTTTGAAACATAACTCCAAAAATACACATGCAAAATGTCTAATAATGCCTGAAGAAATGCATCTTCGAGAGTTTTCCTGAAAAAAAAAACATTTGGTAAGGTTAACAAAAAACAAATTTGATTTGTTACTCAATTTGACAGTAATGTACTTAGAATCCTGAGATAATGCGAAAAAAGCAATAAAAATGTATTCCAATATAATTCCTAATCCAAACGTGCAAAAAGTCTAAAAATGCCTGTGATATTGAATACATGTGAGTTTCACTAGATACGCTTGTTTTTCTATGGTTTGCAAATACAAAAATGAGGTTTTACTCAATATGACTGTATACTGTAACACTCAATATGACAGTTATGTAAACATAACTCCTACATCACACATGAAAAATGGCTAATAATGCCTGAAATAATGCATCTTTGGGAGTTTTACTCGAAACATATGCTTTTTTAAGTCTTGCAAATGCCAAAAGTAGTTTTTTACTCAATATGACTATAATAGTCTGAGAATCCTGAGATAATGCGAAAAAAGCAATACAAATGTATTCAAACATAACTTCTAAACAACACTTCTAAAATGAGTAATAATAGCCAGAGATATGTTGTTTTGTTAATTGTACTAGAAAAATGATCTTTTGTAAGGTTTGCAAAGACACAAGTTAGTTTTTTTATTCAATATAACAGTGTAACTGTCATACTAAATATGAAAGGTTTATAATCATAACTCCAAAACCAATTATGAAATTTGTCTTAAAAAGCCTTTAATAATGAATTTATGTAAGTTTTAGCAGAATCAGGTATTTTGGAAAGAATCACAAATACAAATATTAGATTTTACTGGCCTCATATTGGTCACACTCAAAATGACAGTTTTTGAAGCATAACTCCAAAAATACACATGCAAAATGTCTAATAATGCCTGAAGAAATGCATCTTCGAGAGTTTTCCTGAAAAAAAAACATTTGGTAAGGTTTGTAAAAACAAAATTTGATTTGTTACTAAATTTGACAGTAATGTACTTAGAATCCTGAGATAATGCAAAAAAAGCAATAAAATGTATTCCAACATAACTTCTAAACAACACATGCAAAATGGCTAATAATGCCTAGAGATATGTTTTTTTGTTATTTGTACTAGAAAAATGATCTTTTGTAAGGTTTGCAAAGACACAAGTTAGTTTTTTTTATTCAATATAACAGTGAAACTGTCGTACTAAATATGAAAGGTTTATAATCATAACTCCAAAACCAAATATGAAATTTGTCTTAAAAAGCCTTTAATATTGAATTTATGTAAGTTTTAGCAGAATCAGGTATTTTGGAAAGAATCACAAATACAAATATTAGATTTTACTGGCCTCATATTGGTCACACTCAAAATGACAGTTTTTGAAACATAACTCCAAAAATACACATGCAAAATGTCTAATAATGCCTGAAGAAATGCATCTTCGAGAGTTTTCCTGGAAAAAAACTTTTGGTAAGGTTTGCAAAAAACAAATTTGATTTGTTACTCAATTTGACAGTAATGTACTTAGAATCCTGAGATAACGCGAAAAAAGCAATAAAAATGTATTTCAACATAATTCCTAATCCAAACGTGCAAAATGTCTAAAAATGCCTGTGATATTGAATACATGTGAGTTTTACTAGATACACTTGTTTTTCTATGGTTTGCAAATACAAAAATGAGGTTTTACTCAATATGACTGTATACTGTAACACTCAATATGACAGCTATTTAAACATAACTCCAAAAATACACATGCAAAATGTCTAATAATGCCTGAAATAATGCATCTTTGGGAGTTTTACTCGAAACATATGCTTTTTTAAATCTTGCAAATGCAAAAAATAGTTTTTTTACTCAATATGACTATAATAGTCTTAGAATCCTGAGATAATTTGGAAAAAGCAATAAAAATGTATTCCAACATAACTTCTAAACAACACATGCAAAATGGCTAATAATAGCTAGAGATATGTTTTTTTGTTAGTTTTACTAGAAAAATTATCTTTTGTAAGGTTTGCAAAGACACAAGTTAGTTTTTTTATTCAATATAACAGTTAACTGTCATACTAAATATGAAAGGTTTATAATCATAACTCCAAAACCAAATATGAAATTTGTCTTAAAAAGCCTTTAATATTGAATTTATATAAGTTCTAGCAGAATCAGGTATTTTGAAAGGAATCACAAACACAAATATTAGATTTTACTGGCCTCATATTGGTCACACTCAAAATGACAGTTTTTGAAGCATAACTCCAAAAATACACATGCAAAATGTCTAATAATGCCCGAAGAAGTGCATCTTCGAGAGTTTTCCTGAAAAAAAAAAACATTTGGTAAGGTTTGCAAAAACAAACTTTGATTTGTTACTCAATTTGACAGTAATGTACTTAGAATCCTGAGATAATGCGAAAAAAGCTATAAAAATGTATTCCAACATAATTCTAAATCCAAACGTGCAAAATGTCTAAAAATACCTGTGATATTGAATACTTGTTAGTTTTACTAGATACAGATGTTTTTCTATGGTTTGCAAATACAAAAATGAGGTTTCACTCAATATGACTGTATACTGTAACACTCAATATGACAGTTATTTAAACATAACTCCTACACCACACATGATAAATAGCTAATAATGCCTGAAATAATGCATCTTTGGGAGTTTTACTCAAAACATATGCTTTTTTAAATTTTGCAAGTGCAAAAAGTAGTTTTTTACTCAATGTGACTACAATAGTCTTACAATCCTGAGATAATGCGAAAAAATTAATAAAAATGTATTCAAACATAACTTCTAAACAACACATGCAAAATGGCTAATAATGCCTAGAGATATGTTTTTTTGTTAGTTGTACTAGAAAAATGATCTTTTGTAAGGTTTGCAAGGACACAAATTAGTTTTTTTTATTAAATATAACAGTGTAACTGTCATACTAAATATGAAATGTTTATAATCATAACTCCAAAACCAAATATGAAATTTGTCTTAAAAAGCCTTTAATATTGAATTTATGTAAGTTTTACCAGAATCAGGTATTTTGGAAAGAATCACAAATACAAATATTAGATTTTACTGGCCTCATATTGGTCACACTCAAAATGACAGTTTTTGAAACATAACTCCAAAAATACACATGCAAAATGTCTAATAATGCCTGAATAAATGCCACTTTGAGAGTTTTCCTGTAAAAAAAAACATTTGGTGAGGTTTGCAAAAAGAAATTTTATTTTTTACTCAATGTGACGGTAATGTACTTAGAATCCTGAGATAATGCAAAAAAAGCAATTAAAATGTATTCCAGCATAATTCGTAATCCAAACGTGCAAAATGACTAAAAATGCCTATGATATTGAATACTTCTGAGTTTTACTAGTTGTTTTTCTATGGTTTACAAATACAAAAATGAGGTTTTACTCAATATGACTGTATACTGTAACACTCAATATGACAGTTATTTGAACACAATTCCTACACAACACATGAAAAATAGCTAATAATGCCTGAAATAATGCATCTTTTGGAGTTGTACTCGAAACATATGCTTTTTTAAATCTTGCAAATGCAAAAAGTTGTGTTTTACTCAATATGACAATAATGTTCTTGGAATCCTGAGATAATGCGAAAAAAGCAATAAAAATGTTTTCAAACACAACTTTTAAACAACACATGCAAAACGGCTAATAATGCCTAGAGATGTGTATCTTTGTTTGTTGTAGTAGAAAAATTATCATTTGTAGGGTTCACTGTAAAAAAAAAAAAAAAAAATCAAATTTTTATGGTTAGTTTACTCTAAATTTCTACTGTAACTTTTCAATTTTTTTTAGATAGGTTGAAAAGCTGTAGAATTGAAAACATTATCTGTAAATAAACAAACCGCCTGTTATTTTGAATAATATACCAGTAATGACGAACTATGTATATTCCTATTTTTTACAGAAAAATACCAAATTAATTATACATATTATTTTCTGTTTTCTCAAATTACTTTCAATTTCATGTAAAATTACAGTAATTAACTTCATATAAATATGTAGCTTGTTATATAAAAGTATTTGTCCATACTAACAATCTAAAAGTTTTATATGTAATTTTAAGGTAAATCAATTTTTTTAAATATTTATGTGTATTTTCACATTCAAGGCGAAACATATATGTAGCCTCTTATAAAAGGTTTATGCTCAAACTAACAATTACATTTTTTTCCCTGTAATATGACATACATGAATGACTGCAAGACATACTTAATCAACAGTCAACAGCCTTACAGATCACACTGACGGTGGCCGTACAAACGACTTTAACAATGTTACAAATATGCGCCACACTGTAGAGCCACATCAAACAAGAATGACAAACACATTTCAGGAGAACATCTTCACCGTAACACAACATTAACACAACAGAAACAATACCCAGAATTCCATGTGTTACAATACACACCCCCACCACCTAAACCCGCCCACCTCAACCAACGCACGGAGGGGGGCGGTGATGTTTTGGGGCGCGGGGTTGGGTGGTAGCGGGGATGTAGCCCGGAAGAGATAGCGCTGCATGGTTTTGTGGGTATTTGTTATGTTGTGTTTATGTTTTATTACAGTGAAGATGTTTTCCTGAAATGTGTTTATCATTCTTGTTCAATGCGGGTTCACAGTGTGGTGCATATTTGTAACAGTGTTAAAGTTGTTTGTGCAGCCACCGTCAGTGTGACCTGTGTGGCTGTTGACCAAGTATATCTTGCAGTCACTATCATATGCACAACAATACCGTGCACATCACATCATTATCCTGAGATAATGCGAAAAAAGCAATAAAATTGTATTCAAACATAACTTCTAAACAACACATGCAAAATGGCTAATAATGCCTAGAGATATGTATTTGTGTTAGTTGTACTCGAAAAAAAATCTTTTGTAAGGTTTGCAAGGACACAAATTAGTTTTTTTATTCAATATAACAGTGTAATTGTCATACTAAATATGAAAGGTTTATTATCATAACTCCAAAACCAAACATGAAATTTGTCTAAAAAAGCCTGTAACATTGAATTTATGTGCGTTTTAGCAGAATCAGGTATTTTGGAAAGAATCACAAATACAAAAATTAGGTTTTACTGGCCTCATATTGGTCACACTCAAAATGACGGATTTTGAAACATAACTCCAAAAATACACATGCAAAATGTCTAATAATGCCCGAAGAAATGCATCTTCGAGAGTTTTCCTGAAAAAAAACATTTGGTAAGGTTTGCAAAAATAAAATTTGATTTGTTACTCAATTTGACAGTAATGTACTACGAATCCTGAGATAATGCGAAAAAAGCTGTGAAAATGTATTCCAACATAATTCTAAATCCAAACGTGCAAAATGTCTAAAAATGCCTGTGATATTGAATACTTGGGAGTTTTACTATATACAGATGTTTTTCTAAGGTTTGCAAATACAAAAATGAGGTTTTACTCAATATGACTGTATACTGTAACACTCAATATGACAGTTATTTAAACATAACTCCTACACCACACATGAAAAATGGCTAATAATGACTGAAATAATGCATCTTTGGGAGTTTACTCGAAACAAGCACTTTTTTAAATCTTGCAAATGCAAAAAGTAGTTTTTTACTCAATATGACTATAATGTTCTTGGAATCCTGAGATAATTTGAAAAAAGGTACAAAATTGTATCAAACATAACTTCTAAACAACACATGCAAAATGGCTAATAATGCCTGGAGATATGTTTGTTGGTTAGTTGTACTAGAAAAATGATATTTTGTAAGGTTTGCAAAGACACAAGTTAGTTTTTTTATTCAATATAACAGTGTAACTGTCATACTAAATATGAAAGGTTTATAATCATAACTCCAAAACCAAATATGAAATTTGTCTTTAAAAGCCTTTAATATTGAATTTATGTAAGTTTTAGCAAAATCAGGTATTTTGGAAAGAATCACAAATACAAATATTAGATTTTACTGGCCTCATATTGGTCACACTCAAAATGACAGTTTTTGAAACATAACTCCAAAAATACACATGCAAAATGTCTAATAATGCCCGAAGAAATGCATCTTCGAGAGTTTTCCTGAAAAAAAAAACATTTGGTAAGGTTTGCAAAAACAAAATTTGATTTGTTACTCAATTTGACAGTAATGTACTTAGAATCCTGAGATAATGCGAAAAAAGCAATAAAAATGTATTCCAACATAATTCCTAATCCAAACGTGCAAAATGTCTAAAAATGCCTGTGATATTGAATATTTTTGAGTTTTACTAGATACAGATGATTTTCTATGGTTTGTAAATACAAAAATGAGGTTTTACTCAATATGACTGTATACTCTAACACTCAATATGACAGTTATTTAAACCTAACTCCTACACCACCCATGAAAAATGGCTAATAATGCCTGAAATAATGCATCTTTGGGAGTTTTACTCGAAACATATGCTTTTTTAAATATTGCAAGTGCAAAAAGTAGTTTTTTACTCAATATGACTATAATAGTCTTACAATCCTGAGATAATGCGAAAAAAGCAATAAAAATATATTCAAACATAACTTCTAAACAACACATGCTAAATGGCTAATAATAGCTAGAGATATATTTTTTTGTTAGTTGTACTAGAAAAATGATCTTTTGTAAGGTTTGCAAAGACACAAGTTAGTTTTTTTATTCAATATAACAGTGTAACTGCCATAATAAATATGAAAGGTTTATAATCATAACTCCAAAACCAAATATGAAATTTGTCTTAAAACGCCTTTAATATTGAATTTATGTAAGTTTTACCAAAATCAGGTATTTTGGAAAGAATCACAAATACAAATATTGGTCACACTCAAAATGACAGTTTTTGAAACATAACTCCAAAAATACACATGCAAAATGTCTAATAATGCCTGATAAAATGCATCTTCGAGAGTTTTCCTGAAAAAAAACATTTGGTAAGGTTTGCAAAAACCAAATTTGATTTGTTACTCAATTTGACAGTAATGTACTTAGAATCCTGAGATAATGCGAAAAAAGCAATAAAAATGTATTCCAACATAATTCCTAGTCCAAACGTGCAAAATGTCTAAAAATGCCTGTGATATTGAATACATGTGAGTTTTACTAGATGTAGTTGTTTTTCTATGGTTTGCAAATACAAAAATGAGGTTTTACTCAATATGACTGTATACTGTAACACTCAATATGACAGTTATTTAAACATAACTCCTACACCACACATGAAAAATGGCTGATAATGCCTGAAATAATGCATCTTTGGGAGTTTTACTCGAAACATATGCTTTTTTAAATCTTGCAAATGCAAAAAGTAGTTTTTTACTCAATATGACTATAATAGTCTTAGAATCCTGAGATAATGCGAAAAAAGCAATACAAATTTATTCAAACATAACTTCTAAACAACACTTGCAAAATGGCTAATAATAGCTAGAGATATGTTTTTTTGTTAGTTGTACTAGAAAAATGATCTTTTGTAAGGTTTGCAAAGACACAAGTTAGTTTTTTTATTCAATATAACAGTGTAACTGTCATACTAAATATGAAAGGTTTATAATCATAACTCCAAAACCAAATATGAAATGTGTCTTAAAAAGCCTTTAATATTGAATTTATGTAAGTTTTAGCAAAATCAGGTATTTTGGAAAGAATCAAAAATACAAATATTAGATTTTACTGGCCTCATATTGGTCACACTCAAAATGACAGTTTTTGAAACATAACTCCAAAAATACACATGCAAAATGTCTAATAATGCCCGAAGAAATGCATCTTTGAGAGTTTTCCTGAAAAAAAAAACATTTGGTAAGGTTTGCAAAAACAAAATTTGATTTGTTACTCAATTTGACAGTAATGTACTTAGAATCCTGAGATAATGCGAAAAAAGCAATAAAAATGTATTCCAACATAATTCCTAATCCAAACGTGCAAAATGTCTAAAAATGCCTGTGATATTGAATATTTTTGAGTTTTACTAGATACAGATGATTTTCTATGGTTTGTAAATACAAAAATGAGGTTTTACTCAATATGACTGTATACTGTAACACTCAATATGACAGTTATTTAAACATAACTCCTACACCACACATGAAAAATGGCTAATAATGCCTGAAAAAATGCATCTTTGGGAGTTTTACTCGAAACATATGTTTTTTTAAATCTTGCAAATGCAAAAAGTAGTTTTTTACTCAATATGACTATAATAGTCTTACAATCCTGAGATAATGCGAAAAAAGCAATAAAAATGTATTCAAACATAACTTCTAAACAACACATGCAAAATGGCTAATAATAGCTAGAGATATGTTTTTTTGTTAGTTGTACTAGAAAAATGATCTTTTGTAAGGTTTGCAAAGACACAAGTTAGTTTTTTTATTCAATATAACAGTGTAACTGTCATACTAAATATGAAAGGTTTATAATCATAACTCCAAAACCAAATATGAAATTTGTCTTAAAAAGTCTTTAATATTGAATTTGTGTAAGTTTTAGCAGAATCAGGTATTTTGGAAAGAATCACAAATACAAATATTAGATTTTACTGGCCTCATATTGGTCACACTCAAAATGACAGTTTTTGAAGCATAACTCCAAAAATACACACGCAAAATGTCTAATAATAACTGAAAAAATGCATCTTCGAGAGTTTTCCTGAAAAAAAACATTTGGTAAGGTTTGCAAAAACAAAATTTGATTTGTTACTCAATTTGACAGTAATGCACTTAGAACCCTGAGATAAAGCGAAAAAAGCAATAAAAATGTAGTCCAACATAATTCCTAATGCAAACGTGCAAAATGTCTAAAAATGCCTGTGATATTGAATACATGTGAGTTTTACTAGATGCAGTTGTTTTTCTATGGTTTGCAAATACAAAAATGAGGTTTTACTCAAAATGACTGTATACTGTAACACTCAATATGACAGTTATTTAAACATAACTCCTACACCACACATGAAAAATGGCTGATAATGCCTGAAATAATGCATCTTTGGGAGTTTTACTCGAAACATATGCTTTTTTAAATCTTGCAAATGCCAAAAGTAGTTTTTTACTCAATATGACTATAATAGTCTTAGAATCCTGAGATAATGCGAAAAAAGCAATACAAATTTATTCAAACATAACTTCTAAACAACACTTGCAAAATGGCTAATAATAGCCAGAGATATGTTTTTTGGTTAGTTGTACTAGAAAAAGTATCTTTTGTAAGGTTTGCAAAGACACAAGTTAGTTTTTTTATTCAATATAACAGTGTAACTGTCATACTAAATATGAAAGGTTTATAATCATAACTCCAAAACCAAATATGAAATGTGTCTTAAAAAGCCTTTAATATTGAATTTATGTAAGTTTTAGCAAAATCAGGTATTTTGGAAAGAATCACAAATACAAATATAAGATTTTACTGGCCTCATATTGGTCACACTCAAAATGACAGTTTTTGAAACATAACTCCAAAAATACACATGCAAAATGTCTAATAATGCCCGAAAAATGCATCTTTGAGAGTTTTCCTGAAAAAAAAAAAACATTTGGTAAGGTTTGCAAAAACAAAATTTGATTTGTTACTCAATTTGACAGTAATGTACTTAGAATCCTGAGATAATGCGAAAAAAGCAATAAAAATGTATTCCAACATAATTCCTAATCCAAACGTGCAAAATGTCTAAAAATGCCTGTGATATTGAATATTTTTGAGTTTTACTAGATACAGATGATTTTCTATGGTTTCCAAACGTGCAAAATGTCTAAAAATGCCTGTGATATTGAATATTTTGAGTTTTACTAGATTCAGATGATTTTCTATGGTTTGTAAATACAAAAATGAGGTTTTACTCAATATGACTGTATACTGTAACACTCAATATGACAGTTATTTAAACATAACTCCTACACCACACATGAAAAATGGCTAATAATGCCTGAAAAAATGCATCTTTGGGAGTTTTACTCGAAACATATGCTTTTTTAAATCTTGCAAATGCAAAAAGTAGTTTTTTACTCAATATGACTATAATAGTCTTACAATCCTGAGATAATGCGAAAAAAGCAATAAAAATGTATTCAAACATAACTTCTAAACAACACATGCAAAATGGCTAATAATGCCTAGAGATATGTTTGTTGGTTAGTTGTACTAGAAAAATGATATTTTGTAAGGTTTGCAAAGACACAAGTTAGTTTTTTTATTCAATATAACAGTGTAACTGTCATACTAAATATGAAAGGTTTATAATCATAACTCCAAAACCAAATATGAAAGTTGTCTTTAAAAGCCTTTAATATTGAATTTATGTAAGTTTTAGCAAAATCAGGTATTTTGGAAAGAATCACAAATACAAATATTAGATTTTACTGGCCTCATATTGGTCACACTCAAAATGACAGTTTTTGAAACATAACTCCAAAAATACACATGCAAAATGTCTAATAATGCCCGAAGAAATGCATATTTGAGAGTTTTCCTGAAAAAAAAAACATTTGGTAAGGTTTGCAAAAACAAAATTTGATTTGTTACTCAATTTGACAGTAATGTACTTAGAATCCTGAGATAATGCGAAAAAAGCAATAAAAATGTATTCCAACATAATTCCTAATCCAAACGTGCAAAATGTCTAAAAATGCCTGTGATATTGAATACTTTTGAGTTTTACTAGATACAGATGATTTTCTATGGTTTGCAAATAAAAAAATGAGGTTTTACTCAATATGACTGTATACTGTAACACTCAATATGACAGTTATTTAAACATAACTCCTACACCACACATGAAAAATGGCTAATAATGCCAGAAATAATGCATCTTTGGGAGTTTTACTCGAAACATATGCTTTTTTAAATCTTGCAAATGCAAAAAGTAGTTTTTTACTCAATAAGACTATAATAGTCTTACAATCCTGAGATAATGCGAAAAAAGCAATACAAATGTATTCAAACATAACTTCTAAACAACACATGCAAAATGGCTAATAATAGCTAGAGATATGTTTTTTTGTTAGTTGTACTAGAAAAATGATCTTTTGTAAGGTTTGCAAAGACACAAGTTAGTTTTTCATTCAATATAACAGTGTAACTGTCATAATCAATATGAAAGGTTTATAATCATAACTCCAAAACCAAATACGAAATTTGTCTTAAAACGCCTTTAATATTGAATTTATGTAAGTTTTACCAAAATCAGGTATTTTGGAAAGAATCACAAATACAAATATTAGATTTTACTGGCCTCATATTGGTCACACTCAAAATGACAGTTTTTGAAACATAACTCCAAAAATACACATGCAAAATGTCTAATAATGCCCGAAGAAATGCATCTTTGAGAGTTTTCCTGAAAAAAAAAACATTTGGTAAGGTTTGCAAAAACAAAATTTGATTTGTTACTCAATTTGACAGTAATGTACTTAGAATCCTGAGATAATGCGAAAAAAGCAATAAAAATGTATTCCAACATAATTCCTAATCCAAACGTGCAAAATGTCTAAAAATGCCTGTGATATTGAATATTTTTGAGTTTTACTAGATACAGATGATTTTCTATGGTTTGTAAATACAAAAATGAGGTTTTACTCAATATGACTGTATACTCTAACACTCAATATGACAGTTATTTAAACATAACTCCTACACCACACATGAAAAATGGCTAATAATGCCTGAAAAAATACATCTTTGGGAGATTTACTCGAAACATATGCTTTTTTAAATCTTGCAAATGCAAAAAGTAGTTTTTTACTCAATGTGACTATAATAGTCTTACAATCCTGAGATAATGCGAAAAAAGCATTACAAATGTATTCAAACATAACTTCTAAACAACACATGCAATATGGCTAATAATGCCTAGAGATATGTTTGTTGGTTAGTTGTACTAGAAAAATGATATTTTGTAAGGTTTGCAAAGACACAAGTTAGTTTTTTTATTCAATATAACAGTGTAACTGTCATACTAAATATGAAAGGTTTATAATCATAACTCCAAAACCAAATATGAAATTTGTCTTTAAAAGCCTTTAATATTGAATTTATGTAAGTTTTAGCAGAATCAGGTATTTTGGAAAGAATCACAAATACAAATATTAGATTTTACTGGCCTCATATTGGTCACACTCAAAATGACAGTTTTTGAAACAAACCTCCAAAAATACACATGCAAAATGTCTAATAATGCCCGAAGAAATGCATCTTTGAGAGTATTCCTGAAAAAAAAACATTTGGTAAGGTTTGCAAAAACAACATTTGATTTGTTACTCAATTTGACAGTAATGTACTTAGAATCCTGAGATAATGCGAAAGAAGCAATAAAAATGTATTCCAACATAATTCCTAATCCAAACGTGCAACATGTCTAAAAATGCCTGTGATATTGAATATTTTTGAGTTTTACTAGATACAGATGATTTTCTATGGTTTGCAAATTAAAAAATGAGGTTTTACTCAATATGACTGTATACTCTAACACTCAATATGACAGTTATTTAAACCTAACTCCTACACCACCCATGAAAAATGGCTAATAATGCCTGAAATAATGCATCTTTGGGAGTTTTACTCGAAACATATGCTTTTTTAAATCTTGCAAGTGCAAAAAGTAGTTTTTTACTCAATATGACTATAATAGTCTTACAATCCTGAGATAATGCGAAAAAAGCAATAAAAATGTATTCAAACATAACTTCTAAACAACACATGCAAAATGGCTAATAATAGCTAGAGATATATTTTTTTGTTAGTTGTACTAGAAAAATGATCTTTTATAAGGTTTGCAAAGACACAAGTTAGTTTTTTTATTCAATATAACAGTGTAACTGTCATAATAAATATGAAAGGTTTATAATCATAACTCCAAAACCAAATATGAAATTTGTCTTAAAACGCCTTTAATATTGAATTTATGTAAGTTTTACCAAAATCAGGTATTTTGGAAAGAATCACAAATACAAATATTAGATTTTACTGGCCTCATATTGGTCACACTCAAAATGACAGTTTTTGAAACATAACTCCAAAAATACACATGCAAAATGTCTAATAATGCCCGAAGAAATGCATCTTTGAGAGTTTTCCTGAAAAAAAAAACATTTGGTAAGGTTTGCAAAAACAAAATTTGATTTGTTACTCAATTTGACAGTAATTTACTTAGAATCCTGAGATAATGCGAAAAAAGCAATAGAAATGTATTCCAACATAATTCCTAATCCAAACGTGCAAAATGTCTAAAAATGCCTGTGATATTGAATATTTTTGAGTTTTACTAGATACAGATGATTTTCTATGGTTTCCAAACGTGCAAAATGTCTAAAAATGCCTGTGATATTGAATATTTTTGAGTTTTACTAGATACAGATGATTTTCTATGGTTTGTAAATACAAAAATTAGGTTTTACTCAATATGACTGTATACTGTAACACTCAATATGACAGTTATTTAAACATAACTCCTACACCACACATGAAAAATGGCTAATAATGCCTGAAAAAATGCATCTTTGGGAGTTTTACTCGAAACATATGCTTTTTTAAATCTTGCAAATGCAAAAAGTAGTTTTTTACTCAATATGACTATAATAGTCTTACAATCCTGAGATAATGCGAAAAAAGCAATGAAAATGTATTCAAACATAACTTCTAAACAACACATGCAAAATGGCTAATAATAGCTAGAGATATGTTTTTTTGTTAGTTGTACTAGAAAAATGATCTTTTGTAAGGTTTGCAAATACACAAGTTAGTTTTTTTATTCAATATAACAGTGTAACTGTCATACTAAATATGAAAGGTTTATAATCATAACTCCAAAACCAAATATGAAATTTGTCTTAAAAAGCCTTTAATATTGAATTTGTGTAAGTTTTAGCAGAATCAGGTATTTTGGAAAGAATCACAAATACAAATATTAGATTTTACTGGCCTCATATTGGTCACACTCAAAATGACAGTTTTTGAAGCATAACTCCAAAAATACACATGCAAAATGTCTAATAATGCCTGAAAAAATGCATCTTCGAGAGTTTTCCTGAAAAAAAACATTTGGTAAGGTTTGCAAAAACAAAATTTGATTTGTTACTCAATTTGAGAGTAATGCACTTAGAATCCTGAGATAATGCGAAAAAAGCAATAAAAATGTAGTCCAACATAATTCCTAATGCAAACGTGCAAAATGTCTAAAAATGCCTGTGATATTGAATACATGTGAGTTTTACTAGATGCAGTTGTTTTTCTATGGTTTGCAAATACAAAAATGAGGTTTTACTCAATATGACTATATACTGTAACACTCAATATGACAGTTATTTAAACATAACTCCTGCACCACACATGAAAAATGGCTAATAATGCCTGAAAAAATGCATCTTTGGGAGTTTTACTCGAAACATATGCTTTTTTTAAATCTTGCAAATGCAAAAAGTAGTTTTTTACTCAATGTGACAATAATAGTCTTACAATCCTGAGATAATGCGAAAAAAGCATTACAAATGTATTCAAACATAACTTCTAAACAACAGATGCAAAATGGCTAATAATGCCTAGAGATATGTTTGTTGGTTAGTTGTACTAGAAAAATGATCTTTTGTAAGGTTTGCAAAGACACAAGTTAGTTTTTTTATTCAACATAACAGTGTAACTGTCATACTAAATATGAAAGGTTTATAATCATAACTCCAAAACCAAATATGAAATTCGTCTTTAAAAGCCTTTAATATTGAATTTATGTAAGTTTTAGCAGAATCAGGTATTTTGGAAAGAATCACAAATACAAATATTAGATTTTACTGGCCTCATATTGGTCACACTCAAAATGACAGTTTTTGAAACATAACTCCAAAAATACACATGCAAAATGTCTAATAATGCCCGAAGAAATGCATCTTTGAGAGTATTCCTGAAAAAAAAACATTTGGTAAGGTTTGCAAAAACAACACTTGATTTGTTACTCAATTTGACAGTAATGTACTTAGAATCCTGAGATAATGCGAAAAAAGCAATAAAAATGTATTCCAACATAATTCCTAATCCAAACGTGCAAAATGTCTAAAAATGCCTGTGATATTGAATACATGTGAGTTTTACTAGATGCAGTTGTTTTTCTATGGTTTGCAAATACAAAAATGAGGTTTTACTCAATATGACTGTATACTCTAACACTCAATATGACAGTTATTTAAACATAACTCCTACACCACAGATGAAAAAAGGCTAATAATGCCTGAAATAATGCATCTTTGGGAGTTTTACTCGAAACATATGCTTTTTTAAATCTTGCAAGTGCAAAAAGTAGTTTTTTTACTCAATATGACTATAATAGTCTTACAATCCTGAGATAATGCGAAAAAAGCAATAAAAATGTATTCAAACATAACTTCTAAACAACACATGCAAAATGGCTAATAATAGCTAGAGATATATTTTTTTGTTAGTTGTACTAGAAAAATGATCTTTTGTAAGGTTTGCAAAGACACAAGTTAGTTTTTTTATTCAATATAACAGTGTAACTGTCATAATAAATATGAAAGGTTTATAATCATAACTCCAAAACCAAATATGAAATTTGTCTTAAAACGCCTATAATATTGAATTTATGTAAGTTTTAGCAAAATCAGGTATTTTGGAAAGAATCACAAATACAAATATTAGATTTTACTGGCCTCATATTGGTCACACTCAAAATGACAGTTTTTGAAACATAACTCCAAAAATACACATGCAAAATGTCTAATAATGCCTGATAAAATGCATCTTCGAGAGTTTTCCTGAAAAAAAACATTTGGTAAGGTTTGCGAAAAACCAAATTTGATTTGTTACTCAATTTGACAGTAATGTACTTAGAATCCTGAGATAATGCGAAAGAAGCAATAAAAATGTATTCCAACATAATTCCTAATCCAAACGTACAACATGTCTAAAAATGCCTGTGATATTGAATATTTTTGAGTTTTACTAGATACAGATGATTTTCTATGGTTTGTAAATACAAAAATGAGGTTTTACTCAATATGACTGTATATGTAACACTCAATATGACAGTTATTTAAACATAACTCCTACACCACACATGAAAAATGGCTAATAATGCCTGAAAAAATGCATCTTTGGGAGTTTTACTCGAAACATATGCTTTTTTAAATCTTGCAAATGCAAAAAGTAGTTTTTTACTTAATGTGACTATAATAGTCTTACAATCCTGAGATAATGCGAAAAAAGCAATAAAAATGTATTCAAACATAACTTCTAAACAACACATGCAAAATGGCTAATAATAGCTAGAGATATGTTTGTTTTTTGTTAGTTGTACTAGAAAAATGATCTTTTGTAAGGTTTGCGAAGACACAAGTTAGTTTTTTTATTCAATATAACAGTGTAACTGTCATATTAAATATGAAAGGTTTATAATCATAACTCCAAAACCAAATATGAAATGTGTCTTAAAAAGCCTTTAATATTGAATTTATGTAAATTTTAGCAGAATCAGGTATTTTGGAAAGAATCACAAATACAAATATTAGATTTTACTGGCCTCATATTGGTCACACTCAAAATGACAGTTTTTGAAACATAACTCAAAAAATACACATGCAAAATGTCTAAAAATGCCTGAAGAAATGCATCTTCGAGAGTTTTCCTGGAAAAAAAACATTTGGTAAGGTTTGCAAAAACAAAATTTGATTTGTTACTCAATTTGACAGTAATGTACTTAGAATCCTGAGATAATGCGAAAAAAGCAATAAAAATGTATTCCAACATAATTCCTAATCCAAACGTGCAAAAAGTCTAAAAATGCCTGTGATATTAATTACATGTGAGTTTTACTAGATACAGTTGTTTTTCTATGGTTTGCAAATACAAAAATAAAGTTTTACTCAATATGACTGTATACTGTAACACTCAATATGACAGCTATTTAAACATAACTCCTACACCACACATGAAAAATGGCTAATAATGCCTGAAATAATGCATCTTTGGGAGTTTTACTCGAAACATATGCTTTTTTAAATCTTGCAAATGCAAAAAGTAGTTTTTTACTCAATATGACTATAATAGTCTTACAATCCTGAGATAATGCGAAAAAAGCAATACAAATTTATTCAAACATAACTTCTAAACAACACATGCAAAATGGCTAATAATAGCTAGAGATATATTTTTTTGTTAGTTGTACTAGAAAAATTATCTTTTGTAAGGTTTGCAAAGACACAAGTTAGTTTTTTTATTCAATATAACAGTGTAACTGTCATAATAAATATGAAAGGTTTATAATCATAACTCCAAAACCAAATATGAAATTTACTTAAAACGCCTTTAATATTGAATTTATGTAAGTTTTACCAAAATCAGGTATTTTGGAAAGAATCACAAATACAAATATTAGATTTTACTGGCCTCATATTGGTCACACTCAAAATGACAGTTTTTGAAACATAACTCCAAAAATACACATGCAAAATGTCTAATAATGCCCGAAGAAATGCATCTTCGAGAGTTTTCCTGAAAAAAAAAAATTTGGTAAGGTTTGCAAAAACCAAATTTGATTTGTTACTCAATTTGACAGTAATGTACTTAGAATCCTGAGATAATGCGAAAGAAGCAATAAAAATGTATTCCAACATAATTCCTAATCCAAACGTGCAACATGTCTAAAAATGCCTGTGATATTGAATATTTTTGAGTTTTACTAGATACAGATGATTTTCTATGGTTTGCAAATACAAAAATGAGGTTTTACTCAATATGACTGTATACTCTAACACTCAATATGACAGTTATTTAAACATAACTCCTACACCACACATGAAAAATGGCTAATAATGCCTGAAATAATGCATCTTTGGGAGTTTTACTCGAAACATATGCTTTTTTAAATCTTGCAAATGCAAAAAGTAGTTTTTTACTCAATATGACTATAATAGTCTTAGAATCCTGAGATAATGCGAAAAAAGCAACACAAATGTATTCAAACATAACTTCTAAACAACACATGCAAAATGGCTAATAATAGCTAGAGATATGTTTTTTTTTGTTAGTTGTACTAGAAAAATGATCTTTTGTAAGGTTTGCAAAGACACAAGTTAGTTTTTTTATTCAATATAACAGTGTAACTGTCATACTAAATATGAAAGGTTTATAATCATAACTCCAAAACCAAATATGAAATGTGTCTTAAAAAGCCTTTAATATCGAATTTATTTAAGTTTTACCAAAATCAGGTATTTTGGAAAGAATCACAAATACAAATATTAGATTTTACTGGCCTCATATTGGTCACACTCAAAATGACAGTTTTTGAAACATAACTCCAAAAATACACATGCAAAATGTCTAATAATGCACGAAGAAATGCATCTTTGAGAGTTTTCCTGAAAAAAAAAAAACATTTGGTATGGTTTGCAAAAACAAAATTTGATTTGTTACTCAATTTGACAGTAATGTACTTAGAATCCTGAGATAATGCGAAAAAAGCAATAAAAATGTATTCCAACATAATTCCTAATCCAAACGTGAAAAAAGTCTAAAAATGCCTGTGATATTGAATACATGTGAGTTTGACTAGATACAGTTGTTTTTCTATGGTTTGCAAATACAAAAATGAGGTTTTACTCAATATGACTGTATACTGTAACACTCAATATGACAGTTATTTAAACATAACTCCTACACCACACATGAAAAATGGCTAATAATGCCTGAAATAATGCATCTTTGGGAGTTTTACTCGAAACATATGCTTTTTTAAATCTTGCAAATGCCAAAAGTAGTTTTTTACTCAATATGACTATAATAGTATTAGAATCCTGAGATAATGCGAAAAAAGCAATACAAATTTATTCAAACATAACTTCTAAACAACACTTGCAAAATGGCTAATAATAGCCAGAGATATGTTTTTTTGTTAGGTGTACTAGAAAAATGATCTTTTGTAAGGTTTGCAAAGACAAAAGGTAGTTTTTTAATTCAATATAACAATGTAACTGTCATACTAAATATGAAAGGTTTATAATCATAACTCCAAAACCAAATATGAAATGTGTCTTAAAAAGCCTTTAATATTGAATTTATGTAAGTTTTAGCAAAATCGGGTATTTTGGAAAGAATCACAAATACAAATATTAGATTTTACTGGCCTCATATTGTTCACACTCAAAATGACAGTTTTTGAAACATAACTCCAAAAATACACATGCAAAATGTCTAATAATGCCTGAAGAAATGCATCTTCGAGAGGTTTCCTGAAAAAAAAACATTTGGTAAGTTTTGCAAAAACAAAATTTGATTTGTTACTCAATTTGACAGTAATGTACTTAGAATCCTGAGATAATGCGAAAAAAGCAATAAAAATGTATTCCAACATAATTCCTAATCCAAACGTGCAAAATGTCTAAAAATGCCTGTGATATTGAATACATGTGAGTTTTACTAGATGCAGTTGTTTTTCTATGGTTTGCAAATACAAAAATGAGGTTTTACTCAATATGACTGTATACTGTAACACTCAATATGACAGTTATTTAAACATAACTCCTGCACCACACATGAAAAATGGCTAATAATGCCTGAAAAAATGCATCTTTGGGAGTTTTACTCGAAACATATGCTTTTCTAAATCTTGCAAATGCAAAAAGTAGTTTTTTACTCAATATAACTATAATAGTCTTACAATCCTGAGATAATGCGAAAAAAGCAATACAAATGTATTCAGACATAACGTCTAAACAACACATGCAAAATGGCTAATAATGCCTAGAGATATGTTTGTTGGTTAGTTGTACTAGAAAAATGATATTTTGTAAGGTTTGCAAAGACACAAGTTAGTTTTTTTATTCAATATAACAGTGTAACTGTCATACTAAATATGAAAGGTTTATAATCATAACTCCAAAACCAAATATGAAATTTGTTTTTAAAAGCCTTTAATATTGAATTTATGTAAGTTTGAGCAAAATCAGGTATTTTGGAAAGAATCACAAATACAAATATTAGATTTTACTGGCCTCATATTGGTCACACTCAAAATGACAGTTTTTGAAGCATAACTCCAAAAATACACATGCAAAATGTCTAATAATGCCTGAAAAAATGCATATTCGAGAGTTTTCCTGAAAAAAAACATTTGGTAAGGTTTGCAAAAACAAAATTTGATTTGTTACTCAATTTGACAGTAATGCACTTAGAATCCTGAGATAAAGCGAAAAAAGCAATAAAAATGTAGTCCAACATAATTCCTAATGCAAACGTGCAAAATGTTTAAAAATGCCTGTGATATTGAATACATGTAAGTTTTACTAGATGCAGTTGTTTTTCTATGGTTTGCAAATAAAAAAATGGGGTTTTACTCAATGTGACTGTATACTGTAACACTCAATATGACAGTTATTTAAACATAACTCCTGCACCACACATGAAAAATGGCTAATAATGCCTGAAAAAATGCATCTTTGGGAGTTTTACTCGAAACATATGCTTTTTTAAATCTTGCAAATGCAAAAAGTAGTTTTTTACTCAATGTGACTATAATAGTCTTACAATCCTGAGATAATGCGAAAAAAGCAATACAAATGTATTCAAACATAACTTCTAAACAACACATGCAAAATGGCTAATAATGCCTAGAGATATGTTTGTTGGTTAGTTGTACTAGAAAAATGATATTTTGTAAGGTTTGCAAAGACACAAGTTAGTTTTTTTATTCAATATAACAGTGTAACTGTCATAATAAATATGAAAGGTTTATAATCATAAATCCAAAACCAAATATGAAATTTGTCTTAAAACGCCTTTAATATTGAATTTATGTAAGTTTTACCAAAATCAGGTATTTTGGAAAGAATCACAAATACAAATATTAGATTTTACTGGCCTCATATTGGTCACACTCAAAATGACAGTTTTTGAAACATAACTCCAAAAATACACATGCAAAATGTCTAATAATGCCTGATAAAATGCATCTTCGAGAGTTTTCCTGAAAAAAAACAATTGGTAAGGTTTGCAAAACCAAATTTGATTTGTTACTCAATTTGACAGTAATGTACTTAGAATCCTGAGATAATGCGAAAAAAGCAATAAAAATGTATTCCAACATAATTCCTAATCCAAACGTGCAAAATGTCTAAAAATGCCTGTGATATTGAATACATGTGATTTTTACTAGATGCAGTTGTTTTTCTATGGTTTGCAAATACAAAAATGAGGTTTTACTCAATATGACTGTATACTGTAACACTCAATATGACAGTTATTTAAACATAACTCCTACACCACACATGAAAAATGGCTAATAATGCCTGAAAAAATGCATCTTTGGGAGTTTTACTCGAAACACATGCTTTTTTAAATCTTGCAAATGCAAAAAGTAGTTTTTTATTCAATGTGACTATAATAGTCTTACAATCCTGAGATAATGCGAAAAAAGCAATAAAAATGTATTCAAACATAACTTCTAAACAACACATGCAAAATGGCTAATAATGCCTAGAGATATGTTTGTTGGTTAGTTGTACTAAAAAAATGATATTTTGTAAGGTTTGCAAAGACACAAGTTAGTTTTTTTATTCAATATAACAGTGTAACTGTCATACTAAATATGAAAGGTTTATAATCATAACTCCAAAACCAAATATGAAATTTGTCTTTAAAAGCCTTTAATATTGAATTTATGTAAGTTTTAGCAGAATCAGGTATTTTGGAAAGAATCACAAATACAAATATTAGATTTTACTGGCCTCATATTGGTCACACTCAAAATGACAGTTTTTGAAACATAACTCCAAAAACACACATGCAAAATGTCTAATAATGCCTGAAGAAATGCATCTTCGAGAGTTTTCCTGGAAAAAAAACATTTGGTAAGGTTTGCAAAAACAAAATTTGATTTGTTACTCAATTTGACAGAAATGTACTTAGAATCCTGAGATAATGCGAAAAAAGCAATAAAAATGTATTCCAACATAATTCCTAATCCAAACGTGCAAAATGTCTAAAAATGCCTGTGATATTGAATACATGTGAGTTTTACTGGATACAGTTGTTTTTCTATGGTTTGCAAATACAAAAATAATGTTTTACTCAATATGACTGTATACTGTAACACTCAATATGACAGCTATTTAAACATAACTCCAACAACACACATGAAAAATGGCTAATAATGCCTGAAATAATGCATCTTTGGGAGTTTTACTCGAAACATATGCTTTTTTAAATCTTGCAAATGCAAAAAGTAGTTTTTTACTCAATATGACTATAATAGTCTTAGAATCCTGAGATAATGCGAAAAAAGCAATAAAAATGTATTCAAACATAACTTCTAAACAACACATGCAAAATGGCTAATAATAGCTAGAGATATGTTTTTTTGTTAGTTGTACTAGAAAAATGATCTTTTGTAAGGTTTGCAAAGACACAAGTTAGTTTTTTTATTCAATATAACAGTGTAACTGTCATACTAAATATGAAAGGTTTATAATCATAACTCCAAAACCAAATATGAAATGTGTCTTGAAAAGCCTTTAATATTGAATTTATGTAAGTTTTAGCAGAATCAGGTATTTTGGAAAGAATCACAAATACAAATATTAGATTTTACTGGCCTCATATTGGTCACACTCAAAATGACAGTTTTTGAAGCATAACTCCAAAAATACACATGCAAAATGTCTAATAATGCCTGAAAAAATGCATCTTCGAGAGTTTTCCTGAAAAAAAACATTTGGTAAGGTTTGCAAAAATAAAATTTAATTTGTTACTCAATTTGACAGTAATGTACTTAGAATCCTGAGATAATGCGAAAAAAGCAATAAAAATGTATTCCAACATAATTCTAATCAAAACATGCAAAAAGTCTAAAAAATGCCTGTGATATTGAATACATGTGAGTTTTACTAGATACAGTTGTTTTTCTATGGTTTGCAAATACAAAAATGAGGTTTTACTCAATATGACTGTATACTGTAACACTCAATATGACAGTTATTTAAACATAACTCCTACACCACACATGAAAAATGGCTAATAATGCCTGAAATAATGCATCTTTGGGAGTTTTACTCGAAACATATGCTTTTTTAAATCTTGCAAATCTAAAAAGTAGTTTTTTACTCAATATGACTATAATAGTCTTAGAATCCTGAGATAATGCGAAAAAAGCAATAAAAATGTATTCAAACATAACTTCTAAACAACACATGCAAAATGGCTAATAATAGCTAGAGATATGTTTTTTTGTTAGTTGTACTAGAAAAATGATCTTTTGTAAGGTTTGCAAAGACACAAGTTAGTTTTTTTATTCAATATAACAGTGTAACTGTCATACTAAATATGAAAGGTTTATAATCATAACTCCAAAACCAAATATGAAATGTGTCTTGAAAAGCCTTTAATATTGAATTTATGTAAGTTTTAGCAGAATCAGGTATTTTGGAAAGAATCACAAATACAAATATTAGATTTTACTGGCCTCATATTGGTCACACTCAAAATGACAGTTTTTGAAGCATAACTCCAAAAATACACATGCAAAATGTCTAATAATGCCTGAAAAAATGCATCTTCGAGAGTTTTCCTGAAAAAAAACATTTGGTAAGGTTTGCAAAAATAAAATTTAATTTGTTACTCAATTTGACAGTAATGTACTTAGAATCCTGAGATAATGCGAAAAAAGCAATAAAAATGTATTCCAACATAATTCTAATCAAAACATGCAAAAAGTCTAAAAAATGCCTGTGATATTGAATACATGTGAGTTTTACTAGATACAGTTGTTTTTCTATGGTTTGCAAATACAAAAATGAGGTTTTACTCAATATGACTGTATACTGTAACACTCAATATGACAGTTATTTAAACATAACTCCTACACCACACATGAACAATGGCTAATAATGCCTGAAATAATGCATCTTTGGGAGTTTTACTCGAAACATATGCTTTTTTAAATCTTGCAAATGCCAAAAGTAGTGTTTTACTCAATATGAATATAATGTTCTTAGAATCCTGAGATAATTTGAAAAAAGCAATACAATTGTATTTAAACATAACTTCTTAACAACACATGAAAAATGACTGATATTACCTCGAGATATGTATTTTTGTTAGTTGTACTAGAAAAATGATCTTTTGTAAGGTTTGCAAAGACACAAGTTAGTTTTTTTATTCAATATAACAGTGTAACTGTCATACTAAATATGAACGGTTTATAATCATAACTCCAAAACCAAATATGAAATTTGTCTTAAAAAGCCTTTAATATTGAATTCATGTAAGTTTTACCAGAATCAGGTATTTTGGAAAGAATCACAAATACAAATATTAGATTTTACTGGCCTCATATTGGTCACACTCAAAATGACAGTTTTTGAAACATAACTCCAAAAATACACATGCAAAATGTCTAATAATGCCCGAAGAAATGCATCTTCGAGAGTTTTCCTGAAAAAAAAAAAAACATTTGGTAAGGTTTGCAAAAACAAAATTTGATTTGTTACTCAATTTGACAGTAATGTACTTAGAATCCTGAGATAATGCGAAAAAAGCAATAAAAATGTATTCCAACATAATTCCTAATCCAAACGTGCAAAAATTCTAAAAATGCCTGTGATATTTAATACTTGTGAGTTTTACTAGATACAGTTGTTTTTCTATGGTTTGCAAATACAAAAATGAGGTTTTACTCAATATGACTGTATACTGTAACACTCAATATGACACTTATTTAAACATAACTCCTACACCACACATGAAAAATGGCTAATAATGCCTGAAATAATGCATCTTTGGGAGTTTTACTCGAAACATATGCTTTTTTAAATCTTGCAAATGCAAAAAGTAGTTTTTTTTACTCAATATGACTATAATGTTCTTAGAATCCTGAGATAATGCGAAAAAAGCAATACAATTGTATTCAAACATAACTTCTAAACAACACATGAAAAATGACTGATATTACCTTGAGATATGTATTTTTGTTAGTTGTACTCGAAAAATGATCTTTTATAAGGTTTGCAAAGACACAAGTCAGTGTTTTTATTCAATATAACAGTGTGACTGTCATAATAAATATGAAAGGTTTATAATCATAACTCCAAAACCGAACATGAAATGTGTTTAAAAAAGCCTGTAATATTGAATTTATGTGAGTTTTAGCAGAATCAGGTATTTTGGAAAGGTTCACAAATACAAAAATTAGGTTTTACTGGCCTCATATTGGTCACACTCAAAATGACAGTTTTTGAAACATAACTCCAAAAATACACATGCGAAATGTCTAAAAATGCCTGAAGAAATGCATCTTCGAGAGTTTTCGTGGAAAAAAAACATTTGGTAAGGTTTGCAAAAACAAAATTTGATTTGTTACTCAATTTGACAGTAATGTACTTAGAATCCTGAGATAATGCGAAAAAAGCAATAAAAATGTATTCCAACATAATTTCTAAATCCAAACGTGCAAAATGTCTAAAAATGCCCGTGATATTGAATACATGTGAGTTTTACTGGATGCAGTTGTTTTTCTATGGTTTGCAAATACAAATATGAGGTTTTACTCAATATGACTGTATACTGTAACACTCAATATGACAGTTATTTAAACATAACTCCTACACCACACATGAAAAATGGCTAATAATGCCTGAAAAAATGCATCTTTGGGAGTTTTACTCGAAACACATGCTTTTTTAAATCTTGCAAATGCAAAAAGTAGTTTTTTATTCAATGTGACTATAATAGTCTTACAATCCTGAGATAATGCGAAAAAAGCAATAAAAATGTATTCAAACATAACTTCTAAACAACACATACAAAATGGCTAATAATGCCTAGAGATATGTTTGTTGGTTAGTTGTACTAAAAAAATGATATTTTGTAAGGTTTGCAAAGACACAAGTTTGTTTTTTTATTCAATATAACAGTGTAACTGTCATACTAAATATGAAAGGTTTATAATCATAACTCCAAAACCAAATATGAAATTTGTCTTTAAAAGCCTTTAATATAGAATTTATGTAAGTTTTAGCAGAATCAGGTATTTTGGAAAGAATCACAAATACAAATATTAGATTTTACTGGCCTCATATTGGTCACACTCAAAATGACAGTTTTTGAAACATAACTCCAAAAACACACATGCAAAATGTCTAATAATGCCTGAAGAAATGCATCTTCGAGAGTTTTCCTGGAAAAAAAACATTTGGTAAGGTTTGCAAAAACAAAATTTGATTTGTTACTCAATTTGACAGTAATGTACTTAGAATCCTGAGATAATGCGAAAAAAGCAATAAAAATGTATTCCAACATAATTCCTAATCCAAACGTGCAAAATGTCTAAAAATGCCTGTGATATTGAATACATGTGAGTTTTACTGGATACAGTTGTTTTTCTATGGTTTGCAAATACAAAAATAATGTTTTACTCAATATGACTGTATACTGTAACACTCAATATGACAGCTATTTAAACATAACTCCAACAACACACATGAAAAATGGCTAATAATGCCTGAAATAATGCATCTTTGGGAGTTTTACTCGAAACATATGCTTTTTTAAATCTTGCAAATGCAAAAAGTAGTTTTTTACTCAATATGACTATAATAGTCTTAGAATCCTGAGATAATGCGAAAAAAGCAATACAAATGTATTCAAACATAACTTCTAAACAACACATGCAAAATGGCTAATAATAGCTAGAGATATGTTTTTTTTGTTAGTTGTACTAGAAAAATGATCTTTTGTAAGGTTTGCAAAGACACAAGTTAGTTTTTTTATTCAATATAACAGTGTAACTGTCATACTAAATATGAAAGGTTTATAATCATAACTCCAAAACCAAATATGAAATGTGTCTTGAAAAGCCTTTAATATTGAATTTATGTAAGTTTTAGCAGAATCAGGTATTTTGGAAAGAATCCCAAATACAAATATTAGATTTTACTGGCCTCATATTGGTCACACTCAAAATGACAGTTTTTGAAGCATAACTCCAAAAATACACATGCAAAATGTCTAATAATGCCTGAAAAAATGCATCTTCGAGAGTTTTCCTGAAAAAAAACATTTGGTAAGGTTTGCAAAAATAAAATTTAATTTGTTACTCAATTTGACAGTAATGTACTTAGAATCCTGAGATAATGCGAAAAAAGCAATAAAAATGTATTCCAACATAATTCCTAATCCAAACATGCAAAAAGTCTAAAAAATGCCTGTGATATTGAATACATGTGAGTTTTACTAGATACAGTTGTTTTTCTATGGTTTGCAAATACAAAAATGAGGTTTTACTCAATATGACTGTATACTGTAACACTCAATATGACAGTTATTTAAACATAACTCCTACACCACACATGAAAAATGGCTAATAATGCCTGAAAAAATGCATCTTTGGGAGTTTTACTCGAAACATATGCTTTTTTAAATCTTGCAAATGCCAAAAGTAGTTTTTTACTCAATATGAATATAATGTTCTTAGAATCCTGAGATAATTTGAAAAAAGCAATACAATTGTATTTAAACATAACTTCTAAACAACACATGAAAAATGACTGATATTACCTTGAGATATGTATTTTTGTTAGTTGTACTAGAAAAATGATCTTTTGTAAGGTTTGCAAAGACAAAAGTTAGTTTTTTTATTCAATATAACAGTGTAACTGTCATACTAAATATGAACGGTTTATAATCATAACTCCAAAACCAAATATGAAATTTGTCTTAAAAGCCTTTAATATTGAATTCATGTAAGTCTTACCAGAATCAGGTATTTTGGAAAGAATAACAAATACAAATATTAGATTTTACTGGCCTCATATTGGTCACACTCAAAATGACAGTTTTTGAAACATAACTCCAAAAATACACATGCAAAATGTCTAATAATGCCCGAAGAAATGCATCTTCGAGAGTTTTCCTAAAAAAAAAAAAACATTTGGTAAGGTTTGCAAAAACAAAATTTGATTTGTTACTCAATTTGACAGTAATGTACTTAGAATCCTGAGATAATGCGAAAAAAAGCAATAAAAATGTATTCCAACATAATTCCTAATCCAAACGTGCAAAAATTCTAAAAATGCCTGTGATATTTAATACTTGTGAGTTTTACTAGATACACTTGTTTTTCTATGGTTTGCAAATACAAAAATGAGGTTTTACTCAATATGACTGTATACTGTAACACTCAATATGACAGTTATTTAAACATAACTCCTACACCACACATGAAAAATGGCTAATAATGCCTGAAATAATGCATCTTTGGGAGTTTTACTCGAAACATATGCTTTTTTAAATCTTGCAAATGCAAAAAGTAGTTTTTTACTCAATGTGACTATAATAGTCTTACAATCCTGAGATAATGCGAAAAAAGCAATAAAAATGTATTCAAACATAACTTCTAAACAACACATGCAAAATGGCTAATAATGCCTAGAGATATGTTTGTTGGTTAGTTGTACTAAAAAAATGATATTTTGTAAGGTCTGCAAAGACACAAGTTAGTTTTTTTATTCAATATAACAGTGTAACTGTCATACTAAATATGAAAGGTTTATAATCATAACTCCAAAACCAAATATGAAATGTGTCTTAAAAAGCCTTTAATATTGAATTTATGTAAGTTTTAGCAGAATCAGGTATTTTGGAAAGAATCACAAATACAAATATTAGATTTTACTGGCCTCATATTGGTCACACTCAAAATGACAGTTTTTGAAACATAACTCCAAAAATACACATGCAAAATGTCTAATAATGCCTGAAGAAATGCATCTTCGAGAGTTTTCCTGGAAAAAAACATTTGGTAAGGTTTGCAAAAACAAAATTTGATTTGTTACTCAATTTGACAGTAATGTACTTAGAATCCTGAGATAATGCGAAAAAAGCAATAAAAATGTATTCCAACATAATTCCTAATCCAAACGTGCAAAATGTCTAAAAATGCCTATGATATTGAATACACGTGAGTTTTACTAGATACAGTTGTTTTTCTATGGTTTGCAAATACAAAAATAATGTTTTACTCAATATGACTGTATACTGTAACACTCAATATGACAGCTATTTAAACATAACTCCAACAACACACATGAAAAATGGCTAATAATGCCTGAAATAATGCATCTTTGGGAGTTTTACTCGAAACATATGCTTTTTTAAATCTTGCAAATGCAAAAAGTAGTTTTTTACTCAATATGACTATAAATGTCTTAGAATCCTGAGATAATGCGAAAAAAGCAATAAAAATGTATTCAAACATAACTTCTAAACAACACATGCAAAATGGCTAATAATAGCTAGAGATATGTTTTTTTGTTAGTTGTACTAGAAAAATGATCTTTTGTAAGGTTTGCAAAGACACAAGTTAGTTTTTTTATTCAATATAACAGTGTAACTGTCATACTAAATATGAAAGGTTTATAATCATAACTCCAAAACCAAATATGAAATGTGTCTTAAAAAGCCTTTAATATTGAATTTATGTAAGTTTTACCAGAATCAGGTATTTTGGAAAGAATCACAAATACAAATATTAGATTTTACTGGCCTCATATTGGTCACACTCAAAATGACAATTTTTGAAGCATAACTCCAAAAATACACATGCAAAATGTCTAATAATGCCTGAAAAAATGCATCTTCGAGAGTTTTCCTGAAAAAAAACATTTGGTAAGGTTTGCAAAAATAAAATTTAATTTGTTACTCAATTTGACAGTAATGTACTTAGAATCCTGAGATAATGCGAAAAAAGCAATAAAAATGTATTCCAACATAATTCCTAATCCAAACATTCAAAAAGTCTAAAAAATGCCTGTGATATTGAATACATGTGAGTTTTACTAGATACAGTTGTTTTTCTATGGTTTGCAAATACAAAAATGAGGTTTTACTCAATATGACTGTATACTGTAACACTCAATATGACAGTTATTTAAACATAACTCCTACACCACACATGAAAAATGGCTAATAATGCCTGAAAAAATGCATCTTTGGGAGTTTTACTCGAAACATATGCTTTTTTAAATCTTGCAAATGCCAAAAGTAGTTTTTTACTCAATATGAATATAATGTTCTTAGAATCCTGAGATAATTTGAAAAAAGCAATACAATTGTATTTAAACATAACTTCTAAACAACACATGAAAAATGACTGATATTACCTTGAGATATGTATTTTTGTTAGTTGTACTAGAAAAATGATCTTTTGTAAGGTTTGCAAAGACAAAAGTTAGTTTTTTTATTCAATATAACAGTGTAACTGTCATACTAAATATGAACGGTTTATAATCATAACTCCAAAACCAAATATGAAATTTGTCTTAAAAAGCCTTTAATATTGAATTCATGTAAGTCTTACCAGAATCAGGTATTTTGGAAAGAATCACAAATACAAATATTAGATTTTACTGGCCTCATATTGGTCACACTCAAAATGACAGTTTTTGAAACATAACTCCAAAAATACACATGCAAAATGTCTAATAATGCCCGAAGAAATGCATCTTCGAGAGTTTTCCTAAAAAAAAAAAAACATTTGGTAAGGTTTGCAAAAACAAAATTTGATTTGTTACTCAATTTGACAGTAATGTACTTAGAATCCTGAGATAATGCGAAAAAAAGCAATAAAAATGTATTCCAACATAATTCCTAATCCAAACGTGCAAAAATTCTAAAAATGCCTGTGATATTTAATACTTGTGAGTTTTACTAGATACACTTGTTTTTCTATGGTTTGCAAATACAAAAATGAGGTTTTACTCAATATGACTGTATACTGTAACACTCAATATGACAGTTATTTAAACATAACTCCTACACCACACATGAAAAATGGCTAATAATGCCTGAAATAATGCATCTTTGGGAGTTTTACTCGAAACATATGCTTTTTTAAATCTTGCAAATGCAAAAAGTAGTTTTTTACTCAATGTGACTATAATAGTCTTACAATCCTGAGATAATGCGAAAAAAGCAATAAAAATGTATTCAAACATAACTTCTAAACAACACATGCAAAATGGCTAATAATGCCTAGAGATATGTTTGTTGGTTAGTTGTACTAAAAAAATGATATTTTGTAAGGTCTGCAAAGACACAAGTTAGTTTTTTTATTCAATATAACAGTGTAACTGTCATACTAAATATGAAAGGTTTATAATCATAACTCCAAAACCAAATATGAAATGTGTCTTAAAAAGCCTTTAATATTGAATTTATGTAAGTTTTAGCAGAATCAGGTATTTTGGAAAGAATCACAAATACAAATATTAGATTTTACTGGCCTCATATTGGTCACACTCAAAATGACAGTTTTTGAAGCATAACTCCAAAAATACACATGCAAAATGTCTAATAATGCCTGAAAAAATGCATCTTCGAGAGTTTTCCTGAAAAAAAAACATTTGGTAAGGTTTGCAAAAACAAAATTTAATTTGTTACTCAATTTGACAGTAATGTACTTAGAATCCTGAGATAATGCGAAAAAAGCAATAAAAATGTATTCCAACATAATTCCTAATCCAAACATGCAAAAAGTCTAAAAATGCCTGTGATATTGAATACATGTGAGTTTTACTAGATACAGTTGTTTTTCTATGGTTTGCAAATACAAAAATGAGGTTTTACTCAATATGACTGTATACTCTAACACTCAATATGACAGTTATTTAAACATAACTCCTACGCCACACATGAAAAATGGCTAATAATGCCTGAAAAAATGCATCTTTGGGAGTTTTACTCGAAACATATGCTTTTTTAAATCTTGCAAATGCAAAAAGTAGTTTTTTACTCAATGTGACTATAATAGTCTTACAATCCTGAGATAATGCGAAAAAAAACAATAAAAATGTATTCAAACATAACTTCTAAACAACACATGCAAAACGGCTAATAATAGCTAGAGATATGTTTTTTTTGTTAGTTGTACTAGAAAAATGATATTTTGTAAGGTTTGCAAAGACACAAGTCAGTGTTTTTATTCAATATAACAGTGTAACTGTCATAATAAATATGAAAGGTTTATAATCATAACTCCAAAACCGAACATGAAATGTGTTTAAAAAAGCCTGTAATATTGAATTTATGTGAGTTTTAGCAGAATCAGGTATTTTGGAAAGGTTCACAAATATTAAAATTAGGTTTTACTGGCCTCACATTGGTCACACTCAAAATGACAGTTTTTGAAACATAACTCCAAAAATACACATGCGAAATGTCTAATAATGCCTGAAGAAATGCATCTTTGAGAGTATTCCTGAAAAAAACAACATTTGGTGAGGTTTGCAAATTTTTTTTTTATTTTTTACTTAATTCGACAGCAATGTATATAGGATCCTGAGATAATGCGAAAAAAGCAATAAAAATGCATTCCAGCATAATTCCTAATTCAAACATGCAAAATGTCTAAAAATGCCTGTGATATTGAATCCTTGTGAGTTTTACTAGATACAGATGTTTTTCAATGGTTTGCAAACACAAAAATGAGGTTTTACTCAATATGACTGTATACTGTAACACTCAATATGACAGTTATTTAAACATAACTCCTACACCACACATGAAAAATAGCTAATAATGCCTGAAATAATGCATCTTTGGGAGTTTTACTCAAAACATATGCTTTTTTATATTTTGCAAATGCAAAAAGTAGTTTTTTACTCAGTATGACTATAATAGTCTTACAATCCTAAAATAATGCGAAAAAAGCAATAAAAATGTATTCAAACATATTTTCTAAACGACACATGCAAAATGGCTAATAATGCCTAGATATATGTTTTTTTGTTAGTTGTACTAGAAAAATGATCTTTTGTAAGGTTTGCAAAGACATAAGTTAGTTTTTTTAATTCAGTATAACAGTATAACTGTCATACTAAATATGAAAGGTTTATAATCATAACTCCAAAACCAAACATGAAATTTGACTTAAAAAGCCTGTAATATTGAATTCATGTGAAACATAACTCCAAAAATACACATGCAAAATTTCTAATAATGCCTGAAGAAATGCATCTTCGAGAGTTTTCCAGAAAGAAAACATTTGGTAAGGTTTGCAAAAACAAAAAGTAATTTTTTACTCAATTTGACAGTAATGTACTTAGAATCCTGAGATAATTTGAAAAAAGCAATACAAATGTATTCCAACATAATTCCTAATCCAAACGTGCAAAATGTCTAAAAATGCCTGTGATATTGAATACATGTGAGTTTTACTATAGTACAGTTGTTTTTCTATGGTTTGCAAATAGAAATGTAGGTTTTACTCAATATGACTGTATACTGTAACACTCAATATGAGAGTTATTTAAACATAACTCCTACACCACACATGAAAAATGGCTAATAATGCCTGAAATAATACATCTTTGGGAGTTTTACTCGGAACATATGCTTTTTTAAATCTTGCAAATGCAAAAAGTATTTTTTACTCAATATGACTATAATGTTCTTAGATTCCTGAGATAATGCGAAAAAGCAATACAAAAGTTTTCAAACATAACTTTTAAACAACACATGCAAAACGGCTAATAATTCCTAGAGATATGTATCTGTGTTAGTTGTAGTAGAAAAATGATCTTTTTTAGGGTTCACTTGGAAAACAAAATCCTATTTGTATGTCTAGTCTACTTTAAATTTCTACTATAATTTTTAAATTTTTTTAAATAGGTTATAAATCTGTAGAATTGAAGACATAATCTGTAAATTAAAAAAACGCCTGTTATTTTAAGTAATATACCAGTAATGACAAACTATGTATATTCCTATTTTTTTTTACAGAAAAATACCAAATTATTTATACATATTATTTTCTGTTTTCTCAAATTACTTTCAATTTCATGTAAAATTACAGTATTTAACTTTAATTAAATATGAAGCTTGTTATATAAAAGTATTTGTTCATACTAACAATCTAACAGTTTTATATGTAATTTTAAGGTAAATCAAATTTTTTCAATATTTATGTGTATTTTCACATTCAAGTCGAAAAATATATGTAGCCTCTTATAAAAGGTGTATGCTCAAACTGTAATATGACGTACATGAAATACTGCAAGAGATTCTTAATCAACAGTCAACAGCCGTACAGATCATACTGACGGTGGCCTTACAAACAACTTTAACAATGTTACAAATATGCGCCACACTGTGGAGCCACATCAATCAAGACTGACAAACACATTTCAGGAGAACATCGTCACCGTAACACAACATTAACACAACAGAAACAATTCCTAGAACTCCATGTGTTATAATATACACCCCCACAGCCTAATCCCGCCCAGCTCAACCAACGTACGGAGGGGGTCGGTGATGTTTTGTGGCACGGGGTTGTGGGGTAGCGGGATTGTAGCCCGGAAGAGTCAGCGCTGCTTGGGCTTGTGGGTATTTGTTATGTTGTGTTTATGTTTTATTACAGTGAGGATGTTTTCCTGAAATGTGTTTATCATTCTTGTTCGATGTGGGTTCACAGCAGTGTGGTGCACATTTGTAACAGTGTTAAAGTTGTTTGTACAGCCACCGTCAGTGTGACCTGTGTGGCTGTTAACCAAGTATATCTTGCAGTCACTTTTCTAATGAACGACGAAATCATGCTCATCACATGCCTCAATTGGCACCCTGATGATTTGATGAATGAGCGTTCAATGAAACCCACCACGGTATTATGTGTCATATTCGCCCGGCCAAACTTTGAGTCAACCCTACATGAGGGTCAGTGAAATTCTTGTGGTGAAATGACAGGAATGGTAAGTATGTCGCTAGGGTGGGATAGCCATTCATGCAAGGTTAACCCACTTTGTATCAATTTCCTGCATCCCCCGCTAAAGTCAATGAGACACCCCTGATCCTAACAATTCAGAAAAAATATGTTAAACAATGGTATTTTTCTGTGGAATCGCCAGAATTGTCACTTCACTAAAGGTGGTTGATCGTAATAATTTGGAAAAACTCTTTAGAATAAAGGTATTTTTCTGCAGAACTGTTTGCATCGTCACTTTATTAAAGGTGGTTGATCTTAATAATTTAGTAAAAATCTGTACAATTACGATATTTCACCCCAAAACGTTTCATGAAAATGTCTGTAAATCGAATATTTTTGATCATTATTTGGTTTACAATGTTTTACTTTAGTTTTATGGTTTTTGTTTGGCAGCCGTCGCTGCCAGTAAATGACCGTTTTTTTACAAAATTTATTTTTACAGTGTTTGCAAAGATAAAAGTTATTTTTTTTTATTCAATATAACAGTAAAACTGTCATACTAAATATGAAAGGTTAATAAACATAACTCCAAAACCAAACATGAAATCTGTCTAAAAAAGCCTGTAATATTGACTTTATGTGAGTTTTACCTGAATTAGGTATTTTGGAAAGGTTCACAAATACAAAAATTTGGTTTTACTGGCCTCACATTGGTCACACTCAATAAGACAGTTTTTGAACCCTATCTCCAAAAATACACATGCAAAATTACAAAAAAATGCCTGAAGAAATGTATCTTTGTGAGTTTTACTGGATAAAAAAAACATTTTGTAAGGGTTGCAAAAACAAAAAGAAATGTTTTGTAATGTTAATGTAATTTTAAGGTAAATTAATTTTTTTAAATATTTATGTGTATTTTCACATTCAAGGCGAAAAATATATGTAGCCTCTTATAAAAGGTTTATGCTCAAACTAACATTTACATTTTTTTCCCTGTAATATGACATACATGAGTGACTGCAAGACATACTTAATCAACAGTCAAGAGCCTTACAGATCACACTGACGGTGGCCGTACAAAAAACTTTAACAATGTTACAAATATGCGCCAAATTGTGGAGCCACATCAAACAAGAATGACAAACAAATTTCTGGAGAACTTCTTCACCGTAACACAACATTAACACAACAGAAACAAAACCCAGAATTCCATGTGTTACAATATACACCCCCACCACCTAACCCCGCCCACCTCAACCAACGCATGGAGGGGGGCGGTGATGTTTTGGGGTGCGGGATTGGGTGGTAGCAGGGGTGTAGCCCGGAAGAGTCAGCGCTGCATGGGTTTGTGGGTATTTGTTATGTTATGTTGTGTTTATGTTTTGTTACAGTGAGAATGTTTTCCTGAAATGTGTTTATCATTCTTGTTCGATGTGGATTCACAGTGTGGTGCATATTTTGTAACAGTGTTAAAGTTGTTTGTACAGCCACCAGCAGTGTGACCTGTGTGGCTGTTGACCAAGTATGTCTTGCAGTCACTATCACATGTAGGACAATACCGTGCACATCACACTCATCAGTAGGCGTGCTGATGATTTGTTGAATGAACGTATAAGAAATCACCCGGCCAGACTTGGGTCAATCCTACATGAGGGTCAGTAAAATTCTCACAGTGAAATGGTAGGATCAGTAAGTATGTTGCTAGGGTGGGGTAGCCATTCATGCAAGGTGAATCCACTTTGCATCAAGTTCCTGCATCCAGTGGCCCCCCACTAAAGTCAATAAGACACCCCTGATCCTAACTATTCAGAAAAAATCTGTAAAAAAATGGTATTTTTCTGAGGAACCGCCAGCATTGTCACTTCACTAAAGGTGGTTGGTCGTAATAATTTGGAAAAACTCTTTAGAATAAAGGTATTTTTCTGCAGAACTGTTTGCATCGTCACTTTATCAAAGGTGGTTGATCTTAATAATTTAGTAAAAATCTGTAAAATTATGATATTTCACCCCAAAACGTTTCATGAAAATTTCTGTAAATATAATATTTTTGATCATTATTTGGTTTACAATGTTTTACTTTAGTTTTATGGTTTTTGTTTGGCAGCCGTAGCTGCCAGTAAAGGACCGTTTTTTTACAAAATTTATTTTTACAGTGTTTGCAAAGATAAAAGTTAGTTTTTTTTATTCAATATAACAGTAAAACTGTCATACTAATTATGAAAGGTTAATAAACATAACTCCAAAACCAAACATGAAATCTGTCTAAAAAAGCCCGTAATGTTGACTTTATGTGAGTTTTACCTGAATTAGGTATTTTGGAAAGGTTCACAAATACAAAAATTTGATTTTACTTGCCTCACATTGGTCACACTCAATAAGACAGTTTTTGAACCCTATCGCCAAAAATACACATGCAAAATTACAAAAAAATGCCTGAAGAAATGTATCTTTGTGAGTTTTACTGGATAAAAAAAACATTTTGTAAGGGTTGCAAAAACAAAAAGAAATGTTTTACCCAATTTGACAGTAATGTACTTAAAATCCTGAGACAATGCAAAAAGAGCAATAAAAATGTATTCCAACATAATTCCTAATCCAAATGTGCAAAATGTCTAAAAATGCCTGTGATATTGAATCCATGTGAGTTTTACTAGATACAGTTGATTTCCTATGGTTTGCAAATCCAAAAATTAGGTTTTACTCAATATGACTGTATACTGTAACACTCAATATGACAGTTATTTAAACATAACTCCTACACCACACATGGCTAATAATGCCTGAAATAATGCATCTTTGGGAGTTTTACTCGAAACGATTGCTTTTTTAAATCTTTGCAATGCAAAAAATTGTTGTTTTACTCAATATGACAATAATGTTCTTGGAATCCTGAGATAATGCGAAAAAAGCAATAAAAATGTTTTCAACCACAACTTTTAAACAACACATGCAAAACGGCTAATAATGCCTAGAGATGTGTATCTTTGTTTGTTGTAGTAGAAAAATGATCATTTGTAGGGTTCACTGTAAAAAAAAAAAAAAAATCAAATTTTTATGGTTAGTTTACTCTAAATTTCTACTGTAATTTTTAAATTTTTTTTAGATAGGTTGAAAAGCTGTAGAATTGAAAACATTATCTGTAAATAAACAAACCGCCTGTTATTTTGAATAATATACCAGTAATGACGAACTATGTATATTCCTATTTTTTTACAGAAAAATACCAAATTAATTATACATATTATTTTCCGTTTTCTCAAATTACTTTCAATTTCATGTAAAATTACAGTAATTAACTTCATATAAATATGTAGCTTGTTATATAAAAGTATTTGTCCATACTAACAATCTAAAAGTTTTATATGTAATTTTTTTAAATATTTATGTGTATTTTCACATTCAAGGCGAAAAATATATGTAGCCTCTTATAAAAGGTTTATGCTCAAACTAACAATTAAATTTTTTTCCCTGTAATATGACATGCATGAATGACTGCAAGACATACTTAATCAACAGTCAACAGCCTTACAGATCACACTGACGGTGGCCGTACAAACGACTTTAACAATGTTACAAATATGCACCACACTGTAGAGCCACATCAAACAAGAATGACAAACACATTTCAGGAGAACATCTTCACCGTAACACAACATTAACACAACAGAAACAATACCCAGAATTCCATGTGTTACAATACACACCCCCACCACCTAAACCCGCCCACCTAAACCAACGCACGGAGGGGGGCGGTGATGTTTTGGGGCGCGGGGTTGGGTGGTAGCGGGGATGTAACCCGGAAGAGATAGCGCTGCATGGTTTTGTGGGTATTTGTTATGTTGTGTTTATGTTTTATTACAGTGAAGATGTTTTCCTGAAATGTGTTTATCATTCTTGTTCAATGCGGGTTCACAGTGTGGTGCATATTTGTAACAGTGTTAAAGTTGTTTGTGCAGCCACCGTCAGTGTGACCTGTGTGGCTGTTGACCAAGTATATCTTGCAGTCACTATCATATGCACAACAATACCGTGCACATCACATGCCTCAATTGGCACGCTGATGATTTGGTGAATGAGCGTACAAAAAAGCCCACCGCGGTACTACTTGTCATATTTGCCCGGCCAAGCTTTGAGTCAATCCTATATGAGGGTAGTGAAATTCTCGGGGTGAAATGGTGGGATTGGTAAGTACGTTGCTAGGTTGGGATAGCGATTCATGCAAGGTTAACCCACTTTGTATCAATTTCCTGCATCCAGTGGCCCACCGGTAAAGTGAATGAGACACCCCTGATCCTAACAATTCAGAAAAAATCCGTTAAACAATGGTATTTTTCTGTGGAACCGCCAGCATTGTCACTTCACTAAAGGTGATTGATCGTAATAATTTGGAAAAACTCTTTAGAATAAAGGTATTTTTCTGCAGAACTGTTTGCATCGTCACTTTACTAAAGGTGGTTGATCTTAATAATTTTGTAAAAATCTGTAAAATTACGATATTTCTCCCCAAAACATTTCATAAAAATTTCTGTAAATATAATGTTTTTGATCATTATTTGGTTTACAATGTTTTACTTTAATTTTATGGTTTTTGTTTGGCAGCCGTAGCTGCCAGTAAATGACCGTTTTTTTACAGAATTTTTTTTTAAAGTGTTTTCAAAGATACAAGTTTGTTTTTTTTATTCGATATAACAGTATTACTGTCATACTAAATATGAAAGGTTCATAAACATAACTCCAAAACCAAACATGAAATCTGTCTAAAAAAGCCTGTATTATTGACTTTATGTGAGTTTTACCTGAATTAGGTATTTTGGAAGGGTTCACAATAACAAAAATTTGGTTTTACTGGCCTCACATTGGTCACACTCAATAAGACAGTTTTTGAACCATATCTCCAAAAATACACATGCGAAATTACAAAAAAATGCCTGAAGAAATGTATATTTGTGAGTTTTACTGAAAAAAAAACATTTTGTAAGGTTTGCAAAAACAAAAAGAAATGTTTTACCCTATTTGACAGTAATGTACTTAAAATCCTGAGATAATGCAAAAAGAGCAATAAAAATGTATTCCAACATAATTCCTAATCCAAACGTGCAATTTGTCTAAAAAAGCCTTTAATATTGAATTTATGTATGTTTTAGCAGAATCAGGTATTTTGGAAAGAATCACAAATACAAAAATTAGGTTTTTACTGGCCTCATATTGGTCACACTCAAAATGACAGTTTTTGAAACATAACTCCAAAAATACACATGCAAAATGTCTAATAATGCCTGAAGAAATGCATCTTCGAGAGTTTTCCTGAAAAAAAAAAACATTTGGTAAGGTTTGCAAAAACAAAATTTGATTTGTTACTAATTTTACAGTAATGTACTTAGAATCCTGAGATAATGCGAAAAAAGCAATAAAAATGTATTCCAACATAATTCCTAATCCAAACGTGCAAAAAGTCTAAAAATGCCTGTGATATTGAATACATGTGAGTTTTACAAGATACAGTTGTTTTTCTATGGTTTGCAAATACAAAAATGAGGTTTTACTCAATATGACTGTATACTGTAACACTCAATATGACAGCTATTTAAACATAACTCCAACACCACACATGAAAAATGGCTGATATTCCCTGAAATAATGCATCTTTGGGAGTTTTACTCGAAACATATGTTTTTTTAAATCTTGCAAGTGCAAAAAGTAGTTTTTTACTCAATGTGACTATAATAGTCTTACAATCCTGAGATAATGCGAAAAAAGCAATAAAAATGTATTCAAACATAACTTCTAAACAACACATGCAAAATGGCTAATAATGCCTAGAGGTATGTTTTTTGGTTAGTTGTACTAGAAAAAATATCTTTTGTAACGTTTGCAAAGACACAAGTTCGTTTTTTTATTCAATATAACAGTGTAACTGTCATACTAAATATGAAAGGTTTATAATCATAACTCCAAAACCAAAAATGAAATGTGTCTTAAAAAGCCTTTAATATTGAATTTATGTAAGTTTTAGCCGAATCAGGTATTTTGGAAAGAATCACAAATACAAATATTAGATTTTACTGGCCTCATATTGGTCACAGTCAAAATGACAGTTTTTGAAACATAACTCCAAAAATACACATGCAAAATGTCTAATAATGCCTGAAGAAATGCATCTTCGAGAGTTTTCCTGAAAAAAAAAAACATTTGGTAAGGTTAACAAAAAACAAATTTGATTTGTTACTCAATTTGACAGTAATGTACTTAGAATCCTGAGATAATGCGAAAAAAGCAATAAAAATGTATTCCAATATAATTCCTAATCCAAACGTGCAAAAAGTCTAAAAATGCCTGTGATATTGAATACATGTGAGTTTCACTAGATACGCTTGTTTTTCTATGGTTTGCAAATACAAAAATGAGGTTTTACTCAATATGACTGTATACTGTAACACTCAATATGACAGTTATGTAAACATAACTCCTACATCACACATGAAAAATGGCTAATAATGCCTGAAATAATGCATCTTTGGGAGTTTTACTCGAAACATATGCTTTTTTAAGTCTTGCAAATGCCAAAAGTAGTTTTTTACTCAATATGACTATAATAGTCTGAGAATCCTGAGATAATGCGAAAAAAGCAATACAAATGTATTCAAACATAACTTCTAAACAACACTTCTAAAATGAGTAATAATAGCCAGAGATATGTTGTTTTGTTAGTTGTACTAGAAAAATGATCTTTTGTAAGGTTTGCAAAGACACAAGTTAGTTTTTTTATTCAATATAACAGTGTAACTGTCATACTAAATATGAAAGGTTTATAATCATAACTCCAAAACCAATTATGAAATTTGTCTTAAAAAGCCTTTAATAATGAATTTATGTAAGTTTTAGCAGAATCAGGTATTTTGGAAAGAATCACAAATACAAATATTAGATTTTACTGGCCTCATATTGGTCACACTCAAAATGACAGTTTTTGAAGCATAACTCCAAAAATACACATGCAAAATGTCTAATAATGCCTGAAGAAATGCATCTTCGAGAGTTTTCCTGAAAAAAAAACATTTGGTAAGGTTTGTAAAAACAAAATTTGATTTGTTACTAAATTTGACAGTAATGTACTTAGAATCCTGAGATAATGCAAAAAAAGCAATAAAATGTATTCCAACATAACTTCTAAACAACACATGCAAAATGGCTAATAATGCCTAGAGATATGTTTTTTTGTTATTTGTACTAGAAAAATGATCTTTTGTAAGGTTTGCAAAGACACAAGTTAGTTTTTTTTATTCAATATAACAGTGAAACTGTCGTACTAAATATGAAAGGTTTATAATCATAACTCCAAAACCAAATATGAAATTTGTCTTAAAAAGCCTTTAATATTGAATTTATGTAAGTTTTAGCAGAATCAGGTATTTTGGAAAGAATCACAAATACAAATATTAGATTTTACTGGCCTCATATTGGTCACACTCAAAATGACAGTTTTTGAAACATAACTCCAAAAATACACATGCAAAATGTCTAATAATGCCTGAAGAAATGCATCTTCGAGAGTTTTCCTGGAAAAAAACTTTTGGTAAGGTTTGCAAAAAACAAATTTGATTTGTTACTCAATTTGACAGTAATGTACTTAGAATCCTGAGATAACGCGAAAAAAGCAATAAAAATGTATTTCAACATAATTCCTAATCCAAACGTGCAAAATGTCTAAAAATGCCTGTGATATTGAATACATGTGAGTTTTACTAGATACACTTGTTTTTCTATGGTTTGCAAATACAAAAATGAGGTTTTACTCAATATGACTGTATACTGTAACACTCAATATGACAGCTATTTAAACATAACTCCAAAAATACACATGCAAAATGTCTAATAATGCCTGAAATAATGCATCTTTGGGAGTTTTACTCGAAACATATGCTTTTTTAAATCTTGCAAATGCAAAAAATAGTTTTTTTACTCAATATGACTATAATAGTCTTAGAATCCTGAGATAATTTGGAAAAAGCAATAAAAATGTATTCCAACATAACTTCTAAACAACACATGCAAAATGGCTAATAATAGCTAGAGATATGTTTTTTTGTTAGTTTTACTAGAAAAATTATCTTTTGTAAGGTTTGCAAAGACACAAGTTAGTTTTTTTATTCAATATAACAGTTAACTGTCATACTAAATATGAAAGGTTTATAATCATAACTCCAAAACCAAATATGAAATTTGTCTTAAAAAGCCTTTAATATTGAATTTATATAAGTTCTAGCAGAATCAGGTATTTTGAAAGGAATCACAAACACAAATATTAGATTTTACTGGCCTCATATTGGTCACACTCAAAATGACAGTTTTTGAAGCATAACTCCAAAAATACACATGCAAAATGTCTAATAATGCCCGAAGAAGTGCATCTTCGAGAGTTTTCCTGAAAAAAAAAAACATTTGGTAAGGTTTGCAAAAACAAACTTTGATTTGTTACTCAATTTGACAGTAATGTACTTAGAATCCTGAGATAATGCGAAAAAAGCTATAAAAATGTATTCCAACATAATTCTAAATCCAAACGTGCAAAATGTCTAAAAATACCTGTGATATTGAATACTTGTTAGTTTTACTAGATACAGATGTTTTTCTATGGTTTGCAAATACAAAAATGAGGTTTCACTCAATATGACTGTATACTGTAACACTCAATATGACAGTTATTTAAACATAACTCCTACACCACACATGATAAATAGCTAATAATGCCTGAAATAATGCATCTTTGGGAGTTTTACTCAAAACATATGCTTTTTTAAATTTTGCAAGTGCAAAAAGTAGTTTTTTACTCAATGTGACTACAATAGTCTTACAATCCTGAGATAATGCGAAAAAATTAATAAAAATGTATTCAAACATAACTTCTAAACAACACATGCAAAATGGCTAATAATGCCTAGAGATATGTTTTTTTGTTAGTTGTACTAGAAAAATGATCTTTTGTAAGGTTTGCAAGGACACAAATTAGTTTTTTTTATTAAATATAACAGTGTAACTGTCATACTAAATATGAAATGTTTATAATCATAACTCCAAAACCAAATATGAAATTTGTCTTAAAAAGCCTTTAATATTGAATTTATGTAAGTTTTACCAGAATCAGGTATTTTGGAAAGAATCACAAATACAAATATTAGATTTTACTGGCCTCATATTGGTCACACTCAAAATGACAGTTTTTGAAACATAACTCCAAAAATACACATGCAAAATGTCTAATAATGCCTGAATAAATGCCACTTTGAGAGTTTTCCTGTAAAAAAAAACATTTGGTGAGGTTTGCAAAAAGAAATTTTATTTTTTACTCAATGTGACGGTAATGTACTTAGAATCCTGAGATAATGCAAAAAAAGCAATTAAAATGTATTCCAGCATAATTCGTAATCCAAACGTGCAAAATGACTAAAAATGCCTATGATATTGAATACTTCTGAGTTTTACTAGTTGTTTTTCTATGGTTTACAAATACAAAAATGAGGTTTTACTCAATATGACTGTATACTGTAACACTCAATATGACAGTTATTTGAAAACAATTCCTACACAACACATGAAAAATAGCTAATAATGCCTGAAATAATGCATCTTTTGGAGTTGTACTCGAAACATATGCTTTTTTAAATCTTGCAAATGCAAAAAGTTGTGTTTTACTCAATATGACAATAATGTTCTTGGAATCCTGAGATAATGCGAAAAAAGCAATAAAAATGTTTTCAAACACAACTTTTAAACAACACATGCAAAACGGCTAATAATGCCTAGAGATGTGTATCTTTGTTTGTTGTAGTAGAAAAATTATCATTTGTAGGGTTCACTGTAAAAAAAAAAAAAAAAAATCAAATTTTTATGGTTAGTTTACTCTAAATTTCTACTGTAACTTTTCAATTTTTTTTAGATAGGTTGAAAAGCTGTAGAATTGAAAACATTATCTGTAAATAAACAAACCGCCTGTTATTTTGAATAATATACCAGTAATGACGAACTATGTATATTCCTATTTTTTACAGAAAAATACCAAATTAATTATACATATTATTTTCTGTTTTCTCAAATTACTTTCAATTTCATGTAAAATTACAGTAATTAACTTCATATAAATATGTAGCTTGTTATATAAAAGTATTTGTCCATACTAACAATCTAAAAGTTTTATATGTAATTTTAAGGTAAATCAATTTTTTTAAATATTTATGTGTATTTTCACATTCAAGGCGAAACATATATGTAGCCTCTTATAAAAGGTTTATGCTCAAACTAACAATTACATTTTTTTCCCTGTAATATGACATACATGAATGACTGCAAGACATACTTAATCAACAGTCAACAGCCTTACAGATCACACTGACGGTGGCCGTACAAACGACTTTAACAATGTTACAAATATGCGCCACACTGTAGAGCCACATCAAACAAGAATGACAAACACATTTCAGGAGAACATCTTCACCGTAACACAACATTAACACAACAGAAACAATACCCAGAATTCCATGTGTTACAATACACACCCCCACCACCTAAACCCGCCCACCTCAACCAACGCACGGAGGGGGGCGGTGATGTTTTGGGGCGCGGGGTTGGGTGGTAGCGGGGATGTAGCCCGGAAGAGATAGCGCTGCATGGTTTTGTGGGTATTTGTTATGTTGTGTTTATGTTTTATTACAGTGAAGATGTTTTCCTGAAATGTGTTTATCATTCTTGTTCAATGCGGGTTCACAGTGTGGTGCATATTTGTAACAGTGTTAAAGTTGTTTGTGCAGCCACCGTCAGTGTGACCTGTGTGGCTGTTGACCAAGTATATCTTGCAGTCACTATCATATGCACAACAATACCGTGCACATCACATCATTATCCTGAGATAATGCGAAAAAAGCAATAAAATTGTATTCAAACATAACTTCTAAACAACACATGCAAAATGGCTAATAATGCCTAGAGATATGTATTTGTGTTAGTTGTACTCGAAAAAAAATCTTTTGTAAGGTTTGCAAGGACACAAATTAGTTTTTTTATTCAATATAACAGTGTAATTGTCATACTAAATATGAAAGGTTTATTATCATAACTCCAAAACCAAACATGAAATTTGTCTAAAAAAGCCTGTAACATTGAATTTATGTGCGTTTTAGCAGAATCAGGTATTTTGGAAAGAATCACAAATACAAAAATTAGGTTTTACTGGCCTCATATTGGTCACACTCAAAATGACGGATTTTGAAACATAACTCCAAAAATACACATGCAAAATGTCTAATAATGCCCGAAGAAATGCATCTTCGAGAGTTTTCCTGAAAAAAAACATTTGGTAAGGTTTGCAAAAATAAAATTTGATTTGTTACTCAATTTGACAGTAATGTACTACGAATCCTGAGATAATGCGAAAAAAGCTGTGAAAATGTATTCCAACATAATTCTAAATCCAAACGTGCAAAATGTCTAAAAATGCCTGTGATATTGAATACTTGGGAGTTTTACTATATACAGATGTTTTTCTAAGGTTTGCAAATACAAAAATGAGGTTTTACTCAATATGACTGTATACTGTAACACTCAATATGACAGTTATTTAAACATAACTCCTACACCACACATGAAAAATGGCTAATAATGACTGAAATAATGCATCTTTGGGAGTTTACTCGAAACAAGCACTTTTTTAAATCTTGCAAATGCAAAAAGTAGTTTTTTACTCAATATGACTATAATGTTCTTGGAATCCTGAGATAATTTGAAAAAAGGTACAAAATTGTATCAAACATAACTTCTAAACAACACATGCAAAATGGCTAATAATGCCTAGAGATATGTTTTTTTGTTAGTTGTACTAGAAAAATGATCTTTTGTAAGGTTTGCAAAGACACAAGTTAGTTTTTTTTATTCAATATAACAGTGTAACTGTCATACTAAATATGAAAGGTTTATAATCATAACTCCAAAACCAAACATGAAATTTGTCTTAAAAGCCTTTAATATTGAATTTATGTAAGTTTTACCAGAATCAGGTATTTTGGAAAGAATCACAAATACAAATATTAGATTTTACTGGCCTCATATTGGTCACACTCAAAATGACAGTTTTTGAAACATAACTCCAAAAATACACATGCAAAATGTCTAATAATGCCCGAAGAAATGCATCTTTGAGAGTTTTCCTGAAAAAAAAAAACATTTGGTAAGGTTTGCAAAAACAAAATTTGATTTGTTACTCAATTTTACAGTAATGTACTTAGAATCCTGAGATAATGCGAAAAAAGCAACGAAAATGTATTCCAACATAATTCTAAATCCAAACGTGCAAAATGTCTAAAAATGCCTGTGATATTGAATACTTGTGAGTTTTACTTGATACAGATGTTTTTTTTATGGTTTGCATATACAAAAATGAGGTTTTACTCAATATGACTGTATTCTGTAACACTCAATATGACAGTTTTTTAAACATAACTCCTACACCACACATGAAAAATAGCTAATAATGCCTGAAATAATGCATCTTTGGGAGTTTTACTCGAAACATATGCTTTTTTAAATCTTGCAAATGCAAAAAGTAGTTTTTTACTCAATATGACAATAACGTTCTTAGAATCCTGGGATAATTTGAAAAAAGCAATACAATTGTATTCAAACATAACTTCTAAACAACACATGCAAAATGGCTAATAATGCCTAGAGATATGTTTTTTGGTTAGTTGTCCTAGAAAAATTATCTTTTGTAAGGTTTGCAAAGACACAAGTTATTTTTTTTATTCAATATAACAGTGTAACTGTCATACTAAATATGAAAGGTTTATAATCATAACTCCAAAACCGAACATGAAATTTGTTTAAAAAAGCCTGTAATATTGAATTTATGTGAATTTTAGCAGAATCAGGTATTTTGGAAAGGTTCACAAATACAAAAATTAGGTTTTACTGGCCTCATATTGGTCACACTCAAAATGACAGTTTTTGAAACATAACTCCAAAAATACACGTGCAAAATGTCTAATAATGCCTGAAGAAATGCATCTTTGAGAGTTTTCCTGAAAAAAAAAAACATTTGGTGACGTTTGCAAAAAACTTGTTTTTATTTTTTACTCAATTTGACGGCAATGTACATAGGATCCTGAGATAATGCAAAAAAAGCAATACAAATGTATTCCAGCATAACTCCTAATCCAAACATGCAAAATGTCTATAAATGCCTGTGATATTAAATACTTGTGAGTTTTACTAGATACAGATGTTTTTCTGTGGTTTGCAAATACAAAAATGAGGTTTTACTCAATATGACTGTATTCTGTAACACTCAATATGACAGTTTTACAAACATAACTCCTACACCACACATGAAAAATAGCTAGTAATGCCTGAAATAATGCATCGTTGGGAGTTTTACTCGAAACATATATGCTTTTTTAAATCTTGCAAATGCAAAAAGTAGTTTTTTACTCAATATGACTATAATGTTCTTAGAATCCTGAGATAATTTGAAAAAAGCAATAAAATTGTATTCAAACATAACTTCTAAACAACACATGCAAAATGGCTAATAATGCCTAGAGATATGTTTTTTGGTTAGTTGTACTAGAAAAATGATCTTTTGTAAGGTTTGCAAGGACACAAGTTAGTTTTTTTATTCAATATAACAGTGTAACTGTCATACTAAATATGAAAGGTTTATAATCATAACTCCAAAACCAAATATGAAATTTGTCTTAAAAAGCCTTTAATATTGAATTTATGTAAGTTTTAGCAGAATCTGGTATTTTGGAAAGAATCACAAATACAAATATTAGATTTTACTGGCCTCACATTGGTCACACTCAAAATGACAGTTTTTGAAACATAACTCCAAAAATACACATGCAAAATGTCTAATAATGCCTGAAGAAATGCATCTTCGAGAGTTTTCCTGAAAAAAAAAACATTTGGTAAGGTTAACAAAAAACAAATTTGATTTGTTACTCAATTTGACAGTAATGTACTTAGAATCCTGAGATAATGCGAAAAAAGCAATAAAAATGTATTCCAACATAATTCCTAATCCAAACGTGCAAAAAGTCTAAAAATGCCTGTGATATTGAATACATGTGAGTTTTACTATATACAGATGATTTTCTATGGTTTGCAAATAAAAAAATGAGGTTTTACACAATATGACTGTATACTGTAACACTCAATATGACAGTTATTTAAACATAACTCCTACACCACACATGAAAAATGGCTAATAATGCCTAAAATAATGCATCTTTGGGAGTTTTACTCGAAACATATGCTTTTTTAAATCTTGCAAATGCAAAAAGTTGTTTTTTACTCAATATGACTATAATGTTCTTAGAATCCTGAGATAATGAGAAAAAAGCAATAAAAATGTATTCAAACATAACTTCTAAACAACACATGCAAAATGGCTAATAATAGTTAGAGATATGTTTTTTTGTTGGTTGTACTAGAAAAATGAACTTTTGTAAGGTTTGCAAAGACACAAGTTAGTTTTTTTATTCAATATAACAGTGTAACTGTCATACTAAATATGAAAGGTTTATAATCATAACTCCAAAACCAAATATGAAATGTGTCTTAAAAAGCCTTTAATATTGAATTTATGTAAGTTTTACCAAAATCAGGTATTTTGGAAAGAATCACAAATACAAATATTAGATTTTACTGGCCTCATATTGGTCACACTCAAAATGACAGTTTTTGAAACATAACTCCAAAAATACACATGCAAAATGTCTAATAATGCCCGAAGAAATGCATCTTTGAGAGTTTTCCTGAAAAAAAAAAACATTTGGTAAGGTTTGCAAAAACAAAATTTGATTTGTTACTCAATTTGACAGTAATGTACTTAGAATCCTGAGATAATGCGAAAAAAGCAATAAAAATGTATTCCAACATAATTCTATATCCAAACGTGCAAAATGTCTAAAAATGCCTGTGATATTGAATACTTTTGAGTTTTACTAGATACAGATGATTTTCTATGGTTTGCAAATAAAAAAATGAGGTTTTACACAATATGACTGTATACTGTAACACTCAATATGACAGTTATTTAAACATAACTCCAACACCACACATGAAAAATGGCTAATAATGCCTGAAATAATGCATCTTTGGGAGTTTTACTCGAAACATATGCTTTTTTAAATCTTGCAAATGCCAAAAGTAGTTTTTTACTCAATATGACTATAATAGTCTGAGAATCCTGAGATAATGCGAAAAAAGCAATAAAAATTTATTCAAACATAACTTCTAAACAACACTTGCAAAATGGCTAATAATAGCCAGAGATATGTTTTTTTGTCTAATAATGCCTGAAGAAATGCAACTTCGAGAGTTTTCCTGAAAAAAAACATTTGGTAAGGTTTGCAAAAACAAAATTTGATTTGTTACTAAATTTGACAGTAATGTACTTAGAATCCTGAGATAATGCGAAAAAAGCAATAAAAATGTATTCCAACATAACTTCTATACAACACATGCAAAATGGCTAATAATGCCTAGAGATATGTTTTTTTGTTAGTTGTACTAGAAAAATGATCTTTTGTAAGGTTTGCAAAGACACAAGTTAGTTTTTTTATTCAATATAACAGTGTAACTGTCATACTAAATATGAAAGGTTTATAATCATAACTCCAAAACCAAATATTAAATTTGTCTTAAAAAGCCTTTAATATTGAATTTATGTAAGTTTTAGCAGAATCAGGTATTTTGGAAAGAATCACAAATACAAATATTAGATTTTACTGGCCTCATATTGGTCACACTCAAAATGACAGTTTTTGAAACATAACTCCAAAAATACACATGCAAAATGTCTAATAATGCCTGAAGAAATGCATCTTCGAGAGTTTTCCTGAAAAAAAAACATTTGGTGAGGTTAACAAAAACCAAATTTGATTTGTTACTCAATTTAACAGTAATGTACTTAGAATCCTGAGATAATGCGAAAAAAGCAATAAAAATGTATTCCAACATAATTCCTAATCCAAACGTGCAAAAAGTCTAAAAATGCCTGTGATATTGAATACATGTGAGTTTTACTATATACAGTTGTTTTTCTATGGTTTGCAAATACAAAAATGAGGTTTTACTCAATATGACTGTATACTGTAACACTCAATATGACAGTTATTTAAACACAACTCCTACACCACAAATGAAAAATGGCTAATAATGCCTGAAATAATGCATCTTTGGGAGTTTTACTCGAAACATATGCTTTTTTAAATCTTGCAAATGCCAAAAGTAGTTTTTTACTCAATATGACTATAATAGTCTGAGAATCCTGAGATAATGCGAAAAAAGCAATAAAAATTTATTCAAACATAACTTCTAAACAACACTTGCAAAATGGCTAATAATAGTTAGAGATATGTTTTTTTGTTAGTTGTACTAGAAAAATGAACTTTTGTAAGGTTTGCAAAGACACAAGTTAGTTTTTTTATTCAATATAACAGTGTAACTGTCATACTAAATATGAAAGGTTTATAATCATAACTCCAAAACCAAATATGAAATGTGTCTTAAAAAGCCTTTAATATTGAATTTATGTAAGTTTTAGCAGAATCAGGTATTTTGGAAAGAATCACAAATACAAATATTAGATTTTACTGGCCTCATATTGGTCACACTCAAAATGACAGTTTTTGAAACATAACTCCAAAAATACACATGCAAAATGTCTAATAATGCCCGAAGAAATGCATCTTTGAGAGTTTTCCTGAAAAAAAAAAACATTTGGTAAGGTTTGCAAAAACAAAATTTGATTTGTTACTCAATTTGACAGTAATGTACTTAGAATCCTGAGATAATGCGAAAAAAGCAATAAAAATGTATTCCAACATAATTCCTAATCCAAACGTGCAAAATGTCTAAAAATGCCTGTGATATTGAATACATGTGAGTTTTACTAGATGCAGTTGTTTTTCTATGGTTTGCAAATACAAAAATGAGGTTTTACTCAATATGACTGTATACTGTAACACTCAATATGACAGTTATTTAAACATAACTCCTACACCACACATGAAAAATGGCTAATAATGCCTGAAAAAATGCATCTTTGGGAGTTTTTCTCGAAACATATGCTTTTTTAAATCTTGCAAATGCAAAAAGTAGTTTTTTACTCAATATGACTATAATAGTCTTACAATCCTGATATAATGCGAAAAAAGCAATAAAAATGTATTCAAACATAACTTCTAAACAACACATGCAAAATGGCTAATAATGCCTAGAGATATGTTTTTTGGTTAGTTGTACTAGAAAAATGATATTTTGTAACGTTTGCAAAGACACAAGTTAGTTTTTTTATTCAATATAACAGTGTAACTGTCATACTAAATATGAAAGGTTTATAATCATAACTCCAAAACCACAAATGAAATGTGTCTTAAAACGCCTTTAATATTGAATTTATGTAAGTTTTAGCAGAATCAGGTATTTTGGAAAGAATCACAAATACAAATATTAGATTTTACTGGCCTCATATTGGTCACACTCAAAATGACAGTTTTTGAAACATAACTCCAAAAATACACATGCAAAATGTCTAATAATGCCTGAAGAAATGCATCTTCGAGAGTTTTCCTGAAAAAAAAAAACATTTGGTAAGGTTAACAAAAAACAAATTTGATTTGTTACTCAATTTGAAAGTTATGTACTTAGAATCCTGAGATAATGCGAAAAAACCAATAAAAATGTATTCCAACATAATTCCTAATCCAAACGTGCAAAAAGTCTAAAAATGCCTGTGATATTGAATGCCTGTGAGTTTTACTATATACAGTTGTTTTTCTATGGTTTGCAAATACAAAAATAATGTTTTACTCAATATGACTGTATACTGTAACACTCAATATGACAGTTATTTAAACATAACTCCTACACCACACATGAAAAATGGCTAATAATGCCTGAAATAATGCATCTTTGGGAGTTTTACTCGAAACATATGCTTTTTTAAATCTTGCAAATGCCAAAAGTAGTTTTTTACTCAATATGACTATAATAGTCTGAGAATCCTGAGATAATGCGAAAAAAGCAATAAAAATTTATTCAAACATAACTTCTAAACAACACTTGCAAAATGGCTAATAATAGCCAGAGATATGTTTTTTTGTTAGTTGTACTAGAAAAATGATATTTTGTAAGGTTTGCAAAGACACAAGTTAGTTTTTTTATTCAATATAACAGTGTAACTGTCATACTAAATATGAAAGGTTTATAATCATAACTCCAAAACCAAATATGAAATTTGTCTTAAAAAGCCTTTAATATTGAATTTGTGTAAGTTTTAGCAGAATCAGGTATTTTGGAAAGAATCACAAATACAAATATTAGATTTTACTGGCCTCATATTGGTCACACTCAAAATGACAGTTTTTGAAACATAATTCCAAAAATACACATGCAAAATGTCTAATAATGCCTGAAGAAATGCATCTTTGAGAGTTTTCCTGAAAAAAAACATTTGGTAAGGTTTGCAAAAACAAAATTTGATTTGTTACTAAATTTGACAGTAATGTACTTAGAATCCTGAGATAATGCGAAAAAAGCAATAAAAATGTATTCCAACATAACTTCTATACAACACATGCAAAATGGCTAATAATACCTAGAGATATGTTTTTTTGTTAGTTGTACTAGAAAAATGATCTTTTGTAAGGTTTGCAAAGACACAAGTTAGTTTTTTTATTCAATATAACAGTGTAACTGTCATACTAAATATGAAAGGTTTATAATCATAACTCCAAAACCAAATATTAAATTTGTCTTAAAAAGCCTTTAATATTGAATTGATGTAAGTTTTAGCAGAATCAGGTATTTTGGAAAGAATCACAAATACAAATATTAGATTTTACTGGCCTCATATTGGTCACACTCAAAATGACAGTTTTTGAAACATAACTCCAAAAATACACATGCAAAATGTCTAATAATGCCTGAAGAAATGCATCTTCGAGAGTTTTCCTGAAAAAAAAACATTTGGTGAGGTTAACAAAAACCAAATTTGATTTGTTACTCAATTTAACAGTAATGTACTTAGAATCCTGAGATAATGCGAAAAAAGCAATAAAAATGTATTCCAACATAATTCCTAATCCAAACGTGCAAAAAGTCTAAAAATGCCTGTGATATTAAATACATGTGAGTTTTACTATATACAGTTGTTTTTCTATGGTTTGCAAATACAAAAATGAGGTTTTACTCAATATGACTGTATACTGTAACACTCAATATGACAGTTATTTAAACATAACTCCTACACCACAAATGAAAAATGGCTAATAATGCCTGAAATAATGCATCTTTGGGAGTTTTACTCGAAACATATGCTTTTTTAAATCTTGCAAATGCCAAAAGTAGTTTTTTACTCAATATGACTATAATAGTCTGAGAATCCTGAGATAATGCGAAAAAAGCAATAAAAATTTATTCAAACATAACTTCTAAACAACACTTGCAAAATGGCTAATAATAGTTAGAGATATGTTTTTTTGTTAGTTGTACTAGAAAAATGAACTTTTGTAAGGTTTGCAAAGACACAAGTTAGTTTTTTTATTCAATATAACAGTGTAACTGTCATACTAAATATGAAAGGTTTATAATCATAACTCCAAAACCAAATATGAAATGTGTCTTAAAAAGCCTTTAATATTGAATTTATGTAAGTTTTAGCAGAATCAGGTATTTTGGAAAGAATCACAAATACAAATATTAGATTTTACTGGCCTCATATTGGTCACACTCAAAATGACAGTTTTTGAAACATAACTCCAAAAATACACATGCAAAATGTCTAATAATGCCCGAAGAAATGCATCTTTGAGAGTTTTCCTGAAAAAAAAAAACATTTGGTAAGGTTTGCAAAAACAAAATTTGATTTGTTACTCAATTTGACAGTAATGTACTTAGAATCCTGAGATAATGCGAAAAAAGCAATAAAAATGTATTCCAACATAATTCCTAATCCAAACGTGCAAAATGTCTAAAAATGCCTGTGATATTGAATACATGTGAGTTTTACTAGATGCAGTTGTTTTTCTATGGTTTGCAAATACAAAAATGAGGTTTTACTCAATATGACTGTATACTGTAACACTCAATATGACAGTTATTTAAACATAACTCCTGCACCACACATGAAAAATGGCTAATAATGCCTGAAAAAATGCATCTTTGGGAGTTTTTCTCGAAACATATGCTTTTTTAAATCTTGCAAATGCAAAAAGTAGTTTTTTACTCAATATGACTATAATAGTCTTACAATCCTGATATAATGCGAAAAAAGCAATAAAAATGTATTCAAACATAACTTCTAAACAACACATGCAAAATGGCTAATAATGCCTAGAGATATGTTTTTTGGTTAGTTGTACTAGAAAAATGATATTTTGTAACGTTTGCAAAGACACAAGTTAGTTTTTTTATTCAATATAACAGTGTAACTGTCATACTAAATATGAAAGGTTTATAATCATAACTCCAAAACCACAAATGAAATGTGTCTTAAAAAGCCTTTAATATTGAATTTATGTAAGTTTTAGCAGAATCAGGTATTTTGGAAAGAATCACAAATACAAATATTAGATTTTACTGGCCTCATATTGGTCACACTCAAAATGACAGTTTTTGAAACATAACTCCAAAAATACACATGCAAAATGTCTAATAATGCCTGAAGAAATGCATCTTCGAGAGTTTTCCTGAAAAAAAAACATTTGGTGAGGTTAACAAAAACCAAATTTGATTTGTTACTCAATTTAACAGTAATGTACTTAGAATCCTGAGATAATGCGAAAAAAGCAATAAAAATGTATTCCAACATAATTCCTAATCCAAACGTGCAAAAAGTCTAAAAATGCCTGTGATATTAAATACATGTGAGTTTTACTATATACAGTTGTTTTTCTATGGTTTGCAAATACAAAAATGAGGTTTTACTCAATATGACTGTATACTGTAACACTCAATATGACAGTTATTTAAACATAACTCCTACACCACAAATGAAAAATGGCTAATAATGCCTGAAATAATGCATCTTTGGGAGTTTTACTCGAAACATATGCTTTTTTAAATCTTGCAAATGCCAAAAGTAGTTTTTTACTCAATATGACTATAATAGTCTGAGAATCCTGAGATAATGCAAAAAAAGCAATAAAAATTTATTCAAACATAACTTCTAAACAACACTTGCAAAATGGCTAATAATAGTTAGAGATATGTTTTTTTGTTAGTTGTACTAGAAAAATGAACTTTTGTAAGGTTTGCAAAGACACAAGTTAGTTTTTTTATTCAATATAACAGTGTAACTGTCATACTAAATATGAAAGGTTTATAATCATAACTCCAAAACCAAATATGAAATGTGTCTTAAAAAGCCTTTAATATTGAATTTATGTAAGTTTTAGCAGAATCAGGTATTTTGGAAAGAATCACAAATACAAATATTAGATTTTACTGGCCTCATATTGGTCACACTCAAAATGACAGTTTTTGAAACATAACTCCAAAAATACACATGCAAAATGTCTAATAATGCCCGAAGAAATGCATCTTTGAGAGTTTTCCTGAAAAAAAAAAACATTTGGTAAGGTTTGCAAAAACAAAATTTGATTTGTTACTCAATTTGACAGTAATGTACTTAGAATCCTGAGATAATGCGAAAAAAGCAATAAAAATGTATTCCAACATAATTCCTAATCCAAACGTGCAAAATGTCTAAAAATGCCTGTGATATTGAATACATGTGAGTTTTACTAGATGCAGTTGTTTTTCTATGGTTTGCAAATACAAAAATGAGGTTTTACTCAATATGACTGTATACTGTAACACTCAATATGACAGTTATTTAAACATAACTCCTGCACCACACATGAAAAATGGCTAATAATGCCTGAAAAAATGCATCTTTGGGAGTTTTTCTCGAAACATATGCTTTTTTAAATCTTGCAAATGCAAAAAGTAGTTTTTTACTCAATATGACTATAATAGTCTTACAATCCTGATATAATGCGAAAAAAGCAATAAAAATGTATTCAAACATAACTTCTAAACAACACATGCAAAATGGCTAATAATGCCTAGAGATATGTTTTTTGGTTAGTTGTACTAGAAAAATGATATTTTGTAACGTTTGCAAAGACACAAGTTAGTTTTTTTATTCAATATAACAGTGTAACTGTCATACTAAATATGAAAGGTTTATAATCATAACTCCAAAACCACAAATGAAATGTGTCTTAAAAAGCCTTTAATATTGAATTTATGTAAGTTTTAGCAGAATCAGGTATTTTGGAAAGAATCACAAATACAAATATTAGATTTTACTGGCCTCATATTGGTCACACTCAAAATGACAGTTTTTGAAACATAACTCCAAAAATACACATGCAAAATGTCTAATAATGCCTGAAGAAATGCATCTTCGAGAGTTTCCCTGAAAAAAAAAAACATTTGGTAAGGTTAACAAAAAACAAATTTGATTTGTTACTCAATTTGAAAGTTATGTACTTAGAATCCTGAGATAATGCGAAAAAAACAATAAAAATGTATTCCAACATAATTCCTAATCCAAAGGTGCAAAAAGTCTAAAAATGCCTGTGATATTGAATGCCTGTGAGTTTTACTATATACAGTTGTTTTTCTATGGTTTGCAAATACAAAAATGAGGTTTTACTCAATATGACTGTATACTGTAACACTCAATATGACAGTTATTTAAACATAACTCCTACACCACACATGAAAAATGGCTAATAATGCCTGAAATAATGCATCTTTGGGAGTTTTACTCGAAACATATGCTTTTTTAAATCTTGCAAATGCCAAAAGTAGTTTTTTACTCAATATGACTATAATAGTCTGAGAATCCTGAGATAATGCGAAAAAAGCAATAAAAATTTATTCAAACATAACTTCTAAACAACACTTGCAAAATGGCTAATAATAGCCAGAGATATGTTTTTTTGTTAGTTGTACTAGAAAAATGAACTTTTGTAAGGTTTGCAAAGACACAAGTTAGTTTTTTTATTCAATATAACAGTGTAACTGTCATACTAAATATGAAAGGTTTATAATCATAACTCCAAAACCAAATATGAAATTTGTCTTAAAAAGCCTTTAATATTGAATTTGTGTAAGTTTTAGCAGAATCAGGTATTTTGGAAAGAATCACAAATACAAATATTAGATTTTACTGGCCTCATATTGGTCACACTCAAAATGACAGTTTTTGAAACATAATTCCAAAAATACACATGCAAAATGTCTAATAATGCCTGAAGAAATGCATCTTCGAGAGTTTTCCTGAAAAAAAACATTTGGTAAGGTTTGCAAAAACAAAATTTGATTTGTTACTAAATTTGACAGTAATGTACTTAGAATCCTGAGATAATGCGAAAAAAGCAATAAAAATGTATTCCAACATAACTTCTATACAACACATGCAAAATGGCTAATAATGCCTAGAGATATGTTTTTTTGTTAGTTGTACTAGAAAAATGATAATGATCTTTTGTAAGGTTTGCAAAGACACAAGTTAGTTTTTTTATTCAATATAACAGTGTAACTGTCATACTAAATATGAAAGGTTTATAATCATAACTCCAAAACCAAATATTAAATTTGTCTTAAAAAGCCTTTAATATTGAATTTATGTAAGTTTTAGCAGAATCAGGTATTTTGGAAAGAATCACAAATACAAATATTAGATTTTACTGGCCTCATATTGGTCACACTCAAAATGACAGTTTTTGAAACATAACTCCAAAAATACACATGCAAAATGTCTAATAATGCCTGAAGAAATGCATCTTCGAGAGTTTTCCTGAAAAAAAACCATTTGGTGAGGTTAACAAAAACCAAATTTGATTTGTTACTCAATTTAACAGTAATGTACTTAGAATCCTGAGATAATGCGAAAAAAGCAATAAAAATGTATTCCAACATAATTCCTAATCCAAAAGTGCAAAAAGTCTAAAAATGCCTGTGATATTGAATACATGTGAGTTTTACTATATACAGTTGTTTTTCTATGGTTTGCAAATACAAAAATGAGGTTTTACTCAATATGACTGTATACTGTAACACTCAATATGACAGTTATTTAAACATAACTCCTACACCACAAATGAAAAATGGCTAATAATGCCTGAAATAATGCATCTTTGGGAGTTTTACTCGAAACATATGCTTTTTTAAATCTTGCAAATGCCAAAAGTAGTTTTTTACTCAATATGACTATAATAGTCTGAGAATCCTGAGATAATGCGAAAAAAGCAATAAAAATTTATTCAAACATAACTTCTAAACAACACTTGCAAAATGGCTAATAATAGTTAGAGATATGTTTTTTTGTTAGTTGTACTAGAAAAATGATCTTTTGTAAGGTTTGCAAAGACACAAGTTAGTTTTTTTATTCAATATAACAGTGTAACTGTCATACTAAATATGAAAGGTTTATAATCATAACTCCAAAACCAAATATGAAATGTGTCTTAAAAAGCCTTTGATATTGAATTTATGTAAGTTTTAGCAGAATCAGGTATTTTGGAAAGAATCACAAATACAAATATTAGATTTTACTGGCCTCATATTGGTCACACTCAAAATGACAGTTTTTGAAACATAACTCCAAAAATACACATGCAAAATGTCTAATAATGCCCGAAGAAATGCATCTTTGAGAGTTTTCCTGAAAAAAAAAAACATTTGGTAAGGTTTGCAAAAACAAAATTTGATTTGTTACTCAATTTGACAGTAATGTACTTAGAATCCTGAGATAATGCGAAAAAAGCAATAAAAATGTATTCCAACATAATTCCTAATCCAAACGTGCAAAATGTCTAAAAATGCCTGTGATATTGAATACGTGAGTTTTACTAGATGCAGTTGTTTTTCTATGGTTTGCAAATACAAAAATTAGGTTTTACTCAATATGACTGTATACTGTAACACTCAATATGACAGTTATTTAAACATAACTCCTGCACCACACATGAAAAATGGCTAATAATGCCTGAAAAAATGCATCTTTGGGAGTTTTTCTCGAAACATATGCTTTTTTAAATCTTGCAAATGCAAAAAGTAGTTTTTTACTCAATATGACTATAATAGTCTTACAATCCTGATATAATGCGAAAAAAGCAATAAAAATGTATTCAAACATAACTTCTAAACAACACATGCAAAATGGCTAATAATGCCTAGAGATATGTTTTTTGGTTAGTTGTACTAGAAAAATGATATTTTGTAACGTTTGCAAAGACACAAGTTAGTTTTTTTATTCAATATAACAGTGTAACTGTCATACTAAATATGAAAGGTTTATAATCATAACTCCAAAACCACAAATGAAATGTGTCTTAAAAAGCCTTTAATATTGAATTTATGTAAGTTTTAGCAGAATCAGGTATTTTGGAAAGAATCACAAATACAAATATTAGATTTTACTGGCCTCATATTGGTCACACTCAAAATGACAGTTTTTGAAACATAACTCCAAAAATACACATGCAAAATGTCTAATAATGCCTGAAGAAATGCATCTTCGAGAGTTTTCCTGAAAAAAAAAAAACATTTGGTAAGGTTAACAAAAAACAAATTTGATTTGTTACTCAATTTGAAAGTTATGTACTTAGAATCCTGAGATAATAAGAAAAAACCAATAAAAATGTATTCCAACATAATTCCTAATCCAAACGTGCAAAAAGTCTAAAAATGCCTATGATATTGAATGCCTGTGAGTTTTACTATATACAGTTGTTTTTCTATGGTTTGCAAATACAAAAATGAGGTTTTACTCAATATGACTGTATACTGTAACACTCAATATGACAGTTATTTAAACATAACTCCTACACCACACATGAAAAATGGCTAATAATGCCTGAAATAATGCATCTTTGGGAGTTTTACTCGAAACATATGCTTTTTTAAATCTTGCAAATGCCAAAAGTAGTTTTTTACTCAATATGACTATAATAGTCTGAGAATCCTGAGATAATGCGAAAAAAGCAATAAAAATTTATTCAAACATAACTTCTAAACAACACTTGCAAAATGGCTAATAATAGCCAGAGATATGTTTTTTTGTTAGTTGTACTAGAAAAATGATATTTTGTAAGGTTTGCAAAGACACAAGTTAGTTTTTTTATTCAATATAACAGTGTAACTGTCATACTAAATATGAAAGGTTTATAATCATAACTCCAAAACCAAATATGAAATTTGTCTTAAAAAGCCTTAAATATTGAATTTGTGTAAGTTTTAGCAGAATCAGGTATTTTGGAAAGAATCACAAATACAAATATTAGATTTTACTGGCCTCATATTGGTCACACTCAAAATGACAGTTTTTGAAACATAATTCCAAAAATACACATGCAAAATGTCTAATAATGCCTGAAGAAATGCATCTTTGAGAGTTTTCCTGAAAAAAAACATTTGGTAAGGTTTGCAAAAACAAAATTTGATTTGTTACTAAATTTGACAGTAATGTACTTAGAATCCTGAGATAATGCGAAAAAAGCAATAAAAATGTATTCCAACATAACTTCTATACAACACATGCAAAATGGCTAATAATACCTAGAGATATGTTTTTTTGTTAGTTGTACTAGAAAAATGATCTTTTGTAAGGTTTGCAAAGACACAAGTTAGTTTTTTTATTCAATATAACAGTGTAACTGTCATACTAAATATGAAAGGTTTATAATCATAACTCCAAAACCAAATATTAAATTTGTCTTAAAAAGCCTTTAATATTGAATTGATGTAAGTTTTAGCAGAATCAGGTATTTTGGAAAGAATCACAAATACAAATATTAGATTTTACTGGCCTCATATTGGTCACACTCAAAATGACAGTTTTTGAAACATAACTCCAAAAATACACATGCAAAATGTCTAATAATGCCTGAAGAAATGCATCTTCGAGAGTTTTCCTGAAAAAAAAACATTTGGTGAGGTTAACAAAAACCAAATTTGATTTGTTACTCAATTTAACAGTAATGTACTTAGAATCCTGAGATAATGCGAAAAAAGCAATAAAAATGTATTCCAACATAATTCCTAATCCAAACGTGCAAAAAGTCTAAAAATGCCTGTGATATTAAATACATGTGAGTTTTACTATATACAGTTGTTTTTCTATGGTTTGCAAATACAAAAATGAGGTTTTACTCAATATGACTGTATACTGTAACACTCAATATGACAGTTATTTAAACATAACTCCTACACCACAAATGAAAAATGGCTAATAATGCCTGAAATAATGCATCTTTGGGAGTTTTACTCGAAACATATGCTTTTTTAAATCTTGCAAATGCCAAAAGTAGTTTTTTACTCAATATGACTATAATAGTCTGAGAATCCTGAGATAATGCGAAAAAAGCAATAAAAATTTATTCAAACATAACTTCTAAACAACACTTGCAAAATGGCTAATAATAGTTAGAGATATGTTTTTTTGTTAGTTGTACTAGAAAAATGAACTTTTGTAAGGTTTGCAAAGACACAAGTTAGTTTTTTTATTCAATATAACAGTGTAACTGTCATACTAAATATGAAAGGTTTATAATCATAACTCCAAAACCAAATATGAAATGTGTCTTAAAAAGCCTTTAATATTGAATTTATGTAAGTTTTAGCAGAATCAGGTATTTTGGAAAGAATCACAAATACAAATATTAGATTTTACTGGCCTCATATTGGTCACACTCAAAATGACAGTTTTTGAAACATAACTCCAAAAATACACATGCAAAATGTCTAATAATGCCCGAAGAAATGCATCTTTGAGAGTTTTCCTGAAAAAAAAAAACATTTGGTAAGGTTTGCAAAAACAAAATTTGATTTGTTACTCAATTTGACAGTAATGTACTTAGAATCCTGAGATAATGCGAAAAAAGCAATAAAAATGTATTCCAACATAATTCCTAATCCAAACGTGCAAAATGTCTAAAAATGCCTGTGATATTGAATACATGTGAGTTTTACTAGATGCAGTTGTTTTTCTATGGTTTGCAAATACAAAAATGAGGTTTTACTCAATATGACTGTATACTGTAACACTCAATATGACAGTTATTTAAACATAACTCCTGCACCACACATGAAAAATGGCTAATAATGCCTGAAAAAATGCATCTTTGGGAGTTTTTCTCGAAACATATGCTTTTTTAAATCTTGCAAATGCAAAAAGTAGTTTTTTACTCAATATGACTATAATAGTCTTACAATCCTGATATAATGCGAAAAAAGCAATAAAAATTTATTCAAACATAACTTCTAAACAACACATGCAAAATGGCTAATAATACCTAGAGATATGTTTTTTGGTTAGTTGTACTAGAAAAATGATATTTTGTAACGTTTGCAAAGACACAAGTTAGTTTTTTTATTCAATATAACAGTGTAACTGTCATACTAAATATGAAAGGTTTATAATCATAACTCCAAAACCAAATATTAAATTTGTCTTAAAAAGCCTTTAATATTGAATTTATGTAAGTTTTAGCAGAATCAGGTATTTTGGAAAGAATCACAAATACAAATATTAGATTTTACTGGCCTCATATTGGTCACACTCAAAATGACAGTTTTTGAAACATAACTCCAAAAATACACATGCAAAATGTCTAATAATGCCTGAAGAAATGCATCTTCGAGAGTTTTCCTGAAAAAAAACCATTTGGTGAGGTTAACAAAAACCAAATTTGATTTGTTACTCAATTTAACAGTAATGTACTTAGAATCCTGAGATAATGCGAAAAAAGCAATAAAAATGTATTCCAACATAATTCCTAATCCAAACGTGCAAAAAGTCTAAAAATGCCTGTGATATTAAATACATGTGAGTTTTACTATATACAGTTGTTTTTCTATGGTTTGCAAATACAAAAATGAGGTTTTACTCAATATGACTGTATACTGTAACACTCAATATGACAGTTATTTAAACATAACTCCTACACCACAAATGAAAAATGGCTAATAATGCCTGAAATAATGCATCTTTGGGAGTTTTACTCGAAACATATGCTTTTTTAAATCTTGCAAATGCCAAAAGTAGTTTTTTACTCAATATGACTATAATAGTCTGAGAATCCTGAGATAATGCGAAAAAAGCAATAAAAATTTATTCAAACATAACTTCTAAACAACACTTGCAAAATGGCTAATAATAGTTAGAGATATGTTTTTTTGTTAGTTGTACTAGAAAAATGAACTTTTGTAAGGTTTGCAAAGACACAAGTTTGTTTTTTTATTCAATATAACAGTGTAACTGTCATACTAAATATGAAAGGTTTATAATCATAACTCCAAAACCAAATATGAAATGTGTCTTAAAAAGCCTTTAATATTGAATTTATGTAAGTTTTAGCAGAATCAGGTATTTTGGAAAGAATCACAAATACAAATATTAGATTTTACTGGCCTCATATTGGTCACACTCAAAATGACAGTTTTTGAAACATAACTCCAAAAATACACATGCAAAATGTCTAATAATGCCCGAAGAAATGCATCTTTGAGAGTTTTCCTGAAAAAAAAAAACATTTGGTAAGGTTTGCAAAAACAAAATTTGATTTGTTACTCAATTTGACAGTAATGTACTTAGAATCCTGAGATAATGCGAAAAAAGCAATAAAAATGTATTCCAACATAATTCCTAATCCAAACGTGCAAAATGTCTAAAAATGCCTGTGATATTGAATACATGTGAGTTTTACTAGATGCAGTTGTTTTTCTATGGTTTGCAAATACAAAAATGAGGTTTTACTCAATATGACTGTATACTGTAACACTCAATATGACAGTTATTTAAACATAACTCCTGCACCACACATGAAAAATGGCTAATAATGCCTGAAAAAATGCATCTTTGGGAGTTTTTCTCGAAACATATGCTTTTTTAAATCTTGCAAATGCAAAAAGTAGTTTTTTACTCAATATGACTATAATAGTCTTACAATCCTGATATAATGCGAAAAAAGCAATAAAAATGTATTCAAACATAACTTCTAAACAACACATGCAAAATGGCTAATAATGCCTAGAGATATGTTTTTTGGTTAGTTGTACTAGAAAAATGATATTTTGTAACGTTTGCAAAGACACAAGTTAGTTTTTTTATTCAATATAACAGTGTAACTGTCATACTAAATATGAAAGGTTTATAATCATAACTCCAAAACCACAAATGAAATGTGTCTTAAAAAGCCTTTAATATTGAATTTATGTAAGTTTTAGCAGAATCAGGTATTTTGGAAAGAATCACAAATACAAATATTAGATTTTACTGGCCTCATATTGGTCACACTCAAAATGACAGTTTTTGAAACATAACTCCAAAAATACACATGCAAAATGTCTAATAATGCCTGAAGAAATGCATCTTCGAGAGTTTTCCTGAAAAAAAAACATTTGGTGAGGTTAACAAAAACCAAATTTGATTTGTTACTCAATTTAACAGTAATGTACTTAGAATCCTGAGATAATGCGAAAAAAGCAATAAAAATGTATTCCAACATAATTCCTAATCCAAACGTGCAAAAAGTCTAAAAATGCCTGTGATATTAAATACATGTGAGTTTTACTATATACAGTTGTTTTTCTATGGTTTGCAAATACAAAAATGAGGTTTTACTCAATATGACTGTATACTGTAACACTCAATATGACAGTTATTTAAACATAACTCCTACACCACAAATGAAAAATGGCTAATAATGCCTGAAATAAATGCATCTTTGGGAGTTTTACTCGAAACATATGCTTTTTTAAATCTTGCAAATGCCAAAAGTAGTTTTTTACTCAATATGACTATAATAGTCTGAGAATCCTGAGATAATGCGAAAAAAGCAATAAAAATTTATTCAAACATAACTTCTAAACAACACTTGCAAAATGGCTAATAATAGTTAGAGATATGTTTTTTTGTTAGTTGTACTAGAAAAATGAACTTTTGTAAGGTTTGCAAAGACACAAGTTAGTTTTTTTATTCAATATAACAGTGTAACTGTCATACTAAATATGAAAGGTTTATAATCATAACTCCAAAACCAAATATGAAATGTGTCTTAAAAAGCCTTTAATATTGAATTTATGTAAGTTTTAGCAGAATCAGGTATTTTGGAAAGAATCACAAATACAAATATTAGATTTTACTGGCCTCATATTGGTCACACTCAAAATGACAGTTTTTGAAACATAACTCCAAAAATACACATGCAAAATGTCTAATAATGCCCGAAGAAATGCATCTTTGAGAGTTTTCCTGAAAAAAAAAACATTTGGTAAGGTTTGCAAAAACAAAATTTGATTTGTTACTCAATTTGACAGTAATGTACTTAGAATCCTGAGATAATGCGAAAAAAGCAATAAAAAATGTATTCCAACATAATTCCTAATCCAAACGTGCAAAATGTCTAAAAATGCCTGTGATATTGAATACATGTGAGTTTTACTAGATGCAGTTGTTTTTCTATGGTTTGCAAATACAAAAATGAGGTTTTACTCAATATGACTGTATACTGTAACACTCAATATGACAGTTATTTAAACATAACTCCTGCACCACACATGAAAAATGGCTAATAATGCCTGAAAAAATGCATCTTTGGGAGTTTTTCTCGAAACATATGCTTTTTTAAATCTTGCAAATGCAAAAAGTAGTTTTTTACTCAATATGACTATAATAGTCTTACAATCCTGATATAATGCGAAAAAAGCAATAAAAATGTATTCAAACATAACTTCTAAACAACACATGCAAAATGGCTAATAATGCCTAGAGATATGTTTTTTGGTTAGTTGTACTAGAAAAATGATATTTTGTAACGTTTGCAAAGACACAAGTTAGTTTTTTTATTCAATATAACAGTGTAACTGTCATACTAAATATGAAAGGTTTATAATCATAACTCCAAAACCACAAATGAAATGTGTCTTAAAAAGCCTTTAATATTGAATTTATGTAAGTTTTAGCAGAATCAGGTATTTTGGAAAGAATCACAAATACAAATATTAGATTTTACTGGCCTCATATTGGTCACACTCAAAATGACAGTTTTTGAAACATAACTCCAAAAATACACATGCAAAATGTCTAATAATGCCTGAAGAAATGCATCTTCGAGAGTTTTCCTGAAAAAAAAAAACATTTGGTAAGGTTAACAAAAAACAAATTTGATTTGTTACTCAATTTGAAAGTTATGTACTTAGAATCCTGAGATAATAAGAAAAAACCAATAAAAATGTATTCCAACATAATTCCTAATCCAAACGTGCAAAAAGTCTAAAAATGCCTATGATATTGAATGCCTGTGAGTTTTACTATATACAGTTGTTTTTCTATGGTTTGCAAATACAAAAATGAGGTTTTACTCAATATGACTGTATACTGTAACACTCAATATGACAGTTATTTAAACATAACTCCTACACCACACATGAAAAATGGCTAATAATGCCTGAAATAATGCATCTTTGGGAGTTTTACTCGAAACATATGCTTTTTTAAATCTTGCAAATGCCAAAAGTAGTTTTTTACTCAATATGACTATAATAGTCTGAGAATCCTGAGATAATGCGAAAAAAGCAATAAAAATGTATTCAAACATAACTTCTAAACAACACTTGCAAAATGGCTAATAATAGCCAGAGATATGTTTTTTTGTTAGTTGTACTAGAAAAATGATCTTTTGTAAGGTTTGCAAAGACACAAGTTAGTTTTTTTATTCAATATAACAGTGTAACTGTCATACTAAATATGAAAGGTTTATAATCATAACTCCAAAACCAAATATGAAATTTGTCTTAAAAAGCCTTTAATATTGAATTTGTGTAAGTTTTAGCAGAATCAGGTATTTTGGAAAGAATCACAAATACAAATATTAGATTTTACTGGCCTCATATTGGTCACACTCAAAATGACAGTTTTTGAAACATAATTCCAAAAATACACATGCAAAATGTCTAATAATGCCTGAAGAAATGCATCTTCGAGAGTTTTCCTGAAAAAAAAACATTTGGTAAGGTTTGCAAAAACAAAATTTGATTTGTTACTAAATTTGACAGTAATGTACTTAGAATCCTGAGATAATGCGAAAAAAGCAATAAAAATGTATTCCAACATAACTTCTATACAACACATGCAAAATGGCTAATAATGCCTAGAGATATGTTTTTTTGTTAGTTGTACTAGAAAAATGATCTTTTGTAAGGTTTGCAAAGACACAAGTTAGTTTTTTTATTCAATATAACAGTGTAACTGTCATACTAAATATGAAAGGTTTATAATCATAACTCCAAAACCAAATATTAAATTTGTCTTAAAAAGCCTTTAATATTGAATTTATGTAAGTTTTAGCAGAATCAGGTATTTTGGAAAGAATCACAAATACAAATATTAGATTTTACTGGCCTCATATTGGTCACACTCAAAATGACAGTTTTTGAAACATAACTCCAAAAATACACATGCAAAATGTCTAATAATGCCTGAAGAAATGCATCTTCGAGAGTTTTCCTGAAAAAAAAAACATTTGGTGAGGTTAACAAAAACCAAATTTGATTTGTTACTCAATTTAACAGTAATGTACTTAGAATCCTGAGATAATGCGAAAAAAGCAATAAAAATGTATTCCAACATAATTCCTAATCCAAACGTGCAAAAAGTCTAAAAATGCCTGTGATATTGAATACATGTGAGTTTTACTATATACAGTTGTTTTTCTATGGTTTGCAAATACAAAAATGAGGTTTTACTCAATATGACTGTATACTGTAACACTCAATATGACAGTTATTTAAACATAACTCCTACACCACAAATGAAAAATGGCTAATAATGCCTGAAATAATGCATCTTTGGGAGTTTTACTCGAAACATATGCTTTTTTAAATCTTGCAAATGCCAAAAGTAGTTTTTTACTCAATATGACTATAATAGTCTGAGAATCCTGAGATAATGCGAAAAAAGCAATAAAAATTTATTCAAACATAACTTCTAAACAACACTTGCAAAATGGCTAATAATAGTTAGAGATATGTTTTTTTGTTAGTTGTACTAGAAAAATGAACTTTTGTAAGGTTTGCAAAGACACAAGTTAGTTTTTTTATTCAATATAACAGTGTAACTGTCATACTAAATATGAAAGGTTTATAATCATAACTCCAAAACCAAATATGAAATGTGTCTTAAAAAGCCTTTAATATTGAATTTATGTAAGTTTTAGCAGAATCAGGTATTTTGGAAAGAATCACAAATACAAATATTAGATTTTACTGGCCTCATATTGGTCACACTCAAAATGACAGTTTTTGAAACATAACTCCAAAAATACACATGCAAAATGTCTAATAATGCCTGATAAAATGCATCTTCGAGAGTTTTCCTGAAAAAAAACATTTGGTAAGGTTTGCAAAAACCAAATTTGATTTGTTACTCAATTTGACAGTAATGTACTTAGAATCCTGAGATAATGCCAAAAAAGCAATAAAAATGTATTCCAACATAATTCCTAATCCAAACGTGCAAAATGTCTAAAAATGCCTGTGATATTGAATACATGTGAGTTTTACTAGATGCAGTTGTTTTTCTATGGTTTGCAAATACAAAAATTAGGTTTTACTCAATATGACTGTATACTGTAACACTCAATATGACAGTTATTTAAACATAACTCCTGCACCACACATGAAAAATGGCTAATAATGCCTGAAAAAATGCATCTTTGGGAGTTTTACTCGAAACATATGCTTTTTTAAATCTTGCAAATGCAAAAAGTAGTTTTTTACTCAATATGACTATAATAGTCTTACAATCCTGAGATAATGCGAAAAAAGCAATAAAAATGTATTCAAACATAACTTCTAAACAACACATGCAAAATGGCTAATAATAGCTAGAGATATATTTTTTTGTTAGTTGTACTAGAAAAATGATCTTTTGTAAGGTTTGCAAAGACACAAGTTAGTTTTTTTATTCAATTTAACAGTGTAACTGTCATAATAAATATGAAAGGTTTACAATCATAACTCCAAAACCAAATATGAAATTTGTCTTAAAACGCCTTTAATATTGAATTTATGTAAGTTTTAGCAGAATCAGGTATTTTGGAAAGAATCACAAATACAAATATTAGATTTTACTGGCCTCATATTGGTCACACTCAAAATGACAGTTTTTGAAACATAACTCCAAAAATACACTTGAAAAATGTCTAATAATGCCTGATAAAATGCATCTTCGAGAGTTTTCCTGAAAAAAAAACATTTGGTAAGGTTTGCAAAGACAACATTTGATTTGTTACTCAATTTGACAGTAATGTACTTAGAATCCTGAGATAATGCGAAAAAAGCAATAAAAATGTATTCCAACATAATTCTAAATCCAAACGTGCAAAATGTCTAAAAATGCCTGTGATATTGAATACATGTGAGTTTTACTAGATGCAGTTTTTTTTCTATGGTTTGCAAATACAAAAATGAGGTTTTACTCAATATGACTGTATACTGTAACACTCAATATGACAGTTATTCAAACATAACTCCTACACCACACATGAAAAGTGGCTAATAATGCCTGAAAAAATGCATCTTTGGGAGTTTTACTCGAAACATATGCTTTTTTAAATCTTGCAAATGCAAAAAGTAGTTTTTTACTCAATATGACTATAATAGTCTTACAATCCTGAGATAATGCGAAAAAAGCAATAAAAATGTATTCAAACATAACTTCTAAACAACACATGCAAAATAGCTAATAATAGCTAGAGATAGGTTTTTTTGTTAGTTGTACTAGAAAAATGATCTTTTGTAAGGTTTGCAAAGACACAAGTTAGTTTTTTTATTCAATATAACAGTGTAACTGTCATACTAAATATGAAAGGTTTATAATCATAACCCCAAAACCAAATATGAAATGTGTCTTAAAAAGCCTTTAATATTTAATTTATGTAAGTTTTAGCAGAATCGGGTATTTTGGAAAGAATCACAAATACAAATATTAGATTTTACTGGCCTCATATTGGTCACACTCAAAATGACAGTTTTTGAAACATAACTCCAAAAATACACATGCAAAATGTCTAATAATGCCTGAAGAAATGCATCTTCGAGAGTTTTCCTGGAAAAAAAACATTTGGTAAGGTTTGCAAAAACAAAATTTGATTTGTTACTCAATTTGACAGTAATGTACTTAGAATCCTGAGATAATGCGAAAAAAGCAATACAAATGTATTCCAACATAATTCCTAATCCAAACGTGCAAAATGTCTAAAAATGCCTGTGATATTGAATACATGTGAGTTTTACTAGATACAGTTGTTTTTCTATGGTTTGCAAATACAAAAATAAAGTTTTACTCAATATGACTGTATACTGTAACACTCAATATGACAGCTATTTAAACATAACTCCAACACCACACATGAAAAATGGCTAATAATGCCTGAAATAATGCATCTTTGGGAGTTTTACTCGAAACATATGCTTTTTTAAATCTTGCAAATGCAAAAAGTAGTTTTTTACTCAATATGACTATAATAGTCTGAGAATCCTGAGATAATGCGAAAAAAGCAATACAAATGTATTCAAACATAACTTCTAAACAACACATGCAAAATGGCTAATAATAGCTAGAGATATGTTTTTTTGTTAGTTGTACTAGAAAAATGATCTTTTGTAAGGTTTGCAAAGACACAAGTTAGTTTTTTTATTCAATATAACAGTGTAACTGTCATACTAAATATGAAAGGTTTATAATCATAACCCCAAAACCAAATATGAAATGTGTCTTAAAAAGCCTTTAATATTGAATTTATGTAAGTTTTAGCAGAATCGGGTATTTTGGAAAGAATCACAAATACAAATATTAGATTTTACTGGCCTCATATTGGTCACACTCAAAATGACAGTTTTTGAAACATAACTCCAAAAATACACATGCAAAATGTCTAATAATGCCTGAAGAAATGCATCTTCGAGAGTTTTCCTGGAAAAAAAACATTTGGTAAGGTTTGCAAAAACAAAATTTGATTTGTTACTCAATTTGACAGTAATGTACTTAGAATCCTGAGATAATGCGAAAAAAGCAATACAAATGTATTCCAACATAATTCCTAATCCAAACGTGCAAAATGTCTAAAAATGCCTGTGATATTGAATACATGTGAGTTTTACTAGATACAGTTGTTTTTCTATGGTTTGCAAATACAAAAATAAAGTTTTACTCAATATGACTGTATACTGTAACACTCAATATGACAGCTATTTAAACATAACTCCAACACCACACATGAAAAATGGCTAATAATGCCTGAAATAATGCATCTTTGGGAGTTTTACTCGAAACATATGCTTTTTTAAATTTTGCAAATGCAAAAAGTAGTTTTTTACTCAATATGACTATAATAGTCTTAGAATCCTGAGATAATGCGAAAAAAGCAATACAAATGTATTCAAACATAACTTCTAAACAACACATGCAAAATGGCTAATAATAGCTAGAGATATGTTTTTTTGTTAGTTGTACTAGAAAAATGATCTTTTGTAAGGTTTGCAAAGACACAAGTTAGTTTTTTTATTCAATATAACAGTTTAACTGTCATACTAAATATGAAAGGTTTATAATCATAACTCCAAAACCAAATATGAAATGTGTCTTAAAAAGCCTTTAATATTGAATTTATGTAAGTTTTAGCAGAATCAGGTATTTTGGAAGGAATCACAAATACAAATATTAGATTTTACTGGCCTCATATTGGTCACACTCAAAATGACAGTTTTTGAAGCATAACTCCAAAACTGCACATGCAAAGTGTCTAATAATGCCTGAAAAATTGCATCTTTGAGAGTTTTCCTGAAAAAAAAAACCATTTGGTAAGGTTTGCAAAAACAAAATTTGATTTGTTACTCAATTTGACAGTAATGTACTTAGAATCCTGAGATAATGCGAAAAAAGCAATAAAAATGTATTCCAACATAATTTCTAAATCCAAACGTGCAAAATGTCTAAAAATGCCTGTGATATTGAATACATGTGAGTTTTACTAGATGCAGTTGTTTTTCTATGGTTTGCAAATACAAAAATGAGGTTTTACTCAATATGACTGTATACTGTAACACTCAATATGACAGTTATTTAAACATAACTCCTACACCACACATGAAAAATGGCTAATAATGCCTGAAAAAATGCATCTTTGGGAGTTTTACTCGAAATATATGCTTTTTTAAATCTTGCAAATGCAAAAAGTAGTTTTTTACTCAATGTGACTATAATAGTCTTACAATCCTGAGATAATGCGAAAAAAGCAATAAAAATGTATTCAAACATAACTTCTAAACAACACATGCAAAATGGCTAATAATGCCTAGAGATATGTTTGTTGGTTAGTTGTACTAGAAAAATGATATTTTGTAAGGTTTGCAAAGACACAATTTTGTTTTTTTATTCAATATAACAGTGTATCTGTCATACTAAATATGAAAGGTTTATAATCATAACTCCAAAACCAAATATGAAATGTGTCTTAAAAAGCCTTTAATATTGAATTTATTTAAGTTTTACCAAAATCAGGTATTTTGGAAAGAATCACAAATACAAATATTAGATTTTACTGGCCTCATATTGGTCACACTCAAAATGACAGTTTTTGAAACATAACTCCAAAAATAAAAATGCAAAATGTCTAATAATGCCTGAAGAAATGCATCTTCGAGAGTTTTACTGAAAAAAAGACATTTGGTAAGGTTTGCAAAAACAAAATTTGATTTGTTACTCAATTTGACAGTAATGTACTTAGAATCCTGAGATAATGCGAAAAAAGCAATAAAAATGTATTCCAACATAATTCCTAATCCAAACGTGCAAAATGTCTAAAAATGCCTGTGATATTGAATATTTTTGAGTTTTACTAGATACAGATGATTTTCTATGGTTTGTAAATACAAAAATGAGGTTTTACTCAATATGACTGTATACTGTAACACTCAAAATGACAGTTATTTAAACATAACTCCTACACCACACATGAAAAATGGCTAATAATGCCTGAAAAAATGCATCTTTGGGAGTTTTACTCGAAACATATGCTTTTTAAAATCTTGCAAATGCAAAAAGTTGTTTTTTACTCAATGTGACTATAATAGTCTTACAATCCTGAGATAATGAAAAAAACAATAAAAATGTATTCAAACATAACTTCTAAACAACACATATAAAATGGCTAATAATGCCTAGAGATATGTTTTTTTGTTAGTTGTACTAGAAAAATGATCTTTTGTAAGGTTTGCAAAGACACAAGTTAGTTTTTTTATTCAATATAACAGTGTAACTGTCATACTAAATTTGAAAGGTTTATAATCATAACTCCAAAACCAAATATGAAATATGTCTTAAAAGTCCTTTAATATTGAATTTATGTAAGTTTTAGCAGAATCAGGTATTTTGGAAAGAATCACAAATACAAATATTAGATTTTACTGGCCTCATATTGGTCACACTCAAAATGACAGTTTTTGAAACATAACTCCAAAAATACACATGCAAAATGTCTAATAATGCCTGAAGAAATGCATCTTCGAGAGTTTTCCTGGAAAAAAAACATTTGGTAAGGTTTGCAAAAACAAAATGTGATTTGTTACTCAATTTGACAGTAATGTACTTAGAATCCTGAGATAATGCGAAAAAAGCAATAAAAATGTATTCCAACATAAATCCTAATCCAAACGTGCAAAATGTCTAAAAATGCCTGTGATATTGAATACATGTGAGTTTTACTAGATACAGTTGTTTTTCTATGGTTTGCAAATACAAAAATAAAGTTTTACTCAATATGACTGTATACTGTAACACTCAATATGACAGCTATTTAAACATAACTCCAACACCACACATGAAAAATGGCTAATAATGCCTGAAATAATGCATCTTTGGGAGTTTTACTCGAAACATATGCTTTTTTTAAATCTTGCAAATGCAAAAAGTAGTTTTTTACTCAATATGACTATAATAGTCTTAGAATCCTGAGATAATGCGAAAAAAGCAATAAAAATGTATTCAAACATAACTTCTAAACAACACATGCAAAATGGCTAATAATAGCTAGAGATATATTTTTTTGTTAGTTGTACTAGAAAAATGATCTTTTGTAAGGTTTGCAAAGACACAAGTTAGTTTTTTTATTCAATATAACAGTGTAACTGTCATACTAAATATGAAAGGTTTATAATCATAACTCCAAAACCAAATATGAAATGTGTCTTAAAAAGCCTTTAATATTGAATTTATGTAAGTTTTAGCAAAATCAGGTATTTTGGAAAGAATCACAAATACAAATATTAGATTTTACTGGCCTCATATTGGTCACACTCAAAATGACAGTTTTTGAAACATAACTCCAAAAATACACATGCAAAATGTCTAATAATGCCCGAAGAAATGCATCTTTGAGAGTTTTCCTGAAAAAAAAAACATTTGGTAAGGTTTGCAAAAACAAAATTTGATTTGTTACTCAATTTGACAGTAATGTACTTAGAATCCTGAGATAATGCGAAAAAAGCAATAAAAATGTATTCCAACATAATTCCTAATCCAAACGTGCAAAATGTCTAAAAATGCCTGTGATATTGAATACATGTGAGTTTTACTAGATACAGATGATTTTCTATGGTTTGTAAATACAAAAATGAGGTTTTACTCAATATGACTGTATACTGTAACACTCAATATGACAGTTATTTAAACATAACTCCTACACCACACATGAAAAATGGCTAATAATGCCTGAAAAAATGCATCTTTGGGAGTTTTACTCGAAACATATGCTTTTTTAAATCTTGCAAATGCAAAAAGTAGTTTTTTACTCAATATGACTATAATAGTCTTACAATCCTGAGATAATGCGAAAAAAGCAATAAAAATGTATTCAAACATAACTTCTAAACAACACATGCAAAATGGCTAATAATAGCTAGAGATATGTTTTTTTGTTAGTTGTACTAGAAAAATGATCTTTTGTAAGGTTTGCAAAGACACAAGTTAGTTTTTTTATTCAATATAACAGTGTAACTGTCATACTAAATATGAAAGGTTTATAATCATAACTCCAAAACCAAATATGAAATGTTTCTTAAAAAGCCTTTAATATTGAATTTATGTAAGTTTTACCAAAATCAGGTATTTTGGAAAGAATCACAAATACAAATATTAGATTTTACTGGCCTCATATTGGTCACACTCAAAATGACAGTTTTTGAAACATAACTCCAAAAATACACATGCAAAATGTCTAATAATGCCCGAAGAAATGCATCTTTGAGAGTTTTCCTGAAAAAAAAAACATTTGGTAAGGTTTGCAAAAACAAAATTTGATTTGTTACTCAATTTGACAGTAATGTACTTAGAATCCTGAGATAATGCGAAAAAAGCAATAAAAATGTATTCCAACATAATTCCTAATCCAAACGTGCAAAATGTCTAAAAATGCCTGTGATATTGAATACATGTGAGTTTTACTAGATACAGATGATTTTCTATGGTTTGTAAATACAAAAATGAGGTTTTACTCAATATGACTGTATACTGTAACACTCAATATGACAGTTATTTAAACATAACTCCTACACCACACATGAAAAATGGCTAATAATGCCTGAAAAAATGCATCTTTGGGAGTTTTACTCGAAACATATGCTTTTTTAAATCTTGCAAATGCAAAAAGTAGTTTTTTACTCAATATGACTATAATAGTCTTACAATCCTGAGATAATGCGAAAAAAGCAATAAAAATGTATTCAAACATAACTTCTAAACAACACATGCAAAATGGCTAATAATAGCTAGAGATATGTTTTTTTGTTAGTTGTACTAGAAAAATGATCTTTTGTAAGGTTTGCAAAGACACAAGTTAGTTTTTTTATTCAATATAACAGTGTAACTGTCATACTAAATATGAAAGGTTTATAATCATAACTCCAAAACCAAATATGAAATGTTTCTTAAAAAGCCTTTAATATTGAATTTATGTAAGTTTTACCAAAATCAGGTATTTTGGAAAGAATCACAAATACAAATATTAGATTTTACTGGCCTCATATTGGTCACACTCAAAATGACAGTTTTTGAAACATAACTCCAAAAATACACATGCAAAATGTCTAATAATGCCCGAAGAAATGCATCTTTGAGAGTTTTCCTGAAAAAAAAAACATTTGGTAAGGTTTGCAAAAACAAAATTTGATTTGTTACTCAATTTGACAGTAATGTACTTAGAATCCTGAGATAATGCGAAAAAAGCAATAAAAATGTATTCCAACATAATTCCTAATCCAAACGTGCAAAATGTCTAAAAATGCCTGTGATATTGAATACATGTGAGTTTTACTAGATACAGATGATTTTCTATGGTTTGTAAATACAAAAATGAGGTTTTACTCAATATGACTGTATACTGTAACACTCAATATGACAGTTATTTAAACATAACTCCTACACCACACATGAAAAATGGCTAATAATGCCTGAAAAAATGCATCTTTGGGAGTTTTACTCGAAACATATGCTTTTTTAAATCTTGCAAATGCAAAAAGTAGTTTTTTACTCAATATGACTATAATAGTCTTACAATCCTGAGATAATGCGAAAAAAGCAATAAAAATGTATTCAAACATAACTTCTAAACAACACATGCAAAATGGCTAATAATAGCTAGAGATATGTTTTTTTGTTAGTTGTACTAGAAAAATGATCTTTTGTAAGGTTTGCAAAGACACAAGTTAGTTTTTTTATTCAATATAACAGTGTAACTGTCATACTAAATATGAAAGGTTTATAATCATAACTCCAAAACCAAATATGAAATGTGTCTTAAAAAGCCTTTAATATCGAATTTATTTAAGTTTTACCAAAATCAGGTATTTTGGAAAGAATCACAAATACAAATATTAGATTTTACTGGCCTCATATTGGTCACACTCAAAATGACAGTTTTTGAAACATAACTCCAAAAATACACATGCAAAATGTCTAATAATGCACGAAGAAATGCATCTTTGAGAGTTTTCCTGAAAAAAAAAAAACATTTGGTAAGGTTTGCAAAAACAAAATTTGACATGTTACTCAATTTGACAGTAATGTACTTAGAATCCTGAGATAATGCGAAAAAAGCAATAAAAATGTATTCCAACATAATTCCTAATCCAAACGTGCAAAATGTCTAAAAATGCCTGTGATATTGAATACATGTGAGTTTTACTAGATACAGATGATTTTCTATGGTTTGTAAATACAAAAATGAGGTTTTACTCAATATGACTGTATACTGTAACACTCAATATGACAGTTATTTAAACATAACTCCTACACCACACATGAAAAATGGCTAATAATGCCTGAAAAAATGCATCTTTGGGAGTTTTACTCGAAACATATGCTTTTTTAAATCTTGCAAATGCAAAAAGTAGTTTTTTACTCAATATGACTATAATAGTCTTACAATCCTGAGATAATGCGAAAAAAGCAATAAAAATGTATTCAAACATAACTTCTAAACAACACATGCAAAATGGCTAATAATAGCTAGAGATATGTTTTTTTGTTAGTTGTACTAGAAAAATGATCTTTTGTAAGGTTTGCAAAGACACAAGTTAGTTTTTTTATTCAATATAACAGTGTAACTGTCATACTAAATATGAAAGGTTTATAATCATAACTCCAAAACCAAATATGAAATGTGTCTTAAAAAGCCTTTAATATCGAATTTATTTAAGTTTTACCAAAATCAGGTATTTTGGAAAGAATCACAAATACAAATATTAGATTTTACTGGCCTCATATTGGTCACACTCAAAATGACAGTTTTTGAAACATAACTCCAAAAATACACATGCAAAATGTCTAATAATGCCCGAAGAAATGCATCTTTGAGAGTTTTCCTGAAAAAAAAAACATTTGGTAAGGTTTGCAAAAACAAAATTTGATTTGTTACTCAATTTGACAGTAATGTACTTAGAATCCTGAGATAATGCGAAAAAAGCAATAAAAATGTATTCCAACATAATTCCTAATCCAAACGTGCAAAATGTCTAAAAATGCCTGTGATATTGAATACATGTGAGTTTTACTAGATACAGATGATTTTCTATGGTTTGTAAATACAAAAATGAGGTTTTACTCAATATGACTGTATACTGTAACACTCAATATGACAGTTATTTAAACATAACTCCTACACCACACATGAAAAATGGCTAATAATGCCTGAAAAAATGCATCTTTGGGAGTTTTACTCGAAACATATGCTTTTTTAAATCTTGCAAATGCAAAAAGTAGTTTTTTACTCAATATGACTATAATAGTCTTACAATCCTGAGATAATGCGAAAAAAGCAATAAAAATGTATTCAAACATAACTTCTAAACAACACATGCAAAATGGCTAATAATAGCTAGAGATATGTTTTTTTGTTAGTTGTACTAGAAAAATGATCTTTTGTAAGGTTTGCAAAGACACAAGTTAGTTTTTTTATTCAATATAACAGTGTAACTGTCATACTAAATATGAAAGGTTTATAATCATAACTCCAAAACCAAATATGAAATGTGTCTTAAAAAGCCTTTAATATCGAATTTATTTAAGTTTTACCAAAATCAGGTATTTTGGAAAGAATCACAAATACAAATATTAGATTTTACTGGCCTCATATTGGTCACACTCAAAATGACAGTTTTTGAAACATAACTCCAAAAATACACATGCAAAATGTCTAATAATGCACGAAGAAATGCATCTTTGAGAGTTTTCCTGAAAAAAAAAAAACATTTGGTAAGGTTTGCAAAAACAAAATTTGACATGTTACTCAATTTGACAGTAATGTACTTAGAATCCTGAGATAATGCGAAAAAAGCAATAAAAATGTATTCCAACATAATTCCTAATCCAAACGTGAAAAAAGTCTAAAAATGCCTGTGATATTGAATACATGTGAATTTTACTAGATGCAGTTGTTTTTCTATGGTTTGCAAATACAAAAATGAGGTTTTACTCAATATGACTGTATACTGTAACACTCAATATGACAGTTATTTAAACATAACTCCTACACCACACATGAAAAATGGCTAATAATGCCTGAAAAAATGCATCTTTGGGATTTTTACTCGAAATATATGCTTTTTTAAATCTTGCAAATGCAAAAAGTAGTTTTTTACTCAATGTGACTATAATAGTCTTACAATCCTGAGATAATGCGAAAAAAGCAATAAAAATGTATTCAAACATAACTTCTAAACAACACATGCAAAATGGCTAATAATGCCTAGAGATATGTTTGTTGGTTAGTTGTACTAGAAAAATGATCTTTTGTAAGGTTTGCAAAGACACAAGTTAGTTTTTTTATTCAATATAACAGTGTAACTGTCATACTAAATATGAAAGGTTTATAATCATAACTCCAAAACCAAATATGAAATATGTCTTAAAAAGCCTTTAATATTGAATTTATGTAAGTTTTAGCAGAATCAGGTATTTTGGAAAGAATCACAAATACAAATATTAGATTTTACTGGCCTCATATTGGTCACACTCAAAATGACAGTTTTTGAAACATAACTCCAAAAATACACATGCAAAATATCTAATAATGCCTGAAGAAATGCATCTTCGAGAGTTTTCCTGGAAAAAAAACATTTGGTAAGGTTTGCAAAAACAAAATTTGATTTGTTACTCAATTTGACAGTAATGTACTTAGAATCCTGAGATAATGCGAAAAAAGCAATAAAAATGTATTCCAACATAATTCCTAATCCAAACGTGCAAAATGTCTAAAAATGCCTGTGATATTGAATACATGTGAGTTTTACTAGATACAGATGATTTTCTATGGTTTGTAAATACAAAAATGAGGTTTTACTCAATATGACTGTATACTGTAACACTCAATATGACAGTTATTTAAACATAACTCCTACACCACACATGAAAAATGGCTAATAATGCCTGAAAAAATGCATCTTTGGGAGTTTTACTCGAAACATATGCTTTTTTAAATCTTGCAAATGCAAAAAGTAGTTTTTTACTCAATATGACTATAATAGTCTTACAATCCTGAGATAATGCGAAAAAAGCAATAAAAATGTATTCAAACATAACTTCTAAACAACACATGCAAAATGGCTAATAATAGCTAGAGATATGTTTTTTTGTTAGTTGTACTAGAAAAATGATCTTTTGTAAGGTTTGCAAAGACACAAGTTAGTTTTTTTATTCAATATAACAGTGTAACTGTCATACTAAATATGAAAGGTTTATAATCATAACTCCAAAACCAAATATGAAATGTGTCTTAAAAAGCCTTTAATATTGAATTTATGTAAGTTTTACCAAAATCAGGTATTTTGGAAAGAATCACAAATACAAATATTAGATTTTACTGGCCTCATATTGGTCACACTCAAAATGACAGTTTTTGAAACATAACTCCAAAAATACACATGCAAAATGTCTAATAATGCCCGAAGAAATGCATCTTTGAGAGTTTTCCTGAAAAAAAAAACATTTGGTAAGGTTTGCAAAAACAAAATTTGATTTGTTACTCAATTTGACAGTAATGTACTTAGAATCCTGAGATAATGCGAAAAAAGCAATAAAAATGTATTCCAACATAATTCCTAATCCAAACGTGCAAAATGTCTAAAAATGCCTGTGATATTGAATACATGTGAGTTTTACTAGATACAGATGATTTTCTATGGTTTGTAAATACAAAAATGAGGTTTTACTCAATATGACTGTATACTGTAACACTCAATATGACAGTTATTTAAACATAACTCCTACACCACACATGAAAAATGGCTAATAATGCCTGAAAAAATGCATCTTTGGGAGTTTTACTCGAAACATATGCTTTTTTAAATCTTGCAAATGCAAAAAGTAGTTTTTTACTCAATATGACTATAATAGTCTTACAATCCTGAGATAATGCGAAAAAAGCATTACAAATGTATTCAAACATAACTTCTAAACAACACATGCAAAATGGCTAATAATAGCTAGAGATATGTTTTTTTGTTAGTTGTACTAGAAAAATGATCTTTTGTAAGGTTTGCAAAGACACAAGTTAGTTTTTTTATTCAATATAACAGTGTAACTGTCATACTAAATATGAAAGGTTTATAATCATAACTCCAAAACCAAATATGAAATGTGTCTTAAAAAGCCTTTAATATCGAATTTATTTAAGTTTTACCAAAATCAGGTATTTTGGAAAGAATCACAAATACAAATATTAGATTTTACTGGCCTCATATTGGTCACACTCAAAATGACAGTTTTTGAAACATAACTCCAAAAATACACATGCAAAATGTCTAATAATGCACGAAGAAATGCATCTTTGAGAGTTTTCCTGAAAAAAAAAAACATTTGGTAAGGTTTGCAAAAACAAAATTTGACATGTTACTCAATTTGACAGTAATGTACTTAGAATCCTGAGATAATGCGAAAAAAGCAATAAAAATGTATTCCAACATAATTCCTAATCCAAACGTGCAAAATGTCTAAAAATGCCTGTGATATTGAATACATGTGAGTTTTACTAGATACAGATGATTTTCTATGGTTTGTAAATACAAAAATGAGGTTTTACTCAATATGACTGTATACTGTAACACTCAATATGACAGTTATTTAAACATAACTCCTACACCACACATGAAAAATGGCTAATAATGCCTGAAAAAATGCATCTTTGGGAGTTTTACTCGAAACATATGCTTTTTTAAATCTTGCAAATGCAAAAAGTAGTTTTTTACTCAATATGACTATAATAGTCTTACAATCCTGAGATAATGCGAAAAAAGCAATAAAAATGTATTCAAACATAACTTCTAAACAACACATGCAAAATGGCTAATAATAGCTAGAGATATGTTTTTTTGTTAGTTGTACTAGAAAAATGATCTTTTGTAAGGTTTGCAAAGACACAAGTTAGTTTTTTTATTCAATATAACAGTGTAACTGTCATACTAAATATGAAAGGTTTATAATCATAACTCCAAAACCAAATATGAAATGTGTCTTAAAAAGCCTTTAATATCGAATTTATTTAAGTTTTACCAAAATCAGGTATTTTGGAAAGAATCACAAATACAAATATTAGATTTTACTGGCCTCATATTGGTCACACTCAAAATGACAGTTTTTGAAACATAACTCCAAAAATACACATGCAAAATGTCTAATAATGCCCGAAGAAATGCATCTTTGAGAGTTTTCCTGAAAAAAAAAACATTTGGTAAGGTTTGCAAAAACAAAATTTGATTTGTTACTCAATTTGACAGTAATGTACTTAGAATCCTGAGATAATGCGAAAAAAGCAATACAAATGTATTCCAACATAATTCCTAATCCAAACGTGCAAAATGTCTAAAAATGCCTGTGATATTGAATACATGTGAGTCTTACTAGATACAGATGATTTTCTATGGTTTGTAAATACAAAAATGAGGTTTTACTCAATATGACTGTATACTGTAACACTCAATATGACAGTTATTTAAACATAACTCCTACACCACACATGAAAAATGGCTAATAATGCCTGAAAAAATGCATCTTTGGGAGTTTTACTCGAAACATATGCTTTTTTAAATCTTGCAAATGCAAAAAGTAGTTTTTTACTCAATATGACTATAATAGTCTTACAATCCTGAGATAATGCGAAAAAAGCAATAAAAATGTATTCAAACATAACTTCTAAACAACACATGCAAAATGGCTAATAATAGCTAGAGATATGTTTTTTTGTTAGTTGTACTAGAAAAATGATCTTTTGTAAGGTTTGCAAAGACACAAGTTAGTTTTTTTATTCAATATAACAGTGTAACTGTCATACTAAATATGAAAGGTTTATAATCATAACTCCAAAACCAAATATGAAATGTGTCTTAAAAAGCCTTTAATATCGAATTTATTTAAGTTTTACCAAAATCAGGTATTTTGGAAAGAATCACAAATACAAATATTAGATTTTACTGGCCTCATATTGGTCACACTCAAAATGACAGTTTTTGAAACATAACTCCAAAAATACACATGCAAAATGTCTAATAATGCACGAAGAAATGCATCTTTGAGAGTTTTCCTGAAAAAAAAACATTTGGTAAGGTTTGCAAAAACAAAATGTGATTTGTTACTCAATTTGACAGTAATATACTTAGAATCCTGAGATAATGCGAAAAAAGCAATAAAAATGTATTCCAACATAAATCCTAATCCAAACGTGCAAAATGTCTAAAAATGCCTGTGATATTGAATATTTTTGAGTTTTACTAGATACAGATGATTTTCTATGGTTTGTAAATACAAAAATGAGGTTTTACTCAATATGACTGTATACTGTAACACTCAATATGACAGTTATTTAAACAGAACTCCTACACCACACATGAAAAATGGCTAATAATGCCTGAAAAAATGCATCTTTGGGAGTTTTACTCGAAACATATGCTTTTTTAAATCTTGCAAATGCAAAAAGTAGTTTTTTACTCAATATGACTATAATAGTCTTACAATCCTGAGATAATGCGAAAAAAGCAATAAAAATGTATTCAAACATAACTTCTAAACAACACATGCAAAATAGCTAATAATAGCTAGAGATATGTTTTTTTGTTAGTTGTACTAGAAAAATGATCTTTTGTAAGGTTTGCAAAGACACAAGTTAGTTTTTTTATTCAATATAACAGTGTAACTGTCATACTAAATATGAAAGGTTTATAATCATAACCCCAAAACCAAATATGAAATGTGTCTTAAAAAGCCTTTAATATTGAATTTATGTAAGTTTTAGCAGAATCAGGTATTTTGGAAAGAATCACAAATACAAATATTAGATTTTACTGGCCTCATATTGGTCACACTCAAAATGACAGTTTTTGAAACATAACTCCAAAAATACACATGCAAAATGTCTAATAATGCCTGAAGAAATGCATCTTCGAGAGTTTTCCTGGAAAAAAAACATTTGGTAAGGTTTGCAAAAACAAAATTTGATTTGTTACTCAATTTGACAGTAATGTACTTAGAATCCTGAGATAATGCGAAAAAAGCAATAAAAATGTATTCCAACATAATTCCTAATCCAAACGTGCAAAATGTCTAAAAATGCCTGTGATATTGAATACATGTGAGTTTTACTAGATACAGATGATTTTCTATGGTTTGTAAATACAAAAATGAGGTTTTACTCAATATGACTGTATACTGTAACACTCAATATGACAGTTATTTAAACATAACTCCTACACCACACATGAAAAATGGCTAATAATGCCTGAAAAAATGCATCTTTGGGAGTTTTACTCGAAACATATGCTTTTTTAAATCTTGCAAATGCAAAAAGTAGTTTTTTACTCAATATGACTATAATAGTCTTACAATCCTGAGATAATGCGAAAAAAGCAATAAAAATGTATTCAAACATAACTTCTAAACAACACATGCAAAATGGCTAATAATAGCTAGAGATATGTTTTTTTGTTAGTTGTACTAGAAAAATGATCTTTTGTAAGGTTTGCAAAGACACAAGTTAGTTTTTTTATTCAATATAACAGTGTAACTGTCATACTAAATATGAAAGGTTTATAATCATAACTCCAAAACCAAATATGAAATGTGTCTTAAAAAGCCTTTAATATTGAATTTATGTAAGTTTTACCAAAATCAGGTATTTTGGAAAGAATCACAAATACAAATATTAGATTTTACTGGCCTCATATTGGTCACACTCAAAATGACAGTTTTTGAAACATAACTCCAAAAATACACATGCAAAATGTCTAATAATGCCCGAAGAAATGCATCTTTGAGAGTTTTCCTGAAAAAAAAAAACATTTGGTAAGGTTTGCAAAAACAAAATTTGATTTGTTACTCAATTTGACAGTAATGTACTTAGAATCCTGAGATAATGCGAAAAAAGCAATAAAAATGTATTCCAACATAATTCCTAATCCAAACGTGCAAAATGTCTAAAAATGCCTGTGATATTGAATACATGTGAGTTTTACTAGATACAGATGATTTTCTATGGTTTGTAAATACAAAAATGAGGTTTTACTCAATATGACTGTATACTGTAACACTCAATATGACAGTTATTTAAACATAACTCCTACACCACACATGAAAAATGGCTAATAATGCCTGAAAAAATGCATCTTTGGGAGTTTTACTCGAAACATATGCTTTTTTAAATCTTGCAAATGCAAAAAGTAGTTTTTTACTCAATATGACTATAATAGTCTTACAATCCTGAGATAATGCGAAAAAAGCATTACAAATGTATTCAAACATAACTTCTAAACAACACATGCAAAATGGCTAATAATAGCTAGAGATATGTTTTTTTGTTAGTTGTACTAGAAAAATGATCTTTTGTAAGGTTTGCAAAGACACAAGTTAGTTTTTTTATTCAATATAACAGTGTAACTGTCATACTAAATATGAAAGGTTTATAATCATAACTCCAAAACCAAATATGAAATGTGTCTTAAAAAGCCTTTAATATCGAATTTATTTAAGTTTTACCAAAATCAGGTATTTTGGAAAGAATCACAAATACAAATATTAGATTTTACTGGCCTCATATTGGTCACACTCAAAATGACAGTTTTTGAAACATAACTCCAAAAATACACATGCAAAATGTCTAATAATGCACGAAGAAATGCATCTTTGAGAGTTTTCCTGAAAAAAAAAAAACATTTGGTAAGGTTTGCAAAAACAAAATTTGACATGTTACTCAATTTGACAGTAATGTACTTAGAATCCTGAGATAATGCGAAAAAAGCAATAAAAATGTATTCCAACATAATTCCTAATCCAAACGTGCAAAATGTCTAAAAATGCCTGTGATATTGAATACATGTGAGTTTTACTAGATACAGATGATTTTCTATGGTTTGTAAATACAAAAATGAGGTTTTACTCAATATGACTGTATACTGTAACACTCAATATGACAGTTATTTAAACATAACTCCTACACCACACATGAAAAATGGCTAATAATGCCTGAAAAAATGCATCTTTGGGAGTTTTACTCGAAACATATGCTTTTTTAAATCTTGCAAATGCAAAAAGTAGTTTTTTACTCAATATGACTATAATAGTCTTACAATCCTGAGATAATGCGAAAAAAGCAATAAAAATGTATTCAAACATAACTTCTAAACAACACATGCAAAATGGCTAATAATAGCTAGAGATATGTTTTTTTGTTAGTTGTACTAGAAAAATGATCTTTTGTAAGGTTTGCAAAGACACAAGTTAGTTTTTTTATTCAATATAACAGTGTAACTGTCATACTAAATATGAAAGGTTTATAATCATAACTCCAAAACCAAATATGAAATGTGTCTTAAAAAGCCTTTAATATCGAATTTATTTAAGTTTTACCAAAATCAGGTATTTTGGAAAGAATCACAAATACAAATATTAGATTTTACTGGCCTCATATTGGTCACACTCAAAATGACAGTTTTTGAAACATAACTCCAAAAATACACATGCAAAATGTCTAATAATGCCCGAAGAAATGCATCTTTGAGAGTTTTCCTGAAAAAAAAAACATTTGGTAAGGTTTGCAAAAACAAAATTTGATTTGTTACTCAATTTGACAGTAATGTACTTAGAATCCTGAGATAATGCGAAAAAAGCAATACAAATGTATTCCAACATAATTCCTAATCCAAACGTGCAAAATGTCTAAAAATGCCTGTGATATTGAATACATGTGAGTTTTACTAGATACAGATGATTTTCTATGGTTTGTAAATACAAAAATGAGGTTTTACTCAATATGACTGTATACTGTAACACTCAATATGACAGTTATTTAAACATAACTCCTACACCACACATGAAAAATGGCTAATAATGCCTGAAAAAATGCATCTTTGGGAGTTTTACTCGAAACATATGCTTTTTTAAATCTTGCAAATGCAAAAAGTAGTTTTTTACTCAATATGACTATAATAGTCTTACAATCCTGAGATAATGCGAAAAAAGCAATAAAAATGTATTCAAACATAACTTCTAAACAACACATGCAAAATGGCTAATAATAGCTAGAGATATGTTTTTTTGTTAGTTGTACTAGAAAAATGATCTTTTGTAAGGTTTGCAAAGACACAAGTTAGTTTTTTTATTCAATATAACAGTGTAACTGTCATACTAAATATGAAAGGTTTATAATCATAACTCCAAAACCAAATATGAAATGTGTCTTAAAAAGCCTTTAATATCGAATTTATTTAAGTTTTACCAAAATCAGGTATTTTGGAAAGAATCACAAATACAAATATTAGATTTTACTGGCCTCATATTGGTCACACTCAAAATGACAGTTTTTGAAACATAACTCCAAAAATACACATGCAAAATGTCTAATAATGCACGAAGAAATGCATCTTTGAGAGTTTTCCTGAAAAAAAAACATTTGGTAAGGTTTGCAAAAACAAAATGTGATTTGTTACTCAATTTGACAGTAATATACTTAGAATCCTGAGATAATGCGAAAAAAGCAATAAAAATGTATTCCAACATAAATCCTAATCCAAACGTGCAAAATGTCTAAAAATGCCTGTGATATTGAATATTTTTGAGTTTTACTAGATACAGATGATTTTCTATGGTTTGTAAATACAAAAATGAGGTTTTACTCAATATGACTGTATACTGTAACACTCAATATGACAGTTATTTAAACAGAACTCCTACACCACACATGAAAAATGGCTAATAATGCCTGAAAAAATGCATCTTTGGGAGTTTTACTCGAAACATATGCTTTTTTAAATCTTGCAAATGCAAAAAGTAGTTTTTTACTCAATATGACTATAATAGTCTTACAATCCTGAGATAATGCGAAAAAAGCAATAAAAATGTATTCAAACATAACTTCTAAACAACACATGCAAAATAGCTAATAATAGCTAGAGATAGGTTTTTTTGTTAGTTGTACTAGAAAAATGATCTTTTGTAAGGTTTGCAAAGACACAAGTTAGTTTTTTTATTCAATATAACAGTGTAACTGTCATACTAAATATGAAAGGTTTATAATCATAACCCCAAAACCAAATATGAAATGTGTCTTAAAAAGCCTTTAATATTGAATTTATGTAAGTTTTAGCATAATCAGGTATTTTGGAAAGAATCACAAATACAAATATTAGATTTTACTGGCCTCATATTGGTCACACTCAAAATGACAGTTTTTGAAACATAACTCCAAAAATACACATGCAAAATGTCTAATAATGCCTGAAGAAATGCATCTTCGAGAGTCTTCCTGGAAAAAAAACATTTGGTAAGGTTTGCAAAAACAAAATTTGATTTGTTACTCAATTTGACAGTAATGTACTTAGAATCCTGAGATAATGCGAAAAAAGCAATACAAATGTATTCCAACATAATTCCTAATCCAAACGTGCAAAATGTCTAAAAATGCCTGTGATATTGAATACATGTGAGTTTTACTAGATACAGTTGTTTTTCTATGGTTTGCAAATACAAAAATAAAGTTTTACTCAATATGACTGTATACTGTAACACTCAATATGACAGCTATTTAAACATAACTCCAACACCACACATGAAAAATGGCTAATAATGCCTGAAATAATGCATCTTTGGGAGTTTTACTCGAAACATATGCTTTTTTAAATCTTGCAAATGCAAAAAGTAGTTTTTTACTCAATATGACTATAATAGTCTTAGAATCCTGAGATAATGCGAAAAAAGCAATACAAATGTATTCAAACATAACTTCTAAACAACACATGCAAAATGGCTAATAATAGCTAGAGATATGTTTTTTTGTTAGTTGTACTAGAAAAATGATCTTTTGTAAGGTTTGCAAAGACACAAGTTAGTTTTTTTATTCAATATAACAGTGTAACTGTCATACTAAATATGAAAGGTTTATAATCATAACCCCAAAACCAAATATGAAATGTGTCTTAAAAAGCCTTTAATATTGAATTTATGTAAGTTTTAGCAGAATCAGGTATTTTGGAAAGAATCACAAATACAAATATTAGATTTTACTGGCCTCATATTGGTCACACTCAAAATGACAGTTTTTGAAACATAACTCCAAAAATACACATGCAAAATGTCTAATAATGCCTGAAGAAATGCATCTTCGAGAGTTTTCCTGGAAAAAAAACATTTGGTAAGGTTTGCAAAAACAAAATTTGATTTGTTACTCAATTTGACAGTAATGTACTTAGAATCCTGAGATAATGCGAAAAAAGCAATACAAATGTATTCCAACATAATTCCTAATCCAAACGTGCAAAATGTCTAAAAATGCCTGTGATATTGAATACATGTGAGTTTTACTAGATACAGTTGTTTTTCTATGGTTTGCAAATACAAAAATAAAGTTTTACTCAATATGACTGTATACTGTAACACTCAATATGACAGCTATTTAAACATAGCTCCAACACCACACATGAAAAATGGCTAATAATGCCTGAAATAATGCATCTTTGGGAGTTTTACTCGAAACATATGCTTTTTTTAAATCTTGCAAATGCAAAAAGTAGTTTTTTACTCAATATGACTATAATAGTCTTAGAATCCTGAGATAATGCGAAAAAAGCAATAAAAATGTATTCAAACATAACTTCTAAACAACACATGCAAAATGGCTAATAATAGCTAGAGATATGTTTTTTTGTTAGTTGTACTAGAAAAATTATCTTTTGTAAGGTTTGCAAAGACACAAGTTAGTTTTTTTATTCAATATAACAGTGTAACTGTCATACTAAATATGAAAGGTTTATAATCATAACTCCAAAACCAAATATGAAATGTGTCTTAAAAAGCCTTTAATATTGAATTTATGTAAGTTTTAGCAAAATCAGGTATTTTGGAAAGAATCACAAATACAAATATTAGATTTTACTGGCCTCATATTGGTCACACTCAAAATGACAGTTTTTGAAACATAACTCCAAAAATACACATGCAAAATGTCTAATAATGCCCGAAGAAATGCATCTTTGAGAGTTTTCCTGAAAAAAAAAACATTTGGTAAGGTTTGCAAAAACAAAATTTGATTTGTTACTCAATTTGACAGTAATGTACTTAGAATCCTGAGATAATGCGAAAAAAGCAATACAAATGTATTCCAACATAATTCCTAATCCAAACGTGCAAAATGTCTAAAAATGCCTGTGATATTGAATACATGTGAGTTTTACTAGATACAGATGATTTTCTATGGTTTGTAAATACAAAAATGAGGTTTTACTCAATATGACTGTATACTGTAACACTCAATATGACAGTTATTTAAACATAACTCCTACACCACACATGAAAAATGGCTAATAATGCCTGAAAAAATGCATCTTTGGGAGTTTTACTCGAAACATATGCTTTTTTAAATCTTGCAAATGCAAAAAGTAGTTTTTTACTCAATATGACTATAATAGTCTTACAATCCTGAGATAATGCGAAAAAAGCAATAAAAATGTATTCAAACATAACTTCTAAACAACACATGCAAAATGGCTAATAATAGCTAGAGATATGTTTTTTTGTTAGTTGTACTAGAAAAATGATCTTTTGTAAGGTTTGCAAAGACACAAGTTAGTTTTTTTATTCAATATAACAGTGTAACTGTCATACTAAATATGAAAGGTTTATAATCATAACCCCAAAACCAAATATGAAATGTGTCTTAAAAAGCCTTTAATATTGAATTTATGTAAGTTTTAGCAGAATCAGGTATTTTGGAAAGAATCACAAATACAAATATTAGATTTTACTGGCCTCATATTGGTCACACTCAAAATGACAGTTTTTGAAACATAACTCCAAAAATACACATGCAAAATGTCTAATAATGCCTGAAGAAATGCATATTCGAGAGTTTTCCTGGAAAAAAAACATTTGGTAAGGTTTGCAAAAACAAAATTTGATTTGTTACTCAATTTGACAGTAATGTACTTAGAATCCTGAGATAATGCGAAAAAAGCAATACAAATGTATTCCAACATAATTCCTAATCCAAACGTGCAAAATGTCTAAAAATGCCTGTGATATTGAATACATGTGAGTTTTACTAGATACAGTTGTTTTTCTATGGTTTGCAAATACAAAAATAAATTTTTACTCAATATGACTGTATACTGTAACACTCAATATGACAGCTATTTAAACATAACTCCAACACCACACATGAAAAATGGCTAATAATGCCTGAAATAATGCATCTTTGGGAGTTTTACTCGAAACATATGCTTTTTTTAAATCTTGCAAATGCAAAAAGTAGTTTTTTACTCAATATGACTATAATAGTCTTAGAATCCTGAGATAATGCGAAAAAAGCAATAAAAATGTATTCAAACATAACTTCTAAACAACACATGCAAAATGGCTAATAATAGCTAGAGATATATTTTTTTGTTAGTTGTACTAGAAAAATGATCTTTTGTAAGGTTTGCAAAGACACAAGTTAGTTTTTTTATTCAATATAACAGTGTAACTGTCATACTAAATATGAAAGGTTTATAATCATAACTCCAAAACCAAATATGAAATGTGTCTTAAAAAGCCTTTAATATTGAATTTATGTAAGTTTTAGCAAAATCAGGTATTTTGGAAAGAATCACAAATACAAATATTAGATTTTACTGGCCTCATATTGGTCACACTCAAAATGACAGTTTTTGAAACATAACTCCAAAAATACACATGCAAAATGTCTAATAATGCCCGAAGAAATGCATCTTTGAGAGTTTTCCTGAAAAAAAAAACATTTGGTAAGGTTTGCAAAAACAAAATTTGATTTGTTACTCAATTTGACAGTAATGTACTTAGAATCCTGAGATAATGCGAAAAAAACAATAAAAATGTATTCCAACATAATTCCTAATCCAAACGTGCAAAATGTCTAAAAATGCCTGTGATATTGAATACATGTGAGTTTTACTAGATACAGATGATTTTCTATGGTTTGTAAATACAAAAATGAGGTTTTACTCAATATGACTGTATACTGTAACACTCAATATGACAGTTATTTAAACATAACTCCTACACCACACATGAAAAATGGCTAATAATGCCTGAAAAAATGCATCTTTGGGAGTTTTACTCGAAACATATGCTTTTTTAAATCTTGCAAATGCAAAAAGTAGTTTTTTACTCAATATGACTATAATAGTCTTACAATCCTGAGATAATGCGAAAAAAGCAATAAAAATGTATTCCAACATAAATCCTAATCCAAACGTGCAAAATGTCTAAAAATGCCTGTGATATTGAATACATGTGAGTTTTACTAGATACAGTTGTTTTTCTATGGTTTGCAAATACAAAAATAAAATTTTACTCAATATGACTGTATACTGTAACACTCAATATGACAGCTATTTAAACATAACTCCAACACCACACATGAAAAATGGCTAATAATGCCTGAAATAATGCATCTTTGGGAGTTTTACTCGAAACATATGCTTTTTTTAAATCTTGCAAATGCAAAAAGTAGTTTTTTACTCAATATGACTATAATAGTCTTAGAATCCTGAGATAATGCGAAAAAAGCAATAAAAATGTATTCAAACATAACTTCTAAACAACACATGCAAAATGGCTAATAATAGCTAGAGATATGTTTTTTTGTTAGTTGTACTAGAAAAATTATCTTTTGTAAGGTTTGCAAAGACACAAGTTAGTTTTTTTATTCAATATAACAGTGTAACTGTCATACTAAATATGAAAGGTTTATAATCATAACTCCAAAACCAAATATGAAATGTGTCTTAAAAAGCCTTTAATATTGAATTTATGTAAGTTTTACCAAAATCAGGTATTTTAGAAAGAATCACAAATACAAATATTAGATTTTACTGGCCTCATATTGGTCACACTCAAAATGACAGTTTTTGAAACATAACTCCAAAAATACACATGCAAAATGTCTAATAATGCCCGAAGAAATGCATCTTTGAGAGTTTTCCTGAAAAAAAAAACATTTGGTAAGGTTTGCAAAAACAAAATTTGATTTGTTACTCAATTTGACAGTAATGTACTTAGAATCCTGAGATAATGCGAAAAAAGCAATAAAAATGTATTCCAACATAATTCCTAATCCAAACGTGCAAAATGTCTAAAAATGCCTGTGATATTGAATACATGTGAGTTTTACTAGATACAGATGATTTTCTATGGTTTGTAAATACAAAAATGAGGTTTTACTCAATATGACTGTATACTGTAACACTCAATATGACAGTTATTTAAACATAACTCCTACACCACACATGAAAAATGGCTAATAATGCCTGAAAAAATGCATCTTTGGGAGTTTTACTCGAAACATATGCTTTTTTAAATCTTGCAAATGCAAAAAGTAGTTTTTTACTCAATATGACTATAATAGTCTTACAATCCTGAGATAATGCGAAAAAAGCAATAAAAATGTATTCAAACATAACTTCTAAACAACACATGCAAAATGGCTAATAATAGCTAGAGATATGTTTTTTTGTTAGTTGTACTAGAAAAATGATCTTTTGTAAGGTTTGCAAAGACACAAGTTAGTTTTTTTATTCAATATAACAGTGTAACTGTCATACTAAATATGAAAGGTTTATAATCATAACTCCAAAACCAAATATGAAATGTGTCTTAAAAAGCCTTTAATATTGAATTTATGTAAGTTTTACCAAAATCAGGTATTTTGGAAAGAATCACAAATACAAATATTAGATTTTACTGGCCTCATATTGGTCACACTCAAAATGACAGTTTTTGAAACATAACTCCAAAAATACACATGCAAAATGTCTAATAATGCCCGAAGAAATGCATCTTTGAGAGTTTTCCTGAAAAAAAAAACATTTGGTAAGGTTTGCAAAAACAAAATTTGATTTGTTACTCAATTTGACAGTAATGTACTTAGAATCCTGAGATAATGCGAAAAAAGCAATAAAAATGTATTCCAACATAATTCCTAATCCAAACGTGCAAAATGTCTAAAAATGCCTGTGATATTGAATACATGTGAGTTTTACTAGATACAGATGATTTTCTATGGTTTGTAAATACAAAAATGAGGTTTTACTCAATATGACTGTATACTGTAACACTCAATATGACAGTTATTTAAACATAACTCCTACACCACACATGAAAAATGGCTAATAATGCCTGAAAAAATGCATCTTTGGGAGTTTTACTCGAAACATATGCTTTTTTAAATCTTGCAAATGCAAAAAGTAGTTTTTTACTCAATATGACTATAATAGTCTTACAATCCTGAGATAATGCGAAAAAAGCAATAAAAATGTATTCAAACATAACTTCTAAACAACACATGCAAAATGGCTAATAATAGCTAGAGATATGTTTTTTTGTTAGTTGTACTAGAAAAATGATCTTTTGTAAGGTTTGCAAAGACACAAGTTAGTTTTTTTATTCAATATAACAGTGTAACTGTCATACTAAATATGAAAGGTTTATAATCATAACTCCAAAACCAAATATGAAATGTGTCTTAAAAAGCCTTTAATATCGAATTTATTTAAGTTTTACCAAAATCAGGTATTTTGGAAAGAATCACAAATACAAATATTAGATTTTACTGGCCTCATATTGGTCACACTCAAAATGACAGTTTTTGAAACATAACTCCAAAAATACACATGCAAAATGTCTAATAATGCACGAAGAAATGCATCTTTGAGAGTTTTCCTGAAAAAAAAAAAACATTTGGTAAGGTTTGCAAAAACAAAATTTGACATGTTACTCAATTTGACAGTAATGTACTTAGAATCCTGAGATAATGCGAAAAAAGCAATAAAAATGTATTCCAACATAATTCCTAATCCAAACGTGCAAAATGTCTAAAAATGCCTGTGATATTGAATACATGTGAGTTTTACTAGATACAGATGATTTTCTATGGTTTGTAAATACAAAAATGAGGTTTTACTCAATATGACTGTATACTGTAACACTCAATATGACAGTTATTTAAACATAACTCCTACACCACACATGAAAAATGGCTAATAATGCCTGAAAAAATGCATCTTTGGGAGTTTTACTCGAAACATATGCTTTTTTAAATCTTGCAAATGCAAAAAGTAGTTTTTTACTCAATATGACTATAATAGTCTTACAATCCTGAGATAATGCGAAAAAAGCAATAAAAATGTATTCAAACATAACTTCTAAACAACACATGCAAAATGGCTAATAATAGCTAGAGATATGTTTTTTTGTTAGTTGTACTAGAAAAATGATCTTTTGTAAGGTTTGCAAAGACACAAGTTAGTTTTTTTATTCAATATAACAGTGTAACTGTCATACTAAATATGAAAGGTTTATAATCATAACTCCAAAACCAAATATGAAATGTGTCTTAAAAAGCCTTTAATATCGAATTTATTTAAGTTTTACCAAAATCAGGTATTTTGGAAAGAATCACAAATACAAATATTAGATTTTACTGGCCTCATATTGGTCACACTCAAAATGACAGTTTTTGAAACATAACTCCAAAAATACACATGCAAAATGTCTAATAATGCCCGAAGAAATGCATCTTTGAGAGTTTTCCTGAAAAAAAAAAACATTTGGTAAGGTTTGCAAAAACAAAATTTGATTTGTTACTCAATTTGACAGTAATGTACTTAGAATCCTGAGATAATGCGAAAAAAGCAATACAAATGTATTCCAACATAATTCCTAATCCAAACGTGCAAAATGTCTAAAAATGCCTGTGATATTGAATACATGTGAGTTTTACTAGATACAGATGATTTTCTATGGTTTGTAAATACAAAAATGAGGTTTTACTCAATATGACTGTATACTGTAACACTCAATATGACAGTTATTTAAACATAACTCCTACACCACACATGAAAAATGGCTAATAATGCCTGAAAAAATGCATCTTTGGGAGTTTTACTCGAAACATATGCTTTTTTAAATCTTGCAAATGCAAAAAGTAGTTTTTTACTCAATATGACTATAATAGTCTTACAATCCTGAGATAATGCGAAAAAAGCAATAAAAATGTATTCAAACATAACTTCTAAACAACACATGCAAAATGGCTAATAATAGCTAGAGATATGTTTTTTTGTTAGTTGTACTAGAAAAATGATCTTTTGTAAGGTTTGCAAAGACACAAGTTAGTTTTTTTATTCAATATAACAGTGTAACTGTCATACTAAATATGAAAGGTTTATAATCATAACTCCAAAACCAAATATGAAATGTGTCTTAAAAAGCCTTTAATATCGAATTTATTTAAGTTTTACCAAAATCAGGTATTTTGGAAAGAATCACAAATACAAATATTAGATTTTACTGGCCTCATATTGGTCACACTCAAAATGACAGTTTTTGAAACATAACTCCAAAAATACACATGCAAAATGTCTAATAATGCACGAAGAAATGCATCTTTGAGAGTTTTCCTGAAAAAAAAAAAACATTTGGTAAGGTTTGCAAAAACAAAATTTGACATGTTACTCAATTTGACAGTAATGTACTTAGAATCCTGAGATAATGCGAAAAAAGCAATAAAAATGTATTCCAACATAATTCCTAATCCAAACGTGAAAAAAGTCTAAAAATGCCTGTGATATTGAATACATGTGAATTTTACTAGATGCAGTTGTTTTTCTATGGTTTGCAAATACAAAAATGAGGTTTTACTCAATATGACTGTATACTGTAACACTCAATATGACAGTTATTTAAACATAACTCCTACACCACACATGAAAAATGGCTAATAATGCCTGAAAAAATGCATCTTTGGGATTTTTACTCGAAATATATGCTTTTTTAAATCTTGCAAATGCAAAAAGTAGTTTTTTACTCAATGTGACTATAATAGTCTTACAATCCTGAGATAATGCGAAAAAAGCAATAAAAATGTATTCAAACATAACTTCTAAACAACACATGCAAAATGGCTAATAATGCCTAGAGATATGTTTGTTGGTTAGTTGTACTAGAAAAATGATCTTTTGTAAGGTTTGCAAAGACACAAGTTAGTTTTTTTATTCAATATAACAGCGTAACTGTCATACTAAATATGAAAGGTTTATAATCATAACTCCAAAACCAAATATGAAATATGTCTTAAAAAGCCTTTAATATTGAATTTATGTAAGTTTTAGCAGAATCAGGTATTTTGGAAAGAATCACAAATACAAATATTAGATTTTACTGGCCTCATATTGGTCACACTCAAAATGACAGTTTTTGAAACATAACTCCAAAAATACACATGCAAAATATCTAATAATGCCTGAAGAAATGCATCTTCGAGAGTTTTCCTGGAAAAAAAACATTTGGTAAGGTTTGCAAAAACAAAATGTGATTTGTTACTCAATTTGACAGTAATATACTTAGAATCCTGAGATAATGCGAAAAAAGCAATAAAAATGTATTCCAACATAAATCCTAATCCAAACGTGCAAAATGTCTAAAAATGCCTGTGATATTGAATATTTTTGAGTTTTACTAGATACAGATGATTTTCTATGGTTTGTAAATACAAAAATGAGGTTTTACTCAATATGACTGTATACTGTAACACTCAATATGACAGTTATTTAAACATAACTCCTACACCACACATGAAAAATGGCTAATAATGCCTGAAAAAATGCATCTTTGGGAGTTTTACTCGAAACATATGCTTTTTTAAATCTTGCAAATGCAAAAAGTAGTTTTTTACTCAATATGACTATAATAGTCTTACAATCCTGAGATAATGCGAAAAAAGCAATAAAAATGTATTCAAACATAACTTCTAAACAACACATGCAAAATGGCTAATAATAGCTAGAGATATGTTTTTTTGTTAGTTGTACTAGAAAAATGATCTTTTGTAAGGTTTGCAAAGACACAAGTTAGTTTTTTTATTCAATATAACAGTGTAACTGTCATACTAAATATGAAAGGTTTATAATCATAACTCCAAAACCAAATATGAAATGTGTCTTAAAAAGCCTTTAATATTGAATTTATGTAAGTTTTAGCAAAATCAGGTATTTTGGAAAGAATCACAAATACAAATATTAGATTTTACTGGCCTCATATTGGTCACACTCAAAATGACAGTTTTTGAAACATAACTCCAAAAATACACATGCAAAATGTCTAATAATGCCCGAAGAAATGCATCTTTGAGAGTTTTCCTGAAAAAAAAAACATTTGGTAAGGTTTGCAAAAACAAAATTTGATTTGTTACTCAATTTGACAGTAATGTACTTAGAATCCTGAGATAATGCGAAAAAAGCAATACAAATGTATTCCAACATAATTCCTAATCCAAACGTGCAAAATGTCTAAAAATGCCTGTGATATTGAATACATGTGAGTTTTACTAGATACAGATGATTTTCTATGGTTTGTAAATACAAAAATGAGGTTTTACTCAATATGACTGTATACTGTAACACTCAATATGACAGTTATTTAAACATAACTCCTACACCACACATGAAAAATGGCTAATAATGCCTGAAAAAATGCATCTTTGGGAGTTTTACTCGAAACATATGCTTTTTTAAATCTTGCAAATGCAAAAAGTAGTTTTTTACTCAATATGACTATAATAGTCTTACAATCCTGAGATAATGCGAAAAAAGCAATAAAAATGTATTCAAACATAACTTCTAAACAACACATGCAAAATGGCTAATAATAGCTAGAGATATGTTTTTTTGTTAGTTGTACTAGAAAAATGATCTTTTGTAAGGTTTGCAAAGACACAAGTTAGTTTTTTTATTCAATATAACAGTGTAACTGTCATACTAAATATGAAAGGTTTATAATCATAACTCCAAAACCAAATATGAAATGTGTCTTAAAAAGCCTTTAATATCGAATTTATTTAAGTTTTACCAAAATCAGGTATTTTGGAAAGAATCACAAATACAAATATTAGATTTTACTGGCCTCATATTGGTCACACTCAAAATGACAGTTTTTGAAACATAACTCCAAAAATACACATGCAAAATGTCTAATAATGCACGAAGAAATGCATCTTTGAGAGTTTTCCTGAAAAAAAAAAAACATTTGGTAAGGTTTGCAAAAACAAAATTTGACATGTTACTCAATTTGACAGTAATGTACTTAGAATCCTGAGATAATGCGAAAAAAGCAATAAAAATGTATTCCAACATAATTCCTAATCCAAACGTGAAAAAAGTCTAAAAATGCCTGTGATATTGAATACATGTGAATTTTACTAGATGCAGTTGTTTTTCTATGGTTTGCAAATACAAAAATGAGGTTTTACTCAATATGACTGTATACTGTAACACTCAATATGACAGTTATTTAAACATAACTCCTACACCACACATGAAAAATGGCTAATAATGCCTGAAAAAATGCATCTTTGGGATTTTTACTCGAAATATATGCTTTTTTAAATCTTGCAAATGCAAAAAGTAGTTTTTTACTCAATGTGACTATAATAGTCTTACAATCCTGAGATAATGCGAAAAAAGCAATAAAAATGTATTCAAACATAACTTCTAAACAACACATGCAAAATGGCTAATAATGCCTAGAGATATGTTTGTTGGTTAGTTGTACTAGAAAAATGATCTTTTGTAAGGTTTGCAAAGACACAAGTTAGTTTTTTTATTCAATATAACAGCGTAACTGTCATACTAAATATGAAAGGTTTATAATCATAACTCCAAAACCAAATATGAAATATGTCTTAAAAAGCCTTTAATATTGAATTTATGTAAGTTTTAGCAGAATCAGGTATTTTGGAAAGAATCACAAATACAAATATTAGATTTTACTGGCCTCATATTGGTCACACTCAAAATGACAGTTTTTGAAACATAACTCCAAAAATACACATGCAAAATATCTAATAATGCCTGAAGAAATGCATCTTCGAGAGTTTTCCTGGAAAAAAAACATTTGGTAAGGTTTGCAAAAACAAAATGTGATTTGTTACTCAATTTGACAGTAATATACTTAGAATCCTGAGATAATGCAAAAAAAGCAATAAAAATGTATTCCAACATAAATCCTAATCCAAACGTGCAAAATGTCTAAAAATGCCTGTGATATTGAATATTTTTGAGTTTTACTAGATACAGATGATTTTCTATGGTTTGTAAATACAAAAATGAGGTTTTACTCAATATGACTGTATACTGTAACACTCAATATGACAGTTATTTAAACATAACTCCTACACCACACATGAAAAATGGCTAATAATGCCTGAAAAAATGCATCTTTGGGAGTTTTACTCGAAACATATGCTTTTTTAAATCTTGCAAATGCAAAAAGTAGTTTTTTACTCAATATGACTATAATAGTCTTACAATCCTGAGATAATGCGAAAAAAGCAATAAAAATGTATTCAAACATAACTTCTAAACAACACATGCAAAATAGCTAATAATAGCTAGAGATAGGTTTTTTTGTTAGTTGTACTAGAAAAATGATCTTTTGTAAGGTTTGCAAAGACACAAGTTAGTTTTTTTATTCAATATAACAGTGTAACTGTCATACTAAATATGAAAGGTTTATAATCATAACCCCAAAACCAAATATGAAATGTGTCTTAAAAAGCCTTTAATATTGAATTTATGTAAGTTTTAGCAGAATCAGGTATTTTGGAAAGAATCACAAATACAAATATTAGATTTTACTGGCCTCATATTGGTCACACTCAAAATGACAGTTTTTGAAACATAACTCCAAAAATACACATGCAAAATGTCTAATAATGCCCGAAGAAATGCATCTTTGAGAGTTTTCCTGAAAAAAAAAACATTTGGTAAGGTTTGCAAAAACAAAATTTGATTTGTTACTCAATTTGACAGTAATGTACTTAGAATCCTGAGATAATGCGAAAAAAGCAATACAAATGTATTCCAACATAATTCCTAATCCAAACGTGCAAAATGTCTAAAAATGCCTGTGATATTGAATACATGTGAGTTTTACTAGATACAGATGATTTTCTATGGTTTGTAAATACAAAAATGAGGTTTTACTCAATATGACTGTATACTGTAACACTCAATATGACAGTTATTTAAACATAACTCCTACACCACACATGAAAAATGGCTAATAATGCCTGAAAAAATGCATCTTTGGGAGTTTTACTCGAAACATATGCTTTTTTAAATCTTGCAAATGCAAAAAGTAGTTTTTTACTCAATATGACTATAATAGTCTTACAATCCTGAGATAATGCGAAAAAAGCAATAAAAATGTATTCAAACATAACTTCTAAACAACACATGCAAAATGGCTAATAATAGCTAGAGATATGTTTTTTTGTTAGTTGTACTAGAAAAATGATCTTTTGTAAGGTTTGCAAAGACACAAGTTAGTTTTTTTATTCAATATAACAGTGTAACTGTCATACTAAATATGAAAGGTTTATAATCATAACCCCAAAACCAAATATGAAATGTGTCTTAAAAAGCCTTTAATATTGAATTTATGTAAGTTTTAGCAGAATCAGGTATTTTGGAAAGAATCACAAATACAAATATTAGATTTTACTGGCCTCATATTGGTCACACTCAAAATGACAGTTTTTGAAACATAACTCCAAAAATACACATGCAAAATGTCTAATAATGCCTGAAGAAATGCATATTCGAGAGTTTTCCTGGAAAAAAAACATTTGGTAAGGTTTGCAAAAACAAAATTTGATTTGTTACTCAATTTGACAGTAATGTACTTAGAATCCTGAGATAATGCGAAAAAAGCAATACAAATGTATTCCAACATAATTCCTAATCCAAACGTGCAAAATGTCTAAAAATGCCTGTGATATTGAATACATGTGAGTTTTACTAGATACAGTTGTTTTTCTATGGTTTGCAAATACAAAAATAAATTTTTACTCAATATGACTGTATACTGTAACACTCAATATGACAGCTATTTAAACATAACTCCAACACCACACATGAAAAATGGCTAATAATGCCTGAAATAATGCATCTTTGGGAGTTTTACTCGAAACATATGCTTTTTTTAAATCTTGCAAATGCAAAAAGTAGTTTTTTACTCAATATGACTATAATAGTCTTAGAATCCTGAGATAATGCGAAAAAAGCAATAAAAATGTATTCAAACATAACTTCTAAACAACACATGCAAAATGGCTAATAATAGCTAGAGATATATTTTTTTGTTAGTTGTACTAGAAAAATGATCTTTTGTAAGGTTTGCAAAGACACAAGTTAGTTTTTTTATTCAATATAACAGTGTAACTGTCATACTAAATATGAAAGGTTTATAATCATAACTCCAAAACCAAATATGAAATGTGTCTTAAAAAGCCTTTAATATTGAATTTATGTAAGTTTTAGCAAAATCAGGTATTTTGGAAAGAATCACAAATACAAATATTAGATTTTACTGGCCTCATATTGGTCACACTCAAAATGACAGTTTTTGAAACATAACTCCAAAAATACACATGCAAAATGTCTAATAATGCCCGAAGAAATGCATCTTTGAGAGTTTTCCTGAAAAAAAAAACATTTGGTAAGGTTTGCAAAAACAAAATTTGATTTGTTACTCAATTTGACAGTAATGTACTTAGAATCCTGAGATAATGCGAAAAAAACAATAAAAATGTATTCCAACATAATTCCTAATCCAAACGTGCAAAATGTCTAAAAATGCCTGTGATATTGAATACATGTGAGTTTTACTAGATACAGATGATTTTCTATGGTTTGTAAATACAAAAATGAGGTTTTACTCAATATGACTGTATACTGTAACACTCAATATGACAGTTATTTAAACATAACTCCTACACCACACATGAAAAATGGCTAATAATGCCTGAAAAAATGCATCTTTGGGAGTTTTACTCGAAACATATGCTTTTTTAAATCTTGCAAATGCAAAAAGTAGTTTTTTACTCAATATGACTATAATAGTCTTACAATCCTGAGATAATGCGAAAAAAGCAATAAAAATGTATTCCAACATAAATCCTAATCCAAACGTGCAAAATGTCTAAAAATGCCTGTGATATTGAATACATGTGAGTTTTACTAGATACAGTTGTTTTTCTATGGTTTGCAAATACAAAAATAAAATTTTACTCAATATGACTGTATACTGTAACACTCAATATGACAGCTATTTAAACATAACTCCAACACCACACATGAAAAATGGCTAATAATGCCTGAAATAATGCATCTTTGGGAGTTTTACTCGAAACATATGCTTTTTTTAAATCTTGCAAATGCAAAAAGTAGTTTTTTACTCAATATGACTATAATAGTCTTAGAATCCTGAGATAATGCGAAAAAAGCAATAAAAATGTATTCAAACATAACTTCTAAACAACACATGCAAAATGGCTAATAATAGCTAGAGATATGTTTTTTTGTTAGTTGTACTAGAAAAATTATCTTTTGTAAGGTTTGCAAAGACACAAGTTAGTTTTTTTATTCAATATAACAGTGTAACTGTCATACTAAATATGAAAGGTTTATAATCATAACTCCAAAACCAAATATGAAATGTGTCTTAAAAAGCCTTTAATATTGAATTTATGTAAGTTTTACCAAAATCAGGTATTTTAGAAAGAATCACAAATACAAATATTAGATTTTACTGGCCTCATATTGGTCACACTCAAAATGACAGTTTTTGAAACATAACTCCAAAAATACACATGCAAAATGTCTAATAATGCCCGAAGAAATGCATCTTTGAGAGTTTTCCTGAAAAAAAAAACATTTGGTAAGGTTTGCAAAAACAAAATTTGATTTGTTACTCAATTTGACAGTAATGTACTTAGAATCCTGAGATAATGCGAAAAAAGCAATAAAAATGTATTCCAACATAATTCCTAATCCAAACGTGCAAAATGTCTAAAAATGCCTGTGATATTGAATACATGTGAGTTTTACTAGATACAGATGATTTTCTATGGTTTGTAAATACAAAAATGAGGTTTTACTCAATATGACTGTATACTGTAACACTCAATATGACAGTTATTTAAACATAACTCCTACACCACACATGAAAAATGGCTAATAATGCCTGAAAAAATGCATCTTTGGGAGTTTTACTCGAAACATATGCTTTTTTAAATCTTGCAAATGCAAAAAGTAGTTTTTTACTCAATATGACTATAATAGTCTTACAATCCTGAGATAATGCGAAAAAAGCAATAAAAATGTATTCAAACATAACTTCTAAACAACACATGCAAAATGGCTAATAATAGCTAGAGATATGTTTTTTTGTTAGTTGTACTAGAAAAATGATCTTTTGTAAGGTTTGCAAAGACACAAGTTAGTTTTTTTATTCAATATAACAGTGTAACTGTCATACTAAATATGAAAGGTTTATAATCATAACTCCAAAACCAAATATGAAATGTGTCTTAAAAAGCCTTTAATATTGAATTTATGTAAGTTTTACCAAAATCAGGTATTTTGGAAAGAATCACAAATACAAATATTAGATTTTACTGGCCTCATATTGGTCACACTCAAAATGACAGTTTTTGAAACATAACTCCAAAAATACACATGCAAAATGTCTAATAATGCCCGAAGAAATGCATCTTTGAGAGTTTTCCTGAAAAAAAAAACATTTGGTAAGGTTTGCAAAAACAAAATTTGATTTGTTACTCAATTTGACAGTAATGTACTTAGAATCCTGAGATAATGCGAAAAAAGCAATAAAAATGTATTCCAACATAATTCCTAATCCAAACGTGCAAAATGTCTAAAAATGCCTGTGATATTGAATACATGTGAGTTTTACTAGATACAGATGATTTTCTATGGTTTGTAAATACAAAAATGAGGTTTTACTCAATATGACTGTATACTGTAACACTCAATATGACAGTTATTTAAACATAACTCCTACACCACACATGAAAAATGGCTAATAATGCCTGAAAAAATGCATCTTTGGGAGTTTTACTCGAAACATATGCTTTTTTAAATCTTGCAAATGCAAAAAGTAGTTTTTTACTCAATATGACTATAATAGTCTTACAATCCTGAGATAATGCGAAAAAAGCAATAAAAATGTATTCAAACATAACTTCTAAACAACACATGCAAAATGGCTAATAATAGCTAGAGATATGTTTTTTTGTTAGTTGTACTAGAAAAATGATCTTTTGTAAGGTTTGCAAAGACACAAGTTAGTTTTTTTATTCAATATAACAGTGTAACTGTCATACTAAATATGAAAGGTTTATAATCATAACTCCAAAACCAAATATGAAATGTGTCTTAAAAAGCCTTTAATATCGAATTTATTTAAGTTTTACCAAAATCAGGTATTTTGGAAAGAATCACAAATACAAATATTAGATTTTACTGGCCTCATATTGGTCACACTCAAAATGACAGTTTTTGAAACATAACTCCAAAAATACACATGCAAAATGTCTAATAATGCACGAAGAAATGCATCTTTGAGAGTTTTCCTGAAAAAAAAAAAACATTTGGTAAGGTTTGCAAAAACAAAATTTGACATGTTACTCAATTTGACAGTAATGTACTTAGAATCCTGAGATAATGCGAAAAAAGCAATAAAAATGTATTCCAACATAATTCCTAATCCAAACGTGCAAAATGTCTAAAAATGCCTGTGATATTGAATACATGTGAGTTTTACTAGATACAGATGATTTTCTATGGTTTGTAAATACAAAAATGAGGTTTTACTCAATATGACTGTATACTGTAACACTCAATATGACAGTTATTTAAACATAACTCCTACACCACACATGAAAAATGGCTAATAATGCCTGAAAAAATGCATCTTTGGGAGTTTTACTCGAAACATATGCTTTTTTAAATCTTGCAAATGCAAAAAGTAGTTTTTTACTCAATATGACTATAATAGTCTTACAATCCTGAGATAATGCGAAAAAAGCAATAAAAATGTATTCAAACATAACTTCTAAACAACACATGCAAAATGGCTAATAATAGCTAGAGATATGTTTTTTTGTTAGTTGTACTAGAAAAATGATCTTTTGTAAGGTTTGCAAAGACACAAGTTAGTTTTTTTATTCAATATAACAGTGTAACTGTCATACTAAATATGAAAGGTTTATAATCATAACTCCAAAACCAAATATGAAATGTGTCTTAAAAAGCCTTTAATATCGAATTTATTTAAGTTTTACCAAAATCAGGTATTTTGGAAAGAATCACAAATACAAATATTAGATTTTACTGGCCTCATATTGGTCACACTCAAAATGACAGTTTTTGAAACATAACTCCAAAAATACACATGCAAAATGTCTAATAATGCCCGAAGAAATGCATCTTTGAGAGTTTTCCTGAAAAAAAAAAACATTTGGTAAGGTTTGCAAAAACAAAATTTGATTTGTTACTCAATTTGACAGTAATGTACTTAGAATCCTGAGATAATGCGAAAAAAGCAATACAAATGTATTCCAACATAATTCCTAATCCAAACGTGCAAAATGTCTAAAAATGCCTGTGATATTGAATACATGTGAGTTTTACTAGATACAGATGATTTTCTATGGTTTGTAAATACAAAAATGAGGTTTTACTCAATATGACTGTATACTGTAACACTCAATATGACAGTTATTTAAACATAACTCCTACACCACACATGAAAAATGGCTAATAATGCCTGAAAAAATGCATCTTTGGGAGTTTTACTCGAAACATATGCTTTTTTAAATCTTGCAAATGCAAAAAGTAGTTTTTTACTCAATATGACTATAATAGTCTTACAATCCTGAGATAATGCGAAAAAAGCAATAAAAATGTATTCAAACATAACTTCTAAACAACACATGCAAAATGGCTAATAATAGCTAGAGATATGTTTTTTTGTTAGTTGTACTAGAAAAATGATCTTTTGTAAGGTTTGCAAAGACACAAGTTAGTTTTTTTATTCAATATAACAGTGTAACTGTCATACTAAATATGAAAGGTTTATAATCATAACTCCAAAACCAAATATGAAATGTGTCTTAAAAAGCCTTTAATATCGAATTTATTTAAGTTTTACCAAAATCAGGTATTTTGGAAAGAATCACAAATACAAATATTAGATTTTACTGGCCTCATATTGGTCACACTCAAAATGACAGTTTTTGAAACATAACTCCAAAAATACACATGCAAAATGTCTAATAATGCACGAAGAAATGCATCTTTGAGAGTTTTCCTGAAAAAAAAAAAACATTTGGTAAGGTTTGCAAAAACAAAATTTGACATGTTACTCAATTTGACAGTAATGTACTTAGAATCCTGAGATAATGCGAAAAAAGCAATAAAAATGTATTCCAACATAATTCCTAATCCAAACGTGAAAAAAGTCTAAAAATGCCTGTGATATTGAATACATGTGAATTTTACTAGATGCAGTTGTTTTTCTATGGTTTGCAAATACAAAAATGAGGTTTTACTCAATATGACTGTATACTGTAACACTCAATATGACAGTTATTTAAACATAACTCCTACACCACACATGAAAAATGGCTAATAATGCCTGAAAAAATGCATCTTTGGGATTTTTACTCGAAATATATGCTTTTTTAAATCTTGCAAATGCAAAAAGTAGTTTTTTACTCAATGTGACTATAATAGTCTTACAATCCTGAGATAATGCGAAAAAAGCAATAAAAATGTATTCAAACATAACTTCTAAACAACACATGCAAAATGGCTAATAATGCCTAGAGATATGTTTGTTGGTTAGTTGTACTAGAAAAATGATCTTTTGTAAGGTTTGCAAAGACACAAGTTAGTTTTTTTATTCAATATAACAGCGTAACTGTCATACTAAATATGAAAGGTTTATAATCATAACTCCAAAACCAAATATGAAATATGTCTTAAAAAGCCTTTAATATTGAATTTATGTAAGTTTTAGCAGAATCAGGTATTTTGGAAAGAATCACAAATACAAATATTAGATTTTACTGGCCTCATATTGGTCACACTCAAAATGACAGTTTTTGAAACATAACTCCAAAAATACACATGCAAAATATCTAATAATGCCTGAAGAAATGCATCTTCGAGAGTTTTCCTGGAAAAAAAACATTTGGTAAGGTTTGCAAAAACAAAATGTGATTTGTTACTCAATTTGACAGTAATATACTTAGAATCCTGAGATAATGCGAAAAAAGCAATAAAAATGTATTCCAACATAAATCCTAATCCAAACGTGCAAAATGTCTAAAAATGCCTGTGATATTGAATATTTTTGAGTTTTACTAGATACAGATGATTTTCTATGGTTTGTAAATACAAAAATGAGGTTTTACTCAATATGACTGTATACTGTAACACTCAATATGACAGTTATTTAAACATAACTCCTACACCACACATGAAAAATGGCTAATAATGCCTGAAAAAATGCATCTTTGGGAGTTTTACTCGAAACATATGCTTTTTTAAATCTTGCAAATGCAAAAAGTAGTTTTTTACTCAATATGACTATAATAGTCTTACAATCCTGAGATAATGCGAAAAAAGCAATAAAAATGTATTCAAACATAACTTCTAAACAACACATGCAAAATGGCTAATAATAGCTAGAGATATGTTTTTTTGTTAGTTGTACTAGAAAAATGATCTTTTGTAAGGTTTGCAAAGACACAAGTTAGTTTTTTTATTCAATATAACAGTGTAACTGTCATACTAAATATGAAAGGTTTATAATCATAACTCCAAAACCAAATATGAAATGTGTCTTAAAAAGCCTTTAATATTGAATTTATGTAAGTTTTACCAAAATCAGGTATTTTGGAAAGAATCACAAATACAAATATTAGATTTTACTGGCCTCATATTGGTCACACTCAAAATGACAGTTTTTGAAACATAACTCCAAAAATACACATGCAAAATGTCTAATAATGCCCGAAGAAATGCATCTTTGAGAGTTTTCCTGAAAAAAAAAACATTTGGTAAGGTTTGCAAAAACAAAATTTGATTTGTTACTCAATTTGACAGTAATGTACTTAGAATCCTGAGATAATGCGAAAAAAGCAATAAAAATGTATTCCAACATAATTCCTAATCCAAACGTGCAAAATGTCTAAAAATGCCTGTGATATTGAATACATGTGAGTTTTACTAGATACAGATGATTTTCTATGGTTTGTAAATACAAAAATGAGGTTTTACTCAATATGACTGTATACTGTAACACTCAATATGACAGTTATTTAAACATAACTCCTACACCACACATGAAAAATGGCTAATAATGCCTGAAAAAATGCATCTTTGGGAGTTTTACTCGAAACATATGCTTTTTTAAATCTTGCAAATGCAAAAAGTAGTTTTTTACTCAATATGACTATAATAGTCTTACAATCCTGAGATAATGCGAAAAAAGCAATAAAAATGTATTCAAACATAACTTCTAAACAACACATGCAAAATGGCTAATAATAGCTAGAGATATGTTTTTTTGTTAGTTGTACTAGAAAAATGATCTTTTGTAAGGTTTGCAAAGACACAAGTTAGTTTTTTTATTCAATATAACAGTGTAACTGTCATACTAAATATGAAAGGTTTATAATCATAACTCCAAAACCAAATATGAAATGTGTCTTAAAAAGCCTTTAATATCGAATTTATTTAAGTTTTACCAAAATCAGGTATTTTGGAAAGAATCACAAATACAAATATTAGATTTTACTGGCCTCATATTGGTCACACTCAAAATGACAGTTTTTGAAACATAACTCCAAAAATACACATGCAAAATGTCTAATAATGCACGAAGAAATGCATCTTTGAGAGTTTTCCTGAAAAAAAAAAAACATTTGGTAAGGTTTGCAAAAACAAAATTTGACATGTTACTCAATTTGACAGTAATGTACTTAGAATCCTGAGATAATGCGAAAAAAGCAATAAAAATGTATTCCAACATAATTCCTAATCCAAACGTGAAAAAAGTCTAAAAATGCCTGTGATATTGAATACATGTGAATTTTACTAGATGCAGTTGTTTTTCTATGGTTTGCAAATACAAAAATGAGGTTTTACTCAATATGACTGTATACTGTAACACTCAATATGACAGTTATTTAAACATAACTCCTACACCACACATGAAAAATGGCTAATAATGCCTGAAAAAATGCATCTTTGGGATTTTTACTCGAAATATATGCTTTTTTAAATCTTGCAAATGCAAAAAGTAGTTTTTTACTCAATGTGACTATAATAGTCTTACAATCCTGAGATAATGCGAAAAAAGCAATAAAAATGTATTCAAACATAACTTCTAAACAACACATGCAAAATGGCTAATAATGCCTAGAGATATGTTTGTTGGTTAGTTGTACTAGAAAAATGATCTTTTGTAAGGTTTGCAAAGACACAAGTTAGTTTTTTTATTCAATATAACAGCGTAACTGTCATACTAAATATGAAAGGTTTATAATCATAACTCCAAAACCAAATATGAAATATGTCTTAAAAAGCCTTTAATATTGAATTTATGTAAGTTTTAGCAGAATCAGGTATTTTGGAAAGAATCACAAATACAAATATTAGATTTTACTGGCCTCATATTGGTCACACTCAAAATGACAGTTTTTGAAACATAACTCCAAAAATACACATGCAAAATATCTAATAATGCCTGAAGAAATGCATCTTCGAGAGTTTTCCTGGAAAAAAAACATTTGGTAAGGTTTGCAAAAACAAAATGTGATTTGTTACTCAATTTGACAGTAATATACTTAGAATCCTGAGATAATGCAAAAAAAGCAATAAAAATGTATTCCAACATAAATCCTAATCCAAACGTGCAAAATGTCTAAAAATGCCTGTGATATTGAATATTTTTGAGTTTTACTAGATACAGATGATTTTCTATGGTTTGTAAATACAAAAATGAGGTTTTACTCAATATGACTGTATACTGTAACACTCAATATGACAGTTATTTAAACATAACTCCTACACCACACATGAAAAATGGCTAATAATGCCTGAAAAAATGCATCTTTGGGAGTTTTACTCGAAACATATGCTTTTTTAAATCTTGCAAATGCAAAAAGTAGTTTTTTACTCAATATGACTATAATAGTCTTACAATCCTGAGATAATGCGAAAAAAGCAATAAAAATGTATTCAAACATAACTTCTAAACAACACATGCAAAATAGCTAATAATAGCTAGAGATAGGTTTTTTTGTTAGTTGTACTAGAAAAATGATCTTTTGTAAGGTTTGCAAAGACACAAGTTAGTTTTTTTATTCAATATAACAGTGTAACTGTCATACTAAATATGAAAGGTTTATAATCATAACCCCAAAACCAAATATGAAATGTGTCTTAAAAAGCCTTTAATATTGAATTTATGTAAGTTTTAGCAGAATCAGGTATTTTGGAAAGAATCACAAATACAAATATTAGATTTTACTGGCCTCATATTGGTCACACTCAAAATGACAGTTTTTGAAACATAACTCCAAAAATACACATGCAAAATGTCTAATAATGCCTGAAGAAATGCATCTTCGAGAGTTTTCCTGGAAAAAAAACATTTGGTAAGGTTTGCAAAAACAAAATTTGATTTGTTACTCAATTTGACAGTAATGTACTTAGAATCCTGAGATAATGCGAAAAAAGCAATACAAATGTATTCCAACATAATTCCTAATCCAAACGTGCAAAATGTCTAAAAATGCCTGTGATATTGAATACATGTGAGTTTTACTAGATACAGTTGTTTTTCTATGGTTTGCAAATACAAAAATAAAGTTTTACTCAATATGACTGTATACTGTAACACTCAATATGACAGCTATTTAAACATAACTCCAACACCACACATGAAAAATGGCTAATAATGCCTGAAATAATGCATCTTTGGGAGTTTTACTCGAAACATATGCTTTTTTAAATCTTGCAAATGCAAAAAGTAGTTTTTTACTCAATATGACTATAATAGTCTTAGAATCCTGAGATAATGCGAAAAAAGCAATACAAATGTATTCAAACATAACTTCTAAACAACACATGCAAAATGGCTAATAATAGCTAGAGATATGTTTTTTTGTTAGTTGTACTAGAAAAATGATCTTTTGTAAGGTTTGCAAAGACACAAGTTAGTTTTTTTATTCAATATAACAGTTTAAATGTCATACTAAATATGAAAGGTTTATAATCATAACTCCAAAACCAAATATGAAATGTGTCTTAAAAAGCCTTTAATATTGAATTTATGTAAGTTTTAGCAGAATCAGGTATTTTGGAAGGAATCACAAATACAAATATTAGATTTTACTGGCCTCATATTGGTCACACTCAAAATGACAGTTTTTGAAGCATAACTCCAAAACTGCACATGCAAAGTGTCTAATAATGCCTGAAAAATTGCATCTTTGAGAGTTTTCCTGAAAAAAAAAACCATTTGGTAAGGTTTGCAAAAACAAAATTTGATTTGTTACTCAATTTGACAGTAATATACTTAGAATCCTGAGATAATGCGAAAAAAGCAATAAAAATGTATTCCAACATAAATCCTAATCCAAACGTGCAAAATGTCTAAAAATGCCTGTGATATTGAATATTTTTGAGTTTTACTAGATACAGATGATTTTCTATGGTTTGTAAATACAAAAATGAGGTTTTACTCAATATGACTGTATACTGTAACACTCAATATGACAGTTATTTAAACAGAACTCCTACACCACACATGAAAAATGGCTAATAATGCCTGAAAAAAAGCATCTTTGGGAGTTTTACTCGAAACATATGCTTTTTTAAATCTTGCAAATGCAAAAAGTAGTTTTTTACTCAATATGACTATAATAGTCTTACAATCCTGAGATAATGCGAAAAAAGCAATAAAAATGTATTCAAACATAACTTCTAAACAACACATGCAAAATAGCTAATAATAGCTAGAGATAGGTTTTTTTGTTAGTTGTACTAGAAAAATGATCTTTTGTAAGGTTTGCAAAGACACAAGTTAGTTTTTTTATTCAATATAACAGTGTAACTGTCATACTAAATATGAAAGGTTTATAATCATAACCCCAAAACCAAATATGAAATGTGTCTTAAAAAGCCTTTAATATTGAATTTATGTAAGTTTTAGCAGAATCAGGTATTTTGGAAAGAATCACAAATACAAATATTAGATTTTACTGGCCTCATATTGGTCACACTCAAAATGACAGTTTTTGAAACATAACTCCAAAAATACACATGCAAAATGTCTAATAATGCCTGAAGAAATGCATCTTCGAGAGTTTTCCTGGAAAAAAAACATTTGGTAAGGTTTGCAAAAACAAAATTTGATTTGTTACTCAATTTGACAGTAATGTACTTAGAATCCTGAGATAATGCGAAAAAAGCAATACAAATGTATTCCAACATAATTCCTAATCCAAACGTGCAAAATGTCTAAAAATGCCTGTGATATTGAATACATGTGAGTTTTACTAGATACAGTTGTTTTTCTATGGTTTGCAAATACAAAAATAAAGTTTTACTCAATATGACTGTATACTGTAACACTCAATATGACAGCTATTTAAACATAACTCCAACACCACACATGAAAAATGGCTAATAATGCCTGAAATAATGCATCTTTGGGAGTTTTACTCGAAACATATGCTTTTTTAAATCTTGCAAATGCAAAAAGTAGTTTTTTACTCAATATGACTATAATAGTCTTAGAATCCTGAGATAATGCGAAAAAAGCAATACAAATGTATTCAAACATAACTTCTAAACAACACATGCAAAATGGCTAATAATAGCTAGAGATATGTTTTTTTGTTAGTTGTACTAGAAAAATGATCTTTTGTAAGGTTTGCAAAGACACAAGTTAGTTTTTTTATTCAATATAACAGTGTAACTGTCATACTAAATATGAAAGGTTTATAATCATAACCCCAAAACCAAATATGAAATGTGTCTTAAAAAGCCTTTAATATTGAATTTATGTAAGTTTTAGCAGAATCAGGTATTTTGGAAAGAATCACAAATACAAATATTAGATTTTACTGGCCTCATATTGGTCACACTCAAAATGACAGTTTTTGAAACATAACTCCAAAAATACACATGCAAAATGTCTAATAATGCCTGAAGAAATGCATCTTCGAGAGTTTTCCTGGAAAAAAAACATTTGGTAAGGTTTGCAAAAACAAAATTTGATTTGTTACTCAATTTGACAGTAATGTACTTAGAATCCTGAGATAATGCGAAAAAAGCAATACAAATGTATTCCAACATAATTCCTAATCCAAACGTGCAAAATGTCTAAAAATGCCTGTGATATTGAATACATGTGAGTTTTACTAGATACAGTTGTTTTTCTATGGTTTGCAAATACAAAAATAAAGTTTTACTCAATATGACTGTATACTGTAACACTCAATATGACAGCTATTTAAACATAACTCCAACACCACACATGAAAAATGGCTAATAATGCCTGAAATAATGCATCTTTGGGAGTTTTACTCGAAACATATGCTTTTTTAAATCTTGCAAATGCAAAAAGTAGTTTTTTACTCAATATGACTATAATAGTCTTAGAATCCTGAGATAATGCGAAAAAAGCAATACAAATGTATTCAAACATAACTTCTAAACAACACATGCAAAATGGCTAATGATAGCTAGAGATATGTTTTTTTGTTAGTTGTACTAGAAAAATGATCTTTTGTAAGGTTTGCAAAGACACAAGTTAGTTTTTTTATTCAATATAACAGTTTAACTGTCATACTAAATATGAAAGGTTTATAATCATAACTCCAAAACCAAATATGAAATGTGTCTTAAAAAGCCTTTAATATTGAATTTATGTAAGTTTTAGCAGAATCAGGTATTTTGGAAGGAATCACAAATACAAATATTAGATTTTACTGGCCTCATATTGGTCACACTCAAAATGACAGTTTTTGAAGCATAACTCCAAAACTGCACATGCAAAGTGTCTAATAATGCCTGAAAAATTGCATCTTTGAGAGTTTTCCTGAAAAAAAAAACCATTTGGTAAGGTTTGCAAAAACAAAATTTGATTTGTTACTCAATTTGACAGTAATGTACTTAGAATCCTGAGATAATGCGAAAAAAGCAATAAAAATGTATTCCAACATAGTTTCTAAATCCAAACGTGCAAAATGTCTAAAAATGCCTGTGATATTGAATACATGTGAGTTTTACTAGATGCAGTTGTTTTTCTATGGTTTGCAAATACAAAAATGAGGTTTTACTCAATATGACTGTATACTGTAACACTCAATATGACAGTTATTTAAACATAACTCCTACACCACACATGAAAAATGGCTAATAATGCCTGAAAAAATGCATCTTTGGGAGTTTTACTCGAAATATATGCTTTTTTAAATCTTGCAAATGCAAAAAGTAGTTTTTTACTCAATGTGACTATAATAGTCTTACAATCCTGAGATAATGCGAAAAAAGCAATAAAAATGTATTCAAACATAACTTCTAAACAACACATGCAAAATGGCTAATAATGCCTAGAGATATGTTTGTTGGTTAGTTGTACTAGAAAAATGATATTTTGTAAGGTTTGCAAAGACACAATTTTGTTTTTTTATTCAATATAACAGTGTATCTGTCATACTAAATATGAAAGGTTTATAATCATAACTCCAAAACCAAATATGAAATGTGTCTTAAAAAGCCTTTAATATTGAATTTATTTAAGTTTTACCAAAATCAGGTATTTTGGAAAGAATCACAAATACAAATATTAGATTTTACTGGCCTCATATTGGTCACACTCAAAATGACAGTTTTTGAAACATAACTCCAAAAATAAAAATGCAAAATGTCTAATAATGCCTGAAGAAATGCATCTTCGAGAGTTTTACTGAAAAAAAGACATTTGGTAAGGTTTGCAAAAACAAAATTTGATTTGTTACTCAATTTGACAGTAATGTACTTAGAATCCTGAGATAATGCGAAAAAAGCAATAAAAATGTATTCCAACATAATTCCTAATCCAAACGTGCAAAATGTCTAAAAATGCCTGTGATATTGAATATTTTTGAGTTTTACTAGATACAGATGATTTTCTATGGTTTGTAAATACAAAAATGAGGTTTTACTCAATATGACTGTATACTGTAACACTCAAAATGACAGTTATTTAAACATAACTCCTACACCACACATGAAAAATGGCTAATAATGCCTGAAAAAATGCATCTTTGGGAGTTTTACTCGAAACATATGCTTTTTAAAATCTTGCAAATGCAAAAAGTTGTTTTTTACTCAATGTGACTATAATAGTCTTACAATCCTGAGATAATGAAAAAAACAATAAAAATGTATTCAAACATAACTTCTAAACAACACATATAAAATGGCTAATAATGCCTAGAGATATGTTTTTTTGTTAGTTGTACTAGAAAAATGATCTTTTGTAAGGTTTGCAAAGACACAAGTTAGTTTTTTTATTCAATATAACAGTGTAACTGTCATACTAAATTTGAAAGGTTTATAATCATAACTCCAAAACCAAATATGAAATATGTCTTAAAAGTCCTTTAATATTGAATTTATGTAAGTTTTAGCAGAATCAGGTATTTTGGAAAGAATCACAAATACAAATATTAGATTTTACTGGCCTCATATTGGTCACACTCAAAATGACAGTTTTTGAAACATAACTCCAAAAATACACATGCAAAATGTCTAATAATGCCTGAAGAAATGCATCTTCGAGAGTTTTCCTGGAAAAAAAACATTTGGTAAGGTTTGCAAAAACAAAATGTGATTTGTTACTCAATTTGACAGTAATGTACTTAGAATCCTGAGATAATGCGAAAAAAGCAATAAAAATGTATTCCAACATAAATCCTAATCCAAACGTGCAAAATGTCTAAAAATGCCTGTGATATTGAATACATGTGAGTTTTACTAGATACAGTTGTTTTTCTATGGTTTGCAAATACAAAAATAAAGTTTTACTCAATATGACTGTATACTGTAACACTCAATATGACAGCTATTTAAACATAACTCCAACACCACACCTGAAAAATGGCTAATAATGCCTGAAATAATGCATCTTTGGGAGTTTTACTCGAAACATATGCTTTTTTAAATCTTGCAAATGCAAAAAGTAGTTTTTTACTCAATATGACTATAATAGTCTTAGAATCCTGAGATAATGCGAAAAAAGCAATAAAAATGTATTCAAACATAACTTCTAAACAACACATGCAAAATGGCTAATAATAGCTAGAGACATATTTTTTTGTTAGTTGTACTAGAAAAATGATCTTTTGTAAGGTTTGCAAAGACACAAGTTAGTTTTTTTATTCAATATAACAGTGTAACTGTCATACTAAATATGAAAGGTTTATAATCATAACTCCAAAACCAAATATGAAATGTGTCTTAAAAAGCCTTTAATATTGAATTTATGTAAGTTTTAGCAAAATCAGGTATTTTGGAAAGAATCACAAATACAAATATTAGATTTTACTGGCCTCATATTGGTCACACTCAAAATGACAGTTTTTGAAACATAACTCCAAAAATACACATGCAAAATGTCTAATAATGCCCGAAGAAATGCATCTTTGAGAGTTTTCCTGAAAAAAAAAACATTTGGTAAGGTTTGCAAAAACAAAATTTGATTTGTTACTCAATTTGACAGTAATGTACTTAGAATCCTGAGATAATGCGAAAAAAGCAATAAAAATGTATTCCAACATAATTCCTAATCCAAACGTGCAAAATGTCTAAAAATGCCTGTGATATTGAATACATGTGAGTTTTACTAGATACAGATGATTTTCTATGGTTTGTAAATACAAAAATGAGGTTTTACTCAATATGACTGTATACTGTAACACTCAATATGACAGTTATTTAAACATAACTCCTACACCACACATGAAAAATGGCTAATAATGCCTGAAAAAATGCATCTTTGGGAGTTTTACTCGAAACATATGCTTTTTTAAATCTTGCAAATGCAAAAAGTAGTTTTTTACTCAATATGACTATAATAGTCTTACAATCCTGAGATAATGCGAAAAAAGCAATAAAAATGTATTCCAACATAAATCCTAATCCAAACGTGCAGAATGTCTAAAAATGCCTGTGATATTGAATACATGTGAGTTTTACTAGATACAGTTGTTTTTCTATGGTTTGCAAATACAAAAATAAAGTTTTACTCAATATGACTGTATACTGTAACACTCAATATGACAGCTATTTAAACATAACTCCAACACCACACATGAAAAATGGCTAATAATGCCTGAAATAATGCATCTTTGGGAGTTTTACTCGAAACATATGCTTTTTTTAAATCTTGCAAATGCAAAAAGTAGTTTTTTACTCAATATGACTATAATAGTCTTAGAATCCTGAGATAATGCGAAAAAAGCAATAAAAATGTATTCAAACATAACTTCTAAACAACACATGCAAAATGGCTAATAATAGCTAGAGATATGTTTTTTTGTTAGTTGTACTAGAAAAATGATCTTTTGTAAGGTTTGCAAAGACACAAGTTAGTTTTTTTATTCAATATAACAGTGTAACTGTCATACTAAATATGAAAGGTTTATAATCATAACTCCAAAACCAAATATGAAATGTGTCTTAAAAAGCCTTTAATATTGAATTTATGTAAGTTTTAGCAAAATCAGGTATTTTGGAAAGAATCACAAATACAAATATTAGATTTTACTGGCCTCATATTGGTCACACTCAAAATGACAGTTTTTGAAACATAACTCCAAAAATACACATGCAAAATGTCTAATAATGCCCGAAGAAATGCATCTTTGAGAGTTTTCCTGAAAAAAAAAACATTTGGTAAGGTTTGCAAAAACAAAATTTGATTTGTTACTCAATTTGACAGTAATGTACTTAGAATCCTGAGATAATGCGAAAAAAGCAATAAAAATGTATTCCAACATAATTCCTAATCCAAACGTGCAAAATGTCTAAAAATGCCTGTGATATTGAATACATGTGAGTTTTACTAGATACAGATGATTTTCTATGGTTTGTAAATACAAAAATGAGGTTTTACTCAATATGACTGTATACTGTAACACTCAATATGACAGTTATTTAAACATAACTCCTACACCACACATGAAAAATGGCTAATAATGCCTGAAAAAATGCATCTTTGGGAGTTTTACTCGAAACATATGCTTTTTTAAATCTTGCAAATGCAAAAAGTAGTTTTTTACTCAATATGACTATAATAGTCTTACAATCCTGAGATAATGCGAAAAAAGCAATAAAAATGTATTCAAACATAACTTCTAAACAACACATGCAAAATGGCTAATAATAGCTAGAGATATGTTTTTTTGTTAGTTGTACTAGAAAAATGATCTTTTGTAAGGTTTGCAAAGACACAAGTTAGTTTTTTTATTCAATATAACAGTGTAACTGTCATACTAAATATGAAAGGTTTATAATCATAACTCCAAAACCAAATATGAAATGTGTCTTAAAAAGCCTTTAATATTGAATTTATGTAAGTTTTACCAAAATCAGGTATTTTGGAAAGAATCACAAATACAAATATTAGATTTTACTGGCCTCATATTGGTCACACTCAAAATGACAGTTTTTGAAACATAACTCCAAAAATACACATGCAAAATGTCTAATGATGCCCGAAGAAATGCATCTTTGAGAGTGTTCCTGAAAAAAAAAACATTTGGTAAGGTTTGCAAAAACAAAATTTGATTTGTTACTCAATTTGACAGTAATGTACTTAGAATCCTGAGATAATGCGAAAAAAGCAATAAAAATGTATTCCAACATAATTCCTAATCCAAACGTGCAAAATGTCTAAAAATGCCTGTGATATTGAATACATGTGAGTTTTACTAGATACAGATGATTTTCTATGGTTTGTAAATACAAAAATGAGGTTTTACTCAATATGACTGTATACTGTAACACTCAATATGACAGTTATTTAAACATAACTCCTACACCACACATGAAAAATGGCTAATAATGCCTGAAATAATGCATCTTTGGGAGTTTTACTCGAAACATATGCTTTTTTAAATCTTGCAAATGCAAAAAGTAGTTTTTTACTCAATATGACTATAATAGTCTTACAATCCTGAGATAATGCGAAAAAAGCAATAAAAATGTATTCAAACATAACTTCTAAACAACACATGCAAAATGGCTAATAATAGCTAGAGATATGTTTTTTTGTTAGTTGTACTAGAAAAATGATCTTTTGTAAGGTTTGCAAAGACACAAGTTAGTTTTTTTATTCAATATAACAGTGTAACTGTCATACTAAATATGAAAGGTTTATAATCATAACTCCAAAACCAAATATGAAATGTGTCTTAAAAAGCCTTTAATATCGAATTTATTTAAGTTTTACCAAAATCAGGTATTTTGGAAAGAATCACAAATACAAATATTAGATTTTACTGGCCTCATATTGGTCACACTCAAAATGACAGTTTTTGAAACATAACTCCAAAAATACACATGCAAAATGTCTAATAATGCACGAAGAAATGCATCTTTGAGAGTTTTCCTGAAAAAAAAAAAACATTTGGTAAGGTTTGCAAAAACAAAATTTGACATGTTACTCAATTTGACAGTAATGTACTTAGAATCCTGAGATAATGCGAAAAAAGCAATAAAAATGTATTCCAACATAATTCCTAATCCAAACGTGCAAAATGTCTAAAAATGCCTGTGATATTGAATACATGTGAGTTTTACTAGATACAGATGATTTTCTATGGTTTGTAAATACAAAAATGAGGTTTTACTCAATATGACTGTATACTGTAACACTCAATATGACAGTTATTTAAACATAACTCCTACACCACACATGAAAAATGGCTAATAATGCCTGAAAAAATGCATCTTTGGGAGTTTTACTCGAAACATATGCTTTTTTAAATCTTGCAAATGCAAAAAGTAGTTTTTTACTCAATATGACTATAATAGTCTTACAATCCTGAGATAATGCGAAAAAAGCAATAAAAATGTATTCAAACATAACTTCTAAACAACACATGCAAAATGGCTAATAATAGCTTGAGATATGTTTTTTTGTTAGTTGTACTAGAAAAATGATCTTTTGTAAGGTTTGCAAAGACACAAGTTAGTTTTTTTATTCAATATAACAGTGTAACTGTCATACTAAATATGAAAGGTTTATAATCATAACTCCAAAACCAAATATGAAATGTGTCTTAAAAAGCCTTTAATATCGAATTTATTTAAGTTTTACCAAAATCAGGTATTTTGGAAAGAATCACAAATACAAATATTAGATTTTACTGGCCTCATATTGGTCACACTCAAAATGACAGTTTTTGAAACATAACTCCAAAAATACACATGCAAAATGTCTAATAATGCCCGAAGAAATGCATCTTTGAGAGTTTTCCTGAAAAAAAAAACATTTGGTAAGGTTTGCAAAAACAAAATTTGATTTGTTACTCAATTTGACAGTAATGTACTTAGAATCCTGAGATAATGCGAAAAAAGCAATAAAAATGTATTCCAACATAATTCCTAATCCAAACGTGCAAAATGTCTAAAAATGCCTGTGATATTGAATACATGTGAGTTTTACTAGATACAGATGATTTTCTATGGTTTGTAAATACAAAAATGAGGTTTTACTCAATATGACTGTATACTGTAACACTCAATATGACAGTTATTTAAACATAACTCCTACACCACACATGAAAAATGGCTAATAATGCCTGAAAAAATGCATCTTTGGGAGTTTTACTCGAAACATATGCTTTTTTAAATCTTGCAAATGCAAAAAGTAGTTTTTTACTCAATATGACTATAATAGTCTTACAATCCTGAGATAATGCGAAAAAAGCAATAAAAATGTATTCCAACATAAATCCTAATCCAAACGTGCAGAATGTCTAAAAATGCCTGTGATATTGAATACATGTGAGTTTTACTAGATACAGTTGTTTTTCTATGGTTTGCAAATACAAAAATAAAGTTTTACTCAATATGACTGTATACTGTAACACTCAATATGACAGCTATTTAAACATAACTCCAACACCACACATGAAAAATGGCTAATAATGCCTGAAATAATGCATCTTTGGGAGTTTTACTCGAAACATATGCTTTTTTTAAATCTTGCAAATGCAAAAAGTAGTTTTTTACTCAATATGACTATAATAGTCTTAGAATCCTGAGATAATGCGAAAAAAGCAATAAAAATGTATTCAAACATAACTTCTAAACAACACATGCAAAATGGCTAATAATAGCTAGAGATATGTTTTTTTGTTAGTTGTACTAGAAAAATGATCTTTTGTAAGGTTTGCAAAGACACAAGTTAGTTTTTTTATTCAATATAACAGTGTAACTGTCATACTAAATATGAAAGGTTTATAATCATAACTCCAAAACCAAATATGAAATGTGTCTTAAAAAGCCTTTAATATTGAATTTATGTAAGTTTTAGCAAAATCAGGTATTTTGGAAAGAATCACAAATACAAATATTAGATTTTACTGGCCTCATATTGGTCACACTCAAAATGACAGTTTTTGAAACATAACTCCAAAAATACACATGCAAAATGTCTAATAATGCCCGAAGAAATGCATCTTTGAGAGTTTTCCTGAAAAAAAAAACATTTGGTAAGGTTTGCAAAAACAAAATTTGATTTGTTACTCAATTTGACAGTAATGTACTTAGAATCCTGAGATAATGCGAAAAAAGCAATAAAAATGTATTCCAACATAATTCCTAATCCAAACGTGCAAAATGTCTAAAAATGCCTGTGATATTGAATACATGTGAGTTTTACTAGATACAGATGATTTTCTATGGTTTGTAAATACAAAAATGAGGTTTTACTCAATATGACTGTATACTGTAACACTCAATATGACAGTTATTTAAACAGAACTCCTACACCACACATGAAAAATGGCTAATAATGCCTGAAAAAAAGCATCTTTGGGAGTTTTACTCGAAACATATGCTTTTTTAAATCTTGCAAATGCAAAAAGTAGTTTTTTACTCAATATGACTATAATAGTCTTACAATCCTGAGATAATGCGAAAAAAGCAATAAAAATGTATTCAAACATAACTTCTAAACAACACATGCAAAATAGCTAATAATAGCTAGAGATAGGTTTTTTTGTTAGTTGTACTAGAAAAATGATCTTTTGTAAGGTTTGCAAAGACACAAGTTAGTTTTTTTATTCAATATAACAGTGTAACTGTCATACTAAATATGAAAGGTTTATAATCATAACCCCAAAACCAAATATGAAATGTGTCTTAAAAAGCCTTTAATATTGAATTTATGTAAGTTTTAGCAGAATCAGGTATTTTGGAAAGAATCACAAATACAAATATTAGATTTTACTGGCCTCATATTGGTCACACTCAAAATGACAGTTTTTGAAACATAACTCCAAAAATACACATGCAAAATGTCTAATAATGCCTGAAGAAATGCATCTTCGAGAGTTTTCCTGGAAAAAAAACATTTGGTAAGGTTTGCAAAAACAAAATTTGATTTGTTACTCAATTTGACAGTAATGTACTTAGAATCCTGAGATAATGCGAAAAAAGCAATACAAATGTATTCCAACATAATTCCTAATCCAAACGTGCAAAATGTCTAAAAATGCCTGTGATATTGAATACATGTGAGTTTTACTAGATACAGTTGTTTTTCTATGGTTTGCAAATACAAAAATAAAGTTTTACTCAATATGACTGTATACTGTAACACTCAATATGACAGCTATTTAAACATAACTCCAACACCACACATGAAAAATGGCTAATAATGCCTGAAATAATGCATCTTTGGGAGTTTTACTCGAAACATATGCTTTTTTAAATCTTGCAAATGCAAAAAGTAGTTTTTTACTCAATATGACTATAATAGTCTTAGAATCCTGAGATAATGCGAAAAAAGCAATACAAATGTATTCAAACATAACTTCTAAACAACACATGCAAAATGGCTAATAATAGCTAGAGATATGTTTTTTTGTTAGTTGTACTAGAAAAATGATCTTTTGTAAGGTTTGCAAAGACACAAGTTAGTTTTTTTATTCAATATAACAGTGTAACTGTCATACTAAATATGAAAGGTTTATAATCATAACCCCAAAACCAAATATGAAATGTGTCTTAAAAAGCCTTTAATATTGAATTTATGTAAGTTTTAGCAGAATCAGGTATTTTGGAAAGAATCACAAATACAAATATTAGATTTTACTGGCCTCATATTGGTCACACTCAAAATGACAGTTTTTGAAACATAACTCCAAAAATACACATGCAAAATGTCTAATAATGCCTGAAGAAATGCATCTTCGAGAGTTTTCCTGGAAAAAAAACATTTGGTAAGGTTTGCAAAAACAAAATTTGATTTGTTACTCAATTTGACAGTAATGTACTTAGAATCCTGAGATAATGCGAAAAAAGCAATACAAATGTATTCCAACATAATTCCTAATCCAAACGTGCAAAATGTCTAAAAATGCCTGTGATATTGAATACATGTGAGTTTTACTAGATACAGTTGTTTTTCTATGGTTTGCAAATACAAAAATAAAGTTTTACTCAATATGACTGTATACTGTAACACTCAATATGACAGCTATTTAAACATAACTCCAACACCACACATGAAAAATGGCTAATAATGCCTGAAATAATGCATCTTTGGGAGTTTTACTCGAAACATATGCTTTTTTAAATCTTGCAAATGCAAAAAGTAGTTTTTTACTCAATATGACTATAATAGTCTTAGAATCCTGAGATAATGCGAAAAAAGCAATACAAATGTATTCAAACATAACTTCTAAACAACACATGCAAAATGGCTAATGATAGCTAGAGATATGTTTTTTTGTTAGTTGTACTAGAAAAATGATCTTTTGTAAGGTTTGCAAAGACACAAGTTAGTTTTTTTATTCAATATAACAGTTTAACTGTCATACTAAATATGAAAGGTTTATAATCATAACTCCAAAACCAAATATGAAATGTGTCTTAAAAAGCCTTTAATATTGAATTTATGTAAGTTTTAGCAGAATCAGGTATTTTGGAAGGAATCACAAATACAAATATTAGATTTTACTGGCCTCATATTGGTCACACTCAAAATGACAGTTTTTGAAGCATAACTCCAAAACTGCACATGCAAAGTGTCTAATAATGCCTGAAAAATTGCATCTTTGAGAGTTTTCCTGAAAAAAAAAACCATTTGGTAAGGTTTGCAAAAACAAAATTTGATTTGTTACTCAATTTGACAGTAATGTACTTAGAATCCTGAGATAATGCGAAAAAAGCAATAAAAATGTATTCCAACATAGTTTCTAAATCCAAACGTGCAAAATGTCTAAAAATGCCTGTGATATTGAATACATGTGAGTTTTACTAGATGCAGTTGTTTTTCTATGGTTTGCAAATACAAAAATGAGGTTTTACTCAATATGACTGTATACTGTAACACTCAATATGACAGTTATTTAAACATAACTCCTACACCACACATGAAAAATGGCTAATAATGCCTGAAAAAATGCATCTTTGGGAGTTTTACTCGAAATATATGCTTTTTTAAATCTTGCAAATGCAAAAAGTAGTTTTTTACTCAATGTGACTATAATAGTCTTACAATCCTGAGATAATGCGAAAAAAGCAATAAAAATGTATTCAAACATAACTTCTAAACAACACATGCAAAATGGCTAATAATGCCTAGAGATATGTTTGTTGGTTAGTTGTACTAGAAAAATGATATTTTGTAAGGTTTGCAAAGACACAATTTTGTTTTTTTATTCAATATAACAGTGTATCTGTCATACTAAATATGAAAGGTTTATAATCATAACTCCAAAACCAAATATGAAATGTGTCTTAAAAAGCCTTTAATATTGAATTTATTTAAGTTTTACCAAAATCAGGTATTTTGGAAAGAATCACAAATACAAATATTAGATTTTACTGGCCTCATATTGGTCACACTCAAAATGACAGTTTTTGAAACATAACTCCAAAAATAAAAATGCAAAATGTCTAATAATGCCTGAAGAAATGCATCTTCGAGAGTTTTACTGAAAAAAAGACATTTGGTAAGGTTTGCAAAAACAAAATTTGATTTGTTACTCAATTTGACAGTAATGTACTTAGAATCCTGAGATAATGCGAAAAAAGCAATAAAAATGTATTCCAACATAATTCCTAATCCAAACGTGCAAAATGTCTAAAAATGCCTGTGATATTGAATATTTTTGAGTTTTACTAGATACAGATGATTTTCTATGGTTTGTAAATACAAAAATGAGGTTTTACTCAATATGACTGTATACTGTAACACTCAAAATGACAGTTATTTAAACATAACTCCTACACCACACATGAAAAATGGCTAATAATGCCTGAAAAAATGCATCTTTGGGAGTTTTACTCGAAACATATGCTTTTTAAAATCTTGCAAATGCAAAAAGTTGTTTTTTACTCAATGTGACTATAATAGTCTTACAATCCTGAGATAATGAAAAAAACAATAAAAATGTATTCAAACATAACTTCTAAACAACACATATAAAATGGCTAATAATGCCTAGAGATATGTTTTTTTGTTAGTTGTACTAGAAAAATGATCTTTTGTAAGGTTTGCAAAGACACAAGTTAGTTTTTTTATTCAATATAACAGTGTAACTGTCATACTAAATTTGAAAGGTTTATAATCATAACTCCAAAACCAAATATGAAATATGTCTTAAAAGTCCTTTAATATTGAATTTATGTAAGTTTTAGCAGAATCAGGTATTTTGGAAAGAATCACAAATACAAATATTAGATTTTACTGGCCTCATATTGGTCACACTCAAAATGACAGTTTTTGAAACATAACTCCAAAAATACACATGCAAAATGTCTAATAATGCCTGAAGAAATGCATCTTCGAGAGTTTTCCTGGAAAAAAAACATTTGGTAAGGTTTGCAAAAACAAAATGTGATTTGTTACTCAATTTGACAGTAATGTACTTAGAATCCTGAGATAATGCGAAAAAAGCAATAAAAATGTATTCCAACATAAATCCTAATCCAAACGTGCAAAATGTCTAAAAATGCCTGTGATATTGAATACATGTGAGTTTTACTAGATACAGTTGTTTTTCTATGGTTTGCAAATACAAAAATAAAGTTTTACTCAATATGACTGTATACTGTAACACTCAATATGACAGCTATTTAAACATAACTCCAACACCACACCTGAAAAATGGCTAATAATGCCTGAAATAATGCATCTTTGGGAGTTTTACTCGAAACATATGCTTTTTTAAATCTTGCAAATGCAAAAAGTAGTTTTTTACTCAATATGACTATAATAGTCTTAGAATCCTGAGATAATGCGAAAAAAGCAATAAAAATGTATTCAAACATAACTTCTAAACAACACATGCAAAATGGCTAATAATAGCTAGAGACATATTTTTTTGTTAGTTGTACTAGAAAAATGATCTTTTGTAAGGTTTGCAAAGACACAAGTTAGTTTTTTTATTCAATATAACAGTGTAACTGTCATACTAAATATGAAAGGTTTATAATCATAACTCCAAAACCAAATATGAAATGTGTCTTAAAAAGCCTTTAATATTGAATTTATGTAAGTTTTAGCAAAATCAGGTATTTTGGAAAGAATCACAAATACAAATATTAGATTTTACTGGCCTCATATTGGTCACACTCAAAATGACAGTTTTTGAAACATAACTCCAAAAATACACATGCAAAATGTCTAATAATGCCCGAAGAAATGCATCTTTGAGAGTTTTCCTGAAAAAAAAAACATTTGGTAAGGTTTGCAAAAACAAAATTTGATTTGTTACTCAATTTGACAGTAATGTACTTAGAATCCTGAGATAATGCGAAAAAAGCAATAAAAATGTATTCCAACATAATTCCTAATCCAAACGTGCAAAATGTCTAAAAATGCCTGTGATATTGAATACATGTGAGTTTTACTAGATACAGATGATTTTCTATGGTTTGTAAATACAAAAATGAGGTTTTACTCAATATGACTGTATACTGTAACACTCAATATGACAGTTATTTAAACATAACTCCTACACCACACATGAAAAATGGCTAATAATGCCTGAAAAAATGCATCTTTGGGAGTTTTACTCGAAACATATGCTTTTTTAAATCTTGCAAATGCAAAAAGTAGTTTTTTACTCAATATGACTATAATAGTCTTACAATCCTGAGATAATGCGAAAAAAGCAATAAAAATGTATTCCAACATAAATCCTAATCCAAACGTGCAGAATGTCTAAAAATGCCTGTGATATTGAATACATGTGAGTTTTACTAGATACAGTTGTTTTTCTATGGTTTGCAAATACAAAAATAAAGTTTTACTCAATATGACTGTATACTGTAACACTCAATATGACAGCTATTTAAACATAACTCCAACACCACACATGAAAAATGGCTAATAATGCCTGAAATAATGCATCTTTGGGAGTTTTACTCGAAACATATGCTTTTTTTAAATCTTGCAAATGCAAAAAGTAGTTTTTTACTCAATATGACTATAATAGTCTTAGAATCCTGAGATAATGCGAAAAAAGCAATAAAAATGTATTCAAACATAACTTCTAAACAACACATGCAAAATGGCTAATAATAGCTAGAGATATGTTTTTTTGTTAGTTGTACTAGAAAAATGATCTTTTGTAAGGTTTGCAAAGACACAAGTTAGTTTTTTTATTCAATATAACAGTGTAACTGTCATACTAAATATGAAAGGTTTATAATCATAACTCCAAAACCAAATATGAAATGTGTCTTAAAAAGCCTTTAATATTGAATTTATGTAAGTTTTAGCAAAATCAGGTATTTTGGAAAGAATCACAAATACAAATATTAGATTTTACTGGCCTCATATTGGTCACACTCAAAATGACAGTTTTTGAAACATAACTCCAAAAATACACATGCAAAATGTCTAATAATGCCCGAAGAAATGCATCTTTGAGAGTTTTCCTGAAAAAAAAAACATTTGGTAAGGTTTGCAAAAACAAAATTTGATTTGTTACTCAATTTGACAGTAATGTACTTAGAATCCTGAGATAATGCGAAAAAAGCAATAAAAATGTATTCCAACATAATTCCTAATCCAAACGTGCAAAATGTCTAAAAATGCCTGTGATATTGAATACATGTGAGTTTTACTAGATACAGATGATTTTCTATGGTTTGTAAATACAAAAATGAGGTTTTACTCAATATGACTGTATACTGTAACACTCAATATGACAGTTATTTAAACATAACTCCTACACCACACATGAAAAATGGCTAATAATGCCTGAAAAAATGCATCTTTGGGAGTTTTACTCGAAACATATGCTTTTTTAAATCTTGCAAATGCAAAAAGTAGTTTTTTACTCAATATGACTATAATAGTCTTACAATCCTGAGATAATGCGAAAAAAGCAATAAAAATGTATTCAAACATAACTTCTAAACAACACATGCAAAATGGCTAATAATAGCTAGAGATATGTTTTTTTGTTAGTTGTACTAGAAAAATGATCTTTTGTAAGGTTTGCAAAGACACAAGTTAGTTTTTTTATTCAATATAACAGTGTAACTGTCATACTAAATATGAAAGGTTTATAATCATAACTCCAAAACCAAATATGAAATGTGTCTTAAAAAGCCTTTAATATTGAATTTATGTAAGTTTTACCAAAATCAGGTATTTTGGAAAGAATCACAAATACAAATATTAGATTTTACTGGCCTCATATTGGTCACACTCAAAATGACAGTTTTTGAAACATAACTCCAAAAATACACATGCAAAATGTCTAATGATGCCCGAAGAAATGCATCTTTGAGAGTGTTCCTGAAAAAAAAAACATTTGGTAAGGTTTGCAAAAACAAAATTTGATTTGTTACTCAATTTGACAGTAATGTACTTAGAATCCTGAGATAATGCGAAAAAAGCAATAAAAATGTATTCCAACATAATTCCTAATCCAAACGTGCAAAATGTCTAAAAATGCCTGTGATATTGAATACATGTGAGTTTTACTAGATACAGATGATTTTCTATGGTTTGTAAATACAAAAATGAGGTTTTACTCAATATGACTGTATACTGTAACACTCAATATGACAGTTATTTAAACATAACTCCTACACCACACATGAAAAATGGCTAATAATGCCTGAAATAATGCATCTTTGGGAGTTTTACTCGAAACATATGCTTTTTTAAATCTTGCAAATGCAAAAAGTAGTTTTTTACTCAATATGACTATAATAGTCTTACAATCCTGAGATAATGCGAAAAAAGCAATAAAAATGTATTCAAACATAACTTCTAAACAACACATGCAAAATGGCTAATAATAGCTAGAGATATGTTTTTTTGTTAGTTGTACTAGAAAAATGATCTTTTGTAAGGTTTGCAAAGACACAAGTTAGTTTTTTTATTCAATATAACAGTGTAACTGTCATACTAAATATGAAAGGTTTATAATCATAACTCCAAAACCAAATATGAAATGTGTCTTAAAAAGCCTTTAATATCGAATTTATTTAAGTTTTACCAAAATCAGGTATTTTGGAAAGAATCACAAATACAAATATTAGATTTTACTGGCCTCATATTGGTCACACTCAAAATGACAGTTTTTGAAACATAACTCCAAAAATACACATGCAAAATGTCTAATAATGCACGAAGAAATGCATCTTTGAGAGTTTTCCTGAAAAAAAAAAAACATTTGGTAAGGTTTGCAAAAACAAAATTTGACATGTTACTCAATTTGACAGTAATGTACTTAGAATCCTGAGATAATGCGAAAAAAGCAATAAAAATGTATTCCAACATAATTCCTAATCCAAACGTGCAAAATGTCTAAAAATGCCTGTGATATTGAATACATGTGAGTTTTACTAGATACAGATGATTTTCTATGGTTTGTAAATACAAAAATGAGGTTTTACTCAATATGACTGTATACTGTAACACTCAATATGACAGTTATTTAAACATAACTCCTACACCACACATGAAAAATGGCTAATAATGCCTGAAAAAATGCATCTTTGGGAGTTTTACTCGAAACATATGCTTTTTTAAATCTTGCAAATGCAAAAAGTAGTTTTTTACTCAATATGACTATAATAGTCTTACAATCCTGAGATAATGCGAAAAAAGCAATAAAAATGTATTCAAACATAACTTCTAAACAACACATGCAAAATGGCTAATAATAGCTTGAGATATGTTTTTTTGTTAGTTGTACTAGAAAAATGATCTTTTGTAAGGTTTGCAAAGACACAAGTTAGTTTTTTTATTCAATATAACAGTGTAACTGTCATACTAAATATGAAAGGTTTATAATCATAACTCCAAAACCAAATATGAAATGTGTCTTAAAAAGCCTTTAATATCGAATTTATTTAAGTTTTACCAAAATCAGGTATTTTGGAAAGAATCACAAATACAAATATTAGATTTTACTGGCCTCATATTGGTCACACTCAAAATGACAGTTTTTGAAACATAACTCCAAAAATACACATGCAAAATGTCTAATAATGCCCGAAGAAATGCATCTTTGAGAGTTTTCCTGAAAAAAAAAACATTTGGTAAGGTTTGCAAAAACAAAATTTGATTTGTTACTCAATTTGACAGTAATGTACTTAGAATCCTGAGATAATGCGAAAAAAGCAATAAAAATGTATTCCAACATAATTCCTAATCCAAACGTGCAAAATGTCTAAAAATGCCTGTGATATTGAATACATGTGAGTTTTACTAGATACAGATGATTTTCTATGGTTTGTAAATACAAAAATGAGGTTTTACTCAATATGACTGTATACTGTAACACTCAATATGACAGTTATTTAAACATAACTCCTACACCACACATGAAAAATGGCTAATAATGCCTGAAAAAATGCATCTTTGGGAGTTTTACTCGAAACATATGCTTTTTTAAATCTTGCAAATGCAAAAAGTAGTTTTTTACTCAATATGACTATAATAGTCTTACAATCCTGAGATAATGCGAAAAAAGCAATAAAAATGTATTCCAACATAAATCCTAATCCAAACGTGCAGAATGTCTAAAAATGCCTGTGATATTGAATACATGTGAGTTTTACTAGATACAGTTGTTTTTCTATGGTTTGCAAATACAAAAATAAAGTTTTACTCAATATGACTGTATACTGTAACACTCAATATGACAGCTATTTAAACATAACTCCAACACCACACATGAAAAATGGCTAATAATGCCTGAAATAATGCATCTTTGGGAGTTTTACTCGAAACATATGCTTTTTTTAAATCTTGCAAATGCAAAAAGTAGTTTTTTACTCAATATGACTATAATAGTCTTAGAATCCTGAGATAATGCGAAAAAAGCAATAAAAATGTATTCAAACATAACTTCTAAACAACACATGCAAAATGGCTAATAATAGCTAGAGATATGTTTTTTTGTTAGTTGTACTAGAAAAATGATCTTTTGTAAGGTTTGCAAAGACACAAGTTAGTTTTTTTATTCAATATAACAGTGTAACTGTCATACTAAATATGAAAGGTTTATAATCATAACTCCAAAACCAAATATGAAATGTGTCTTAAAAAGCCTTTAATATTGAATTTATGTAAGTTTTAGCAAAATCAGGTATTTTGGAAAGAATCACAAATACAAATATTAGATTTTACTGGCCTCATATTGGTCACACTCAAAATGACAGTTTTTGAAACATAACTCCAAAAATACACATGCAAAATGTCTAATAATGCCCGAAGAAATGCATCTTTGAGAGTTTTCCTGAAAAAAAAAACATTTGGTAAGGTTTGCAAAAACAAAATTTGATTTGTTACTCAATTTGACAGTAATGTACTTAGAATCCTGAGATAATGCGAAAAAAGCAATAAAAATGTATTCCAACATAATTCCTAATCCAAACGTGCAAAATGTCTAAAAATGCCTGTGATATTGAATACATGTGAGTTTTACTAGATACAGATGATTTTCTATGGTTTGTAAATACAAAAATGAGGTTTTACTCAATATGACTGTATACTGTAACACTCAATATGACAGTTATTTAAACATAACTCCTACACCACACATGAAAAATGGCTAATAATGCCTGAAAAAATGCATCTTTGGGAGTTTTACTCGAAACATATGCTTTTTTAAATCTTGCAAATGCAAAAAGTAGTTTTTTACTCAATATGACTATAATAGTCTTACAATCCTGAGATAATGCGAAAAAAGCAATAAAAATGTATTCAAACATAACTTCTAAACAACACATGCAAAATGGCTAATAATAGCTAGAGATATGTTTTTTTGTTAGTTGTACTAGAAAAATGATCTTTTGTAAGGTTTGCAAAGACACAAGTTAGTTTTTTTATTCAATATAACAGTGTAACTGTCATACTAAATATGAAAGGTTTATAATCATAACTCCAAAACCAAATATGAAATGTGTCTTAAAAAGCCTTTAATATTGAATTTATGTAAGTTTTACCAAAATCAGGTATTTTGGAAAGAATCACAAATACAAATATTAGATTTTACTGGCCTCATATTGGTCACACTCAAAATGACAGTTTTTGAAACATAACTCCAAAAATACACATGCAAAATGTCTAATGATGCCCGAAGAAATGCATCTTTGAGAGTGTTCCTGAAAAAAAAAACATTTGGTAAGGTTTGCAAAAACAAAATTTGATTTGTTACTCAATTTGACAGTAATGTACTTAGAATCCTGAGATAATGCGAAAAAAGCAATAAAAATGTATTCCAACATAATTCCTAATCCAAACGTGCAAAATGTCTAAAAATGCCTGTGATATTGAATACATGTGAGTTTTACTAGATACAGATGATTTTCTATGGTTTGTAAATACAAAAATGAGGTTTTACTCAATATGACTGTATACTGTAACACTCAATATGACAGTTATTTAAACATAACTCCTACACCACACATGAAAAATGGCTAATAATGCCTGAAATAATGCATCTTTGGGAGTTTTACTCGAAACATATGCTTTTTTAAATCTTGCAAATGCAAAAAGTAGTTTTTTACTCAATATGACTATAATAGTCTTACAATCCTGAGATAATGCGAAAAAAGCAATAAAAATGTATTCAAACATAACTTCTAAACAACACATGCAAAATGGCTAATAATAGCTAGAGATATGTTTTTTTGTTAGTTGTACTAGAAAAATGATCTTTTGTAAGGTTTGCAAAGACACAAGTTAGTTTTTTTATTCAATATAACAGTGTAACTGTCATACTAAATATGAAAGGTTTATAATCATAACTCCAAAACCAAATATGAAATGTGTCTTAAAAAGCCTTTAATATCGAATTTATTTAAGTTTTACCAAAATCAGGTATTTTGGAAAGAATCACAAATACAAATATTAGATTTTACTGGCCTCATATTGGTCACACTCAAAATGACAGTTTTTGAAACATAACTCCAAAAATACACATGCAAAATGTCTAATAATGCACGAAGAAATGCATCTTTGAGAGTTTTCCTGAAAAAAAAAAAACATTTGGTAAGGTTTGCAAAAACAAAATTTGACATGTTACTCAATTTGACAGTAATGTACTTAGAATCCTGAGATAATGCGAAAAAAGCAATAAAAATGTATTCCAACATAATTCCTAATCCAAACGTGCAAAATGTCTAAAAATGCCTGTGATATTGAATACATGTGAGTTTTACTAGATACAGATGATTTTCTATGGTTTGTAAATACAAAAATGAGGTTTTACTCAATATGACTGTATACTGTAACACTCAATATGACAGTTATTTAAACATAACTCCTACACCACACATGAAAAATGGCTAATAATGCCTGAAAAAATGCATCTTTGGGAGTTTTACTCGAAACATATGCTTTTTTAAATCTTGCAAATGCAAAAAGTAGTTTTTTACTCAATATGACTATAATAGTCTTACAATCCTGAGATAATGCGAAAAAAGCAATAAAAATGTATTCAAACATAACTTCTAAACAACACATGCAAAATGGCTAATAATAGCTTGAGATATGTTTTTTTGTTAGTTGTACTAGAAAAATGATCTTTTGTAAGGTTTGCAAAGACACAAGTTAGTTTTTTTATTCAATATAACAGTGTAACTGTCATACTAAATATGAAAGGTTTATAATCATAACTCCAAAACCAAATATGAAATGTGTCTTAAAAAGCCTTTAATATCGAATTTATTTAAGTTTTACCAAAATCAGGTATTTTGGAAAGAATCACAAATACAAATATTAGATTTTACTGGCCTCATATTGGTCACACTCAAAATGACAGTTTTTGAAACATAACTCCAAAAATACACATGCAAAATGTCTAATAATGCCCGAAGAAATGCATCTTTGAGAGTTTTCCTGAAAAAAAAAACATTTGGTAAGGTTTGCAAAAACAAAATTTGATTTGTTACTCAATTTGACAGTAATGTACTTAGAATCCTGAGATAATGCGAAAAAAGCAATACAAATGTATTCCAACATAATTCCTAATCCAAACGTGCAAAATGTCTAAAAATGCCTGTGATATTGAATACATGTGAGTTTTACTAGATACAGATGATTTTCTATGGTTTGTAAATACAAAAATGAGGTTTTACTCAATATGACTGTATACTGTAACACTCAATATGACAGTTATTTAAACATAACTCCTACACCACACATGAAAAATGGCTAATAATGCCTGAAAAAATGCATCTTTGGGAGTTTTACTCGAAACATATGCTTTTTTAAATCTTGCAAATGCAAAAAGTAGTTTTTTACTCAATATGACTATAATAGTCTTACAATCCTGAGATAATGCGAAAAAAGCAATAAAAATGTATTCAAACATAACTTCTAAACAACACATGCAAAATGGCTAATAATGCCTAGAGATATGTTTGTTGGTTAGTTGTACTAGAAAAATGATATTTTGTAAGGTTTGCAAAGACACAATTTTGTTTTTTTATTCAATATAACAGTGTATCTGTCATACTAAATATGAAAGGTTTATAATCATAACTCCAAAACCAAATATGAAATGTGTCTTAAAAAGCCTTTAATATTGAATTTATTTAAGTTTTACCAAAATCAGGTATTTTGGAAAGAATCACAAATACAAATATTAGATTTTACTGGCCTCATATTGGTCACACTCAAAATGACAGTTTTTGAAACATAACTCCAAAAATAAAAATGCAAAATGTCTAATAATGCCTGAAGAAATGCATCTTCGAGAGTTTTACTGAAAAAAAGACATTTGGTAAGGTTTGCAAAAACAAAATTTGATTTGTTACTCAATTTGACAGTAATGTACTTAGAATCCTGAGATAATGCGAAAAAAGCAATAAAAATGTATTCCAACATAATTCCTAATCCAAACGTGCAAAATGTCTAAAAATGCCTGTGATATTGAATATTTTTGAGTTTTACTAGATACAGATGATTTTCTATGGTTTGTAAATACAAAAATGAGGTTTTACTCAATATGACTGTATACTGTAACACTCAAAATGACAGTTATTTAAACATAACTCCTACACCACACATGAAAAATGGCTAATAATGCCTGAAAAAATGCATCTTTGGGAGTTTTACTCGAAACATATGCTTTTTAAAATCTTGCAAATGCAAAAAGTTGTTTTTTACTCAATGTGACTATAATAGTCTTACAATCCTGAGATAATGAAAAAAACAATAAAAATGTATTCAAACATAACTTCTAAACAACACATATAAAATGGCTAATAATGCCTAGAGATATGTTTTTTTGTTAGTTGTACTAGAAAAATGATCTTTTGTAAGGTTTGCAAAGACACAAGTTAGTTTTTTTATTCAATATAACAGTGTAACTGTCATACTAAATTTGAAAGGTTTATAATCATAACTCCAAAACCAAATATGAAATATGTCTTAAAAGTCCTTTAATATTGAATTTATGTAAGTTTTAGCAGAATCAGGTATTTTGGAAAGAATCACAAATACAAATATTAGATTTTACTGGCCTCATATTGGTCACACTCAAAATGACAGTTTTTGAAACATAACTCCAAAAATACACATGCAAAATGTCTAATAATGCCTGAAGAAATGCATCTTCGAGAGTTTTCCTGGAAAAAAAACATTTGGTAAGGTTTGCAAAAACAAAATGTGATTTGTTACTCAATTTGACAGTAATGTACTTAGAATCCTGAGATAATGCGAAAAAAGCAATAAAAATGTATTCCAACATAATTCTAAATCCAAACGTGCAAAATGTCTAAAAATGCCTGTGATATTGAATACATGTGAGTTTTACTAGATACAGTTGTTTTTCTATGGTTTGCAAATACAAAAATAATGTTTTACTCAATATGACTGTATACTGTAACACTCAATATGACAGCTATTTAAACATAACTCCTACACCACACATGAAAAATGGCTAATAATGCCTGAAAAAATGCATCTTTGGGAGTTTTACTCGAAACATATGCTTTTTTAAATCTTGCAAATGCAAAAAGTAGTTTTTTACTCAATATGACTATAATAGTCTTACAATCCTGAGATAATGCGAAAAAAGCAATAAAAATGTATTCCAACATAAATCCTAATCCAAACGTGCAGAATGTCTAAAAATGCCTGTGATATTGAATACATGTGAGTTTTACTAGATACAGTTGTTTTTCTATGGTTTGCAAATACAAAAATAAAGTTTTACTCAATATGACTGTATACTGTAACACTCAATATGACAGCTATTTAAACATAACTCCAACACCACACATGAAAAATGGCTAATAATGCCTGAAATAATGCATCTTTGGGAGTTTTACTCGAAACATATGCTTTTTTTAAATCTTGCAAATGCAAAAAGTAGTTTTTTACTCAATATGACTATAATAGTCTTAGAATCCTGAGATAATGCGAAAAAAGCAATAAAAATGTATTCAAACATAACTTCTAAACAACACATGCAAAATGGCTAATAATAGCTAGAGATATGTTTTTTTGTTAGTTGTACTAGAAAAATGATCTTTTGTAAGGTTTGCAAAGACACAAGTTAGTTTTTTTATTCAATATAACAGTGTAACTGTCATACTAAATATGAAAGGTTTATAATCATAACTCCAAAACCAAATATGAAATGTGTCTTAAAAAGCCTTTAATATTGAATTTATGTAAGTTTTAGCAAAATCAGGTATTTTGGAAAGAATCACAAATACAAATATTAGATTTTACTGGCCTCATATTGGTCACACTCAAAATGACAGTTTTTGAAACATAACTCCAAAAATACACATGCAAAATGTCTAATAATGCCCGAAGAAATGCATCTTTGAGAGTTTTCCTGAAAAAAAAAACATTTGGTAAGGTTTGCAAAAACAAAATTTGATTTGTTACTCAATTTGACAGTAATGTACTTAGAATCCTGAGATAATGCGAAAAAAGCAATAAAAATGTATTCCAACATAATTCCTAATCCAAACGTGCACAATGTCTAAAAATGCCTGTGATATTGAATACATGTGAGTTTTACTAGATACAGATGATTTTCTATGGTTTGTAAATACAAAAATGAGGTTTTACTCAATATGACTGTATACTGTAACACTCAATATGACAGTTATTTAAACATAACTCCTACACCACACATGAAAAATGGCTAATAATGCCTGAAAAAATGCATCTTTGGGAGTTTTACTCGAAACATATGCTTTTTTAAATCTTGCAAATGCAAAAAGTAGTTTTTTACTCAATATGACTATAATAGTCTTACAATCCTGAGATAATGCGAAAAAAGCAATAAAAATGTATTCAAACATAACTTCTAAACAACACATGCAAAATGGCTAATAATAGCTAGAGATATGTTTTTTTGTTAGTTGTACTAGAAAAATGATCTTTTGTAAGGTTTGCAAAGACACAAGTTAGTTTTTTTATTCAATATAACAGTGTAACTGTCATACTAAATATGAAAGGTTTATAATCATAACTCCAAAACCAAATATGAAATGTGTCTTAAAAAGCCTTTAATATTGAATTTATGTAAGTTTTACCAAAATCAGGTATTTTGGAAAGAATCACAAATACAAATATTAGATTTTACTGGCCTCATATTGGTCACACTCAAAATGACAGTTTTTGAAACATAACTCCAAAAATACACATGCAAAATGTCTAATAATGCCCGAAGAAATGCATCTTTGAGAGTTTTCCTGAAAAAAAAAACATTTGGTAAGGTTTGCAAAAACAAAATTTGATTTGTTACTCAATTTGACAGTAATGTACTTAGAATCCTGAGATAATGCGAAAAAAGCAATAAAAATGTATTCCAACATAATTCCTAATCCAAACGTGCAAAATGTCTAAAAATGCCTGTGATATTGAATACATGTGAGTTTTACTAGATACAGATGATTTTCTATGGTTTGTAAATACAAAAATGAGGTTTTACTCAATATGACTGTATACTGTAACACTCAATATGACAGTTATTTAAACATAACTCCTACACCACACATGAAAAATGGCTAATAATGCCTGAAAAAATGCATCTTTGGGAGTTTTACTCGAAACATATGCTTTTTTAAATCTTGCAAATGCAAAAAGTAGTTTTTTACTCAATATGACTATAATAGTCTTACAATCCTGAGATAATGCGAAAAAAGCAATAAAAATGTATTCAAACATAACTTCTAAACAACACATGCAAAATGGCTAATAATAGCTAGAGATATGTTTTTTTGTTAGTTGTACTAGAAAAATGATCTTTTGTAAGGTTTGCAAAGACACAAGTTAGTTTTTTTATTCAATATAACAGTGTAACTGTCATACTAAATATGAAAGGTTTATAATCATAACTCCAAAACCAAATATGAAATGTGTCTTAAAAAGCCTTTAATATCGAATTTATTTAAGTTTTACCAAAATCAGGTATTTTGGAAAGAATCACAAATACAAATATTAGATTTTACTGGCCTCATATTGGTCACACTCAAAATGACAGTTTTTGAAACATAACTCCAAAAATACACATGCAAAATGTCTAATAATGCACGAAGAAATGCATCTTTGAGAGTTTTCCTGAAAAAAAAAAAACATTTGGTAAGGTTTGCAAAAACAAAATTTGACATGTTACTCAATTTGACAGTAATGTACTTAGAATCCTGAGATAATGCGAAAAAAGCAATAAAAATGTATTCCAACATAATTCCTAATCCAAACGTGCAAAATGTCTAAAAATGCCTGTGATATTGAATACATGTGAGTTTTACTAGATACAGATGATTTTCTATGGTTTGTAAATACAAAAATGAGGTTTTACTCAATATGACTGTATACTGTAACACTCAATATGACAGTTATTTAAACATAACTCCTACACCACACATGAAAAATGGCTAATAATGCCTGAAAAAATGCATCTTTGGGAGTTTTACTCGAAACATATGCTTTTTTAAATCTTGCAAATGCAAAAAGTAGTTTTTTACTCAATATGACTATAATAGTCTTACAATCCTGAGATAATGCGAAAAAAGCAATAAAAATGTATTCAAACATAACTTCTAAACAACACATGCAAAATGGCTAATAATAGCTTGAGATATGTTTTTTTGTTAGTTGTACTAGAAAAATGATCTTTTGTAAGGTTTGCAAAGACACAAGTTAGTTTTTTTATTCAATATAACAGTGTAACTGTCATACTAAATATGAAAGGTTTATAATCATAACTCCAAAACCAAATATGAAATGTGTCTTAAAAAGCCTTTAATATCGAATTTATTTAAGTTTTACCAAAATCAGGTATTTTGGAAAGAATCACAAATACAAATATTAGATTTTACTGGCCTCATATTGGTCACACTCAAAATGACAGTTTTTGAAACATAACTCCAAAAATACACATGCAAAATGTCTAATAATGCCCGAAGAAATGCATCTTTGAGAGTTTTCCTGAAAAAAAAAACATTTGGTAAGGTTTGCAAAAACAAAATTTGATTTGTTACTCAATTTGACAGTAATGTACTTAGAATCCTGAGATAATGCGAAAAAAGCAATAAAAATGTATTCCAACATAATTCCTAATCCAAACGTGCAAAATGTCTAAAAATGCCTGTGATATTGAATACATGTGAGTTTTACTAGATACAGATGATTTTCTATGGTTTGTAAATACAAAAATGAGGTTTTACTCAATATGACTGTATACTGTAACACTCAATATGACAGTTATTTAAACATAACTCCTACACCACACATGAAAAATGGCTAATAATGCCTGAAAAAATGCATCTTTGGGAGTTTTACTCGAAACATATGCTTTTTTAAATCTTGCAAATGCAAAAAGTAGTTTTTTACTCAATATGACTATAATAGTCTTACAATCCTGAGATAATGCGAAAAAAGCAATAAAAATGTATTCAAACATAACTTCTAAACAACACATGCAAAATGGCTAATAATGCCTAGAGATATGTTTGTTGGTTAGTTGTACTAGAAAAATGATATTTTGTAAGGTTTGCAAAGACACAATTTTGTTTTTTTATTCAATATAACAGTGTATCTGTCATACTAAATATGAAAGGTTTATAATCATAACTCCAAAACCAAATATGAAATGTGTCTTAAAAAGCCTTTAATATTGAATTTATTTAAGTTTTACCAAAATCAGGTATTTTGGAAAGAATCACAAATACAAATATTAGATTTTACTGGCCTCATATTGGTCACACTCAAAATGACAGTTTTTGAAACATAACTCCAAAAATAAAAATGCAAAATGTCTAATAATGCCTGAAGAAATGCATCTTCGAGAGTTTTACTGAAAAAAAGACATTTGGTAAGGTTTGCAAAAACAAAATTTGATTTGTTACTCAATTTGACAGTAATGTACTTAGAATCCTGAGATAATGCGAAAAAAGCAATAAAAATGTATTCCAACATAATTCCTAATCCAAACGTGCAAAATGTCTAAAAATGCCTGTGATATTGAATATTTTTGAGTTTTACTAGATACAGATGATTTTCTATGGTTTGTAAATACAAAAATGAGGTTTTACTCAATATGACTGTATCTGTAACACTCAAAATGACAGTTATTTAAACATAACTCCTACACCACACATGAAAAATGGCTAATAATGCCTGAAAAAATGCATCTTTGGGAGTTTTACTCGAAACATATGCTTTTTAAAATCTTGCAAATGCAAAAAGTTGTTTTTTACTCAATGTGACTATAATAGTCTTACAATCCTGAGATAATGAAAAAAACAATAAAAATGTATTCAAACATAACTTCTAAACAACACATATAAAATGGCTAATAATGCCTAGAGATATGTTTTTTTGTTAGTTGTACTAGAAAAATGATCTTTTGTAAGGTTTGCAAAGACACAAGTTAGTTTTTTTATTCAATATAACAGTGTAACTGTCATACTAAATTTGAAAGGTTTATAATCATAACTCCAAAACCAAATATGAAATATGTCTTAAAAGTCCTTTAATATTGAATTTATGTAAGTTTTAGCAGAATCAGGTATTTTGGAAAGAATCACAAATACAAATATTAGATTTTACTGGCCTCATATTGGTCACACTCAAAATGACAGTTTTTGAAACATAACTCCAAAAATACACATGCAAAATGTCTAATAATGCCTGAAGAAATGCATCTTCGAGAGTTTTCCTGGAAAAAAAACATTTGGTAAGGTTTGCAAAAACAAAATGTGATTTGTTACTCAATTTGACAGTAATGTACTTAGAATCCTGAGATAATGCGAAAAAAGCAATAAAAATGTATTCCAACATAATTCCTAATCCAAACGTGCAAAATGTCTAAAAATGCCTGTGATATTGAATACATGTGAGTTTTACTAGATACAGTTGTTTTTCTATGGTTTGCAAATACAAAAATAAAGTTTTACTCAATATGACTGTATACTGTAACACTCAATATGACAGCTATTTAAACATAACTCCAACACCACACATGAAAAATGGCTAATAATGCCTGAAAAAATGCATCTTTGGGAGTTTTACTCGAAACATATGCTTTTTTAAATCTTGCAAATGCAAAAAGTAGTTTTTTACTCAATATGACTATAATAGTCTTACAATCCTGAGATAATGCGAAAAAAGCAATAAAAATGTATTCAAACATAACTTCTAAACAACACATGCAAAATGGCTAATAATGCCTAGAGATATGTTTGTTGGTTAGTTGTACTAGAAAAATGATATTTTGTAAGGTTTGCAAAGACACAATTTTGTTTTTTTATTCAATATAACAGTGTATCTGTCATACTAAATATGAAAGGTTTATAATCATAACTCCAAAACCAAATATGAAATGTGTCTTAAAAAGCCTTTAATATTGAATTTATTTAAGTTTTACCAAAATCAGGTATTTTGGAAAGAATCACAAATACAAATATTAGATTTTACTGGCCTCATATTGGTCACACTCAAAATGACAGTTTTTGAAACATAACTCCAAAAATAAAAATGCAAAATGTCTAATAATGCCTGAAGAAATGCATCTTCGAGAGTTTTACTGAAAAAAAGACATTTGGTAAGGTTTGCAAAAACAAAATTTGATTTGTTACTCAATTTGACAGTAATGTACTTAGAATCCTGAGATAATGCGAAAAAAGCAATAAAAATGTATTCCAACATAATTCCTAATCCAAACGTGCAAAATGTCTAAAAATGCCTGTGATATTGAATATTTTTGAGTTTTACTAGATACAGATGATTTTCTATGGTTTGTAAATACAAAAATGAGGTTTTACTCAATATGACTGTATACTGTAACACTCAAAATGACAGTTATTTAAACATAACTCCTACACCACACATGAAAAATGGCTAATAATGCCTGAAAAAATGCATCTTTGGGAGTTTTACTCGAAACATATGCTTTTTAAAATCTTGCAAATGCAAAAAGTTGTTTTTTACTCAATGTGACTATAATAGTCTTACAATCCTGAGATAATGAAAAAAACAATAAAAATGTATTCAAACATAACTTCTAAACAACACATATAAAATGGCTAATAATGCCTAGAGATATGTTTTTTTGTTAGTTGTACTAGAAAAATGATCTTTTGTAAGGTTTGCAAAGACACAAGTTAGTTTTTTTATTCAATATAACAGTGTAACTGTCATACTAAATTTGAAAGGTTTATAATCATAACTCCAAAACCAAATATGAAATATGTCTTAAAAGTCCTTTAATATTGAATTTATGTAAGTTTTAGCAGAATCAGGTATTTTGGAAAGAATCACAAATACAAATATTAGATTTTACTGGCCTCATATTGGTCACACTCAAAATGACAGTTTTTGAAACATAACTCCAAAAATACACATGCAAAATGTCTAATAATGCCTGAAGAAATGCATCTTCGAGAGTTTTCCTGGAAAAAAAACATTTGGTAAGGTTTGCAAAAACAAAATGTGATTTGTTACTCAATTTGACAGTAATGTACTTAGAATCCTGAGATAATGCGAAAAAAGCAATAAAAATGTATTCCAACATAAATCCTAATCCAAACGTGCAAAATGTCTAAAAATGCCTGTGATATTGAATACATGTGAGTTTTACTAGATACAGATGATTTTCTATGGTTTGCAAATACAAAAATAAAGTTTTACTCAATATGACTGTATACTGTAACACTCAATATGACAGCTATTTAAACATAACTCCAACACCACACATGAAAAATGGCTAATAATGCCTGAAATAATGCATCTTTGGGAGTTTTACTCGAAACATATGCTTTTTTAAATCTTGCAAATGCAAAAAGTAGTTTTTTACTCAATATGACTATAATAGTCTTAGAATCCTGAGATAATGCGAAAAAAGCAATAAAAATGTATTCAAACATAACTTCTAAACAACACATGCAAAATGGCTAATAATAGCTAGAGACATATTTTTTTGTTAGTTGTACTAGAAAAATGATCTTTTGTAAGGTTTGTAAAGACACAAGTTAGTTTTTTTATTAAATATAACAGTGTAACTGTCATACTAAATATGAAAGGTTTATAATCATAACTCCAAAACCAAATATGAAATGTGTCTTAAAAAGCCTTTAATATTGAATTTATGTAAGTTTTAGCAAAATCAGGTATTTTGGAAAGAATCACAAATACAAATATTAGATTTTACTGGCCTCATATTGGTCACACTCAAAATGACAGTTTTTGAAACATAACTCCAAAAATACACATGCAAAATGTCTAATAATGCCCGAAGAAATGCATCTTTGAGAGTTTTCCTGAAAAAAAAAACATTTGGTAAGGTTTGCAAAAACAAAATTTGATTTGTTACTCAATTTGACAGTAATGTACTTAGAATCCTGAGATAATGCGAAAAAAGCAATAAAAATGTATTCCAACATAATTCCTAATCCAAACGTGCAAAATGTCTAAAAATGCCTGTGATATTGAATACATGTGAGTTTTACTAGATACAGATGATTTTCTATGGTTTGTAAATACAAAAATGAGGTTTTACTCAATATGACTGTATACTGTAACACTCAATATGACAGTTATTTAAACATAACTCCTACACCACACATGAAAAATGGCTAATAATGCCTGAAAAAATGCATCTTTGGGAGTTTTACTCGAAACATATGCTTTTTTAAATCTTGCAAATGCAAAAAGTAGTTTTTTACTCAATATGACTATAATAGTCTTACAATCCTGAGATAATGCGAAAAAAGCAATAAAAATGTATTCCAACATAAATCCTAATCCAAACGTGCAGAATGTCTAAAAATGCCTGTGATATTGAATACATGTGAGTTTTACTAGATACAGTTGTTTTTCTATGGTTTGCAAATACAAAAATAAAGTTTTACTCAATATGACTGTATACTGTAACACTCAATATGACAGCTATTTAAACATAACTCCAACACCACACATGAAAAATGGCTAATAATGCCTGAAATAATGCATCTTTGGGAGTTTTACTCGAAACATATGCTTTTTTTAAATCTTGCAAATGCAAAAAGTAGTTTTTTACTCAATATGACTATAATAGTCTTAGAATCCTGAGATAATGCGAAAAAAGCAATAAAAATGTATTCAAACATAACTTCTAAACAACACATGCAAAATGGCTAATAATAGCTAGAGATATGTTTTTTTGTTAGTTGTACTAGAAAAATGATCTTTTGTAAGGTTTGCAAAGACACAAGTTAGTTTTTTTATTCAATATAACAGTGTAACTGTCATACTAAATATGAAAGGTTTATAATCATAACTCCAAAACCAAATATGAAATGTGTCTTAAAAAGCCTTTAATATTGAATTTATGTAAGTTTTAGCAAAATCAGGTATTTTGGAAAGAATCACAAATACAAATATTAGATTTTACTGGCCTCATATTGGTCACACTCAAAATGACAGTTTTTGAAACATAACTCCAAAAATACACATGCAAAATGTCTAATAATGCCCGAAGAAATGCATCTTTGAGAGTTTTCCTGAAAAAAAAAACATTTGGTAAGGTTTGCAAAAACAAAATTTGATTTGTTACTCAATTTGACAGTAATGTACTTAGAATCCTGAGATAATGCGAAAAAAGCAATAAAAATGTATTCCAACATAATTCCTAATCCAAACGTGCAAAATGTCTAAAAATGCCTGTGATATTGAATACATGTGAGTTTTACTAGATACAGATGATTTTCTATGGTTTGTAAATACAAAAATGAGGTTTTACTCAATATGACTGTATACTGTAACACTCAATATGACAGTTATTTAAACATAACTCCTACACCACACATGAAAAATGGCTAATAATGCCTGAAAAAATGCATCTTTGGGAGTTTTACTCGAAACATATGCTTTTTTAAATCTTGCAAATGCAAAAAGTAGTTTTTTACTCAATATGACTATAATAGTCTTACAATCCTGAGATAATGCGAAAAAAGCAATAAAAATGTATTCAAACATAACTTCTAAACAACACATGCAAAATGGCTAATAATGCCTAGAGATATGTTTGTTGGTTAGTTGTACTAGAAAAATGATATTTTGTAAGGTTTGCAAAGACACAATTTTGTTTTTTTATTCAATATAACAGTGTATCTGTCATACTAAATATGAAAGGTTTATAATCATAACTCCAAAACCAAATATGAAATGTGTCTTAAAAAGCCTTTAATATTGAATTTATTTAAGTTTTACCAAAATCAGGTATTTTGGAAAGAATCACAAATACAAATATTAGATTTTACTGGCCTCATATTGGTCACACTCAAAATGACAGTTTTTGAAACATAACTCCAAAAATAAAAATGCAAAATGTCTAATAATGCCTGAAGAAATGCATCTTCGAGAGTTTTACTGAAAAAAAGACATTTGGTAAGGTTTGCAAAAACAAAATTTGATTTGTTACTCAATTTGACAGTAATGTACTTAGAATCCTGAGATAATGCGAAAAAAGCAATAAAAATGTATTCCAACATAATTCCTAATCCAAACGTGCAAAATGTCTAAAAATGCCTGTGATATTGAATATTTTTGAGTTTTACTAGATACAGATGATTTTCTATGGTTTGTAAATACAAAAATGAGGTTTTACTCAATATGACTGTATACTGTAACACTCAAAATGACAGTTATTTAAACATAACTCCTACACCACACATGAAAAATGGCTAATAATGCCTGAAAAAATGCATCTTTGGGAGTTTTACTCGAAACATATGCTTTTTAAAATCTTGCAAATGCAAAAAGTTGTTTTTTACTCAATGTGACTATAATAGTCTTACAATCCTGAGATAATGAAAAAAACAATAAAAATGTATTCAAACATAACTTCTAAACAACACATATAAAATGGCTAATAATGCCTAGAGATATGTTTTTTTGTTAGTTGTACTAGAAAAATGATCTTTTGTAAGGTTTGCAAAGACACAAGTTAGTTTTTTTATTCAATATAACAGTGTAACTGTCATACTAAATTTGAAAGGTTTATAATCATAACTCCAAAACCAAATATGAAATATGTCTTAAAAGTCCTTTAATATTGAATTTATGTAAGTTTTAGCAGAATCAGGTATTTTGGAAAGAATCACAAATACAAATATTAGATTTTACTGGCCTCATATTGGTCACACTCAAAATGACAGTTTTTGAAACATAACTCCAAAAATACACATGCAAAATGTCTAATAATGCCTGAAGAAATGCATCTTCGAGAGTTTTCCTGGAAAAAAAACATTTGGTAAGGTTTGCAAAAACAAAATGTGATTTGTTACTCAATTTGACAGTAATGTACTTAGAATCCTGAGATAATGCGAAAAAAGCAATAAAAATGTATTCCAACATAAATCCTAATCCAAACGTGCAAAATGTCTAAAAATGCCTGTGATATTGAATACATGTGAGTTTTACTAGATACAGTTGTTTTTCTATGGTTTGCAAATACAAAAATAAAGTTTTACTCAATATGACTGTATACTGTAACACTCAATATGACAGCTATTTAAACATAACTCCAACACCACACATGAAAAATGGCTAATAATGCCTGAAATAATGCATCTTTGGGAGTTTTACTCGAAACATATGCTTTTTTAAATCTTGCAAATGCAAAAAGTAGTTTTTTACTCAATATGACTATAATAGTCTTAGAATCCTGAGATAATGCGAAAAAAGCAATAAAAATGTATTCAAACATAACTTCTAAACAACACATGCAAAATGGCTAATAATAGCTAGAGACATATTTTTTTGTTAGTTGTACTAGAAAAATGATCTTTTGTAAGGTTTGCAAAGACACAAGTTAGTTTTTTTATTCAATATAACAGTGTAACTGTCATACTAAATATGAAAGGTTTATAATCATAACTCCAAAACCAAATATGAAATGTGTCTTAAAAAGCCTTTAATATTGAATTTATGTAAGTTTTAGCAAAATCAGGTATTTTGGAAAGAATCACAAATACAAATATTAGATTTTACTGGCCTCATATTGGTCACACTCAAAATGACAGTTTTTGAAACATAACTCCAAAAATACACATGCAAAATGTCTAATAATGCCCAAAGAAATGCATCTTTGAGAGTTTTCCTGAAAAAAAAAACATTTGGTAAGGTTTGCAAAAACAAAATTTGATTTGTTACTCAATTTGACAGTAATGTACTTAGAATCCTGAGATAATGCGAAAAAAGCAATAAAAATGTATTCCAACATAATTCCTAATCAAACGTGCAAAATGTCTAAAAATGCCTGTGATATTGAATACATGTGAGTTTTACTAGATACAGATGATTTTCTATGGTTTGTAAATACAAAAATGAGGTTTTACTCAATATGACTGTATACTGTAACACTCAATATGACAGTTATTTAAACATAACTCCTACACCACACATGAAAAATGGCTAATAATGCCTGAAAAAATGCATCTTTGGGAGTTTTACTCGAAACATATGCTTTTTTAAATCTTGCAAATGCAAAAAGTAGTTTTTTACTCAATATGACTATAATAGTCTTACAATCCTGAGATAATGCGAAAAAAGCAATAAAAATGTATTCCAACATAAATCCTAATCCAAACCTGCAGAATGTCTAAAAATGCCTGTGATATTGAATACATGTGAGTTTTACTAGATACAGTTGTTTTTCTATGGTTTGCAAATACAAAAATAAAGTTTTACTCAATATGACTGTATACTGTAACACTCAATATGACAGCTATTTAAACATAACTCCAACACCACACATGAAAAATGGCTAATAATGCCTGAAATAATGCATCTTTGGGAGTTTTACTCGAAACATATGCTTTTTTTAAATCTTGCAAATGCAAAAAGTAGTTTTTTACTCAATATGACTATAATAGTCTTAGAATCCTGAGATAATGCGAAAAAAGCAATAAAAATGTATTCAAACATAACTTCTAAACAACACATGCAAAATGGCTAATAATAGCTAGAGATATGTTTTTTTGTTAGTTGTACTAGAAAAATGATCTTTTGTAAGGTTTGCAAAGACACAAGTTAGTTTTTTTATTCAATATAACAGTGTAACTGTCATACTAAATATGAAAGGTTTATAATCATAACTCCAAAACCAAATATGAAATGTGTCTTAAAAAGCCTTTAATATTGAATTTATGTAAGTTTTAGCAAAATCAGGTATTTTGGAAAGAATCACAAATACAAATATTAGATTTTACTGGCCTCATATTGGTCACACTCAAAATGACAGTTTTTGAAACATAACTCCAAAAATACACATGCAAAATGTCTAATAATGCCCGAAGAAATGCATCTTTGAGAGTTTTCCTGAAAAAAAAAACATTTGGTAAGGTTTGCAAAAACAAAATTTGATTTGTTACTCAATTTGACAGTAATGTACTTAGAATCCTGAGATAATGCGAAAAAAGCAATAAAAATGTATTCCAACATAATTCCTAATCCAAACGTGCAAAATGTCTAAAAATGCCTGTGATATTGAATACATGTGAGTTTTACTAGATACAGATGATTTTCTATGGTTTGTAAATACAAAAATGAGGTTTTACTCAATATGACTGTATACTGTAACACTCAATATGACAGTTATTTAAACATAACTCCTACACCACACATGAAAAATGGCTAATAATGCCTGAAAAAATGCATCTTTGGGAGTTTTACTCGAAACATATGCTTTTTTAAATCTTGCAAATGCAAAAAGTAGTTTTTTACTCAATATGACTATAATAGTCTTACAATCCTGAGATAATGCGAAAAAAGCAATAAAAATGTATTCAAACATAACTTCTAAACAACACATGCAAAATGGCTAATAATAGCTAGAGATATGTTTTTTTGTTAGTTGTACTAGAAAAATGATCTTTTGTAAGGTTTGCAAAGACACAAGTTAGTTTTTTTATTCAATATAACAGTGTAACTGTCATACTAAATATGAAAGGTTTATAATCATAACTCCAAAACCAAATATGAAATGTGTCTTAAAAAGCCTTTAATATTGAATTTATGTAAGTTTTACCAAAATCAGGTATTTTGGAAAGAATCACAAATACAAATATTAGATTTTACTGGCCTCATATTGGTCACACTCAAAATGACAGTTTTTGAAACATAACTCCAAAAATACACATGCAAAATGTCTAATAATGCCCGAAGAAATGCATCTTTGAGAGTTTTCCTGAAAAAAAAAACATTTGGTAAGGTTTGCAAAAACAAAATTTGATTTGTTACTCAATTTGACAGTAATGTACTTAGAATCCTGAGATAATGCGAAAAAAGCAATAAAAATGTATTCCAACATAATTCCTAATCCAAACGTGCAAAATGTCTAAAAATGCCTGTGATATTGAATACATGTGAGTTTTACTAGATACAGATGATTTTCTATGGTTTGTAAATACAAAAATGAGGTTTTACTCAATATGACTGTATACTGTAACACTCAATATGACAGTTATTTAAACATAACTCCTACACCACACATGAAAAATGGCTAATAATGCCTGAAAAAATGCATCTTTGGGAGTTTTACTCGAAACATATGCTTTTTTAAATCTTGCAAATGCAAAAAGTAGTTTTTTACTCAATATGACTATAATAGTCTTACAATCCTGAGATAATGCGAAAAAAGCAATAAAAATGTATTCAAACATAACTTCTAAACAACACATGCAAAATGGCTAATAATAGCTAGAGATATGTTTTTTTGTTAGTTGTACTAGAAAAATGATCTTTTGTAAGGTTTGCAAAGACACAAGTTAGTTTTTTTATTCAATATAACAGTGTAACTGTCATACTAAATATGAAAGGTTTATAATCATAACTCCAAAACCAAATATGAAATGTGTCTTAAAAAGCCTTTAATATTGAATTTATGTAAGTTTTACCAAAATCAGGTATTTTGGAAAGAATCACAAATACAAATATTAGATTTTACTGGCCTCATATTGGTCACACTCAAAATGACAGTTTTTGAAACATAACTCCAAAAATACACATGCAAAATGTCTAAAAATGCCCGAAGAAATGCATCTTTGAGAGTTTTCCTGAAAAAAAAAACATTTGGTAAGGTTTGCAAAAACAAAATTTGATTTGTTACTCAATTTGACAGTAATGTACTTAGAATCCTGAGATAATGCGAAAAAAGCAATAAAAATGTATTCCAACATAATTCCTAATCCAAACGTGCAAAATGTCTAAAAATGCCTGTGATATTGAATACATGTGAGTTTTACTAGATACAGATGATTTTCTATGGTTTGTAAATACAAAAATGAGGTTTTACTCAATATGACTGTATACTGTAACACTCAATATGACAGTTATTTAAACATAACTCCTACACCACACATGAAAAATGGCTAATAATGCCTGAAAAAATGCATCTTTGGGAGTTTTACTCGAAACATATGCTTTTTTAAATCTTGCAAATGCAAAAAGTAGTTTTTTGCTCAATATGACTATAGTAGTCTTACAATCCTGAGATAATGCGAAAAAAGCAATAAAAATGTATTCAAACATAACTTCTAAACAACACATGCAAAATGGCTAATAATAGCTAGAGATATGTTTTTTTGTTAGTTGTACTAGAAAAATGATCTTTTGTAAGGTTTGCAAAGACACAAGTTAGTTTTTTTATTCAATATAACAGTGTAACTGTCATACTAAATATGAAAGGTTTATAATCATAACTCCAAAACCAAATATGAAATGTGTCTTAAAAAGCCTTTAATATCGAATTTATTTAAGTTTTACCAAAATCAGGTATTTTGGAAAGAATCACAAATACAAATATTAGATTTTACTGGCCTCATATTGGTCACACTCAAAATGACAGTTTTTGAAACATAACTCCAAAAATACACATGCAAAATGTCTAATAATGCACGAAGAAATGCATCTTTGAGAGTTTTCCTGAAAAAAAAAAAACATTTGGTAAGGTTTGCAAAAACAAAATTTGACATGTTACTCAATTTGACAGTAATGTACTTAGAATCCTGAGATAATGCGAAAAAAGCAATAAAAATGTATTCCAACATAATTCCTAATCCAAACGTGAAAAAAGTCTAAAAATGCCTGTGATATTGAATACATGTGAGTTTTACTAGATACAGATGATTTTCTATGGTTTGTAAATACAAAAATGAGGTTTTACTCAATATGACTGTATACTGTAACACTCAATATGACAGTTATTTAAACATAACTCCTACACCACACATGAAAAATGGCTAATAATGCCTGAAAAAATGCATCTTTGGGAGTTTTACTCGAAACATATGCTTTTTTAAATCTTGCAAATGCAAAAAGTAGTTTTTTACTCAATATGACTATAATAGTCTTACAATCCTGAGATAATGCGAAAAAAGCAATAAAAATGTATTCAAACATAACTTCTAAACAACACATGCAAAATGGCTAATAATAGCTAGAGATATGTTTTTTTGTTAGTTGTACTAGAAAAATGATCTTTTGTAAGGTTTGCAAAGACACAAGTTAGTTTTTTTATTCAATATAACAGTGTAACTGTCATACTAAATATGAAAGGTTTATAATCATAACTCCAAAACCAAATATGAAATGTGTCTTAAAAAGCCTTTAATATCGAATTTATTTAAGTTTTACCAAAATCAGGTATTTTGGAAAGAATCACAAATACAAATATTAGATTTTACTGGCCTCATATTGGTCACACTCAAAATGACAGTTTTTGAAACATAACTCCAAAAATACACATGCAAAATGTCTAATAATGCACGAAGAAATGCATCTTTGAGAGTTTTCCTGAAAAAAAAAAAACATTTGGTAAGGTTTGCAAAAACAAAATTTGACATGTTACTCAATTTGACAGTAATGTACTTAGAATCCTGAGATAATGCGAAAAAAGCAATAAAAATGTATTCCAACATAATTCCTAATCCAAACGTGAAAAAAGTCTAAAAATGCCTGTGATATTGAATACATGTGAATTTTACTAGATGCAGTTGTTTTTCTATGGTTTGCAAAAACAAAAATGAGGTTTTACTCAATATGACTGTATACTGTAACACTCAATATGACAGTTATTTAAACATAACTCCTACACCACACATGAAAAATGGCTAATAATGCCTGAAAAAATGCATCTTTGGGATTTTTACTCGAAATATATGCTTTATTAAATCTTGCAAATGCAAAAAGTAGTTTTTTACTCAATGTGACTATAATAGTCTTACAATCCTGAGATAATGCGAAAAAAGCAATAAAAATGTATTCAAACATAACTTCTAAACAACACATGCAAAATGGCTAATAATGCCTAGAGATATGTTTGTTGGTTAGTTGTACTAGAAAAATGATCTTTTGTAAGGTTTGCAAAGACACAAGTTAGTTTTTTTATTCAATATAACAGTGTAACTGTCATACTAAATATGAAAGGTTTATAATCATAACTCCAAAACCAAATATGAAATATGTCTTAAAAAGCCTTTAATATTGAATTTATGTAAGTTTTAGCAGAATCAGGTATTTTGGAAAGAATCACAAATACAAATATTAGATTTTACTGGCCTCATATTGGTCACACTCAAAATGACAGTTTTTGAAACATAACTCCAAAAATACACATGCAAAATATCTAATAATGCCTGAAGAAATGCATCTTCGAGAGTTTTCCTGGAAAAAAAACATTTGGTAAGGTTTGCAAAAACAAAATGTGATTTGTTACTCAATTTGACAGTAATATACTTAGAATCCTGAGATAATGCGAAAAAAGCAATAAAAATGTATTCCAACATAAATCCTAATCCAAACGTGCAAAATGTCTAAAAATGCCTGTGATATTGAATACATGTGAGTTTTACTAGATACAGTTGTTTTTCTATGGTTTGCAAATACAAAAAAAAAGTTTTACTCAATATGACTGTTTACTGTAACACTCAATATGACAGCTATTTAAACATAACTCCAACACCACACATGAAAAATGGCTAATAATGCCTGAAATAATGCATCTTTGGGAGTTTTACTCGAAACATATGCTTTTTTTAAATCTTGCAAATGCAAAAAGTAGTTTTTTACTCAATATGACTATAATAGTCTTAGAATCCTGAGATAATGCGAAAAAAGCAATAAAAATGTATTCAAACATAACTTCTAAACAACACATGCAAAATGGCTAATAATAGCTAGAGATATGTTTTTTTGTTAGTTGTACTAGAAAAATGATCTTTTGTAAGGTTTGCAAAGACACAAGTTAGTTTTTTTATTCAATATAACAGTGTAACTGTCATACTAAATATGAAAGGTTTATAATCATAACTCCAAAACCAAATATGAAATGTGTCTTAAAAAGCCTTTAATATTGAATTTATGTAAGTTTTAGCAAAATCAGGTATTTTGGAAAGAATCACAAATACAAATATTAGATTTTACTGGCCTCATATTGGTCACACTCAAAATGACAGTTTTTGAAACATAACTCCAAAAATACACATGCAAAATGTCTAATAATGCCCGAAGAAATGCATCTTCGAGAGTTTTCCTGAAAAAAAACATTTGGTAAGGTTTGCAAAAATAAAATTTGATTTGTTACTCAATTTGACAGTAATGTACTTAGAATCCTGAGATAATGCGAAAAAAGCAATAAAAATGTATTCCAACATAATTCCTAATCCAAACGTGCAAAATGTCTAAAAATGCCTGTGATATTGAATACATGTGAGTTTTACTAGATACAGATGATTTTCTATGGTTTGTAAATACAAAAATGAGGTTTTACTCAATATGACTGTATACTGTAACACTCAATATGACAGTTATTTAAACATAACTCCTACACCACACATGAAAAATGGCTAATAATGCCTGAAAAAATGCATCTTTGGGAGTTTTACTCGAAACATATGCCCCTTTTTAAATCTTGCAAATGCAAAAAGTAGTTTTTTACTCAATATGACTATAATAGTCTTACAATCCTGAGATAATGCGAAAAAAGCAATAAAAATGTATTCAAACATAACTTCTAAACAACACATGCAAAATGGCTAATAATAGCTAGAGATATGTTTTTTTGTTAGTTGTACTAGAAAAATGATCTTTTGTAAGGTTTGCAAAGACACAAGTTAGTTTTTTTATTCAATATAACAGTGTAACTGTCATACTAAATATGAAAGGTTTATAATCATAACTCCAAAACCAAATATGAAATGTGTCTTAAAAAGCCTTTAATATTGAATTTATGTAAGTTTTACCAAAATCAGGTATTTTGGAAAGAATCACAAATACAAATATTAGATTTTACTGGCCTCATATTGGTCACACTCAAAATGACAGTTTTTGAAACATAACTCCAAAAATACACATGCAAAATGTCTAATAATGCCCTAAGAAATGCATCTTTGAGAGTTTTCCTGAAAAAAAAAAAACATTTGGTAAGGTTTGCAAAAACAAAATTTGATTTGTTACTCAATTTGACAGTAATGTACTTAGAATCCTGAGATAATGCGAAAAAAGCAATAAAAATGTATTCCAACATAATTCCTAATCCAAACGTGAAAAAAGTCTAAAAATGCCTGTGATATTGAATACATGTGAATTTTACTAGATGCAGTTGTTTTTCTATGGTTTGCAAATACAAAAATGAGGTTTTACTCAATATGACTGTATACTGTAACACTCAATATGACAGTTATTTAAACATAACTCCTACACCACACATGAAAAATGGCTAATAATGCCTGAAAAAATGCATCTTTGGGATTTTTACTCGAAATATATGCTTTTTTAAATCTTGCAAATGCAAAAAGTAGTTTTTTACTCAATGTGACTATAATAGTCTTACAATCCTGAGATAATGCGAAAAAAGCAATAAAAATGTATTCAAACATAACTTCTAAACAACACATGCAAAATGGCTAATAATGCCTAGAGATATGTTTGTTGGTTAGTTGTACTAGAAAAATGATCTTTTGTAAGGTTTGCAAAGACACAAGTTAGTTTTTTTATTCAATATAACAGTGTAACTGTCATATTAAATATGAAAGGTTTATAATCATAACTCCAAAACCAAATATGAAATATGTCTTAAAAAGCCTTTAATATTGAATTTATGTAAGTTTTAGCAGAATCAGGTATTTTGGAAAGAATCACAAATACAAATATTACATTTTACTGGCCTCATATTGGTCACACTCAAAATGACAGTTTTTGAAACATAACTCCAAAAATACACATGCAAAATATCTAATAATGCCTGAAGAAATGCATCTTCGAGAGTTTTCCTGGAAAAAAAACATTTGGTAAGGTTTGCAAAAACAAAATTTGATTTGTTACTCAATTTGACAGTAATGTACTTAGAATCCTGAGATAATGCGAAAAAAGCAATAAAAATGTATTCCAACATAAATCCTAATCCAAACGTGCAAAATGTCTAAAAATGCCTGTGATATTGAATACATGTGAGTTTTACTAGATACAGTTGTTTTTCTATGGTTTGCAAATACAAAAAAAAAGTTTTACTCAATATGACTGTATACTGTAACACTCAATATGACAGCTATTTAAACATAACTCCAACACCACACATGAAAAATGGCTAATAATGCCTGAAATAATGCATCTTTGGGAGTTTTACTCGAAACATATGCTTTTTTTAAATCTTGCAAATGCAAAAAGTAGTTTTTTACTCAATATGACTATAATAGTCTTAGAATCCTGAGATAATGCGAAAAAAGCAATAAAAATGTATTCAAACATAACTTCTAAACAACACATGCAAAATGGCTAATAATAGCTAGAGATATGTTTTTTTGTTAGTTGTACTAGAAAAATGATCTTTTGTAAGGTTTGCAAAGACACAAGTTAGTTTTTTTATTCAATATAACAGTGTAACTGTCATACTAAATATGAAAGGTTTATAATCATAACTCCAAAACCAAATATGAAATGTGTCTTAAAAAGCCTTTAATATTGAATTTATGTAAGTTTTACCAAAATCAGGTATTTTGGAAAGAATCACAAATACAAATATTAGATTTTACTGGCCTCATATTGGTCACACTCAAAATGACAGTTTTTGAAACATAACTCCAAAAATACACATGCAAAATGTCTAATAATGCCCGAAGAAATGCATCTTCGAGAGTTTTCCTGAAAAAAAACATTTGGTAAGGTTTGCAAAAATAAAATTTGATTTGTTACTCAATTTGACAGTAATGTACTTAGAATCCTGAGATAATGCGAAAAAAGCAATAAAAATGTATTCCAACATAATTCCTAATCCAAACGTGCAAAATGTCTAAAAATGCCTGTGATATTGAATACATGTGAGTTTTACTAGATACAGATGATTTTCTATGGTTTGTAAATACAAAAATGAGGTTTTACTCAATATGACTGTATACTGTAACACTCAATATGACAGTTATTTAAACATAACTCCTACACCACACATGAAAAATGGCTAATAATGCCTGAAAAAATGCATCTTTGGGAGTTTTACTCGAAACATATGCTTTTTTAAATCTTGCAAATGCAAAAAGTAGTTTTTTACTCAATATGACTATAATAGTCTTACAATCCTGAGATAATGCGAAAAAAGCAATAAAAATGTATTCAAACATAACTTCTAAACAACACATGCAAAATGGCTAATAATAGCTAGAGATATGTTTTTTTGTTAGTTGTACTAGAAAAATGATCTTTTGTAAGGTTTGCAAAGACACAAGTTAGTTTTTTTATTCAATATAACAGTGTAACTGTCATACTAAATATGAAAGGTTTATAATCATAACTCCAAAACCAAATATGAAATGTGTCTTAAAAAGCCTTTAATATTGAATTTATGTAAGTTTTACCAAAATCAGGTATTTTGGAAAGAATCACAAATACAAATATTAGATTTTACTGGCCTCATATTGGTCACACTCAAAATGACAGTTTTTGAAACATAACTCCAAAAATACACATGCAAAATGTCTAATAATGCCCTAAGAAATGCATCTTTGAGAGTTTTCCTGAAAAAAAAAAAACATTTGGTAAGGTTTGCAAAAACAAAATTTGATTTGTTACTCAATTTGACAGTAATGTACTTAGAATCCTGAGATAATGCGAAAAAAGCAATAAAAATGTATTCCAACATAATTCCTAATCCAAACGTGAAAAAAGTCTAAAAATGCCTGTGATATTGAATACATGTGAGTTTTACTAGATACAGTTGTTTTTCTATGGTTTGCAAATACAAAAATGAGGTTTTACTCAATATGACTGTATACTGTAACACTCAATATGACAGTTATTTAAACATAACTCCTACACCACACATGAAAAATGGCTAATAATGCCTGAAATAATGCATCTTTGGGAGTTTTACTCGAAACATATGCTTTTTTAAATCTTGCAAATGCCAAAAGTAGTTTTTTACTCAATATGACTATAATAGTCTGAAAATCCTGAGATAATGCGAAAAAAGCAATAAAAATTTATTCAAACATAACTTCTAAACAACACTTGCAAAATGGCTAATAATAGCCAGAGATATGTTTTTTTGTTAGTTGTACTAGAAAAATGATCTTTTGTAAGGTTTGCAAAGACACAAGTTAGTTTTTTTTATTCAATATAACAGTGTAACTGTCAAAATAAATATGAAAGGTTTATAATCATTAACTCCAAAACCGAATATGAAATTTGTCTTAAAACGCCTTTAATATTGAATTTATGTAAGTTTTACCAAAATCAGGTATTTTGGAAAGAATCACAAATACAAATATTAGATTTTACTGGCCTCATATTGGTCACACTCAAAATGACAGTTTTTGAAACATAACTCCAAAAATACACATGCAAAATGTCTAATAATGCCTGATAAAATGCATCTTCGAGAGTTTTCCTGAAAAAAAACATTTGGTAAGGTTTGCAAAAACAAAATTTGATTTGTTACTCAATTTGACAGTAATGTACTTAGAATCCTGAGATAATGCGAAAAAAGCAATACAAATGTATTCCAACATAATTCCTAATCCAAACGTGCAAAAAGTCTAAAAATGCCTGTGATATTGAATACATGTGAGTTTTACTAGATGCAGTTGTTTTTCTATGGTTTGCAAATACAAAAATGAGGTTTTACTCAATATGACTGTATACTGTAACACTCAATATGACAGTTATTTAAACATAACTCCTACACCACACATGAAAAATGGCTAATAATGCCTGAAATAATGCATCTTTGGGAGTTTTACTCGAAACATATGCTTTTTTAAATCTTGCAAATGCCAAAAGTAGTTTTTTACTCAATATGACTATAATAGTCTTAGAATCCTGAGATAATGCGAATAAAGCAATACAAATTTATTCAAACATAACTTCTAAACAACACTTGCAAAATGGCTAATAATAGCCATAGATATGTTTTTTTGTTAGTTGTACTAAAAAAATGATCTTTTGTAAGGTTTGCAAAGACACAAGTTAGTTTTTTTATTCAATATAACAGTGTAACTGTCATACTAAATATGAAAGGTTTATAATCATAACTCCAAAACCAAATATGAAATGTGTCTTAAAAAGCCTTTAATATTGAATTTATGTAAGTTTTAGCAAAATCAGGTATTTTGGAAAGAATCACAAATACAAATATTAGATTTTACTGGCCTCATATTGGTCACACTCAAAATGACAGTTTTTGAAACATAACTCCAAAAATACACATGCAAAATGTCTAATAATGCCCGAAGAAATGCATCTTTGAGAGTTTTCCTGAAAAAAAAAACATTTGGTAAGGTTTGCAAAAACAAAATTTGATTTGTTACTCAATTTGACAGTAATGTACTTGGAATCCTGAGATAATGCGAAAAAAGCAATAAAAATGTATTCCAACATAATTCCTAATCCAAACGTGCAAAATGTCTAAAAATGCCTGTGATATTGAATACATGTGAGTTTTACTAGATACAGATGATTTTCTATGGTTTGTCAATTCAAAAATGAGGTTTTACTCAATATGACTGTATACTGTAACACTCAATATGACAGTTATTTAAACATAACTCCTACACCACACATGAAAAATGGCTAATAATGCCTGAAATAATGCATCTTTGGGAGTTTTACTCGAAACATATGCTTTTTTAAATCTTGCAAATGCCAAAAGTAGTTTTTTACTCAATATGACTATAATAGTCTTAGAATCCTGAGATAATGCGAATAAAGCAATACAAATTTATTCAAACATAACTTCTAAACAACACATGCAAAATGGCTAATAATAGCCATAGATATGTTTTTTTGTTAGTTGTACTAAAAAAATGATCTTTTGTAAGGTTTGCAAAGACACAAGTTAGTTTTTTTATTCAATATAACAGTGTAACTGTCATACTAAATATGAAAGGTTTATAATCATAACTCCAAAACCAAATATGAAATGTGTCTTAAAAAGCCTTTAATATCGAATTTATTTAAGTTTTACCAAAATCAGGTATTTTGGAAAGAATCACAAATACAAATATTAGATTTTACTGGCCTCATATTGGTCACACTCAAAATGACAGTTTTTGAAACATAACTCCAAAAATACACATGCAAAATGTCTAATAATGCCCGAAGAAATGCATCTTTGAGAGTTTTCCTGAAAAAAAAAACATTTGGTAAGGTTTGCAAAAACAAAATTTGATTTGTTACTCAATTTGACAGTAATGTACTTAGAATCCTGAGATAATGCGAAAAAAGCAATAAAAATGTATTCCAACATAATTCCTAATCCAAACGTGCAAAATGTCTAAAAATGCCTGTGATATTGAATACATGTGAGTTTTACTAGATACAGATGATTTTCTATGGTTTGTAAATACAAAAATGAGGTTTTACTCAATATGACTGTATACTGTAACACTCAATATGACAGTTATTTAAACATAACTCCTACACCACACATGAAAAATGGCTAATAATGCCTGAAAAAATGCATCTTTGGGAGTTTTACTCGAAACATATGCTTTTTTAAATCTTGCAAATGCAAAAAGTAGTTTTTTACTCAATATGACTATAATAGTCTTACAATCCTGAGATAATGCGAAAAAAGCAATAAAAATGTATTCAAACATAACTTCTAAACAACACATGCAAAATGGCTAATAATAGCTAGAGATATGTTTTTTTGTTAGTTGTACTAGAAAAATGATCTTTTGTAAGGTTTGCAAAGACACAAGTTAGTTTTTTTATTCAATATAACAGTGTAACTGTCATACTAAATATGAAAGGTTTATAATCATAACTCCAAAACCAAATATGAAATGTGTCTTAAAAAGCCTTTAATATCGAATTTATTTAAGTTTTACCAAAATCAGGTATTTTGGAAAGAATCACAAATACAAATATTAGATTTTACTGGCCTCATATTGGTCACACTCAAAATGACAGTTTTTGAAACATAACTCCAAAAATACACATGCAAAATGTCTAATAATGCCCTAAGAAATGCATCTTTGAGAGTTTTCCTGAAAAAAAAAAAACATTTGGTAAGGTTTGCAAAAACAAAATTTGATTTGTTACTCAATTTGACAGTAATGTACTTAGAATCCTGAGATAATGCGAAAAAAGCAATAAAAATGTATTCCAACATAATTCCTAATCCAAACGTGAAAAAAGTCTAAAAATGCCTGTGATATTGAATACATGTGAGTTTTACTAGATACAGTTGTTTTTCTATGGTTTGCAAATACAAAAATGAGGTTTTACTCAATATGACTGTATACTGTAACACTCAATATGACAGTTATTTAAACATAACTCCTACACCACACATGAAAAATGGCTAATAATGCCTGAAATAATGCATCTTTGGGAGTTTTACTCGAAACATATGCTTTTTTAAATCTTGCAAATGCCAAAAGTAGTTTTTTACTCAATATGACTATAATAGTCTGAAAATCCTGAGATAATGCGAAAAAAGCAATAAAAATTTATTCAAACATAACTTCTAAACAACACTTGCAAAATGGCTAATAATAGCCAGAGATATGTTTTTTTGTTAGTTGTACTAGAAAAATGATCTTTTGTAAGGTTTGCAAAGACACAAGTTAGTTTTTTTTATTCAATATAACAGTGTAACTGTCAAAATAAATATGAAAGGTTTATAATCATTAACTCCAAAACCGAATATGAAATTTGTCTTAAAACGCCTTTAATATTGAATTTATGTAAGTTTTACCAAAATCAGGTATTTTGGAAAGAATCACAAATACAAATATTAGATTTTACTGGCCTCATATTGGTCACACTCAAAATGACAGTTTTTGAAACATAACTCCAAAAATACACATGCAAAATGTCTAATAATGCCTGATAAAATGCATCTTCGAGAGTTTTCCTGAAAAAAAACATTTGGTAAGGTTTGCAAAAACAAAATTTGATTTGTTACTCAATTTGACAGTAATGTACTTAGAATCCTGAGATAATGCGAAAAAAGCAATACAAATGTATTCCAACATAATTCCTAATCCAAACGTGCAAAAAGTCTAAAAATGCCTGTGATATTGAATACATGTGAGTTTTACTAGATGCAGTTGTTTTTCTATGGTTTGCAAATACAAAAATGAGGTTTTACTCAATATGACTGTATACTGTAACACTCAATATGACAGTTATTTAAACATAACTCCTACACCACACATGAAAAATGGCTAATAATGCCTGAAATAATGCATCTTTGGGAGTTTTACTCGAAACATATGCTTTTTTAAATCTTGCAAATGCCAAAAGTAGTTTTTTACTCAATATGACTATAATAGTCTTAGAATCCTGAGATAATGCGAATAAAGCAATACAAATTTATTCAAACATAACTTCTAAACAACACTTGCAAAATGGCTAATAATAACCATAGATATGTTTTTTTGTTAGTTGTACTAAAAAAATGATCTTTTGTAAGGTTTGCAAAGACACAAGTTAGTTTTTTTATTCAATATAACAGTGTAACTGTCATACTAAATATGAAAGGTTTATAATCATAACTCCAAAACCAAATATGAAATGTGTCTTAAAAAGCCTTTAATATTGAATTTATGTAAGTTTTAGCAAAATCAGGTATTTTGGAAAGAATCACAAATACAAATATTAGATTTTACTGGCCTCATATTGGTCACACTCAAAATGACAGTTTTTGAAACATAACTCCAAAAATACACATGCAAAATGTCTAATAATGCCCGAAGAAATGCATCTTTGAGAGTTTTCCTGAAAAAAAAAACATTTGGTAAGGTTTGCAAAAACAAAATTTGATTTGTTACTCAATTTGACAGTAATGTACTTGGAATCCTGAGATAATGCGAAAAAAGCAATAAAAATGTATTCCAACATAATTCCTAATCCAAACGTGCAAAATGTCTAAAAATGCCTGTGATATTGAATACATGTGAGTTTTACTAGATACAGATGATTTTCTATGGTTTGTCAATTCAAAAATGAGGTTTTACTCAATATGACTGTATACTGTAACACTCAATATGACAGTTATTTAAACATAACTCCTACACCACACATGAAAAATGGCTAATAATGCCTGAAATAATGCATCTTTGGGAGTTTTACTCGAAACATATGCTTTTTTAAATCTTGCAAATGCCAAAAGTAGTTTTTTACTCAATATGACTATAATAGTCTTAGAATCCTGAGATAATGCGAATAAAGCAATACAAATTTATTCAAACATAACTTCTAAACAACACATGCAAAATGGCTAATAATAGCCATAGATATGTTTTTTTGTTAGTTGTACTAAAAAAATGATCTTTTGTAAGGTTTGCAAAGACACAAGTTAGTTTTTTTATTCAATATAACAGTGTAACTGTCATACTAAATATGAAAGGTTTATAATCATAACTCCAAAACCAAATATGAAATGTGTCTTAAAAAGCCTTTAATATCGAATTTATTTAAGTTTTACCAAAATCAGGTATTTTGGAAAGAATCACAAATACAAATATTAGATTTTACTGGCCTCATATTGGTCACACTCAAAATGACAGTTTTTGAAACATAACTCCAAAAATACACATGCAAAATGTCTAATAATGCCCGAAGAAATGCATCTTTGAGAGTTTTCCTGAAAAAAAAAACATTTGGTAAGGTTTGCAAAAACAAAATTTGATTTGTTACTCAATTTGACAGTAATGTACTTAGAATCCTGAGATAATGCGAAAAAAGCAATAAAAATGTATTCCAACATAATTCCTAATCCAAACGTGCAAAATGTCTAAAAATGCCTGTGATATTGAATACATGTGAGTTTTACTAGATACAGATGATTTTCTATGGTTTGTAAATACAAAAATGAGGTTTTACTCAATATGACTGTATACTGTAACACTCAATATGACAGTTATTTAAACATAACTCCTACACCACACATGAAAAATGGCTAATAATGCCTGAAAAAATGCATCTTTGGGAGTTTTACTCGAAACATATGCTTTTTTAAATCTTGCAAATGCAAAAAGTAGTTTTTTACTCAATATGACTATAATAGTCTTACAATCCTGAGATAATGCGAAAAAAGCAATAAAAATGTATTCAAACATAACTTCTAAACAACACATGCAAAATGGCTAATAATAGCTAGAGATATGTTTTTTTGTTAGTTGTACTAGAAAAATGATCTTTTGTAAGGTTTGCAAAGACACAAGTTAGTTTTTTTATTCAATATAACAGTGTAACTGTCATACTAAATATGAAAGGTTTATAATCATAACTCCAAAACCAAATATGAAATGTGTCTTAAAAAGCCTTTAATATCGAATTTATTTAAGTTTTACCAAAATCAGGTATTTTGGAAAGAATCACAAATACAAATATTAGATTTTACTGGCCTCATATTGGTCACACTCAAAATGACAGTTTTTGAAACATAACTCCAAAAATACACATGCAAAATGTCTAATAATGCCCGAAGAAATGCATCTTTGAGAGTTTTCCTGAAAAAAAAAACATTTGGTAAGGTTTGCAAAAACAAAATTTGATTTGTTACTCAATTTGACAGTAATGTACTTAGAATCCTGAGATAATGCGAAAAAAGCAATAAAAATGTATTCCAACATAATTCCTAATCCAAACGTGCAAAATGTCTAAAAATGCCTGTGATATTGAATACATGTGAGTTTTACTAGATACAGATGATTTTCTATGGTTTGTAAATACAAAAATGAGGTTTTACTCAATATGACTGTATACTGTAACACTCAAAATGACAGTTATTTAAACATAACTCCTACACCACACATGAAAAATGGCTAATAATGCCTGAAAAAATGCATCTTTGGGAGTTTTACTCGAAACATATGCTTTTTAAAATCTTGCAAATGCAAAAAGTTGTTTTTTACTCAATGTGACTATAATAGTCTTACAATCCTGAGATAATGCAAAAAAAGCAATAAAAATGTATTCAAACATAACTTCTAAACAACACATATAAAATGGCTAATAATGCCTAGAGATATGTTTTTTTGTTAGTTGTACTAGAAAAATGATCTTTTGTGAGGTTTGCAAAGACACAAGTTAGTTTTTTTATTCAATATAACAGTGTAACTGTCATACTAAATTTGAAAGGTTTATAATCATAACTCCAAAACCAAATATGAAATATGTCTTAAAAGTCCTTTAATATTGAATTTATGTAAGTTTTAGCAGAATCAGGTATTTTGGAAAGAATCACAAATACAAATATTAGATTTTACTGGCCTCATATTGGTCACACTCAAAATGACAGTTTTTGAAACATAACTCCAAAAATACACATGCAAAATGTCTAATAATGCCTGAAGAAATGCATCTTCGAGAGTTTTCCTGGAAAAAAAACATTTGGTAAGGTTTGCAAAAACAAAATGTGATTTGTTACTCAATTTGACAGTAATGTACTTAGAATCCTGAGATAATGCGAAAAAAGCAATAAAAATGTATTCCAACATAAATCCTAATCCAAACGTGCAAAATGTCTAAAAATGCCTGTGATATTGAATACATGTGAGTTTTACTAGATACAGTTGTTTTTCTATGGTTTGCAAATACAAAAATAAAGTTTTACTCAATATGACTGTATACTGTAACACTCAATATGACAGCTATTTAAACAAAACTCCAACACCACACATGAAAAATGGCTAATACTGCCTGAAATAATGCATCTTTGGGAGTTTTACTCGAAACATATGCTTTTTTTAAATCTTGCAAATGCAAAAAGTAGTTTTTTACTCAATATGACTATAATAGTCTTAGAATCCTGAGATAATGCGAAAAAAGCAATAAAAATGTATTCAAACATAACTTCTAAACAACACATGCAAAATGGCTAATAATAGCTAGAGATATATTTTTTTGTTAGTTGTACTAGAAAAATGATCTTTTGTAAGGTTTGCAAAGACACAAGTTAGTTTTTTTATTCAATATAACAGTGTAACTGTCATACTAAATATGAAAGGTTTATAATCATAACTCCAAAACCAAATATGAAATGTGTCTTAAAAAGCCTTTAATATTGAATTTATGTAAGTTTTAGCAAAATCAGGTATTTTGGAAAGAATCACAAATACAAATATTAGATTTTACTGGCCTCATATTGGTCACACTCAAAATGACAGTTTTTGAAACATAACTCCAAAAATACACATGCAAAATGTCTAATAATGCCCGAAGAAATGCATCTTTGAGAGTTTTCCTGAAAAAAAAAACCATTTGGTAAGGTTTGCAAAAACAAAATTTGATTTGTTACTCAATTTGACAGTAATGTACTTAGAATCCTGAGATAATGCGAAAAAAGCAATAAAAATGTATTCCAACATAATTCCTAATCCAAACGTGCAAAATGTCTAAAAATGCCTGTGATATTGAATACATGTGAGTTTTACTAGATACAGATGATTTTCTATGGTTTGTAAATACAAAAATGAGGTTTTACTCAATATGACTGTATACTGTAACACTCAATATGACAGTTATTTAAACATAACTCCTACACCACACATGAAAAATGGCTAATAAAGCCTGAAAAAATGCATCTTTGGGAGTTTTACTCGAAACATATGCTTTTTTAAATCTTGCAAATGCAAAAAGTAGTTTTTTACTCAATATGACTATAATAGTCTTACAATCCTGAGATAATGCGAAAAAAGCAATAAAAATGTATTCTAACATAAATCCTAATCCAAACGTGCAAAATGTCTAAAAATGCCTGTGATATTGAATACATGTGAGTTTTACTAGATACAGTTGTTTTTCTATGGTTTGCAAATACAAAAATAAAGTTTTACTCAATATGACTGTATACTGTAACACTCAATATGACAGCTATTTAAACATAACTCCAACACCACACATGAAAAATGGCTAATAATGCCTGAAATAATGCATCTTTGGGAGTTTTACTCGAAACATATGCTTTTTTTAAATCTTGCAAATGCAAAAAGTAGTTTTTTACTCAATATGACTATAATAGTCTTAGAATCCTGAGATAATGCGAAAAAAGCAATAAAAATGTATTCAAACATAACTTCTAAACAACACATGCAAAATGGCTAATAATAGCTAGAGATATGTTTTTTTGTTAGTTGTACTAGAAAAATGATCTTTTGTAAGGTTTGCAAAGACACAAGTTAGTTTTTTTATTCAATATAACAGTGTAACTGTCATACTAAATATGAAAGGTTTATAATCATAACTCCAAAACCAAATATGAAATGTGTCTTAAAAAGCCTTTAATATTGAATTTATGTAAGTTTTAGCAAAATCAGGTATTTTGGAAAGAATCACAAATACAAGTATTAGATTTTACCTGCCTCATATTGGTCACACTCAAAATGACAGTTTTTGAAACATAACTCCAAAAATACACATGCAAAATGTCTAATAATGCCCGAAGAAATGCATCTTTGAGAGTTTTCCTGAAAAAAAAAACATTTGGTAAGGTTTGCAAAAACAAAATTTGATTTGTTACTCAATTTGACAGTAATGTACTTAGAATCCTGAGATAATGCGAAAAAAGCAATAAAAATGTATTCCAACATAATTCCTAATCCAAACGTGCAAAATGTCTAAAAATGCCTGTGATATTGAATACATGTGAGTTTTACTAGATACAGATGATTTTCTATGGTTTGTAAATACAAAAATGAGGTTTTACTCAATATGACTGTATACTGTAACACTCAATATGACAGTTATTTAAACATAACTCCTACACCACACATGAAAAATGGCTAATAATGCCTGAAAAAATGCATCTTTGGGAGTTTTACTCGAAACATATGCTTTTTTAAATCTTGCAAATGCAAAAAGTAGTTTTTTACTCAATATGACTATAATAGTCTTACAATCCTGAGATAATGCGAAAAAAGCAATAAAAATGTATTCAAACATAACTTCTAAACAACACATGCAAAATGGCTAATAATAGCTAGAGATATGTTTTTTTGTTAGTTGTACTAGAAAAATGATCTTTTGTAAGGTTTGCAAAGACACAAGTTAGTTTTTTTATTCAATATAACAGTGTAACTGTCATACTAAATATGAAAGGTTTATAATCATAACTCCAAAACCAAATATGAAATGTGTCTTAAAAAGCCTTTAATATCGAATTTATTTAAGTTTTACCAAAATCAGGTATTTTGGAAAGAATCACAAATACAAATATTAGATTTTACTGGCCTCATATTGGTCACACTCAAAATGACAGTTTTTGAAACATAACTCCAAAAATACACATGCAAAATGTCTAATAATGCCCGAAGAAATGCATCTTTGAGAGTTTTCCTGAAAAAAAAAACATTTGGTAAGGTTTGCAAAAACAAAATTTGATTTGTTACTCAATTTGACAATAATGTACTTAGAATCCTGAGATAATGCGAAAAAAGCAATAAAAATGTATTCCAACATAATTCCTAATCCAAACGTGCAAAATGTCTAAAAATGCCTGTGATATTGAATACATGTGAGTTTTACTAGATACAGATGATTTTCTATGGTTTGTAAATACAAAAATGAGGTTTTACTCAATATGACTGTATACTGTAACACTCAATATGACAGTTATTTAAACATAACTCCTACACCACACATGAAAAATGGCTAATAATGCCTGAAAAAATGCATCTTTGGGAGTTTTACTCGAAACATATGCTTTTTTAAATCTTGCAAATGCAAAAAGTAGTTTTTTACTCAATATGACTATAATAGTCTTACAATCCTGAGATAATGCGAAAAAAGCAATAAAAATGTATTCAAACATAACTTCTAAACAACACATGCAAAATGGCTAATAATAGCTAGAGATATGTTTTTTTGTTAGTTGTACTAGAAAAATGATCTTTTGTAAGGTTTGCAAAGACACAAGTTAGTTTTTTTATTCAATATAACAGTGTAACTGTCATACTAAATATGAAAGGTTTATAATCATAACTCCAAAACCAAATATGAAATGTGTCTTAAAAAGCCTTTAATATCGAATTTATTTAAGTTTTACCAAAATCAGGTATTTTGGAAAGAATCACAAATACAAATATTAGATTTTACTGGCCTCATATTGGTCACACTCAAAATGACAGTTTTTGAAACATAACTCCAAAAATACACATGCAAAATGTCCAATAATGCCCGAAGAAATGCATCTTTGAGAGTTTTCCTGAAAAAAAAAACATTTGGTAAGGTTTGCAAAAACAAAATTTGATTTGTTACTCAATTTGACAGTAATGTACTTAGAATCCTGAGATAATGCGAAAAAAGCAATAAAAATGTATTCCAACATAATTCCTAATCCAAACGTGCAAAATGTCTAAAAATGCCTGTGATATTGAATACATGTGAGTTTTACTAGATACAGATGATTTTCTATGGTTTGTAAATACAAAAATGAGGTTTTACTCAATATGACTGTATACTGTAACACTCAATATGACAGTTATTTAAACATAACTCCTACACCACACATGAAAAATGGCTAATAATGCCTGAAAAAATGCATCTTTGGGAGTTTTACTCGAAACATATGCTTTTTTAAATCTTGCAAATGCAAAAAGTAGTTTTTTACTCAATATGACTATAATAGTCTTACAATCCTGAGATAATGCGAAAAAAGCAATAAAAATGTATTCAAACATAACTTCTAAACAACACATGCAAAATGGCTAATAATAGCTAGAGATATGTTTTTTTGTTAGTTGTACTAGAAAAATGATCTTTTGTAAGGTTTGCAAAGACACAAGTTAGTTTTTTTATTCAATATAACTGTGTAACTGTCATACTAAATATGAAAGGTTTATAATCATAACTCCAAAACCAAATATGAAATGTGTCTTAAAAAGCCTTTAATATCGAATTTATTTAAGTTTTAGCAAAATCAGGTATTTTGGAAAGAATCACAAATACGAATATTAGATTTTACTGGCCTCATATTGGTCACACTCAAAATGACAGTTTTTGAAACATAACTCCAAAAATACACATGCAAAATGTCTAATAATGCACGAAGAAATGCATCTTTGAGAGTTTTCCTGAAAAAAAAAACATTTGGTAAGGTTTGCAAAAACAAAATTTGACATGTTACTCAATTTGACAGTAATGTACTTAGAATCCTGAGATAATGCGAAAAAAGCAATAAAAATGTATTCCAACATAATTCCTAATCCAAACGTGAAAAAAGTCTAAAAATGCCTGTGATATTGAATACATGTGAATTTTACTAGATGCAGTTGTTTTTCTATGGTTTGCAAATACAAAAATGAGGTTTTACTCAATATGACTGTATACTGTAACACTCAATATGACAGTTATTTAAACATAACTCCTACACCACACATGAAAAATGGCTAATAATGCCTGAAAAAATGCATCTTTGGGATTTTTACTCGAAATATATGCTTTTTTAAATCTTGCATATGCAAAAAGTAGTTTTTTACTCAATGTGACTATAATAGTCTTACAATCCTGAGATAATGCGAAAAAAGCAATAAAAATGTATTCAAACATAACTTCTAAACAACACATGCAAAATGGCTAATAATGCCTAGAGATATGTTTGTTGGTTAGTTGTACTAGAAAAATGATCTTTTGTAAGGTTTGCAAAGACACAAGTTAGTTTTTTTATTCAATATAACAGTGTAACTGTCATACTAAATATGAAAGGTTTATAATCATAACTCCAAAACCAAATATGAAATATGTCTTAAAAAGCCTTTAATATTGAATTTATGTAAGTTTTAGCAGAATCAGGTATTTTGGAAAGAATCACAAATACAAATATTAGATTTTACTGGCCTCATATTGGTCACACTCAAAATGACAGTTTTTGAAACATAACTCCAAAAATACACATGCAAAATATCTAATAATGCCTGAAGAAATGCATCTTCGAGAGTTTTCCTGGAAAAAAAACATTTGGTAAGGTTTGCAAAAACAAAATGTGATTTGTTACTCAATTTGACAGTAATATACTTAGAATCCTGAGATAATGCGAAAAAAGCAATAAAAATGTATTCCAACATAAATCCTAATCCAAACGTGCAAAATGTCTAAAAATGCCTGTGATATTGAATACATGTGCGTTTTACTAGATACAGTTGTTTTTCTATGGTTTGCAAATACAAAAAAAAAGTTTTACTCAATATGACTGTATACTGTAACACTCAATATGACAGCTATTTAAACATAACTCCAACACCACACATGAAAAATGGCTAATAATGCCTGAAATAATGCATCTTTGGGAGTTTTACTCGAAACATATGCTTTTTTTAAATCTTGCAAATGCAAAAAGTAGTTTTTTACTCAATATGACTATAATAGTCTTAGAATCCTGAGATAATGCGAAAAAAGCAATAAAAATGTATTCAAACATAACTTCTAAACAACACATGCAAAATGGCTAATAATAGCTAGAGATATGTTTTTTTGTTAGTTGTACTAGAAAAATGATCTTTTGTAAGGTTTGCAAAGACACAAGTTAGTTTTTTTATTCAATATAACAGTGTAACTGTCATACTAAATATGAAAGGTTTATAATCATAACTCCAAAACCAAATATGAAATGTGTCTTAAAAAGCCTTTAATATTGAATTTATGTAAGTTTTAGCAAAATGAGGTATTTTGGAAAGAATCACAAATACAAATATTAGATTTTACTGGCCTCATATTGGTCACACTCAAAATGACAGTTTTTGAAACATAACTCCAAAAATACACATGCAAAATGTCTAATAATGCCCGAAGAAATGCATCTTTGAGAGTTTTCCTGGAAAAAAAACATTTGGTAAGGTTTGCAAAAACAAAATTTGATTTGTTACTCAATTTGACAGCAATGTACTTAGAATCCTGAGATAATGCGAAAAAAGCAATAAAAATGTATTCCAACATAATTTCTAAATCCAAACGTGCAAAATGTCTAAAAATGCCTGTGATATTGAATACATGTGAGTTTTACTAGATGCAGTTGTTTTTCTATGGTTTGCAAATACAAAAATGAGGTTTTACTCAATATGACTGTATACTCTAACACTCAATATGACAGTTATTTAAACATAACTCCTACACCACACATGAAAAATGGCTAATAATGCCTGAAAAAATGCATCTTTGGGAGTTTTACTCGAAACATATGCTTTTTTAAATCTTGCAAATGCAAAAAGTAGTTTTTTACTCAATATGACTATAATAGTCTTAGAATCCTGAGATAATGCGAAAAAAGCAATACAAATGTATTCAAACATAACTTCTAAACAACACATGCAAAATGGCTAATAATAGCTAGAGATATGTTTTTTTGTTAGTTGTACTAGAAAAATGATATTTTGTAAGGTTTGCAAAGACACAAGTTAGTTTTTGTATTCAATATAACAGTGTAACTGTCATAATAAATATGAAAGATTTATAATCATAACTCCAAAACCAAATATGACATTTGTCTTAAAACGCCTTTAATATTGAATTTATGTAAGTTTTACCAAAATCAGGTATTTTGGAAAGAATCACTAATACAAATATTAGATTTTACTGGCCTCATATTGGTCACACTCAAAATGACAGTTTTTGAAGCATAACTCCAAAAATACACATGCAAAATGTCTAATAATGCCTGAAGAAATGCATCTTTGAGAGTTTTCCTGAAAAAAAAAACATTTGGTGAGGTTTGCAAATTTTTTTTTTATTTTTTACTTAATTCGACAGCAATGTATATAGGATCCTGAGATAATGCGAAAAAAGCAATAAAAAAGGCATTCCAGCATAATTCCTAATTCTAACATGCAAAATGTCTAAAAATGCCTGTGATATTGAATACTTGTGAGTTTTACTAGATACAGATGTTTTTCAATGGTTTGCAAACACAAAAATGAGGTTTTACTCAATATGACTGTATACTGTAACACTCAATATTACAGTTATTTAAACATAACTCCTACACCACACATGAAAAATAGCTAATAATGCCTGAAATAATGCATCTTTGGGAGTTTTACTCAAAACATATGCTTTTTTATATTTTGCAAATGCAAAAAGTAGTTTTTTACTCAATATGACTATAATAGTCTTACAATCTTAAAATAATGCGAAAAAAGCAATAAAAATGTATTCAAACATATTTTCTAAACGACACATGCAAAATGGCTAATAATGCCTAGAGATATGTTTTTTTGTTAGTTGTACTAGAAAAATGATCTTTTGTAAGGTTTGCAAAGACATAAGTTAGTTTTTTTAATTCAGTATAACAGTATAACTGTCATACTAAATATGAAAGGTTTATAATCATAACTCCAAAACCAAACATGAAATTTGACTTAAAAAGCCTGTAATATTGAATTCATGTGAAACATAACTCCAAAAATACACATGCAAAATTTCTAATAATGCCTGAAGAAATGCATCTTCGAGAGTTTTCCAGAAAGAAAACATTTGGTAAGGTTTGCAAAAACAAAAAGTAATATTTTACTCAATTTGACAGTAATGTACTTAGAATCCTGAGATAATTTGAAAAAAGCAATACAAATGTATTCCAACATAATTCCTAATCCAAACGTGCAAAATGTCTAAAAATGCCTCTGATATTGAATACATGTGAGTTTTACTATAGTACAGTTGTTTTTCTATGGTTTGCAAATAGAAATGTAGGTTTTACTCAATATGACTGTATACTGTAACACTCAATATGAGAGTTATTTAAACATAACTCCTACACCACACATGAAAAATGGCTAATAATGCCTGAAATAATACATCTTTGGGAGTTTTACTCGGAACATATGCTTTTTTAAATCTTGCAAATGCAAAAAGTATTTTTTACTCAATATGGCTATAATGTTCTTAGATTCCTGAGATAATGCGAAAAAGCAACACAAAAGTTTTCAAACATAACTTTTAAACAACACATGCAAAACGGCTAATAATTCCTAGAGATATGTATCTGTGTTAGTTGTAGTAGAAAAATGATCTTTTTTAGGGTTCACTTGGAAAACAAAATCCTATTTGTATGTCTAGTCTACTTTAAATTTCTACTATAATTTTTAAATTTTTTTAAATAGGTTATAAATCTGTAGAATTGAAGACATTATCTGTAAATTAAAAAAACGCCTGTTATTTTAAGTAATATACCAGTAATGACAAACTATGTATATTCCTATTTTTTTTTACAGAAAAATACCAAATTATTTATACATATTATTTTCTGTTTTCTCAAATTACTTTCAATTTCATGTAAAATTACAGTATTTAACTTTAATTAAATATGAAGCTTGTTATATAAAAGTATTTGTTCATACTAACAATCTAACAGTTTTATATGTAATTTTAAGGTAAATCAAATTTTTTCAATATTTATGTGTATTTTCACATTCAAGTCGAAAAATATATGTAGCCTCTTATAAAAGGTGTATGCTCAAACTGTAATATGACGTACATGAAATACTGCAAGAGATTCTTAATCAACAGTCAACAGCCGTACAGATCATACTGACGGTGGCCGTACAAACAACTTTAACAATGTTACAAATATGCGCCACACTGTGGAGCCACATCAATCAAGACTGACAAACACATTTCAGGAGAACATCGTCACCGTAACACAACATTAACACAACAGAAACAATTCCTAGAATTCCATGTGTTATAATATACACCCCCACCACCTAATCCCGCCCAGCTCAACCAACGTACGGAGGGGGTCGGTGATGTTTTGTGGCACGTGGTTGGGCGGTAGCGGGATTGTAGCCCGGAAGAGTCAGCGCTGCTTGGGCTTGTGGGTATTCGTTATGTTGTGTTTATGTTTTATTACAGTGAGGATGTTTTCCTGAAATGTGTTTATCATTCTAGTTCGATGTGGGTTCACAGCAGTGTGGTGCACATTTGTAACAGTGTTAAAGTTGTTTGTACAGCCACCGTCAGTGTGACCTGTGTGGCTGTTGACCAAGTATATCTTGCAGTCACTTTTCTAATGAACGACGAAACCATGCTCATCACATGCCTCAATTGGCACCCTGATGATGTGATGAATGAGCGTTCAATGAAACCCACCACGGTATTATGTGTCATATTCGCCCGGCCAAACTTTGAGTCAACCCTACATGAGGGTCAGTGAAATTCTTGTGGTGAAATGACAGGAATGGTAAGTATGTCGCTAGGGTGGGATAGCCATTCATGCAAGGTTAACCCACTTTGTATCAATTTCCTGCATCCCCCGCTAAGGTCAATGAGACACCCCAGATCCTAACAATTCAGAAAAAATATGTTAAACAATGGTATTTTTCTGTGGAATCGCCAGCATTGTCACTTCACTAAAGGTGGTTGATCGTAATAATTTTGAAAAACTCTTTAGAACAAAGGTATTTTTCTGCAGAACTGTTTGCATCGTCACTTTATTAAAGGTGGTTGATCTTAATAATTTAGTAAAAATCTGTAAAATTACGATATTTCACCCCAAAACGTTTCATGAAAATTTCTGTAAATCGAATATTTTTGATCATTATTTGGTTTACAATGTTTTACTTTAGTTTTATGGTTTTTGTTGGGCAGCCGTCGCTGCCAGTAAATGACCGTTTTTTTACAAAATTTATTTTTACAGTGTTTGCAAGGATAAAAGTAATTTTTTTTATTCAATATAACAGTAAAACTGTCATACTAAATATGAAAGGTTAATAAACATAATTCCAAAACCAAACATGAAATCTGTCTAAAAAAGCCTGTAATATTGACTTTATGTGAGTTTTACCTGAATTAGGTATTTTGGAAAGGTTCACAAATACAAAAATTTGGTTTTACTGGCCTCACATTGGTCACACTCAATAAGACAGTTTTTGAACCCTATCTCCAAAAATACACATGCAAAATTACAAAAAAATGCCTGAAGAAATGTATCTTTGTGAGTTTTACTGGATAAAAAAAACATTTTGTAAGGGTTGCAAAAACAAAAATAAATGTTTTGTAATGTTAAAGTAATTTTAAGGTAAATTAATTTTTTTAAATCTTTATGTGTATTTTCACATTCAAGGCGAAAAATATATGTAGCCTCTTATAAAAGGTTTATGCTCAAACTAACATTTACATTTTTTTCCCTGTAATATGACATACATGAGTGACTGCAAGACATACTTAATCAACAGTCAACAGCCTTACAGATCACACTGACGGTGGCCGTACAAAAAACTTTAACAATGTTACAACCAACGCACGGAGGGGGGCGGTGATGTTTTGGGGCGCGGGTTGGGTGGTAGCGGGGATGTAGCCCGGAAGAGATAGCGCTGCATGGTTTTGTGGGTATTTGTTATGTTGTGTTTATGTTTTTTTACAGTGAAGATGTTTTCCTGAAATGTGTTTATCATTCTTGTTCAATGCGGGTTCACAGTGTGGTGCATATTTGTAACAGTGTTAAAGTTGTTTGTGCAGACACCGTCAGTGTGACCTGTGTGGCTGTTGACCAAGTATATCTTGCAGTCACTATCATATGCACAACAATACCGTGCACATCACATGCCTCAATTGGCACGCTGATGATTTGGTGAATGAACGTATGAAAAATCATTACCCTGAGATAATGCGAAAAAAGCAATAAAATTGTATTTAAACATAACTTCTAAACAACACATGCAAAATGGCTAATAATGCCTAGAGATATGTATTTGTGTTAGTTGTACTCAAAAAAATAATCTTTTGTAAGGTTTGCAAGGACACAAAATATTTTTTTTATTCAATATAACAGTGTAATTGTCATACTAAATATGAAAGGTTTATAATCATAACTCCAAAACCAAACATGAAATTTGTCTAAAAAATCCTGTAACATTGAATTTATGTGCGTTTTAGCAGAATCAGGTATTTTGGAAAGAATCACAAATACAAAAATTAGGTTTTACTGGCCTCATATTGGTCACACTCAAAATGACAGATTTTGAAACATAACTCCAAAAATACACATGCAAAATGTCTAATAATGCCCGAAGAAATGCATCTTTGAGAGTTTTCCTGAAAAAAAACATTTGGTAAGGTTTGCAAAAACAAAATTTGATTTGTTACTCAATTTGACAGTAATGTACTAGGAATCCTGAGATAATGCGAAAAAAGCTGTGAAAATGTATTCCAACATAATTCTAAATCCAAACGTGCAAAATGTCTAAAAATGCCTGTGATATTGAATACTTGGGAGTTTTACTATATAAAGATGTTTTTCTAAGGTTTGCAAATACAAAAATGAGGTTTTACTCAATATGACTGTATACTGTAACACTCAATATGACAGTTATTTAAACATAACTCCTACACCACACATGAAAAATGGCTAATAATGACTGAAATAATGCATCTTTGGGAGTTTACTCGAAACATACACTTTTTTAAATCTTGCAAATGCAAAAAGTAGTTTTTTACTCAATATGACTATAATGTTCTTGGAATCCTGAGATAATTTGAAAAAAGGTACAAAATTGTATCAAACATAACTTCTAAACAACACATGCAAAATGGCTAATAATGCCTAGAGATATGTATTTTTGTTAGTTGTACTAGAAAAATGATCTTTTGTAAGGTTTGCAAAGACACAAGTTAGTTTTTTTTATTCAATATAACAGTGTAACTGTCATACTAAATATGAAAGGTTTATAATCATAACTCCAAAACCAAACATGAAATTTGTCTTAAAAAGCCTTTAATATTGAATTTATGTAAGTTTTACCAGAATCAGGTATTTTGGAAAGAATCACAAATACAAATATTAGATTTTACTGGCCTCATATTGGTCACACTCAAAAGAACAGTTTTTGAAACATAACTCCAAAAATACACATGCAAAATGTCTAATAATGCCCGAAGAAATGCATCTTTGAGAGTTTTCCTGAAAAAAAAAAAACATTTGGTAAGGTTTGCAAAAACAAAATTTGATTTGTTACTCAATTTTACAGTAATGTACTTAGAATCCTGAGAAAATGCGAAAAAGCAAGGAAAATGTATTCCAACATAATTCTAAATCAAAACGTGCAAAATGTCTAAAAATGCCTGTGATATTGAATACTTGTGAGTTTTGCTGGATACAGATGTTTTTTTTATGGTTTGCAAATACAAAAATGAGGTTTTACTCAATATGACTGTATTCTGTAACACTCAATATGACAGTTTTTTAAACATAACTCCTACACCACACATGAAAAATAGCTAATAATGCCTGAAATAATGCATCTTTGGGAGTTTTACTCGAAACATATGCTTTTTTAAATCTTGCAAATGCAAAAAGTAGTGTTTTACTCAATATGACTATAATGTTCTTAGAATCCTGAGATAATTTGAAAAAAGAAATAAAATTGTATTCAAACATAACTTCTAAACAACACATGCAAAATGGCTAATAATGCCTAGAGATATGTTTTTTGGTTAGTTTTCCTAGAAAAATGATCTTTTGTAAGGTTTGCAAAGACACAAGTTAGTTTTTTTATTCAATATAACAGTGTAACTGTCATACTAAATATGAAAGGTTTATAATCATAACTCCAAAACCGAACATGAAATTTGTTTAAAAAAGCCTGTAATATTGAATTTATGTGAATTTCTAGCAGAATCAGGTATTTTGGAAAGGTTCACAAATACAAAAATTAGGTTTTACTGGCCTCATATTGGTCACACTCAAAATGACAGTTTTTGAAACATAACTCCAAAAATAGACATGCAAAATGTCTAATAATGCCTGAAGAAATGCATCTTTGAGAGTTTTCCTGAAAAAAAAAAACATTTGGTGACGTTTGCAAAAAACTTTTTTTTATTTTTTACTCAATTTGACGGCAATGTACATAGGATCCTGAGATAATGCAAAAAAAGCAATGAAAATGTATTCCAACATAATTCCTAATCCAAACATGCAAAATGTCTAATAATGCCTGAAGAAATGCATCTTCGAGAGTTTTCCTGAAAAAAAAAACATTTGGTAAGGTTTGCAAAAACAAAATTTGATTTGTTACTAAATTTGACAGTAATGTACTTAGAATCCTGAGATAATGCGAAAAAAGCAATAAAAATGTATTCCAACATAACTTCTATTAAACACATGCAAAATGGCTAATAATGCCTAGAGATATGTTTTTTTGTTAGTTGTACTAGAACAATTATCTTTTGTAAGGTTTGCAAAGACACAAGTTATTTTTTTTATTCAATATAACAGTGTAACTGTCATACTAAATATGAAAGGTTTATAATCATAACTCCAAAACCAAATATGAAATTTGTCTTAAAAAGCCTTTAATATTGATATTATGTAAGTTTTAGCAGAATCAGGTATTTTGGAAAGAATCACAAATACAAATATTAGATTTTACTGGCCTCATATTGGTCACACTCAAAATGACAGTTTTTGAAACATAACTCCAAAAATACACATGCAAAATGTCTAATAATGCCTGAAGAAATGCATCTTCGAGAGTTTTCCTGAAAAAAAAAAACATTTGGTAAGGTTAACAAAAACCAAATTTGATTTGTTACTCAATTTGACAGTAATGTACTTAGAATCCTGAGATAATGCGAAAAAAGCAATAAAAATGTATTCCAACATAATTCCTAATCCAAACGTGCAAAAAGTCTAAAAATGCCTGTGATATTGAATACATGTGAGTTTTACTATATACAGTTGTTTTTCTATGGTTTGCAAATACAAAAATGAGGTTTTACTCAATATGACTGTATACTGTAACACTCAATATGACAGTTTTTTAAACATAACTCCTACACCACACATGAAAAATGGCTAATAATGCCTGAAATAATGCATCTTTGGGAGTTTTACTCGAAACATATGCTTTTTTAAATCTTGCAAATGCCAAAAGTAGTTTTTTACTCAATATGACTATAATAGTCTGAGAATCCTGAGATAATGCGAAAAAAGCAATACAAATTTATTCAAACATAACTTCTAAACAACACTTGCAAAATGGCTAATAATAGCCAGAGATATGTTTTTTTGTTAGTTGTACTAGAAAAATGATCTTTTGTAAGGTTTGCAATGACACAAGTTAGTTTTTTATTCAATATAACAGTGTAACTGTCATACTAAATATGAAAGTTTTATAATCATAACTCCAAAACCAAATTTGATTAAAAAAAACTAACTTGTGTCTTTGTTAACCTTACAAAAGATACTTTCTCTAGTACAACTAACGAAAATTTATATCTCTAGTCATTATTAGCCATGTTGCATGTGTTGTTTGGAAGTTATGTTTGAATACAATTTTATTGCTTTTTTTCGCATTATCTCAGAATTCAAAGAACATTATAGTCATATTGAGTAGAACAACAATTTTTGGCATTGCAAAGATTTAAAAAAGCAATCGTTTCGAGTAAAACTCTCAAAGATGCATTATTTCAGACATTATTAGCCATTTTTCATGTGTGGTGTAGGAGTTATGTTTAAGTAACTGTCATATTGAGTGTTACAGTATACAGTCATATTGAATAAAACCTAATTTTTGTATTTGCAAACCATAGAAAAGCAACTGTATCTAGTAAAACTCACATGGATTCAATATCACAGGCATTTTTAGACAATTTGCACGTTTGGATTAGGAATTATGTTGGAATACATTTTTATTGCTCTTTTTGCATTATCTCAGGATTTTAAGTACATTACTGTCAAATTGGGTAAAACATGTATTTTTGTTTTTGCAAACCTTACAAAATGTTTTTTTCCAGTAAAACTCACAAATATACATTTCTTCAGGCATTTTTTTGTAGATGTGCATGTGTATTTTTGGAGATATGGTTCAAAAAACGTCTTATTGAGTGTGACCAATGTGAGGCCAGTAAAACCAAATTTTTGTATTTGAAAACCTTTCCAAAATACCTAATTCAGGTAAAACTCACATAAAGTCAATATTACAGGCTTTTTTAGACAGATTTCATGTTTGGTTTTGGAGTTATGTTTATGAGCCTTTCATATTTAGTATGACAGTAATACTGTTATATCGAATAAAAAAAACACACTTGTATCTTTGAAAACACTGTAAAAATAAATTCTGTAAAAAAACGGTCATTTACTGGCAGCTACGGCTGCCAAACAAAAACCATAAAATTAAACTAAAACATTGTAAACCAAATAATGATCAAAAACATTATATTTACAGAAATTTTCATGAAATGTTTTGGGGAGAAATATCGTTATTTTACAGATTTTTACAATATTATTAAGATCAACCACCTTTAATAAAGTGACGATGCAAACAGTTCTGCAGAAAAATACCTTTATTCTAAAGAGTTTTTCCAAATTATTACGATCAATCACCTTTAGTGAAGTGAAAATGCTGGCGGTTCCACAGAAAAATACCATTTTTTAACAGATTTTTTCTGAATTGTTAGGATCAGGGGTGTCTCATTCACTTTACCGGTGGGCCACTGGATGCAGGAAATTGATACAAAGTTGGTTAACCTTGCATGAATCACTATCCCAACCTAGCAACGTACTTACCAATCCCACCATTTCACCCCGAGAATTTAACTACCCTCATATAGGATTGACTCAAAGCTTGGCCGGGCGAATACGACAAGTAGTACCGCGGTGGGCTTTTTGGTACACTCATTCACCAAATCATAAGCGTGCCAATTGAGGCATGTGATGTGCACGGTATTGTTGTGCATATGATAGTGACTGCAAGATATACTTGGTCAACAGCCACACAGGTCACACTGACGGTGGCTGCACAAACAACTTTAACACTGTTAAAAATATGCACCACACTGTGAACCCACAATGAACAAGAATGATAAACCCATTTCAGGAAAACATCCTCACTGTAATAAAACATAAACACAACATAACAAATACCCACAAAACCATGCAGCGCTATCTCTTCCGGGCTACATCCCCGCTACCACCCAACACCACGCCCCAAAACATCACCGCCCCCCTCCGTGCGTTGGTTGAGGTGGGCGGGTTTAGGTGGTGGGGGTGTGTATTGTAACACATGGAATTCTGGGTATTGTTTCTGTTGTGTTAATGTTGTGTTACGGTGAAGATGTTCTCCTGAAATGTGTTTGTCATTCTTGTTTGATGTGGGTCTAGAGTGTGGCGCATATTTGTAACATTGTTAAAGTCGTTTGTACGGCCACTGTCAGTGTGATCTGTAAGGCTGTTGACTGTTGATTAAGTATGTCTTGCAGTCATTCATGTATGTCATATTACAGCGAAAAAAATGTAATAGTTAGTTTGAGCATAAACCTTTTATAAGAGGCTACATATATTTTTCGCCTTGAATGTGAAAATACACATAAATATTAAAAAAATTTGATTTACCTTAAAATTACATATAACATTTTTAGATTGTTAGTATGGACAAATACTTTTAAATAACAAGCTACATATTTAATTAAAGTTAATTACTGTAATTTTACATGAAATACAAAGTAATTTGAGAAAACAGAAAATAATATGTATAATTGATTTGGTATTTTTCTGTAAAAAAATAGAAATATACATAGTTCGTCATTACTGGTATATTATTCAAAATAACAGGCGGTTTGTTTATTTACAGATAATGTCTTGATTTCTACAGTTTTATAACCTATCTAAAAAAATTGAAAAATTACAGTAGAAATTTAGAGTAAACTAAACCATAAAAATTAGATTTTTTTTTTTTTTTACAGTGAACCCTACAAAAGATAATTTTTCTACTACAACTAACAAAGATACACATCTCTAGGCATTATTAGCCCTTTTGCATGTGTTGTTTAAAAGTTGTGTTTGAAAACTTTTTTATTGCTTTTTTCGCATTATCTCAGGATTTCAAGAACATTATTGTCATATTGAGTAAAACAACAATTTTTTGCACTGCAAAGATTTAATAAAGCAATCGTTTTGAGGAAAACTCCCAAAGATGTATTATTTCAGGCATTATTAGCCATGTGTGGTGTAGGAGTTATGTTTAAATAACTGTCATATTGAGTGATACAGTATACAGTCATATTGAGTAAAACCTAATTTTTGTATTTGCAAACCATAGAAAATCAACTATATCTAGTAAAACTCACATGGATTCAATATCACAGGCATGTTTAGACATTTTGCACGTTTGGATGAGGAATAATGTTGGAATACATTTTTATTGCTCTTTTTGCATCATCTCAGGATTTTAAGTACATTACTGTCAAATTGGGTAAAACATTTTTTTTTCTTTTTGCAAACCTTACAAAATGTTTTTTTTATCCAGTAAAACTCACAAAGATACATTTCTTCAGGCATTTTTTTGTAATTTTGCATGTGTATTTTTGGAGATATGGTTCAAAAACCGTCTTATTGAGTGTGACCAATGTGAGGCCAGTAAAACCAAATTTTTGTATTTGTGAACCTTTCCAAAATACCTAATTCAGGTAAAACTCACATAAAGTCAATATTACAGGCTTTTTTAGACAGATTTCATGTTTGGCTTTGGAGTTATGTTTAGTAACCTTTCATATTTAGTATGACAGTTTTACTGTTATATTGAATAAAAAAACTAACTTTTATCCCTGCAAACACTGTAAAAATAAATTTTGTAAAAAAACGGTCATTTACTGGCAGCTACGGCTGCCAAACAAAAACCATAAAACTAAAGTAAAACATTGTAAACCAAATAATGATCAAAAATATTACATTTACAGACATTTTCATGAAACGTTTTGGGGTGAAATATCGTAATTTTACAGATTTTTACTAAATTATTAAGATCAACCACCTTTAATAAAGTGACGATGCAAACAGTTCTGCAGAAAAATACCTTTATTCTAAAGAGTTTTTCCAGATTATTACGATCAACCACTTTTAGTGAAGTGACAATGCTGGCGGTTCCACAGAAAAATACCATTGTTTTACAGATTTTTTCTGAATTGTTGGGATCAGGGGTGTCTCAATGACTTTAGCGGGGGTCCACTGGATGCAGGAAATTGATGCAAAGTGGATTCACCTTGCATGAATGGCTACCCCTATATACTTACCGATCCTACCATTTCACTGTGAGAATTTTACTGACCCTCATGTAGGATTGACCCAAAGTCTGGCCGGTTGACTTTTTATACACTCCTTCACCAAATCATCAGCATGTCTACTGATGAGTGTGATGTGCATGGTATTGTCATGCACGTGATAGTGACTGCAAAACATACTTGGTCAACAGCCACACAGGTCACACTGCTGGTGGCTGTACAAACAACTTTAACACTGTTACAAAATATGCACCACACTGTGAATCCACATCGAACAAGAATGATAAAGACATTTCAGGAAAACATCCTCACTGTAACAAAACATAAACACAACATAACATAACAAATACCCACAAGCCCATGCAGCGCTGACTCTTCCGGGCTACACCCCTGCTACCACCCAACCCCGCGCCCCAAAACATCACCGCCCCCCTCCATGCGTTGGTTGAGCTGGGCGGGGTTAGGTGGTGGGGGTGTATATTGTAACACATGGAATTCTGGGTTTTGTTTCTGTTGTGTTAATGTTGTGTTACGGTGAAGATGTTTTCCTGAAATGTGTTTGTCATTCTTGTTTGATGTGGCTCCACAATGTGGCGCATATTTGTAACATTGTTAAAGTTGTTTGTACGGCCACCGTCAGTGTGATTTGTAAGGCTGTTGACTGTTGATTAAGTATGTATTGCAGTCACTCATGTATGTCATATTACAGGGAAAGAAATGTAAATGTTAGTTAGAGCATAAACCTTTTATAAGAGGCTACATATATTTTTCGCCTTGAATGTGAAAATAAACATAAATATTAAAAAAATAATAATTTACCTTAAAATTACATTAACATTACAAAACATTTCTTTTTGTTTTTGCAAACCTTACAAAATGTTTTTTTTTCCAGTAAAACTCACAAAGATACATTTCTTCAGGCATTTTTTTGTAATTTTGCATGTGTATTTTTGGAGATATGGTTCAAAAACTGTCTTATTCAGTGTGACCAATGTGTGGCCAGTAAAACCAAATTGTTGTATTTGTGAACCTTTCCAAAATACTTAATTCAGGTAAAACTCACATAAAGTCAATATTACAGGCTTTTTTAGACAGATTTCATGTTTGGTTTTGGAGTTATGTTAATGAACCTTTCATATTTAGTATGACAGTTATACTGTTATATTAAATAAAAAAAAATTGTATCTTTGCAAACACTGTAAAAATAAATTCTGTAAAAAAACGGTCATTTACTGGCAGCTACGGCTGCCAAACAAAAACCATAAAATTAAACTAAAACATTGTAAACCAAATAATGATCAAAAACATTATATTTACAGAAATTTTCATGAAATGTTTTGGGGAGAAATATCGTTATTTTACAGATTTTTACAATATTATTAAGATCAACCACCTTTAATAAAGTGACGATGCAAACAGTTCTGCAGAAAAATACCTTTATTCTAAAGAGTTTTTCCAAATTATTACGATCAATCACCTTTAGTGAAGTGAAAATGCTGGCGGTTCCACAGAAAAATACCATTTTTTAACAGATTTTTTCTGAATTGTTAGGATCAGGGGTGTCTCATTCACTTTACCGGTGGGCCACTGGATGCAGGAAATTGATACAAAGTTGGTTAACCTTGCATGAATCACTATCCCAACCTAGCAACGTACTTACCAATCCCACCATTTCACCCCGAGAATTTAACTACCCTCATATAGGATTGACTCAAAGCTTGGCCGGGCGAATACGACAAGTAGTACCGCGGTGGGCTTTTTGGTACACTCATTCACCAAATCATAAGCGTGCCAATTGAGGCATGTGATGTGCACGGTATTGTTGCGCATATGATAGTGACTGCAAGATATACTTGGTCAACAGCCACACAGGTCACACTGACGGTGGCTGCACAAACAACTTTAACACTGTTAAAAATATGCACCACACTGTGAACCCACAATGAACAAGAATGATAAACCCATTTCAGGAAAACATCCTCACTGTAATAAAACATAAACACAACATAACAAATACCCACAAAACCATGCAGCGCTATCTCTTCCGGGCTACATCCCCGCTACCACCCAACACCGCGCCCCAAAACATCACCGCCCCCCTCCGTGCGTTGGTTGAGGTGGGCGGGTTTAGGTGGTGGGGGTGTGTATTGTAACACATGGAATTCTGGGTATTGTTTCTGTTGTGTTAATGTTGTGTTACGGTGAAGATGTTCTCCTGAAATGTGTTTGTCATTCTTGTTTGATGTGGGTCTAGAGTGTGGCGCATATTTGTAACATTGTTAAAGTCGTTTGTACGGCCACTGTCTGTGTGATCTGTAAGGCTGTTGACTGTTGATTAAGTATGTCTTGCAGTCATTCATGTATGTCATATTACAGCGAAAAAAATGTAATAGTTAGTTTGAGCATAAACCTTTTATAAGAGGCTACATATATTTTTCGCCTTGAATGTGAAAATACACATAAATATTAAAAAAATTTGATTTACCTTAAAATTACATATAACATTTTTAGATTGTTAGTATGGACAAATACTTTTAAATAACAAGCTACATATTTAATTAAAGTTAATTACTGTAATTTTACATGAAATACAAAGTAATTTGAGAAAACAGAAAATAATATGTATAATTGATTTGGTATTTTTCTGTAAAAAAATAGAAATATACATAGTTCGTCATTACTGGTATATTATTCAAAATAACAGGCGGTTTGTTTATTTACAGATAATGTCTTGATTTCTACAGTTTTATAACCTATCTAAAAAAATTGAAAAATTACAGTAGAAATTTAGAGTAAACTAAACCATAAAAATTTGATTTTTTTTTTTTTTTACAGTGAACCCTACAAAAGATAATTTTTCTACTACAACTAACAAAGATACACATCTCTAGGCATTATTAGCCCTTTTGCATGTGTTGTTTAAAAGTTGTGTTTGAAAACTTTTTTATTGCTTTTTTCGCATTATCTCAGGATTTCAAGAACATTATTGTCATATTGAGTAAAACAACAATTTTTTGCACTGCAAAGATTTAATAAAGCAATCGTTTTGAGGAAAACTCCCAAAGATGTATTATTTCAGGCATTATTAGCCATGTGTGGTGTAGGAGTTATGTTTAAATAACTGTCATATTGAGTGATACAGTATACAGTCATATTGAGTAAAACCTAATTTTTGTATTTGCAAACCATAGAAAATCAACTATATCTAGTAAAACTCACATGGATTCAATATCACAGGCATGTTTAGACATTTTGCACGTTTGGATGAGGAATAATGTTGGAATACATTTTTATTGCTCTTTTTGCATCATCTCAGGATTTTAAGTACATTACTGTCAAATTGGGTAAAACATTTTGTTTTGTTTTTGCAAACCTTACAAAATGTTTTTTTTATCCAGTAAAACTCACAAAGATACATTTCTTCAGGCATTTTTTTGTAATTTTGCATGTGTATTTTTGGAGATATGGTTCAAAAACCGTCTTATTGAGTGTGACCAATGTGAGGCCAGTAAAACCAAATTTTTGTATTTGTGAACCTTTCCAAAATACCTAATTCAGGTAAAACTCACATAAAGTCAATATTACAGGCTTTTTTAGACAGATTTCATGTTTGGCTTTGGAGTTATGTTTATTAACCTTTCATATTTAGTATGACAGTTTTACTGTTATATTGAATAAAAAAACTAACTTTTATCCCTGCAAACACTGTAAAAATAAATTTTGTAAAAAAACGGTCATTTACTGGCAGCTACGGCTGCCAAACAAAAACCATAAAACTAAAGTAAAACATTGTAAACCAAATAATGATCAAAAATATTACATTTACAGACATTTTCATGAAACGTTTTGGGGTGAAATATCGTAATTTTACAGATTTTTACTAAATTATTAAGATCAACCACCTTTAATAAAGTGACGATGCAAACAGTTCTGCAGAAAAATACCTTTATTCTAAAGTTTTTCCAGATTATTACGATCAACCACTTTTAGTGAAGTGACAATGCTGGCGGTTCCACAGAAAAATACCATTGTTTTACAGATTTTTTCTGAATTGTTGGGATCAGAGGTGTCTCAATGACTTTAGCGGGGGTCCACTGGATGCAGGAAATTGATGCAAAGTGGATTCACCTTGCATGAATGGCTACCCCTATATACTTACCGATCCTACCATTTCACTGTGAGAATTTTACTGACCCTCATGTAGGATTGACCCAAAGTCTGGCCGGTTGACTTTTTATACACTCCTTCACCAAATCATCAGCATGTCTACTGATGAGTGTGATGTGCATGGTATTGTCATGCACGTGATAGTGACTGCAAAACATACTTGGTCAACAGCCACACAGGTCACACTGCTGGTGGCTGTACAAACAACTTTAACACTGTTACAAAATATGCACCACACTGTGAATCCACATCGAACAAGAATGATAAAGACATTTCAGGAAAACATCCTCACTGTAACAAAACATAAACACAACATAACATAACAAATACCCACAAGCCCATGCAGCGCTGACTCTTCCGGGCTACACCCCTGCTACCACCCAACCCCGCGCCCCAAAACATCACCGCCCCCCTCCATGCGTTGGTTGAGCTGGGCGGGGTTAGGTGGTGGGGGTGTATATTGTAACACATGGAATTCTGGGTTTTGTTTCTGTTGTGTTAATGTTGTGTTACGGTGAAGATGTTTTCCTGAAATGTGTTTGTCATTCTTGTTTGATGTGGCTCCACAATGTGGCGCATATTTGTAACATTGTTAAAGTTGTTTGTACGGCCACCGTCAGTGTGATTTGTAAGGCTGTTGACTGTTGATTAAGTATGTATTGCAGTCACTCATGTATGTCATATTACAGGGAAAGAAATGTAAATGTTAGTTAGAGCATAAACCTTTTATAAGAGGCTACATATATTTTTCGCCTTGAATGTGATAATAAACATAAATATTAAAAAAATAATAATTTACCTTAAAATTACATTAACATTACAAAACATTTCTTTTTGTTTTTGCAAACCTTACAAAATGTTTTTTTTTCCAGTAAAACTCACAAAGATACATTTCTTCAGGAATTTTTTTGTAATTTTGCATGTGTATTTTTGGAGATATGGTTCAAAAACTGTCTTATTCAGTGTGACCAATGTGTGGCCAGTAAAACCAAATTGTTGTATTTGTGAACCTTTCCAAAATACTTAATTCAGGTAAAACTCACATAAAGTCAATATTACAGGCTTTTTTAGACAGATTTCATGTTTGGTTTTGGAGTTATGTTAATGAACCTTTCATATTTAGTATGACAGTTATACTGTTATATTAAATAAAAAAAAATTGTATCTTTGCAAACACTGTAAAAATAAATTCTGTAAAAAAACGGGCATTTACTGGCAGCTACGGCTACCAAACAAAAACCATAAAATTAAAGTAAAACATTGTAAACCAAATAATGATCAAAAACATTATATTTACAGAAATTTTCATGAAACGTTTTGGGGAGAAATATCGTAATTTTACAGATTTTTACTAAATTATTAAGATCAACCACCTTTAATAAAGTGACGATGCAAACAGTTCCGCAGAAAAAAAAAAACTTTATTCTTCAGAGTTTTTCCAAATTATTACGATCAACCACCTTTAGTGAAGTGACAATGCTGGCGGTTCCACAGAAAAATACCATTGTTTAACCGATTTTTTCTGAATTGTTAGGATCAGGGGTATCTCATTGACTTTAGCTGGGGGCCACTGGATGCAGGAAATTGATACAAAGTGGGTTAAACTTGCATGAATGGCTATCCAACCCTAGCTACATACTTACCATTCCTATCATTTCACCACGAGAATTTCACTGACCCTCATGTAGGGTTGACTCAAAGTTTGGCCGGGCGACTATGACACGTAATACCGTGGTGGGTTTTATTGAACGCTCATTCATTAAATCATCAGCGTGCCAATTGAGGCATGTGATGAGCACGGTTTTGTCGTTCATTTGAAAAGTGACTGCAAGATATACTTGGTCAACAGCCACACAGGTCACACTGATGGTGGCTGTACAAACAACTTTAACACTGTTACAAATATGCACCACACTGTGAACCCACATCAAAAAAGAATGATAAACACATTTCAGGAAAACATCCTCACTGTAATAAAACATAAACACAACATAACAAATACCCAGAAGCCCAAGCAGCGCTGACTCTTCCGGGCTACAATCCCGCTACCGCCCAACACCGTGCCCCAAAACATCACCGACCCCCTCCGTGCGTTGGTTGAGCTGGGCGGGGTTAGGTGGTGGGGGTGTATATTGTAACACATGGAATTCTAGGAATTGTTTCTGTTGTTTTAATGTTGTGTTACGGTGACGATGTTCTCCTGAAATGTGTTTGTCAGTCTTGTTTGATGTGGCTCCACAGTGTGGCGCATATTTGTAACATTGTTAAAGTCGTTTGTACGGCCACCGTCAGTGTGATCTGTAAGGCTGTTGACTGTTGATTAAGTATGTCTTGCAGTCATTCATGTATGTCATATTACAGGGAAAAAAATGTAATAGTTAGTTTGAGCATAAACCTTTTATTAGAGGCTACATATATTTTTCGCCTTGAATGTGAAAATACACATAAATATTAAAAAAATTTGATTTATCTTAAAATTACATATAAAACTTTTGGATTGTTAGTATGGACAAATACTTTAATATAACAAGCTACATATTTAATTTAAGTTAATTACTGTAATTTTACATTTACATGTCTGTAAATGTAATATTTTTGAACATTATTTGGTTCACAACGATTGCTTTTTTAAATCTTTGCAATGCCAAAAATTGTTGTTCTACTCAATATGACTATAATGTTCTTTGAATTCTGAGATAATGCAAAAAAAGCAATAAAATTGTATTCAAACATAACTTCCAAACAACACATGCAAAATGGCTAATAATGACTAGAGGTATGAATTTTCGTTTGTTGTACTAAAACAATGGTATTTTTCTGTGGAACCGCCAGCATTGTCACTTCACTAAAAGTGGTTGATCGTAATAATCTGGAAAAACTCTTTAGAATAAAGGTATTTTTCTGCAGAACTGTTTGCATCGTCACTTTATTAAAGGTGGTTGATCTTAATAATTTAGTAAAAATCTGTAAAATTACGATATTTCACCCCAAAACGTTTCATGAAAATGTCTGTAAATGTAATATTTTTGATCATTATTTGGTTTACAATGTTTTACTTTAATTTTATGGTTTTTGTTTGGCAGCCGTAGCTGCCAGTAAATGACCGTTTTTTTACAGAATTTATTTTTACAGTGTTTGCAAAGATACAATTTTTTTTTATTTAATATAACAGTATAACTGTCATACTAAATATGAAAGGTTAATAAACATAACTCCAAAGCCAAACATGAAATCTGTCTAAAAAAGCATGTAATATTGACTTTATGTGAGTTTTACCTGAATTAGGTATTTTGGAAAGGTTCACAAATACAAAAATTTGGTTTTACTGGCCTCACATTGGTCACACTCAATAAGACGGTTTTTGAACCATATCTCCAAAAATACACATGCAAAATTACAAAAAAGTGCCTGAAGAAATGTATCTTTGTGAGTTTTACTGGATAAAAAAAACATTTTGTAAGGTTTGCAAAAACAAAACAAAATGTTTTACCCAATTTGACAGTAATGTACTTAAAATCCTGAGATGATGCAAAAAGAGCAATAAAAATGTATTCCAACATTATTCCTCATCCAAACGTGCAAAATATCTAAACATGCCTGTGATATTGAATCCATGTGAGTTTTACTAGATATAGTTGATTTTCTATGGTTTGCAAATACAAAAATTAGGTTTTACTCAATATGACTGTATACTGTATCACTCAATATGACAGTTATTTAAACATAACTCCTACACCACACATGGCTAATAATGCCTGAAATAATGCATCTTTGGGAGTTTTCCTCAAAACGATTGCTTTTTTAAATCTTTGCAGTGCAAAAAATTGTTGTTTTACTCAATATGACAATAATGTTCTTGAAATCCTGAGATAATGCGAAAAAAGCAATAAAAAAGTTTTCAAACACAACTTTTAAACAACACATGCAAAAGGGCTAATAATGCCTAGAGATGTGTATCTTTGTTAGTTGTAGTAGAAAAAATATCTTTTGTAGGGTTCACTGTAAAAAAAAAAAAAATCAAATTTTTATGGTTTAGTTTACTCTAAATGTCTACTGTAATTTTTCAATTTTTTTAGATAGGTTATAAAACTGTAGAAATCAAGACATTATCTGTAAATAAACAAACCGCCTGTTATTTTGAATAATATACCAGTAATGACGAACTATGTATATTTCTATTTTTTTACAGAAAAATACCAAATCAATTATACATATTATTTTCTGTTTTCTCAAATTACTTTGTATTTCATGTAAAATTACAGTAATTAACTTTAATTAAATATGTAGCTTGTTATTTAAAAGTATTTGTCCATACTAACAATCTAAAAATGTTATATGTAATTTTAAGGTAAATCAAATTTTTTTAATATTTATGTGTATTTTCACATTCAAGGCGAAAAATATATGTAGCCTCTTATAAAAGGTTTATGCTCAAACTAACTATTACATTTTTTTCGCTGTAATATGACATACATGAATGACTGCAAGACATACTTAATCAACAGTCAACAGCCTTACAGATCACACTGACAGTGGCCGTACAAACGACTTTAACAATGTTACAAATATGCGCCACACTCTAGACCCACATCAAACAAGAATGACAAACACATTTCAGGAGAACATCTTCACCGTAACACAACATTAACACAACAGAAACAATACCCAGAATTCCATGTGTTACAATACACACCCCCACCACCTAAACCCGCCCACCTCAACCAACGCACGGAGGGGGGCGGTGATGTTTTGGGGCGCGGTGTTGGGTGGTAGCGGGGATGTAGCCCGGAAGAGATAGCGCTGCATGGTTTTGTGGGTATTTGTTATGTTGTGTTTATGTTTTATTACAGTGAGGATGTTTTCCTGAAATGGGTTTATCATTCTTGTTCATTGTGGGTTCACAGTGTGGTGCATATTTTTAACAGTGTTAAAGTTGTTTGTGCAGCCACCGTCAGTGTGACCTGTGTGGCTGTTGACCAAGTATATCTTGCAGTCACTATCATATGCACAATAATACCGTGCACATCACATGCCTCAATTGGCACGCTTATGATTTGGTGAATGAGTGTACCAAAAAGCCCACCGCGGTACTACTTGTCGTATTCGCCCGGCCAAGCTTTGAGTCAATCCTATATGAGGGTAGTTAAATTCTCGGGGTGAAATGGTGGGATTGGTAAGTACGTTGCTAGGTTGGGATAGTGATTCATGCAAGGTTAACCAACTTTGTATCAATTTCCTGCATCCAGTGGCCCACCGGTAAAGTGAATGAGACACCCCTGATCCTAACAATTCAGAAAAAATCTGTTAAAAAATGGTATTTTTCTGTGGAACCGCCAGCATTTTCACTTCACTAAAGGTGATTGATCGTAATAATTTGGAAAAACTCTTTAGAATAAAGGTATTTTTCTGCAGAACTGTTTGCATCGTCACTTTATTAAAGGTGGTTGATCTTAATAATATTGTAAAAATCTGTAAAATAACGATATTTCTCCCCAAAACATTTCATGAAAATTTCTGTAAATATAATGTTTTTGATCATTATTTGGTTTACAATGTTTTAGTTTAATTTTATGGTTTTTGTTTGGCAGCCGTAGCTGCCAGTAAATGACCGTTTTTTTACAGAATTTATTTTTACAGTGTTTTCAAAGATACAAGTGTGTTTTTTTTATTCGATATAACAGTATTACTGTCATACTAAATATGAAAGGCTCATAAACATAACTCCAAAACCAAACATGAAATCTGTCTAAAAAAGCCTGTAATATTGACTTTATGTGAGTTTTACCCGAATTAGGTATTTTGGAAAGGTTTTCAAATACAAAAATTTGGTTTTACTGGCCTCACATTGGTCACACTCAATAAGACGTTTTTTGAACCATATCTCCAAAAATACACATGCACATCTACAAAAAAATGCCTGAAAAAATGTATATTTGTGAGTTTTACTGGAAAAAAACATTTTGTAAGGTTTGCAATAACAAAAATACATGTTTTACCCAATTTGACAGTAATGTACTTAAAATCCTGAGATAATGCAAAAAGAGCAATAAAAATGTATTCCAACAGAATTCCTAATCCAAACGTGCAAATTGTCTAAAAATGCCTGTGATATTGAATCCATGTGAGTTTTACTAGATACAGTTGCTTTTCTATGGTTTGCAAATACAAAAATTAGGTTTTATTCAATATGACTGTATACTGTAACACTCAATATGACAGTTACTTAAACATAACTCCTACACCACACATGAAAAATGGCTAATAATGCCTGAAATAATGCATCTTTGAGAGTTTTACTCGAAACGATTGCTTTTTTAAATCTTTGCAATGCCAAAAATTGTTGTTCTACTCAATATGACTATAATGTTCTTTGAATTCTGAGATACTGGGAAAAAAAGCAATAAAATTGTATTCAAACATAACTTCCAAACAACACATGCAACATGGCAAATAATGACTATAGATATGAATTTTCGTTAGTTGTACTAGAGAAAGTATCTTTTGTAAGGTTAACAAAGACACAAGTTAGTTTTTTTTATTCAATATAACAGTATAACTGTCATACTAAATATGAAAGGTTTAAAATCATAACTCCAAAACCAAACATTAAATCTTCCTAAAAAAAAGCCTGTAATATTGAAATTATGTTAGTTTTAGCAGAATCAGATATTTTGGAAAGGTTCACACATACAAAAATTGGGTTTTACCGGCCTCATATTGGTCACACTCATAATGACAATTTTGAAACATATCTCCAAAAGTAGAAATGCAAAATGTCTAATAATGCCTGAAGAAATGTATCTTTGAGAGTTTTCCTGAAAAAAAGAATTTGGTAAGGTTTGCAAAAAAAAAAAATTTTTTTTACTAAATTTGACAGTAATGTACTTAGAATCCTGAGATAATGCGAAAAAAGCAATACAAATGTATTCCAACATAATTCCTAATCCAAACGGGCAAAATGTCTAAAAATGCCTGTGGTAATGACAAATGTGAGTTTTTTTTCTATAGTTTGCAAATACAAAAATGAGATTTTACTCAATATGACTGTATACTGTAACACTCAATATGACAGTTTTTTAAACATAACTCCTACACCACACATGAAAAATGGCTAATAATGCCTGAAATAATACATCTTTGGGAGTTTTACTCGAAACACATGATTTTTTAAATCTTGCAAATGCAAAAAGTAGTTTTTTACTCAATATGACTATAATGTTCTTAGAATCCTGAGATAATGCGAAAAAAAGCAATAAAATTGTATTCCAACATAATTCCTAATCCAAACGTGCAAAATGTCTAAAAATGCCTGTGATATTGAATAAATGTGAGTTTTACTAGATAAAGTTGTTTTTCAATGGTTTGCAAATAAAAAAATGAGGTTTTACTCAATATGACTGTATACTGTAACTCTCAATATGACAGTTTTTTTAAACATAACTCCTACACCACACATGAAAAATAGCTAGTAATGCCTGAAATAATGCATCTTTGGGAGTTTTACTCGAAACATATGCTTTTTTAAATCTTGCAAATGCAAAAAGTTGTTTTTTACTCAATACGACTATAATAGTCTTACAATCCTGAGATAATGCGAAAAAAACAATAAAAATGTATTCAAACATAACTTCTAAACAACACATGCAAAATGGCTAATAATGCCCAGGGATATGTTTTTTTGTTAGTTGTACTAGAAAAATGATCTTTTGTAAGGTTTGCAAAGACACAAATTGTTTGTTTTATTCAATATAACAGTGTAACTGTCATACTAAATATGAAAGGTTTATAATCATAACTCCAAAACCAAAAATGAAATTTGTCTTAAAAAGCCTTTAATATTGAATTTATGTAAGTTTTACCAGAATCAGGTATTTTGGAAAGAATCAAAAATACAAATATTAGATTTTACTGGCCTCATATTGGTCACACTCAAAATGACAGTTTTTGAAACATAACTCAAAAAATACACATGCAAAATGTCTAATAATGCCTGAAGAAATGCATCTTCGAGAGTGTTCCAGAAAAAAACATTTGGTAAGGTTTGCAAATGCAAAATTTGATTTGTTACTCATTTTGACAGTAATGTACTTAGAATCCTGAGATAATGCGAAAAAAGCAATACAAATGTATTCCAACACAATTCCTAATCCAAACGTGCAAAATGTCTAATAATGTCTAAATATATGTTTTTTTGTTAGTTGTACTAGAAAAATTATATTTTGTAAGGTTTGCAAAGACACAAGTTAGTGTTTTTTAATCAATATAACAGTCTAACTGTCATAGTAATTATGAAAGGTTTATAATCATAACTCCAAAACCAAATATGAAATTTGTCTTAAAAAGCCTTTAATATTGAATGTATGTAAGTTTTAGCAGAATCAGGTATTTTGGAAAGGTTCACAAATACAAATATTATATTTTACTGGCCTCTTATTGGTCACAATCAAAATGACAGTTTTTGAAACATAACTCCAAAAATACACATGCAAAATGTCTAATAATGCCTGAAGAAATGCATCTTCGAGAGTTTTCCAGAAAGAAAACATTTGGTAAGGTTTGTAAAAACAAAATTTGATTTGTTACTCAATTTGACAGTAATATACTTAGAATCCTGAGATAATGCGGAAAAAAGCAATAAAAATGTATTCCAACATAATTCCTAATCCAAACGTGCAACATGTCTAAAAATGCCTGTGATATTGAATACATGTGAGTTTTACTGGATACAGTTGTTTTTCTATGGTTTGCAAATACAAAAATGACGTTTTACTCAATATGACTGTATACTGTAACACTCAATATGACAGTTATTTAAACATAACTCCTACACCACAAATGAAAAATGGCTAATAATGCCTGAAATAATGCATCTTTGGGAGTTTTACTCGAAACATATGTTTTTTTAAATCTTGCAAATGCAAAAAGTAGTTTTTTACTCAATACGACTATAATAGTCTTACAATCTTGAGATAATGCGAAAAAAGCAATAAAAATGTATTCAAACATAACTTCTAAACAACACATGCAAAATGGCTAATAATGCCCAGAGATATGTTTTTTTGTTAGTTGTACTAGAAAATGATCTTTTGTAAGGTTTGCAAAGACACAAGTTATATTTTTTATTCAATATAACAGTGTAACTGTCATACTAAATATGGAAGGTTTATAATCATAACTCCAAAACCAAATATGAAATTTGTCTTAAAAAGCCTTTAATATGGAATTTATGTAAGTTTTACCAGAATCAGGTTCTTTGGAAAGAATCACAAATACAAATATTAGATTTTACTGGCCTCATATTGGTCACACTCAAAATGACAGTTTTTGAAACATAACTCCAAAAATACACATGCAAAATGTCTAATAATGCCTGAAGAAATGCATCTTCGAGAGTTTTCCAGAAAGAAAACATTTGGTAATGTTTGCAAAAACAAAATTTGATTTGTTACTCAATTAGACAGTAATGTACTTAGAATCCTGAGATAATGCGAAAAAAGCAATAAAAATGTATTCCAACATAATTCCTAATCCAAACATGCAAAATGTCTAAAAATGCCTGTGATATTGAATATATGTGAATTTTACTAGACACAGTTGTTTTTCTATGGTTTACAAATACAAAAATTAAGTTTTAATCAATATGACTGTATACTGTAACACTCAATATGACAGTTATTTAAATATAACTCCTACACCACTCATGAAACATGGCTAATAATGCCTGCAATAATGCATCTTTGGGAGTTTTACTCGAAACATATGCATGTTTAAATTTTGCAAATGGAAAAAGTAGTTTTTTTACTCAATATGACTATAATAGTCTTACAATCCTGAGATATGCGAAAAAAGCAATAAAAATGTATTCAAACATAACTTCTAAACAACACATGAAAAATCGCTAATATTGCCTAGAGATATGTATTTTTGTTAGTTGTACTAGAAAAATGATCTTTTGTAAGGCTTGCAAAGACACAAGTTATTTTTTAATTCAGTATAACAGTATAACTGTCATACTAAATATGAAAGGTTTATAATCATAACTCCAAAACCAAATATGAAATTTGTCTTAAAAAGCCTTTAATATTGAATTTATGTAAGTTTTAGCAGAGTCAGGTATTTTGGAAAGAATCACAAATACAAATATTAGATTTTACTGGCCTCATATTGGTCACACTCAAAATGACAGTTTTTGAAACATAACTCCAAAAAACACATGCAAAATGTCTAATAATGCCCGAAGAAATGCATCTTCGCGAGTTTTCTTGTAAAAAAAACATTTGGTAAGGTTTGCAAAAACCAAATTTGATTTGTTACTCAATTTGACAGTAATGTACTTAGAATCCTGAGATAATGCGAAAAAAGCAATAAAAATGTATTCCAACATAATTCCTAATCCAAACGTGCAAAATGTCTGAAAATGCCTGTGATATTGAATACATGTGAGTTTTACTAGATACAGTTGTTTTTCTATGGTTTGCAATTACAAAAATGAGGTTTTACTCAATATGACTGTATACTGTAACACTTAATTTGACAGCTATTTAAACATAACTCCAACACCACACATGAAAAATGGCTAATAATGCCTGAAATAATGCATCTTTGGGAGTTTTACTCGAAACATATGCTTTTTTAAATCTTGCAAATGCAAAAAGTAGTTTTTTACTCAATATGACTATAATAGTCTTACAATCCTGAGATAATGCGAAAAAAGCAATACAAATGTATTCAAACATAACTTCTAAACAACACATGCAAAATGGCTAATAATAGCTAGAGATATGTTTTTTTGTTAGTTGTACTAGAAAAATGATCTTTTGTAAGGTTTGCAAAGACACAAGTTAGTTTTTTTATTCAATATAACAGTGTGACTGTCATACTAAATATGAAAGGTTTATAATCATAACTCCAAAACCAAATATGAAATTTGTCTTAAAAAGCCTTTAATATTGAATTTATGTAAGTTTTAGCAGAATCAGGTATTTTGGAAAGAATCACAAATACAAATATTAGATTTTACTGGCCTCATATTGGTCACACTCAAAATGACAGTTTTTGAAACATAACTCCAAAAATACACATGCAAAATGTCTAATAATGCCTGAAGAAATGCATCTTCGAGAGTTTTCCTGAAAAAAAAAACATTTGGTAAGGTTAACAAAAACCAAATTTGATTTGTTACTAAATTTGACAGTAATGTACTTAGAATCCTGAGATAATGCGAAAAAAGCAATAAAAATGTATTCCAACATAATTCCTAATCCAAACGTGCAAAATGTCTAAAAATGCCTGTGATATTGAATACATGTAAGTTTTGCTGGATACACTTGTTTTTCAATGGTTTGCAAATACAAAAATGAGGTTTTACTCAATATGACTGTATACTGTAACACTCAATATGACAGTTATTTAAACATAACTCCTACACCACACATGAAAAATGGCTAATAATGCCTGAAAAAATGCATCTTTGGGAGTTTTACTCGAAACATATGCTTTTTTAAATCTTGCAAATGCCAAAAATAGTTTTTTACTCAATATGACTATAATAGTCTGAGAATCCTGAGATAATGCGAAAAAAGCAATAAAAATGTATTCAAACATAACTTCTAAACAACACTTGCAAAATGGCTAATAATAGCCAGAGATATGTTTTTTTGTTAGTTGTACTAGAAAAATGATCTTTTGTAAGGTTTGCAAAGACACAAGTTAGTTTTTTTATTCAATATAACAGTGTAACTGTCATACTAAATATGAATGGTTTATAATCATAACTCCAAAACCAAATATGAAATTTGTCTTTAAAAGCCTTTAATATTGAATTTATGTAAATTTTACCAGAATCAGGTATTTTGGAAAGAATCACAAATACAAATATTAAATTTTACTGGCCTCATATTGGTCACACTCAAAATGACAGTTTTTGAAACATAACTCCAAAAATACACATGCAAAATGTCTAATAATGCCTGAAGAAATGCATCTTCGAGAGTTTTACTGAAAAAAA